>NC_050099.1:228091087-228716087 GCF_902167145.1 Zea mays | reverse complement strand
CCTTTACAACTTAGGCCCGTAACCCGCAGCAACCACGCGGGGCCTGTTACAATGGGTCGAATTCCACATGGGCCTTCGCGTTGGATGAGGGCGCGGGATGGTGCGACCTCGTCGTAGGCCTTCATCCTGCAGCGTGTTGGACGAAGGGTGGAGACCGCCAGTCGTTTTGCCTCCGTTGGTGCAGCGAGATTGGCGAAGGCATCGAGCGAAGGGTAGCGTCTTCGCCTTCGCCCCAACACACGTCTAGGGGTAGACGGGCACGTCACCTGCGTGACGGGGCGCTATGTGCCGCGCCGGGCAAAGTCGTGGGCAGGGGGCCACGCCACGCAGGGGCACCACGGCCGCGCGAGCCGAGGCCATGCTACGTAGGGGCCACGCCGCGCCCGGACAAGGAACAACACGCTGGGAGAGCGAGGAGGGAGCCGCGTCGCGGGGCAGCTGTGCGGGGAGGGGCCGAGCACAATGGGACCGCGTGCCGGGCGAGGCCGCGCCGATTTGGCCGGGTTGGGGACGAGCGCGCCGGGGCAGGGCTGCGCTGGGGTGGGGGCCGGGACCGCACGTGCCGGGGGCACCGCGGCCGCGTCGAGCCAGGGCCGCACCGGGGCAAACGCGAGGGGGAAGGAGGGGGCCACGCGCGGGGCAGGGACGCGCGTGCCGCACCGTGCCAGGGTGCCATGGCCGCATGAGCGCGAGGGAGAGGGGAGGGAGGCCACACTAGGCTAAGGATGAAGAAGGGGGAGGCAGCAGAGAGGGGGAAGAGGGCTCACCGCGCGGGGGGAGAGGGCGGCACCAGAGCGGGGGTTCCGAGCGGCGGGCGGATGGAGGAGGGAGACGAGCTGCGCGAGGGAGAGGGAGATGTGCACGGGAGGGGTAGGGGAGAGAGAGAAGAAGCAGTTTTGGGAGGGGTGGGGCTGACGGGTGGGCCCCACCAGGGGGTGGTGGTGGTGGCGCAACCGTCCGCGCGCCGCGCACGGGGGACGCGGGGGAGGTGGCTGGGCCGCCAAGCTGGGCTGCCGAGCCGGCCCAAAGCGAGGAGGTGGGGGCGAGCTGGGCCGCGCGGGGGGGGGGGGGGGAGAGGGACAGGCCATGCCAGGGGGAAAGCCGGCTGGGCCGTGCACCCTGATGGGCCACAAGGAGAGGGGAAAGGATTTTCCCTTTTCCATTTTCCTATTTAGCTCTAAACTCCACTCCAAAATACTTTTCACAAATCACTCAACCACAAGCAAGAAAATCATGGTTCGGCATGATGCAACAACCAAAGAAAATATTTCTAGGGTTTGCTTACACAAGGTATCGAGCTAATTCTCGCTAGAACATTTGAAAAAGAAGAAGGCGTAGTGAGAAGAAAAAGAAAGAGGAAAGGTAACGCCCGAATTTGGGGAGTGCTGGAGAAAGAAAAAAAATTCAACTCTCAAATTCGGGGCGTTACAACAAGTCATCACAAGATAGGTTGATAAAAGTAGCAAAGCAAGAGACCCAAAGCTCGAAAAGTATCTTAACAAAGTCCGAAGGATGGAGGCCTCCTTCGAAGGTTTTTCAATGAAAAACATCCCAAGAGGAGACAACGAACAGGCAGATTTACTAGCTAAATCAGCGGCACAGGGGCTCCCACTCCCCTCAGAAGTATTCTTTGAGACTCTCAAAGCACCTTCGGTCGAGCTCATGGAGCAAGCGGTACTTACAATTTCACTTGTGCACTGCGAGGATTGGAGAACATAAATTGTATCTTTCCTCCAAGGCAATTATCCTTCGGATGATGAAGTTTACATAAAAAGGATGTATGCCAGGACAATGCCATATGTAATCATAGAAGGGGGATTTTTCAAACAAGGAGTTTGTTCTCCATTACTAAAATGTCTATCTAGAGCCGAAGGTCAAGAGATGATGAAAGAAATACAATCAGGAATATGTGGAGCCCACATCGGATCCAGACCACTCCTTGGAAAAGCTTTTAGACAAGGATTCTATTGGCCGAATGTCACACCCGGCTTTAAGGAACAAAGTCAGGTGCATCTCATACATGCGCCAAGAAGACAACATATATAATAACAAAGTGTATAGAAATAAATGTCATAAAACATCAGAGTATTTATTACATAGCGGAAGTCTTATTACAAAATAAAATATAAATATAAAACGAACTAAGGATCGTCGTTGGTGCCAATGTCAACTGAGAAACGCCACCTAGATCAGATCAAACTCCTCGCTTTGTGGCTCCTCCTGAACCACCTGTTCTTCTTCTGTGGGGGGTGTGAGACAGCAATGGTGAGCTCACACATGATCATAGCTCAACAAGTTGTGGGGAACCAGTGGCATGAACTCACCAAAGGTGGGAGCTCATGGAGTGTAAGGCTTATCAAAGAGAATGGTTAAAGCTGAGCATTGCTTTTAATAAGTTGGTCAAAATTTTATTAGCAATTACTAAGTGTAAGTAAATACCAAACCTTAAATAAAGTAATAGAACAAAATTAATAATAATCCCATGCAATGCAAATGACAAATTGAATTTAGGTTCCATAATTTAATCATCAGAGAGTCCTGAGCTGCTCATGACCGTGAGCTCGGCTAGTATACCAGTTTTACACTCTGCAGAGGTGGTACCCTTTACCCACAAGTCATGCATCCCATGTAGCCAGGGTTAGCTAGACCCTTAGACACTACCGAGGTGAATGGCTAGGGATCCACTACGAGGCCTTTACAAAGTTCCACTAGCTTCCGAAAACCCGCTACAGTTTATGGGAAGAGCACTTGCAAGAATCCCCCGTCTGACCGCCATCGCAGCAAAATCAACCCGAGAACCTCCTTGCATGCAATCCCCTACTGCCCTTGCCCCTTTCAGGTAAGGTAGTCTTCCACTAGCTTTCCTAGTTAGTTGGCCAAGGGCGTCCCATTAAACCCTTGTGGTGGCACGTGTTTCTCAAGTTAAGCTCCATGTTCCAATTAACATTAATGATCTTGATATGAACATAAATAGAATAACAAAATAACTAGAACATGGATATAATAAAATATTATCCCAAACCATGTAAAGCAATAGCAAAACTACCCATGTGATTCAGGGATAACAAGGTAAAGAGATAAACAGTCTAGGGTGACCTATTGGGTCCCTTCAAAATTAAACCTATGCATGGTAAATGATTATAAAGAACATTATTGGGTAACAAAATTGGTCAAGGGCATAACTTGCCTTCAATGAGCTCCTGCTCAGCTACTTCTACCTGCTGAACCTCAGAATCCACAATGGCTTGCTCGTCTACTCGCATCAACACAATACATACATAGTATAGCAAAAATTAACATTGCACCAAACATGTGAATAAAATACATCATAAAACTCTACACATTAAAATAAGAACCTAGGAACATGAATCATTAATTTTGGAGTTATATATTTTGAATTATGAATTTCCAAAGATATTATGTGTTTAATACAAGGTTAAGTGAGAGATAAATTTTAATGTGTCTTTCATGTCAAAACAGTGGCACTAATGGATGAAAAATAATATTACAAAATTATAGAAATTGAAATGGATCTATTTGGACTAAAAATGAATTTTACAAGTTCTAGCAATTGTTTTTTATTAAAAATGCATTTACTATTTCATTTATTCTTTTTAAATAAGTTCTGGACTGGGCCTCGATTTCCAGAGAGTGTAGGGGCCCTGATGCAATTAATCCTAAGACACAGATGACCCACCAGGTGGACTGCGGGTTATTTCAGGCATTAACCAGGGGCTCTTATGCAAAATCGCCATGGTGAAAGGGTATGCTGAGTTCTGGGCCGTCGGATGTGAAAAGCACGGCCTAGATTAGACTATGTTGCCCCCGAACCGGTAAGGCATAGCAGTCGCCGGATCTACTTTCAACCATCGTGATTTAATAAATCGGGATCACCCTGCGTCCACACGATCTGAGATTGAAGCCTATCATTACTCCCGGTGAAGGGTTACGCAATAACCGATCTAAACCGCACGATCGCGATCCAACGACTGACACTTGCACTACTCTCCATCTAATCTCGACCGTTCATTGCGACATCCACGGTTCCGACGCGAGGTCTCCCTTCTCCTGTTCCTAAATACCGGACCGTGGCGGCGCTGCCTAGGTCGCGGTGGCGCCCTCACCGGCGACACGCCATCCCGATGAATCCGAACACCCGACACCCTACCATTGATGCTACGCGAGGTAAAGACGAGGGTGAACTTAGTGGGCAAGGTATTATTGACGATTTCGTAGCAGAGGACCCCGTTCATGGCGTGCCGCGGCCCGCCACTATGCTCCATCGCCGGTGAACCCAGAACCGGCCCTACGGTTGATAACTTCCTTCCCCAGAACGTGCTATGCGCAGATAGAAACAAAGTGAAACGGATCCTGGGTCTCTTACCACAATGCGCGCAGAGGGGACGACGATCCACGACGACAGGCGGAATCTCGACGGCGGCGGAATCCTGGCGAGAAATTCACCGAGCTCTGCCACCGCATCCGTAGTTCTGGCGGTAGAAGAAGGTTCTCGATGACCCAACGATGCTCGGCTACCTCACATCACTTAACCTCTTCGTATGAATCCCTCACCTCTCCCTGTACTTCGCTGGCAATGGTGGCTGCGGCAGATCTCCCATTTCCCTCTATCTCTCCACGACGGCACACAGGGGACGGGCGTGGCTGGGACGTGCAGGGGCAGAGGCGGGCTCGAGATGGTGGACAGATGAGGGTCTGTTACTTGTACCCAGGAGTCCGGCCGAGAAGGCAACAGTCAAGGCGAGCTCCCAGGCGTGATCCGCGGCGAGAGGTTCGGTGTTCAGTTGGGGAAGGAGGTACTGACAGTTGGGTCCCACACGCAGAGTAATCCAGCGCGCGGCGCGGACGCGGACGCGGAAGGGGCACCGAGCGCTGACTGGGTTGGCGCATATCGGCTGACATGATGGTCCACACGGCAGTGACATAGGTGCCGATCCGGTTGGTTGGGCTGTGCGGGGTGTTTTTTTTGCCCAGCAGACGAAGTGGAGGCGCGTCTGAGACTTTAACTGGGCCAGAATCGCGTTGTTTGGCCCGATAGCACGATTTTCGTTTTCTCTTTTATATTTCCCCTTTTCTTTTTTATTTCTAAATTCATAATTATTTGAATCCAAATTTAAATTTGAATATGAGTTTCTCCTCTGAATCAAATGTACACATTCAAATCCTGGTATATAAATAATATATTTTTATTATATATATTTTTATATTTATTTTTACTCCACATAATATTCGTTTGCTTCTCTTTTCTAAATTCTAGGATCCCCTTTTATTTTCCAAATTCTATTTTGGGAATTTAATATACTCCTTCTTCAAATTATTTTATGTTGTCACAAAATGCACAGAAAATAAAATCCAGCATGATGCCATGGTTTAGTGATATATATTTTTACTAATTGTTTTTAAAGGTGGTGTTCACATGTGATGACAAATGGATGCGATACACACAAATAAATAAAGGAAAACACTTTTCTCCTTTTATATAATCTCTTACAATTTAGGTGTTACAAATCCTACCCCCCTTAAAAATAATCTCGTCCTCGAGATTTAAGAAAGACTAGGGAAAAGATGAGGAAAAATCTATCTGAAGCTCTTCTTCTCCTTCCCATGTTGCTTCATCTTCTCCATGATGGCTCCATTGTACTTTGCACATCTTTATTACTTTATTTCTTGTAACTCGAGCCAAAGTGTCAAGAATCTTGATAGGGTACTCCGTGTAAATCAAACCACCTTGAACACTGAGCTCTTCCATTGGTAACTGTTCCTCAGGACACAGAGACACTTCTTAAGTTGAGACACATGGAATACATTACGCACATCAGATAGATTATCATGTAGCTCGAGTTGATAGGCCATCTCTCCAACTTGCCCTAAAAAATTCTGAATGATCCAATATAGCGAGGGGACAATTTGCCCTTAACCTTGAATCTCCTCATTCCACGAAGTGGTGACACCTTGAGGTACACATGATCACCTTCCTCAAACTCCAGTGGTCTTCTTCTATTATCAGCGTAGCTCTTTTGCCTCTTGAATAAGTTCAGGCCTAAAGAACTGTCTTCCTCTAGTCTGATCCAATATAGAGGAGTCCTGCATTTCCTGCCATATAGAGTCGAACGGTGACATCTTCAGACTGGCCTGGTAACTATTATTATATGAGAACTCAGCATAAGGTAGACTCTTGTCCCAACTGCTACCATGCTGAAGGGCACAAGCTCTCAGCATATCTTCCAATACTTGGTTAGTCCTTTCGGTCAGTCCATCAGTCTGAGGTAGGCTGAACTAAAATTCAACTTCGCATCTGTATTCTCATGAAAACTTTTCCAAAATCTGGGGGTAAACAGTGATCCTCTATCCAAAATGATCTTCTTCGGTACACCATGTAGAGACACAATATGAGCCATGTATAACTCTGCCAATTGAAATACCTTATAAATAGTCTTGACCGGAATGAAGTGAGCCACTTTGGTCAGTCTTTCCACAATCACCCATATCGAATCATATTCTTTTGGGGTGTGAGGCAGCCCAGTGATGAAATCCATACTAATCTCTTCCCACTTCCATTCGGGTATCTTTAATGGGTATAATAGTCCAGCTGGTCTTTAGTGTTCGACCTTAACTCTTTGACACCCATCGCACATAGCCACATGTACAACCACATCTCTCTTTAATCCATACCACCAATACTTCCACTTCAAATCCTGATACATCTTGGTACTACCAGGATGAATAGAATAATCCGAGTCATGGGCCTCCTTTAAAATAGTCTCACGAAGGCTTTCAATATCAGGAACACATATCCTGTCCTTGAACCACACAGTGCCTTGTTCATCTTCCGTGAATTCCGGACCTCGACCTTCAGCAATCAGATCCTTAATCTCTTGTATCTTAGCATCACCAATTTGTCCTTTGCGGATTTCTTGCTCCAAAGTAGGTTCCATATCAATAATAACTCCTTCAGTGTGGGCAACTATCCCCAGGTTAAGTCTCCTGAAATTCTCAACAATCTCATCGGGTAGCTGGGCAACAACAGCTGAATGAACAAGCTCCTTTCGACTCAAGGCATCTGCAACCAAATTTGCCTTGCCCGGGTGATAGCGAATCTCCAAATCATAATCCTTAATAAACTCCAACCAACGACGTTGCCTAAGGTTGAGATCCTTCTGAGTGAATATATACTTCAAACTCTTATGGTCCGTGTATACTTGACACTTGTCTCCCATAATATAATGTCTCCAAATCTTAAGCGCATGCACAATGGTTGCACGTTCTAAGTCATGAGTGGGTAGTTCAACTCGTGTTTCCGCGACTGACGACACGCGTAGGCAATCACATGTCCTTCTTGCATGAGCACACATCCCAAGCCTTGGCCACATGCATCACAATAAATATCAAATCCTTTCTGTAGATCTGGCATAACCAACACTGGTGGCGACATCAACCTCTTCTTTAATTGATCAAAGTTATCTTGACACTTATCATACCACTTGAACTCTCTTCCCTTCTCCAGAAGCGAGGTCATGGGCTTGGCAATCTTAGAAAATCCTTAAATAAATCTCCGATAATATCCTGTAAGCTCCAAGAAACTCCGTAACTATAGTGGGTATGCTCCCCGCCATTATCTCCTTGACTTTAGCAGGGTCTTAGTGCCCCTGAAATCCGGGTGTGACACCGAAGGCAGCTTCGGATGTAGCGGATCTGGTTCAAAAATGTGAAAACTGTCAGAATTGCGCCAGAGATCAGAAGGAACCTTTATCTTTAACACAACTGATTCAGCCCACTTGGCCACTACAAAGGTGGGGCTTAGACTTACTAGGTCCACTTTCACCAGCACAAGGGAATTTGAGATTTGTGATGGTAGCAGTGGAATATTTTTCAAAATGGATCAAAGCTATGTGGACGTATGGGTGTTTCATGTCAATACTGAATGGCTATGTATCAACCCGTGCTCGTCCTGAGGCGTCCATGATAGAGGGGTACTGTACCGAAGAGGCCATTGAGTCCAGAGGTCCATTGTTCAATAGTATCCTAAAATACTAGGTTGCAATACGTTTTCCTCCTTCATGACACGAGGGTAGACTATATGGAAGCGGGAGGATGGGACATAAATCTTTCATCCCATCAGATTACAATACAATACTTGAGGCACATCACAACATCCTACATCAGCTAGTGATAACGGAGCCATTTATCCAACAACCACATCAATGAGCTTCACGAGCAAAATCTTGGGCATACGAATGATTGGGTAATGAAGCAACACAAGCAGCGATTCAACACATGGCTACTGTTGAAGGACATTCCACATGGAGAAACGATAGATGAACAAACCATCAAGGGGTTGGCATCTGAACCATCACACTAGGTCATGATATGGAAAACCTATGACATTAGTGGAATCACATTTTATACCAAGTCCAAGGACAAAAAGAGCATGTCACAAAACAGTGGTGATCGATGCGATGCCATAGACAATGAAATTGGTGAGATTATTACATATTTTGGCTTTATTGAGGACATATCAGAACTAGATTATGGTACATTTCAGATCTTAGTTTTTTATGTTAATGGGTTGAAGACAAACATGTCACGGTGGACAACTACGGGGTCAGAGTTCTTGACCTAAGTAAGGTAGGTTACAAAGTTGACTCATGGATCCTTGCTAATCGTGCTGCCAGGTCTTCTATGTTGAACAAATCATTTCTAGCAATGAGAGAAAAGCACTGACAAACTGAAGCATGTAGTTTTTTCTGGAAAAACAACAACCTATAGGAGTTGATGGTGTATCTAATTTAGAGGATTTTAACTAGTTCAACGACATGTCTCTTTTGATAGACCATCCAACCAAGATAAGGAACGTTGAGCGAAGCATCCCACACAATTCGTAGCCCTGGGTATGCAACGATGGACAAGGCAGAACAATAGCTCCCAAGATTATATACTTGTCATGTAATTGATTATTGTTAGGATTTGTTTACAAAGTTTGAGATCAATAATTTTCTTCATCGTCTTCATTCAATTTTTGTGGCCAAGGAAAGAAAGTTTAATTCCATTAGCGAGGGAGAGGGAAGGAGAAGGAGTGAGGAGAGAAGAGAGAGAGAAGGCAGAGGGACAGATAGAGGAGAGGGAGGAGGCAGAGGGAGAGTGGAGATAGGTAGAGACAGAGGTGGGAGAGAGAGGAGAGAGAAGGGAGAGAGGAGAGTGAGGTAGTGGGATAGGTAGAGAAGAGAGAGGAGATAGGTAGAGAGAGAAGATACGTAGAGAGAGGAGGAAAGAGAGAGGAAAGGATGGAGAGGAGAGTGAGGTAGAGGGAGGCGGAAGGACAGATAGAGGAGAGTGAGTGAGAGCACCTAGAGGGGGGGGTGAATAGGTGATCCTGTGAAACTTAAACTTATAGCCACAAAAACTTGTTAAGTGTTAGCACAACAATTGCCAAGTGGCTAGAGAGGAGTCTCAACAAAACACAATACCACAAGAGATCAAACACAGAGATGACAAAGTGGTTTATCCCGTGGTTCGGCCAAGACCAATGCTTGCCTACTCCACGTTGTGGCGTCCCAATGGACGAGGGTTGCAATCAACCCCTCTCAAGCGGTCCAAAGACCAACTTGAATACCACGGTGTTTTGCTTTGCCTTTCAATATCCCGTTTGCGAGGAATCTCCACAACTTGGAGTCTCTCGCCCTTACACTTGAGATTCACAAAGAAATACGGAGTAAGGGGGGAAATGAGCAACGCACACAAGACTTCAAAAGATCAGAGCAACAACACGCACACAAGTTGCAACAAGAGCTCGCAACACAACTCAATGAGTTCACAACTCAACAAGAGCTCTAGATGCTATCACAATGAACCAAATGCGCGGAATCGATGTCTTGGTGCTTAGGAATGTTGTAGGAATGCTTGGTGTACTCCTCCATGCGCCTAGGGGTCCCTTTTATAGCCCCAAGGCAGCTAGGAGCCGTTGAGAACAATTCTGGAAGGCCATCCTTGCCTTCTGTCATCGGGCGCACCGGACAGTCCGGTGCACACCGGACACTGTCCGGTGCCCGATTTCCTTCCTTAAACAGCGCAGCCGACCGTTGCAGATCTGGGAGCCGTTGGCGCACCGGACATGTCCGGTGCACACCGGACAGTCCGGTGCCCCCTTCCGACCGTTGGCCAGGCCACGTGTCGCGCGCAGATTCCGCGGCCGACCGTTGGCTCGGCCGACCGTTGGCTCACCGGACAGTCCGGTGCACATCGGACAGTCCGGTGAATTATAGCCGTACGCCGTCGGCGAATTCCTGAGAGCGGCCACTTCGCGCCTTGTCAGCCTGGCGCACCGGACACTGTCCGGTGCACCACCGGACAGTCCGGTGTGCCAGACCGAGCTGAGTCTTGGCTGTACACAGCCAAGTCTTTGCACCTTTCTTCTTTTCTTTTTCTCTCTGTTTCTAACACTTGGACAAGTATATTAGCACACAAAGCCAATGTACTAAGGCTTAGAAACATACCTTTACTCATGATTTGCACTTTGTTCATCCATGGGCATAAATTCACATTTAAGCACTTTGTGTTGGCACTCAATCACCAAAATACTTAGAAATGGCCCAAGGGCACATTTCCCTTTCAATCTCCCCCTTTTTGGTGATTTATGCCAACACAACATAAAGCAACTAAAACAAGTGCAAAATCACTTCAAATAAAACTCAAATTTATTTTGATTCTATTTTGGCATATATGGATCATCCTTTGCCACCACTTGGTTTGTTTTTGCAAATCAAACTCAAATCTCTATCTCTAAGTCAAACACACATGTTGAAGCATAAAGAGAGTTATTCCAAAGGAGATTGATCAAAGATTTCAAAAACTCCCCCTTTTTCCCATAATCACTACTTCTCCCCACAAGAAACCAACTTTTGACAAGAGTGACAATAAAAGAGTGTTTTGACAAACTCTACTCTACTATTTTCAAATCTCTCAAGTGGTAGCTGATCCATTTATTGCTTTGGCCTTTATTTTCTCCCCCTTTGGCATCAAGCACCAAAACGGGATCAATCTTGGCCCTTTAACCCCATTGCCTCACCAAAATCTTCAATTAAGAGCAAATAGGCAATAAGAGTCTAAAGATGAACTTGGAATAAGTTACCCTCTCATCGGAGTGCAGTGGAAGTCTTTCATGGTCCAAGTCCACCTTTTTCCCTTTCAATCCATCTTCGAGACTAAATCATCAAACTCAAACACACGGTTAGTCTTCAAAGGGTCAAGTTGTAACATATCTCCCCCTAAACATGTGCATCACTTTGCAACGGACTTGTGAGGTCCAGGGAGTGTTTGTACAACTTGAGCACCACAATAAGCAACAAAATGCAGAATGAACATGATCAAAGGCATAAACACATGTATGCTACAATTCAATCCAAGTTCCGCGAATCTAAGACATTTAGCTCACTACGCAGCCTGCAAAAGGTCTTCTCATCTAGAGGCTTGGTAAAGATATCGGCTAGCTGGTTCTCGGTGTTAACATGAAACACTTCGATATCTCCCTTTTGCTGGTGGTCTCTCAAAAAGTGATGCCGGATGTCTATGTGCTTTGTGCGGCTGTGTTCAACAGGATTTTCCGCCATGCGGATAGCACTCTCATTATCACATAGGAGTGGGACTTTGCTCAGATTGTAGCCAAAGTCCCTGAGGGTTTGCCTCATCCAAAGTAGTTGTGCGCAACACTGACCTGCGACAACGTACTCGGCCTCAGCGGTGGATAGGGCAACGGAGGTTTGTTTCTTAGATTTCCACGACACCAGGGACCTTCCTAAGAATTGGCACGTCCCTGATGTACTCTTTCTATCGACCTTACATCCAGCATAATCGGAGTCTGAGTATCCAATCAAGTCAAAGGTAGACCCCTTTGGATACCAGAGCCCGAAGCAAGGCGTAGCAACTAAATATCTAAGGATTCGCTTCACTGCCACTAAGTGACACTCCTTAGGATCGGATTGAAATCTAGCACACATGCATACGCTAAGCATAATATCCGGTCTACTAGCACATAAATAAAGTAAAGACCCTATCATTGACCGGTATGCATTTTGATCAACGGACTTACCTCCTTTGTTGAGGTCGGTGTGTCCGTCGGTTCCCATCGGAGTCTTTGCGGGCTTGGCGTCCTTCATCCCAAACCGCTTCAACAGATCTTGCGTGTACTTCGTTTGAGAGATGAAGGTGCCGTCCTTGAGTTGCTTCACTTGAAACCCAAGGAAGTAGTTCAACTCGCCCATCATCGACATCTCGAATTTCTGCGTCATCACCCTGCTAAACTCTTCACAAGACTTTTTATTAGTTGAACCAAATATTATGTCATCGACATAAATTTGGCACACAAATAAATCACCATCACATGTCTTAGTGAAGAGAGTTGGATCGGCTTTCCCAACCTTAAAAGCATTAGCAATTAAAAAGTCTCTAAGGCATTCATACCATGCTCTTGGGGCTTGCTTAAGTCCATAGAGCGCCTTAGAGAGCTTACACACGTGGTCGGGGTACCGTTCATCCTCGAAGCCAGGGGGTTGCTCTACGTACACCTCCTCCTTGATCGGCCCATTGAGGAAAGCGCTCTTCACATCCATTTGGTACAGCCTGAAAGAATGGTGAGCGGCATATGCTAGCAAGATACGAATGGACTCTAGCCTAGCCACAGGAGCAAAGGTCTCCTCAAAGTCCAAACCTGCGACTTGGGCATAACCTTTTGCCACAAGTCGAGCCTTGTTCCTTGTCACTACTCCGTGCTCGTCTTGTTTGTTGCGAAACACCCACTTGGTTCCCACAACATTTTGCTTAGGACGAGGCACCAGTGTCCAAACTTCATTGCGCTTGAAGTTGTTGAGTTCCTCCTGCATGGCCAACACCCAGTCCGGATCTAGCAAGGCCTCTTCTACCCTGAAAGGCTCAATAGAAGAGACAAAGGAGTAATGCCCACAAAAATTAACTAATCGAGATCGAGTAGTTACTCCCTTGCTAATATCACCCAGAATTTGGTCGACGGGATGATCCCTTTGAATCATCGTTCGAACTTGGGTCAGAGGTGCCAGTTGCGCTTCTTCCTCCATCACATGATCATCTTGTGCTCCCCCTTGATTACACGCCTCCTGTTGAAGAACCTATTCATCGTCTTGAGTTGGGGGATGCACCATAATTGAGGAAGAAGGTTGATCTTGTTCATCTTGTTCCTGTGGCCGAACTTCTCCAATCGCCATGGTTCGTATAGCGGCCGTCGGAACATCTTCTTCATCTACATCATCAAGATCAACAACTTGCTCTCTTGGAGAGCCATTAGTCTCATCAAATACAACGTCGCTAGAGACTTCAACCAAACCCGATGATTTGTTGAAGACTCTATACGCCTTTGTATTTGAGTCATATCCTAACAAAAACCCTTCTACAGCTTTGGGAGCAAACTTAGAATTTCTACCCTTCTTCACTAGAATGTAGCACTTGCTCCCAAATACACGAAAGTAAGATACATTGGGTTTGTTACCGGTTAGTAGCTCATACGAAGTCTTCTTGAGGAGGCGATGAAGGTAGACCCTGTTGGTGGCGTGGCAAGCCGTGTTCACGGCTTCCGTCCAAAAGCACTCGGGGGTATTGAACTCTCCTAGCATCGTCCTCGCCATATCGATGAGCGTCCTGTTCTTCCTCTCTACCACACCGTTTTGCTGTGGTGTGTAGGGAGCGGAGAACTCGTGCTTGATCCCTTCCTCTTCAAGGAACTCCTCTACTTGAAGGTTCTTGAACTCGGACCCATTGTCGCTCCTTATCTTCTTCACTTTGAGCTCAAACTCATTTTGAGCTCTCCTGAGGAAGCGCTTGAGGGTCCCTTGGGTTTCAGACTTATCCTGCAAAAAGAACACCCAAGTGAAGCGGGAAAAGTCATCAACAATAACTAGACCATACTTACTTCCTCCTATGCTCAGATAGGCGACGGGTCCGAAGAGGTCCATATGCAGCAGCTCCAGTGGTCTTGAGGTGGTCATCACATTCTTGCTGTGATGTGTTCCTCCCACTTGTTTACCTGCTTGACAAGCTGCACAAGGTCTATCTTTTTCGAATTGAACGTTAGTCAAACCTATTACGTGTTCTCCCTTTAGAAGCTTGTGAAGGTTCTTCATCCCCACATGTGCTAAGCGGCGATGCCACAGCCAGCCCATGCTAGTCTTAGCTATTAAGCATGCATCTAGACCGGCCTCTTCTTTTGCAAAATCAACTAAATAAAGTTTGCCGTCTAATACACCCTTAAAAGCTAGTGAACCATCACTTCTTCTAAAGACAGACACATCTACATTTGTAAATAGACAGTTATATCCCATATTGCATAATTGACTAACCGATAGCAAATTATATCCTAGAGACTCTACTAAAACACATTAGAGATAGAGTGCTCATTAGAAATTGCAATTTTACCTAACCCTTTTACCTTGCCTTGATTCCCATCACCGAATATGATTGAATCTTGGGAATCCTTATTCTTGACGTAGGAGGTGAACATCTTCTTCTCCCCCGTCATATGGTTTGTGCATCCGCTGTCAATAATCCAGCTTGAACCCCCGGATGCATAAACCTGCAAGGCAAATTTAGGCTTGGGTTTTAGGTACCCAACTCATGTTGGGTCCTACAAGGTTAGCACAAATATTCTTAGGGACCCAAATGCAAGTTTTGTCTCCCTTGCATCTTGCCCCTAACTTCCTAGCAATTACCTTTCTATCCTTTCGACAAATTGCAAAGGAAGCGTTCAAAGCATGATATATTGTAGAAGGCTCATTAACTTTCCTAGGAATATTAACAACATTTCTCCTAGGCATATTATGAACAACATCCCTTCTACCAACATTTCTATTATGCACATATGAAGAACTAGAAGCAAACATAGCATGAGAAAAATCATCGTACGTATTATAACTCCTATAAACATTTCTAGTTTGTCTCCTATCATGATACAAAAAGGCATGGTTCTTTTTAGCACTAGTAGCCATAGGGGCCTTCCCTTTCTCCTTAGCGGGAATGGAAGCCTTATGGCTTGTTAAGTTCTTGGCTTCCCTCTTGAAGCCAAGTCCATCCTTAATTGAGGGGTGTCTACCAATCGTGTAGGCATCCCTTGCAAATTTTAGCTTATCAAAATCACTTTTGCTAGTCTCAAGTTGGGCATTAAGACTAGCTACCTCTTCATTTAATTTAGTAATGCAAGCTAGGTGTTCACTATAAGCATCAATGTTAATATCTTTACACCTAGTGCACGTTACAACATTTTCTACACAAGAGATAGATTTACTAGCAATCTCTAACTTAGCATTCAAATCATCATTAATGCTCCTTAATTTAGAAATTGTCTCATGGCAAGAAGATAATTCACAAGAAAGCATTTCATTTCTTTTAACTTCTAGAGCATGAGATCTTTGTGCTTCTACAAATTTATCATGTTCTTCATACAATAAATCCTCTTGTTTCTCTAAGAGTCTATCCTTCTCATTCAAGGCATCAATCAATTCATTGATTTTATCAATTTTATTTCTATCCAATCCCTTGAACAAGCTAGAGTAATCTATTTCCTCATCGCTAGACTCATCATCACTAGAAGAATCATAAGTAATACTGTCTCGAGTACATACCTTCTTCTCCTTTGCCATGAGGCATGTGTGACGCTCGTTTGGGAAGAGGGATGACTTGTTGAAGGCAGTGGCGGCGAGTCCTTCATTGTCGGAGTCAGAGGAGGAGCAATCCGAATCCCACTCCTTTCCGATATGTGCCTCGCCCTTGGCCTTCTGGTAATGCTTCTTCTTTTCCCTCTTGCTCCCGTGTTCCTGGTCACTTTCATTATCGGGACAGTTAGCAATAAAATGACCAATCTTACCGCATTTGAAGCATGATCGCTTTCCCTTGGTCTTAGTCTTGCTTGGCTGTCCCTTGCGACCCTTTAGTGCCGTCTTGAATCTTTTGATGATGAGGGCCATCTCTTCATCATTAAGACCGGCCGCCTCAATTTGCGCCACCTTGCTGGGTAGCGCCTCCTTGCTCCTTGTTGCCTTGAGAGCAATGGGTTGAGGCTCATGGATTGGGCCATTCAACGCGTCGTCCACGTACCTCGCCTCCTTGATCATCATTCGCCCGCTTACAAATTTTCCAAGAATTTCTTCGGGCGACATCTTGATGTACCTAGGATTTTCACGAATATTGTTCACCAAGTGAGGATCAAGAACGGTAAATGACCTTAGCATTAGGCGGACGACGTCGTGATCCGTCCATCGCGTGCTTCTGTAGCTCCTTATTTTGTTGATAAGGATCTTGAGCCGGTTGTATGTTTGTGTCGGCTCCTCGCCCCTTATCATCGCGAATCGTCCGAGCTCGCCCTCCACCAACTCCATCTTGGTGAGTAAGGTGACATCATTCCCCTCATGAGAGATCTTGAGGGTGTCCCAAATCTGCTTGGCATTGTCCAAGCCGCTCACCTTGTGATACTCATCCCTGCACAAAGAGGCTAGCAACACAGTAGTAGCTTGTGCATTTTTATGAATCTGTTCATTAATAAACGAAGGGCTATCCGAGCAATCAAATTTCATTCCACTTTCCACAATCTCCCAAATGCTTGGATGGAGAGAAAATAGGTGAGTACGCATTTTGTGACTCCAAAATCCGTAGTCCTCTCCATCAAAGTGAGGAGGCTTGCCAAGTGGAATGGGGAGCAAATGAGCATTTGAGCTATGCGGAATGCGCGAATAATCAAAAGAAAAGTTTGAGTTAACCGTCTTTTGTTTGTCATAGTCGTTGTCGTTGTTGTCCTTTTGGGAAGAGGAAGATTCGTCGCTGTCGTCGTAGTAGACGATCTCCTTGATGCGCCTTGTCTTCTTCTTCTTCCCTTCCTTCCATCTATGGCCCGAGCCGGAGTCGGTAGGCTTGTCATCTTTGGGCTCGTTGACGAAGGACTCCTTCTCTTTATCGTTGATCACGATTCCCTTCCCCTTAGGATCCATCTCTTCGGGTGGTTAGTCCCTTTCTTGAAGAGAACGGCTCCGATACCAATTGAGAGCACCTAGAGGGGGGGGGGTGAATAGGTGATCCTGTGAAACTTAAACTTATAGCCACAAAAACTTGTTAAGTGTTAGCACAACAATTGCCAAGTGGCTAGAGAGGAGTCTCAACAAAACACAATACCACAAGAGATCAAACACAGAGATGACACAGTGGTTTATCCCGTGGTTCGGCCAAGACCAATGCTTGCCTACTCCACGTTGTGGCGTCCCAACGGACGAGGGTTGCAATCAACCCCTCTCAAGCGGTCCAAAGACCAACTTGAATACCACGGTGTTTTGCTTTGCCTTTCAATATCCCGTTTGCGAGGAATCTCCACAACTTGGAGTCTCTCGCCCTTACACTTGAGATTCACAAAGAAATACGGAGTAAGGGGGGAAATGAGCAACGCACACAAGACTTCAAAAGATCAGAGCAACAACACGCACACAAGTTGCAACAAGAGCTCGCAACACAACTCAATGAGTTCACAACTCAACAAGAGCTCTAGATGCTATCACAATGAACCAAATGCGCGGAATCGATGTCTTGGTGCTTAGGAATGTTGTAGGAATGCTTGGTGTACTCCTCCATGCGCCTAGGGGTCCCTTTTATAGCCCCAAGGCAGCTAGGAGCCGTTGAGAACAATTCTGGAAGGTCATCCTTGCCTTCTGTCGTCGGGCGCACCGGACAGTCCGGTGCACACCGGACACTGTCCGGTGCCCGATTTCCTTCCTTAAACAGCGCAGCCGACCGTTGCAGATCTGGGAGCCGTTGGCGCACCGGACATGTCCGGTGCACACCGGACAGTCCGGTGCCCCCTTCCGACCGTTGGCCAGGCCACGTGTCGCGCGCAGATTCCACGGCCGACCGTTGGCTTGGCCGACCGTTGGCTCACCGGACAGTCCGGTGCACACCGGACAGTCCGGTGAATTATAGCCGTACGCCGTCGGCGAATTCCCGAGAGCGGCCACTTCGCGCCTTGTCAGCCTGGCGCACCGGACACTGTCCGGTGCACCACCGGACAGTCCGGTGTGCCAGACCGAGCTGAGTCTTGGCTGTACACAGCCAAGTCTTTGCACCTTTCTTCTTTTCTTTTTCTCTCTGTTTCTAACACTTGGACAAGTATATTAGCACACAAAGCCAATGTACTAAGGCTTAGAAACATACCTTTACTCATGATTTGCACTTTGTTCATCCATGGGCATAAATTCACATTTAAGCACTTTGTGTTGGCACTCAATCACCAAAATACTTAGAAATGGCCCAAGGGCACATTTCCCTTTCAGTGAGGAGGTAGAGGGAGAGTGGGGAGAAGAGATAGGTAGAGAGAGGAGGGAGAGAGGAGAGGGTGGTAGAGGGATAGATAGAGGAGAGAGAAGTGGCAGAGGTAGGAGGGAGAGAGGAGATATGTAGAGAGAGAGGGGAGAGGAGCGTTTGGTAAAGGGAGGCAGAGGGACAAATAGACGAGAGAGAGGAGGCAAAGGGAGGAGGGAGAGAGGAGATAGTTAGAGAGAGAGGAGAGTGGGGTAGAGGGAGATAGAGGGACAGATAGAGGATATAGAGGAGGCAGAGGGAGAGGGAGAGGGAGAGAGGAGATAGGTAGAGGGAGGGAGAGGGACAAATGATGTAGAGGGAGACAGAGGGACAAATAGAGGAGAGAGGAGGCAAAGTGAGAGAGGGGAGATAGTAGAGAGAGGGGAGGGAGGAGGGATAGAGAGGAGAGTTAGGTAGAGGGAGGCAAAGGGACAAATAGAGGAGAGAGAAGAGGCAGAAGGAGAGGGAGAGAGGAGATTGGTAGAGAGAGGAGGCAGAGGGAGAGAGGAGAGCGGTATACTAAATACTATAAAAAGTATACTAAATAATATATAAGAGTATATTTAATAATATATAATAAAGTATACTAAACAAATATAAAAACTGTACTAAACCCTAAATAAAAACTATACTAAATGATATATAAAAATTATTTCTACTGGCGGTTCACAAAAGACAACATCCAGTAGAAATCATTTCTAAGGGCTTCCACAAACCGTAGACGCCCTTTCTACTAGCGGTTGTATTTTGTGAACCGCTAGTAGAAATGCGTCCTATATAAAGGGTGGGCAAGCGCAGGGCAAAAATTTTACAAGTCCTGGTGCCATTTCTTTTCAACCGGGGAGAAAGAGAGGGAGGAGGGGGAGATAGAGATAGTAGAGAGATAGAGAGAGGGATAGAGCAAGGAGGGAAGGAGAGAGATAGAGAGGAGAGGGAGAGGGAGAGCTAGAGAGAGAGGAGGGAAGGCGAGAGAGAGAGAGAGTAGAGGGAGAGCGAGAGCTAGAGAGAGGGAGAGGTAGAGAGAGTTCTATACTTAGTGTATTCATATATGTGATAATGTGATAACGTAATATTGAGAGCTATACTTAGTCTATACTTGGTGTATTCATATACACTTAGAGTTCTGTACTTAGAGTGATAATGTAATACTTAGAGTTCTATTTTAGAGTTCTATACTTGGTGTATTCATATATGTGATAATGTAATACTTAGAGTTCTATACTTAGTCTATACTTGGTGTATTAATATAATACTTGATGTGTTCATACAATATTTGTTGGGATGAAGCTTCATTTTACTTTTTATTGTATTCATACAATAATGGTGTCTACATACATACTTGGAGTATTTAAGATGTCGATATCTATTTTTTTTTATCCAATCTAATTTGTATCTGATCTGATTGGAACTCGATCATGTCCGTTCGATATCTATTTTATTTTTATGCAATCCAATCTGTATCCGATCTGATTCGAACTAGATAATATCCGTATTCGATCCGAACTCGATAATATACGTATTCGATCCGAACTCGATAATATTCATATCAACACAACTCAATAATATCTGTACTACTATCCCTCTTTTCCTCACTATACGTTCTATACGACTCTCCCTCTCTATATGTCTTATATGACTCTCCCTCTCTCCCTATAGGATTAGGGTTATGGTTAAGGGTTTAGGGTTTAGAGTTTAGGGTTTAGGGTTCGGGTTCGGGTTAGAGTCAGGGATTAGGGTTAGGGTAAGGGTTTTGGGTTTTGGGTTAT
The DNA here is from genome assembly GCF_902167145.1 of Zea mays. NCBI lineage: Eukaryota > Viridiplantae > Streptophyta > Magnoliopsida > Poales > Poaceae > Zea > Zea mays. The sequence continues at coordinate 228,695,955 of NC_050099.1, read as the reverse complement.
GGTTAAGGGTTAGAGCTAGGCATTAGGGTTAGGGTTAGAGTCAGGGTTTAGGGTTTTGGGTTTACGATTATGGTTAAGGGTTAGAGTTAGGGTTAGGTGTTAGGTTTAGAGTCAGGGATTAGGTTTTTGGTTAAGGGTCTAGGGTTTTAAGGGTTAGAGTTAGGTTGTTGAGTTTGGGTTAGGGTTAGAGTCAGGGATTATGGTCAGTTTTATAAATTTTCAATATCTCACATTCACGTGTGTGCCTTGCATAATGCAACATGATTAGCAGGGCATCCGTTACGGTACCAATCCCAATGCTAGTGCCAGTAAAAGGGTTGGGAAGCTGATATCTGAGGAAAGTCGTAGTTTCAGAATCAGAAATGACAACGAAGAATTAAAAGGAAAGTCAAATGAAGAAGTTGAGAAGCTTACGCAAGATATGAAGAAGGATTTTGAAGCAAGATTCGCCACCTACATTGGACACGCATTGCTTGAATTTCAAGATAGGGAAGCCGTAGTGGCCTATACAACTTTATGTAAGTGTGATATTGCATAAATAAAATTAATAATTTTAATACACATGCATCACAAATTTGATTCATGCAGGGACCACTGGATATACTTCATCATGTATCCTAAGATGGAAAGGTGCTGGTGCTCGACTCCTTGAACTACGACCCTTCAACCTATGCAAAATTCCTCAGTGTCTTAGAGTTGTAAGCCTTTTAATGCATGTGTACTTATATCAATGAGAATTTTAGAATCACATGGTGATTCTATTTGAGATCACAGTGCATATAGGTTCTATAAGTGCCAAGGTGGATAGTATGATTTGTCGAAAAAATGTGTGCCACTAGACATCCATTATAATTGGCCGATAAGTATGTTAATTTATGAATACATATCATATATGTACGTAAATAGGACAATGTTGCAACTAAATAACCAATCTCTCGTTATGTAGTGCCACAAGCAACCACCCGAATCGGTCCTATGTGGGTTCTATGTCTGCAGTTCATGAGACAAAATGGACGATACATCACAATGATTATAAACGTACTTTACAAGAATTTTGACGAGAAAAACTGGAGAACTTTACCGAAGGTGTATTATATGGCATAATTGAGGACCTATGTACATTCGTAGTAAAAGAGGTCATCCCCATAGAAGGAAAATATCACGATGCTGCCGGTACATTAGCTACGCCAGAGTTTAGAGTACTCACAAAAATTACTAGAATATCTCTTAGCCGAGATAGTTATTAGAGCTTAGGTGAAAACTTTGATGTATATAATGTGTGATGGTTGTAAAAATAAGACTTTGATGTATATAAATGTATGATAGAATTTAATTCCATGTTGCTTTCAATATGAATTTCACAATACAAATTTCAATATATTTTAATATATATATATATAATTCAATTTTGTTTTGAAATTTTGAAAAAGGTGGGAAAACTACCACTGGTGGCCAAATAAAGAAAACCGCTAGTGGAAATGTTGTTTCCCACTAGGCCCTAGCACCGGCAGCGATGAAAAAGGCTAGTGCAAATGCCTCTAGAACTGCCACTATAGAGGTTCTATGTACATCAATCATATTTGATCGTATAGTGTAACATTTGTACGACACCCAAGGGTCCAATGGCAAGCTAGTGTCATAGACCCTCCCCACAAAAAATAAATTTAAAATTAAATTGGATCTTTCCCAATAAAAATAAATTTAAAATTACAGTGGGCATATGCCTACATACCCAATATTAAACTGTAGATACTGCACTTTATCTTAGCAAAAAGGCCGAGAAAGGTATGAGTTGAAAGGGATACCTGCCCCTTTTTTATAGCTCGCTTGATCACCTATTCTCGTTTAGCTAGCGAGTTGGTAGTATCTGAGAGCGCTACATGTGTGTGGCTTCATATCATGTTGGGCTTGGATATTTTCTCACAACCCATCTGGGGTGGTAACGCCCTGGTATATCAGGGGGATGTGAGAGAGAAATATATCTACTATATATGCTTTGCGTGTGACGCACGACGCACGAAACTCGTTCTTCAAAGGAGTATTCCTACCCCTCGTTTGTTCTTGCCATGCTGCCTACAGAGTTGCAAGGTGACAGAGAGTCGACTGTTTAACCACGCATCATCGACGATGACACCTCCTCCTCTTCCTCAGTTATTCTTACCCTGCTGCTTGTAGAGGTGCATTACATCGGAGGTCGGCTGTTCAGTTAGCCATTGTCGGCAGCATGTCTCCTCATGTGCCTCGGTTGTTCTTGTCTCGCTGCCTGTACATGCGCATGGCCTCCTCCTCTATCTCGACCGTTCTTGTCCCTCTAATTCCAGATGCTTGCCAACAGGGGGAAGGTAAAGGCGATGCCGCGGGTGGGGCGTGGTGGGGTGGCTAGCGAGTTGAAGGCTAGTATGATGGTCTTATGTACTCAGCGGAAGAATCTGGGTGAGAGAGACAGAGACGAGGAACAATTGAAAAGTTGGGAGTTAGGGTCTGTTTGGTTGGGCTGTGGCTGTGAAAAAAGTTGTTGTGGGATGTGAGCTGTAGAAAAAGCTGCTGTAGGCTGTAAGCTGTTAAAAAGCTAAAAATCGTTTGGTGGAAACCACTAAAAGTCGTTAAAAATTCTTCGATATATGTTTTCATAGTTTCATCCGAAAAGCCACTAAAAGCAGGTCCAGGGGTGCTTTCAGATTTGCACTACGAGAAAGTCGGCTTTTAGAAAAAGCTGCTTCCTGGATCCAGTCCTTTGGTTGGCTTTTGGCTTTTAAGGAGGCAAAAGCCAAAGCCAAAAGTCAAACCAAACACACCCTTAATATAAGCACTCGTGGTGGTTGCATGGTTGGTTGCGCATGTAAGAGGTAAGACTTATCTTATCTGTTTGTTAGACGAGACATAGGGGAGAAAATAGATATACGTGCTTCGCTCGAGCTCATGGTGGTTGGTTGGTTGCACATGCAAGGAATAAGACTTATCTTATATGGTTGTTAGGCGAGACATGGGGGATAGAACTATGCGCTTCGCACGGTTGCGGTGGTTGCATGGTTGCACATCTAAGGGATAAGGCTTATTTGGTTGGTAGGCAAGACGTGGTGAGAGAAAAATAGATCTACACACTTTCGTGCATGATACACGACGCGCGGAGAGTCACGACAGTGGTTGTTAGACAAGACATGGGGGAGAAAAATAGACATGAGAGAAAACAAATCTACCCGCTTCGTACGCGCGCTCGTGGTGGTTGCATGGTTGGTTGCACATCTAAGAGATAAGATTTTTGTTATTAGGTTGTTAGGCAAGACGTGGGGAGGAAAAATAGATTTATGCGCATTTGCACATGAAGCGTGATGATAGAAATGTGGGTTAAATTCGAAGAAATGTAAGTGTTTTTATAAGAGCGACAACGCCGAACGACCGTCGAAACTGATACTTCATACGAGTAGAGGTTATAAAATATAATACAATTTAACATCATTGATACTAATTCATAAATGTTGGGGGCCTTCCTCTTTCGAATGTCCTCAAAAACATGACTAATGTAACACCTCAGGTGTTATCTTCCGTTAAACAGCGATTATGGATTTAAGCGTGGGATGTCAGTAAATAAAGTGGACACTAAATTTTAATCATCCCGCAAAAGTTTGAATTTGGTGTCATACTTATTTCGATAATCTACGCAATTAAAAAGGGGTCATGAAGCTTTTGGATTATTGAATCTTCGGTTGCTGGCGAATTTTGAACTGTTTGGATCACGCGCGTAAGTGAATAAGAAAACTAGAAGACTTCTGATTTTATGAACAATTTGGAGCCCGCGTTGTCCGAACAGAACGCTGTGCGAGCTGATTAAGTGAATCGTTCCCCTCAGCATGTGATCGTTGGCATCAGATCAAATGATCGATCACTGGTGAGGATCGTAAAACTTAGACGGAACTAAATAACAGTCTCTCTGTCTTAATCTGTTTTGTTTGTCGCGAGTTCGACCATCGTTTTTATTTATCCGGGCTCTTCCTAAATTTTTGTGATGTTCGGAACATAGTTGTTCTGAAAATCGGTGCATCCGGTGATTATTTAAAATTCATCGCTCGCGCGAATACGAATTCGAAAGCCTGACCCACTCGGATGATTTTATCCCGAACAAATTAATCAGAACCCGACGACTATGGTTTTCGATGCGAATAATTCTGTTCCCTCTCGTGAACCGAGAAATCACGCATTGTCCGAGAAAAATCGTGTGCGAGGTTATGGATCCATTTATACTTCAGCACACTCTGTAAGATAATAAAATCAACTGTGTTTAGATAACGGATGAATTTTTATCCGATTTCGACTAAACCAGTGTTGTCTTAAATATTGTCTAAATATTGTAGCCTGATCTAATTTGGCTCTTCAAAATCTTAATTTTGGAACCTTGATACTTTGGCAGGCGTTTTTGCGCGAGAGAGAAAATAACAAAAATGAAAATGAAAATATCCTCTCTCTCTCCCGCTATTCTCTCTCTTTTCTGATTTTTTCCAGCCGTCCCTATCCGAGAGATTTTGATATTTGCTATCAGCAACAAACAGGTTTGTAAAATTGCCATCAGACCCACATTTCATAAACCCAGCTGGACCCACAATTCATAGACACAGTGGTAATTATAACAAGAAGACAACGTTGTGAGTGGCAAAAATCCAATTATCTCTCCCTATCCCCTGCCGGCTGGAGATTTTTCTCCGCTCTCCCTCAAGCCTATCCCTGCGCCGCTCAAGACTGGAGGAGAAATCCCACCGCCCAGCCGTGGTTATCTCCAGCCGCCGCAGAGAAAAATCTGCTGCCGTCGCCCAGGTCTTCATCTCCCATCGCCACGCGCCCCTGTTTTTCCTTGGCCGGAGCTCCGTCTCCACGCCATCTCCCATGGCCGCTGCACGCTAGCCCAGCTCCTTCTTCTCCCCAGCCGAACGGCTCTTCCCCACGGCGCTCCCTCCCTGCTCGGATTTTGCCAGGTCCGCGCAGCTCCCATGGAGCCCGACTGGATGTTAGGGACTGTCGGCCCAAACAGCCCATGCCAGCCCAGGTAGCTAAAGGAAAATATTATAAGGGCGCAATGAAGGTGACGAGGAGGTTTATGAAAGAATTATTCAGAACACCAACTCTGAATTCTATATTTGTTCTTCAGTTAATCTAGTAGAAGAGGCTAACAATTGGTATCAGAGGTGTTCGATCCTCAGCTTCAAATTTGTCAACACCATGACTCTCGACGTCAAGCTCATCCTCGATGAGTTCAACCGGAGGTTCGACGAGTGGGAGACTCGCTGGGACCGGCGCTTCTCGCCTCCGCCGGTGATGGAGCTGCAGGATGACCCATCATCGGTCGTGCTAGCACGCGCAAACTCCGGAGCCGCGGACGACTCCGTCAATGCGATCATCACCTCCACCGATTCCGACGTGTTGTTCGACGCTGTCATCACTGACAACTGGGGTGGGTGCTTCGACGACGACGAGCAGTACTGCGCGGCGCCATTCGTCATCGCCGATAACTGGGGCGGATTCTTCGGTGGCGAGGACCTCGATTCGCCAGAGGGCCCCACGAGATTCGTGACCGCCGAACTCGATGGCTACGATGAGATCGAGTTGGATGCCACCACCATCCTCGACGTGCTGCCCGACGCGCACACAGTGGGCAAGGCGCGATGCGCCTCCTACGCCGACCACCTCTACGCCTCCGCCTCCTGCACCACACCCGACCAGGCGCTCAACGGCCACTACGCCGATAAGCTGCTGATGCTCTGCTCCAGCAACATCACCAGCACCATGCCCACAAGGTGTTCGACGCTCGTTCCAACTCCGACACCTATGCCCGAAATCGTTGACGGCGCACACCCACAGCGCCAGGCCCCTCCTAGCGTCAGTGCAGCGGCTCGCAAGACCCCCGACGATCTCGAGCTCGGCCTCCCCGACTACTACGGCGCCGGGCGCCAGCACCCGCTCACCAGCCGCGTCGTCACTCTCTCGTACCGTGTGCCTGAGCTGCTGCTGAGTTACAATAGCCTAGAGGCCAAGGCGCTCCTGGAGGCAGCTCTTATGGAAGCTAACAAGGAGAGGAAGAAGAACATCACAGGCACCTTGACAACCAAACCCAACGACGACGACGACCTTGACAAGGACGACGACGAGTTGTGCCTGCGTGGCATCTGCCTGGAGTTGGCATGCACCATGGAGGTGCAGGACTACGGGCACCAGATGTACGTCGCTTTCATGCTAGCGCTGTACTTCAACATTTCCATGCCTATCACGATCGCTCCTTCAGCCATATTGAAAATGGCTCAGCCGGATGGAGAGCTGCTTGTTTCTGTTGGTGTCCCTGGTAATGCTCTTGTGCTCAAGATTTTAATTCAAGGTGTTGTGGCTGCCCTTCATAGGGAAACACTTCAAGGCACAAGTCTGAATGAAGAGCAGATGAAGCAGGATAGCGTCGCAGACAATTGCCATCGCCAACTAAACAAGATTCTTGCTGACTTGGATCAAGATCACATCATTGTCAGGTCGAGCTGCTTGGATTTAGACTCTTCAGGAGAATCAAGGGACTATGGTTTTGTTCAGTTTGAGATGGATGAATCTGCTTAGTCGGCCATTGATAAACTCTATGGTATGCTTCTCAATGACAAGAAAGTGTATATTGGATTTTTTGTTTGTATGCAGGACTGGAAAAATGCCTGGAACAGTATCAAATTCAGTAATGTGTATGTGAAGAATCTGTCCGATACTGTTACTGATGATGAGTTGAAGGAGATGTTTGAAAAATATGGAACCATAACAAGTGATGTTGTTATGCGGGATAATGTTGGAAATTCTAGGTGTTTTGGATTCGTCATTTTTGAAAATGCAGATGCTGCTGCTCAGGCTGTTCAAGAGTTGAATGGGAAGATATTCAATGATAAGGAACTGTATGTTGGAAGAGTACAACAACCTATGATGCCTGGAAATCTATATGCAAGTAAGTTTGTTGGTTTTGGTGACAAGGTCTTCAGCCTTGAGGAGATCAGTGCCATGATTTTTGGCAAGATGAAGGATACTGCTGAGGCATACCTTGGCAAGAAGATCAATGATGCCATTGTCTTTGTCCCTGCCTACTTCAATAACGCGCAGAGGCAAACAACCAAGGATGCTGCTATTACAGAGGTTGATATATTCAGAGATGCTGCTGCTATAATCTGTCATGACCAAGAGAGATGTGATGAGATTTTCCAACTAGCCGCTTCTTTTCTGGGGTTCAAGATTAAGAATCAGCGAAGTATCTTGCACTTGCAATGGGATCCCGGTGGAATTGATGTCATGTATCGGCTTGAGGGCAAGCCTAATTTTAAGAAGGGGAGAATGTTAGGGACTGTCGGCCCAAACAGCCCATGCCAGCCCAGGTAGCTAAAGGAAAATATTATAAGGGCGCAATGAAGGTGACGAGGAGGTTTATGAAAGAATTATTCAGAACACCAACTCCTGTTTATCTTCCACCTCAAGCTTCTCTGCTTTCTCTACGTCTAGATCTAGCTGTATTCCTCCAGACTGTAACAGAACTATTACGCTTCTTCTTGTCACCAAGTATCAAACTCCAGCTGCCTTTCTCCTCTTCCTTCCCGAACTCTGAATTCTATATTTGTTCTTCAGTTAATCTAGTAGAAGAGGCTAACACTGGATCCCCTGCTGAGCTCGGTTCCTTGGCCGCCGCGCTCTTCCCTGCAAGCAGCCGAGCTCCCTCAGCTCGCTCATCCCATGGTCGTGCCCCTGCTGCTTGCCGGTGCTTGCCGCGCGTGCTCCGTCTCCCTGGCGCTCGACGCCCAGTCGCCCAGCCCAGCCGTGCTCCCTCCAGTTCTCAGCGTTGTCCCGCCCAGTTCGGTAGAAGTGGAGCCGACATCTGTTGTCCCAATTTGATCGCTCGCCCAGCAGCTTCGCCCTACGCGTGGACATTCGGGTTGCAGCTCTCGGCGCTGGTCCTAGCCCCTTACTCCAACGCTCGCCCTTGGTGTTGGCCGCGTGCTCCTCGTTCGGCCCGGCCACGACCTCACCGTCGTTCCCCAGCTCACGGGTGCTGTCGTTCCGTGTGCTTGGCCATCAGAGTTCGTCGGCCATCACAACATCTCCAGTCTATCGCGCCATGCTCCGGTCATCGATTGGTTGACCGTCATGTTCCCTGCTCCCCTTGTCGACCGACCCCGCCGCGGCTAAGTCCGTCTGTCGTGCTATGTGCTTCGGTCTCTGGTCGAAGGACATCGATGTCCTCTGCCCCTTGCTCACCTCCCTGGTCGTGCTTGCCGGGACATTATTCTCTAGCCAACTACCATTGTGAGCTCACGAGACCTCTTCCTCATCATCGTCCTCGCCTCCGATCGTGCCCCTGGTGCACCTGCCGCCGGTTATCTCCACCCATGCGTCTCTGCTCTCCTCTAGTTGAGCTCAATCCGAAGTGCTCGCCTAAGTTGTGTGGCCAAGTTCCCTTTCCTGGTCGCCATCAGTGGAAGCCCTGCCATCGATCTCGCATGATATTGGTTGTCTTCTTCGACCACATCATTACCTCGCAGCATTTGGACACCTTGTCGACACTCGACCACGTGTTCGCTCGTTACCACGCCATCTTCAGCATCATGGTTCCGTAAGACTCTGCGCACTCGTCAACACCCGGCTGTCGATCTCCACCACGCAGTGCTGCATCGGACTTACCCTGTATGATGTTCACCAAGCACTCGACAAATTGCCTGAATCGGGGAACCATTACCGATCTCGCAGATTCGAGTCAGCTATTGGAACGGTAAGCTGATTTGCTATTCTTATTAACTAGTCTGATGAATGGATTGGTTGAATTAGTTGTTCGTGAAGATTATTTTATTTTTAGCATGGATGCGTTGTCGAGGTATTCAATGTATGTCGTGATGCCTCGCTTCATGCATCAATGGAGTGTGTACATAAGTATGAAGTGGTCGTGTCACGCGAAACTCAAGTTTAAAATGATTATTGTGTAAGGAGAGTTAATATCGTAAAGAATTGATTTAGTAATCCAAATGATTATTCGATAAGGCTGTCATCGTTGATTTTGTAGGATATTTTGGTAGTCAAACCTGAAATATTTGATTAATTGTTGACATGTAAAATATGTGAGGTGTGAAATAAAATTAAAATAGTTCTTTGTGAGTGATATGATATAATTTATAAAGCGAGGGATAAGTTTAGAATTTAATTAATTAGCTGATAAGTTGTGTTTAGGACAATTGTATTAAATGTATATAGTTTGTTGTTTCGTGATATTTGCGTTAGATTTGGTTAATCTAGAGAAGCGTAATCATTGCGTAGTCGTAAATTGATAACTAGAGTTTCCGTACGAAATGGTACAACGCCTCGCCGCTAGGTGTTTAATTCGCTGTCATGTAGCATTATTTAGGTTTATGATATTCCTGTTTATGTGCATTCATGTGCATTATGCAAATCATTTAGGTACGATAATTAATCACGTGATGCGGAGGACCAGAACTGAGTCGACCACAAGATGCTGGAAAGCATGAGCTTCTCCGCAAGATAATGTTGATGGATTAACCCAAAGATAGATGAATGAAGCAAGTATCAGAACAAAGGCTGATCGTCAAGTGGTCGCCACCTAACAAACACTAACCTAGTGTTTATTCCAGGCAAGCCCCTGTGCATGCAACCCCTTCCTTGTGTTTTTAAATTATTTTTACACACTTTAAGTCTAGTGAATGTGCATTAGATTTATAGGAGTTGCTTGGAAACCCTTTGATGCATTGGCTACCTTGAAATCCATTCCTTTTATAGATACTTCTGGTGAAGTATCAAAATATGATTTACAAAAAATGCTTAGCCCTGCTTATAAGTTTTGTCCTATGCACTTATGCCTCAGGTTTATCCTGAGGAAGGATGGCTTCTACCTGCAAGAATATTTTCATTGGGAGCATGGTGGGATCTTACTGCATAGTTCCCTATAATGCTCTTTTCATCCTTAGGAACACAAAACAATCCTAAGGGTGGAAGTACTTAACTCGAGACTTGGGCTAGGAACAGGTGATGCTCCACCCAGGTTAATTAAGGATTAGATGCGTATGTAGACCTGTATGATCAAGGACTATCTTAACTAGCCACATGCCCTGGATATGGGACAGGGTAAGCTTGAACCCAGCTATTCCATACGTGAAAAGACAACTGTGCACTGGGCGTGGGAGATGGTGGGAGTAGCGTGTACCCTCCTGGCTGGAGGCTGGATGGAGGAGTACTATGCTCCTGGGTAGCGCGGACCGGTTCACGTTGTGGAGGATCTGTGGGAACGGTTGACATATGTAAGGGTTAAGTGCTACATATGTCGTGTGGTTAGAGATCCTCAGCTGAGTAAATCGATTCGGATGGCCGTTATATCCCCGGAGAGTGGAGACTTGATCACTGACCTGCAACCTAAGTCAGGATGTAAACATTATGAGTAAAAATGATGTTGTATTAATGAGATGGTGAAATTAGACTAGGTGCAACCAGAGTCTATTAATATTAATCTGGCGTTAAAATATTGAAAGTAAGGACTCACTTTAGTAAGCTATTTCTGTAAAAGCATCTAAGTTGATTCTTGCTAAGAGCCTCTCCTTGATTCCTAAATCCAGCATATCCTTGAGAGTCTTTTTCCTTAGTCGGGTAAGACTTGCAAAAGTACACTTCGTACTCAGGGCTTTGTCCCATGTTGTTTTAGGTGAAGAGCCTATGGAGCTTTGCTACTTTTGTGCAAAAGTGGTTCCCAAGCAGGAGGAAGAACCAAAAACCGCAGTGTGTTGTTGTGGATGGTGCTAAGTGCCGGTGGGCTCGGCCTTCTTATAAGTCTAAGTACCTCTTCTATACTTCTTATTGAGGATGGTCACTTAAGCTAGCATATATTTCAAACTTACAAGTAATTTATAACATTTCAAAGTTTATTTCCCTGAATCACTTTTGTAATCACTCCGATCATGTACATTGTTAAACTTGATGTAACATGAAAAATTTGGTAATAAGATTTTCGCTGCAAAATTGTTGGTATGTGATTTGTGTTTACTTAATCCCGTGGTTCTGGTTGTAAGTGGTTTATCCGAGGTCCTTGGGACACTCGGACAGATCCTGTTAAGTGATCTGGTGCACATGCATAACCGTTTGAGGTCTTTGAGACAAAGGCAGGTGCATGTGGGCCCAATAACTTGGGAGGTTCTGCCACAACTAACCATATGCTTTCAGCATATCATGGATTATTACAGGGAGCTTTGGTTTCAAGATGGAAGTTTACTCCCATGGCAAAGGTGTATAAGACGAAGATATAGCCCGAAGATGATAAGAACGAACACTGAAGCTATAGCCAAAGAGTAACATCTTCGGCTTAAGACGATGATGAAGATCAAACCTCATGCTAGCCCAAAGAGGCCCTCTGATTCAGATCATTCTTGACGTAGAACCATTGCTTCATCCAAGATTCTGGCCACTTCTTCCAAAATGTTGGCACATGATAATTTGCCTCAGAGCGGGGCACGAAGCTGTAACATCCAAAGTTGTTAAGATATTGTTCCTTTCCGGTTGCCTTCGTCTGGTAAGATAACTCATGAATATTGCAGAAACACCTAGCATCCGGCTCTAGCCCTTGACTCCTCAAAGCCCATATAAAACCCCCAATTTGACAAAGGCTTCGGGGGTAAGTTGATGAAGGTATATTTCGAATGTCTGCAGAACTTCAACCAACATCTTGTATAGTGGAAAACGAAGCCCAACTTTCGTGAAGCTTTTAAAGACCACCACCTCATCAGCTTCAGGAAGGGGAACGGTGCTTCCCCCGGCCTTCACTATAGAAATATCATGAAAATATTTTCCCTTTCGCTTCGATTTGCCCTTGCTTAACAGTTGACTTCCCAAAAATGACATGAAAGTGAGGATGGTGATAGTATCCTATGTCCGACTAAGCCCAGCCATATTGAATTTGAGAGATCCACAGTTAAAGTTGAGGATTTAGTTCTAATGAAGAAACTGGAATATTTTGGAGAAAATGATGATGATCTGGTTCGTTTCGCTGGAGAGGAGACGATCCCAGAGCCAAAGGAGGACGAAGTTATAGTCTTCAGGAGCTTCTTCAGGGCAGGTGTTGGGGACTTGTTCTCAAATGCTATGAGTTAAGAACAAGGCAACACAAAAATTGTTAAACGCTAAAGTCCTTCGTCCTTCGAAGCATTATTTCCCTTGGGATATAATGATTTTCGGACGAAGGTTATGAAGGACATACCTTCATCAGCACAACACATAATAATGAAGACGGAACCATATAAAGTATAAGAGATAACATAAACAATTATGTATTATTATCAACTCATTTCTATTTTATTATTATGGAAAAATAGAAATAATATTAAATTACAATGTACCTTCGGCTTGAGGGAAGGTAAAAGTACAAGCGTGACGCAAAAGCAAATGCCAAGTCAGCGTGAACAGTACGGGAGCACTGTTCATCTATTTATAGGCACGGGGCGCAGCCCATGTAAAATTACACCCATGCCCGTTACATTTGCTAATGACTCTATAGTAAACCATCGAGGTCTGAATAGCCTTTTCCCTTTTAAGTCGGGATCCTTTTCTGCTATCGTACCGAAGCTCTCTTGCACATAGCTTCGGCTTTGCACCAACCTTCGTATTCCTTGTGCTTCTTCACACCGTGGTTCTGATCCGAGTTCGAAGGTACCTGTTCATGTATTATACTCCAGAAACATTGTTAAATCATGTTCTTTAGGACCTTCGGAAGCCGAAGGCCCCCAACAGTAGCCCCTCACAATATTAATTTGTTGGAATGATAAATTCATATTGCGATATGGACGAAGGCCCTAAGCCGAAGGTCCGAAAAAACCTTCCCTTTGCTAGAATAGCAACAGTCAATGACAAGCGGGGCCCTCCAACTTGCAACGCACTAGGCGTATAAATAAGAGCACACCACGAGCTCATTTGGCACGCTTTTTGCCACCTGCTCTGCTTTCTCAATTTTTAGCTCTTGCCTACCAACGCTTGCCTGGCTTTTTAGATTTTCTAAGCTTCGGCTTTAAGAGCACATTTTCACCATTTTCGAAGAGATGTCTCAAGATAAGAAAGTTGTTGCTGAAACGAAGCTGAGCGAGGAGGAGAAGCTCCTTAAGGAAAAAACTGCTGGATTCATCGAGTCAATTGCAAAGACCAACACAGAAAAGATTACAAAAGAAATTCTGGAAGGCTTATATAAAGATACCGATGACAGCGACAATTATGATGTGGAAAGTGGGGGCAAAGACTCCGAAGATCGGCCGTGGTGGCCAAGTCATGCAATTTTCGGAAAATCAACTATTAAACAGAGTCATCTCGATAATATGAGGGGAAGATATTTTCGAGATATGTCTATTGTGAGGGCTGACAATGGAGACAAGACTACTCCTACTCCCAAAGAAAATGAAGTCGTGATCTTCCGAAGCTTTTTCAAAGCTGGGCTTCGGCTTCCCTTAAGCAGATTTGTGGTTGAAGTTCTGAAGATATATCAGATTTTCCTTCACCAAATTACTCCCGAAGCAATCATAAGAATGGGAATCTTCGTATGGGCCGTGAGGAGTCAGGGCTTGGAGCCAAGTGCAAAAAGTTTCTACAGTATGCACGAGCTTTTATATGAGACGAAGCCCTGGGGTAAGGAGCAATATCATAACAATTTTGGCTGCTACAGCATCGTTGCCCGTTCAGGCTCAAGCTGCCCAGTGCCAACCTTTCGGAAGAGGTGGCCTGGAGACTGGATGAAGGAATGGTTCTACGTGAAAAATGACTTAAAGACAAGAGAAGATATTAAAGACATCATCATGCGCCCCATCTGGCAGCGTTTCGGCCTCCGAAAACCGAAGGTAGAGATTGATGAGGCAGCCGAAGGATGCCGAAGGGCCTTCGACATGGTTTGCTCTTTCATCGGGACAAGGGACCTAATCCAGGAGCACATAGCCTTCAGAATATGGTCACTTTTAGAGAAGTGGGAAATGCCGAAGGAGACTGTCACTAAAACTGGCGAAGGAGAGCTGGTTCGACTGAAATACAGCTTCAAATATGGAGATAAATTTGATGAGCCAAATGATGACTGGCTAAAATGTATCGAAGCTACAAGTGATGAGCTGCTTGGGCTGTACTCCAAAGCGAAAGATAATGCGTTATCTGCGGCCTTCAAGAGCCGGAAAAAGAAGAGGCTAAATAGAGTTTTTGATGCCATCGGATTTATGTATCCTGACTACCGCTACCCGCCGAAGGGGCAAAAGAGAAAAAGTACAACTTTTGGGAAGGATGTTGCTTCAGCTGCTTCGAGTGAGCCCGCACCGAAGAGGAGAAAAGTAAAGGTACTTACTCACCGACCGCGATACATTGAACCGGCCACAGTGCCTGAATTCGGTGGTGAAATATCTTCGGCTACTAAAACTGACAAACCTGCCCTCACGTAGAAGATTGAAGAACCGGCTACAATGCCGAAGATTAACAAAATTGAAGAACCTAGAATCGAAGAAACAAAAATATCAGAAGTTCTGAGCCCTTCGGCAGAAGTGACAGTGCCGAAGGCACAAAAAGATCTTATAGCATCCCCAAGAGGAAAAGGATGGTCAATGTACTAGATGTACTGGAGACGATAAAGAGTTCAAGCTCTACTCCAGGGAAAACTGCCGAAGCTTCAAAAACGCAGGCTGAGACAAAGCTAACTGAAGCCGATGCTAGAAAGAGCCAGGCCGGGACTGAAGCTGGGCCTTCAAAGCCTGCCAAGGAGAAATCCTTGGAAACCGGAGAAAAAGAAACGGAAAAAGAAGCTGCAAAACAAATTCTTCCTGAAAGAACTGTCACTTCAACTCCCGAAGCATCTTCCGAAGTACCTGATTATATTGTACGACATGCTTCGGGAAAAATGTTATCTGAAGAAGAAAAGCGAGAAGCTCAATATTACGCCCAGAAATTAATATATCCAAAGGGGGCATTGATATTCAACGGCAACGGAGAAGAAGATTTCTTGTATTGTCTCCCAGACAGCAAGGAGATTTTTGTCTGCCGGGATATGGGCAAAAGCTTTGGCTTCCCGACACTAGAAGATGGGCTTTCGGTGCTATCGAAAGATGAACTGGCGGACAACTTAGCATATAATAGTTTAAAGGTATGAGAATGAATTTTTTGTATTTAAAAACAAAAAATTGTTTTATACGCTTATACTTAATATCACACTTCTTTTTGCAGGGCCTGATTCTTAGTAATGCCCTCAGGGCTCAGAAAAATGCTGAAGACGAAGGATGTACTATAGCTCTGAACAACCTTCGTTCCGAAGTAATTGAACTAAGGAACGAAGGTCTTGAAAAAGATAAAATCCTAAATTCATTAGTGAACAAAATAAAAGAAGACGAAGTTACTTTCAAAACCCAAGCTGAAGCTCAGAAATGCGAAATTGAAGATCTTCGGAAACAGCTGGCTGAAGCAAAATTGAAATGCGCTATTGCTGAAGCTGACCGAGACGCCAGTGACTACTGGAAAAATTATTGGGAAAAAACAGTTGTAGAGCTTCGCTCTTCAAAAGAAAGATGCTATGAAAATATGTAGCATGTGTAAAAAAGATAAAAACTAGCTTCGCCAATGTTGGCGCATATTCAAATGAAGACAACTTCGTACTGGGCGATCCCGAAGGTCCAATTGAATGGATCAGCGGCAAGGCTGACACCTTTGAGGAGATTTTGAATGGTCGTGGGGACGTCTGTGCCTTTTTTGGTGCAAGAGGAATCGCAGCTATTTTGGAGAAAGCGGGGTGCGAACATGTGAAAATTCTGGCCCAAGCCGAAGCTGCTTTCTCTATTGATGACGCGAAGGATCCCTCGGTCGAAGCAAGCTTAGTTGGTGGAAAATTCTTTCCTGACATATGGGAAAATGGCGGCCGAGGGACGGCTCACAAAATAATAAAGAAAAGCGAAAAAGACACTCACGACGCTAGGGAAGCAACGAAGGTAGCTGAAAAAGCTGCAGAACTCGAAAGGCGGATAGGTATTGCTTAATAGCTTTTAACTTTATTTTTTATTTTTGTAACTTCGAACTTATTTATGCTTTCTACCACAGCCGAATTATCTCCTCCCCCGGAGCCCTTCGAGCCACTGACCGAAGCAGAGGCAAAAGAATCATCAGAGATTATTAGCATGGCTGAAACCATTATGGACGAAGTTGTTACACAACTACTGACCGAAGCTGCAGACAAGGTTTTGAGAGAAGAAGAATAGATATTGTAAAAATATTGCCAATATATTAATGTAACATTTGCTGGACTACGTTTGTAATATTTGGTACTCATGAGTTCGTAATGTAATGTGTAAATGACTTCGTAATATATTTCTTTGCGATGCATGAAATTTTTATTGTACATACCGTTTTTGAGCCTTCAGCGAAAAAACACCTTCCCTTCTTTTCATGCTTCGTAAAGAAGAGTTTTTATGCTTCGAGAGAAATCCTCCAATCGTCACAGAAACATTAATGCTTCGTTAGCAGTAGACTTTCTTCCTTGATATCAAAGTATTTTATAAAAATGCTCCAAGCGTCGCCATAACACTGATACTTCGTCAATAAAAGACATTCTCCTCCACTTCAGAGCTGATAAAGTCGTATCTCTTCAAAACTTATTTCGTGCCTTAACACGATTTCACTTTTTCGAAACATTCTCCGATGGTCAACATTATGTCCCCTTCTTGTGCCATTGATGCAATATGATGTATAATGTTATGTTATGCAAAATGATGTGATGATGTTATGCTATGCGAAAATGATACTGTGCCGAAGACACACACACATCCCCACAATGGAATACACAATCTCTTTGCCGTTTATTTTTCGGCTTCACCGCTTATTTTTCGGTGTATCAGCGTTGACTTTTCGCTGTAAGTTCTGCATTCCCTTAGGAACGTCTTTTGAACTTCTTCGCCTTCTATTTCAGCGGTATTCGCGTTGACTTTTCGCGCTTCCCCTTATATTTCGGCGGTATTTGGCTCTGCATTCCCTTTGGAACGACTTTTGAGCAGAAAACTTACACTGTGCTCTCTTAGGAACGACTTTTTGTAGCTTCGGTAAACTTACGCTGCATTCCGTAGAACGACTTTTTGTAGCTTCGAAGATATTTGTGCCTTAGAAACGACTTTTTGGACTCCGTAAGTCTATGGAGAAGATATACTTTCACTATGACAAAAACGAAGCTATTACAAGGAATTAAAAACACCAAGAAAAACTAAGTTTTCAACAACTGTTCTTTAGTAAGAAAGAGAATGACAATAAATGTAAAAACTGATTCAGGGGTAGGATATCTCTTAGTAGATATGCTTCGACTCTGGCACAATACTGTTGACTGTGCGAGCTTCGGACTCCTCCCTGAAGTCTCTCTGCTGATTGGGTCTGTTGACTCCCTTCTGGCTGTTGGCCGCGCGAATATGCAGGTTGTAGTGGTGGCAGAGGTGGAGGTTATGGCCAGGATGCCTGTGGCTGACTGGCCGAAGCAACAGACGCTGCATGATGGTTACCCACATACTCTGGTATGTAGAACGAGTGATATGAAGCAGTATGCATGACCTGCTTCGGCTGGTTCTGCTGAGCTGCAGCTTCTGCTATTTCCTTCTGTTTCTGAATGGTGACATGGCACATCCTTGTAGTATGGCCCTTGTCCTCACCACAGAATAAGCAATAAATTTTCCTGGGCTGATCCCCAAACCTTCCTCCGAAGCCCCTGGCGCCTCTGCCCCTTGGAGCTGGCGGCCGAAGATAGCTTTGCTGCTGCCCCGAAGCTTGCGAAGAATACTGTGGCCTCTGTTGCTGACTTCCTCTGTCGTCATTCTGGGAGGAGTGGATTGAGCTGACATGCCTTAGGTGGACTCTCCCTCCGAAGCCCCTGGTCATCTCAGAGAACCTGTAGGCTTCCTCCCTTCTTTGACGAAAGTCGTTATCAGCGCGGATGTATTCATCCATCTTTTGAAGCAATTTCTTCAGGGTCTGAGGGAGTTTCCTGGCGAAGTATTAGGCCGTAGGTCCCGATCGAAGCCCCTTGATCATGGCCTCAATGACAATTTCATTGGGCACTGTTGGCGCTTGTGCCCTCAGATGCAAGAACCTTCGGACATACGCCTGGAGGTATTCTTCGTGATCTTGCGTGCAATGGAACAAAGCTTGAGCGGTAACCGGCTTCGTCTGAAACCCTTGGAAACTGGTGATCAACATGTCCTTCAGCTTCTGCCATGATATGATCATTCCTGGCCGAAGAGAGGAGTACCAGGTTTGCGCAACATTCTTGACTGCCATGACGAAAGATTTCGCCATGACTGCGGTATTGCCTCCATATGAAGATATGGTTGCTTCATAGCTCATCAGAAATTGCTTCGGATCTGAGTGCCCGTCATACATGGGGAGCTGGGGTGGCTTGTAAGATGGGGGCCAAGGTGTAGCCTGCAATTCTGCTGATAGAGGAGAAGCATCATCAAAAGCAAAATTTCCATGATGGAAATCCTCATACCATTCATCCTCATTGAAGAAGCCTTCTTGGTGAAGCTCCCTATGTTGGGGCCTTTGCTCTTGCTCATCCTGGGCTAGATGGCGTACTTCTTCAGTAGCTTCGTCAATCTGCCTCTGAAGTTCAGCTAGTCGAGTCATCTTCTCCTTCTTCCTTTGTACTTGTTGATGAAGCATCTCCATGTTCCTGATTTCCTGGTCCAACTCGCCCTCTTGGGGTGTTGGACTAGTGGCCTTCGTCTTCTGGTTTCGGGCCTCTCGAAGAGAAAGGGTCTCTTGGTTTGGGTCCAGCGGCTGCAGAGCGGCAGCCCCTGTCGCTGAAGCTTTCTTCGATCGCATGACGAAGGTCGATGCTTGCCGAAGGTGGTCGAAAAGAGTTCACCGGAGGTGGGCGCCAATGTTGGGGACTTGTTCTCAAATGCTATGAGTTAAGAACAAGGCAACACAAAAATTGTTAAATGATAAAGTCCTTAGTCCTTCGAAGCATTATTTCCCTTGGGATATAATGATTTTCGGATGAAGGTTATGAAGGACATACCTTCATCAGCACAACACATAATAATGAAGAAGGAACCATATAAAGTATAAAAGATAACATAAACAATTATGTATTATTATCAACCCCTTTCTATTTTATTATTATGGAAAAATAGAAATGATATTAAATATTAATGTACCTTCGGCTTGAGGGAAGGTAAAAGTACAAGCGTGACGCAAAAGCAAATGCCAAGTCAGCGTGAACAGTACGGGAGCACTGTTCATCTATTTATAGGCACGGGGCGCAGCCCATGTAAAATTACACCCATGCCCTTTACATTTGCTAATGACTCTATAGTAAACCATCGAGGTGTGAATAACCTTTTCTCTTTTAAGTCGGTTTCCTTTTCTGCTATCGTGCCGAAGCTCTCTTGCACATAGCTTCGGCTTTGCGCCAACCTTCGTATTCCTTGTGCTTCTTCACACCGTGGTTCTGATCCGAGTCCGAAGGTACTTGTTCATGTATTATACTCCAGAAACATTGTTAAATCATGTTTTTGAGGACCTTCGGAAGCCGAAGGCCCCCAACAGCAGGACTTCGGTTTACTTTTACTCGGGCTACGTTCCGTGTTTATAAATAGATGAACAGTAGCACCGTACTGTTCAGGTTGGATTGTAATCGCTCTCGCATCAACCCATTCGAAAAGCCGAAGATATCAATGTAATATAAATTATATTAATGTATATATGCGTATTATAAAATACATATGTGTATGAGCCGATAGATTACATTCATTGTCTTTACATATCACAATTCTTATTAATCACGAAGGCATGTCCTTTACGACATTCGTTTGAAGATCATTATATCCGAGAGAAGATAATACTTCAGAGGACGAAGGTCTTTGACCTTTAACAATTATGTTGTCTTGTTTTTAATTTACAACATTTGATAACAAGTGACTAACAATAAACTAATTAATAAAATACAGTAGCAAAGGATGGGAGGATGAACATGCACATACTCCGCCCACGCTCGGCCTAGCTATCTAGGTTCAGTTGTTCAACAGGAAAAGGTCGCCCATATGACATGTACGTCCATCCGGTCCGGTCCGGCGCACGCGCATCACATCGATATCGATGGACAGCTGCTTGCATTAATTGCTGCCCCCACACAGACACAGGCCACAGGTTCATTTGCATTTTTGTCGGGCGCCGTTTGCGCACAATTTGCCTTGCCTACCTTTGCTACTACTGCATACCTAGCTAAATGCGCGCTGTTCATCGTCGCATATTGCATGTGTGTTTTCCTTGCCAGCTCAGCCACTTGCGGCGCCAACATCCGCGAATATAATTCAAGACGTCCCATGACTCTACCGAGTCCCTAGCATCAACGTGTGGCGTACATTGTTCTCGAATACATGCCAGGATTGTACGGTTGATAACTACACGTTCGAACCTAATAAGTGAAATTAGCATGTTTTGACGGAGAAAAGACATAGTATATTTACAGATGTTGGTAAAACACACATTTCATCCATTGAAAGCATATTTATAAAGAATTGGGTTTAACGCTGATTCCCATTAGTACAAAACAAAGCTCTTTAAAGATGGTTCGTAACACATTTTCATTGACGTTTCTCATACGTCAGCGGTGTAGGCCAGTGGAAATGGTTTTTACCATAGGTGGTTGTTTGAGAACCGCTCTCCACTAACGGTTTTCTTAATATACTCGGTAATGGAAATAGATTTTAATGTACATTTTCTTAACTTAACCGACAGTGAAAATACCGGTTGGTTTAACGTAACCGGCAGTGAAAATAAATTTCCACATGTGGTTTTTTAAACTTAACCGTTAGTAAAAATAGGCAAGAGAACCATAAATTAATCTTTCTTAACAACCTTCTTTCAAAAATGAAGATGAAAACATGTACCCTTGTACTTTGTAACATCTGGACTTCTAAAATAGCCTCCAATAGAAGGTGGCTGTGAGAAACAGTATGGCTCGAGGGAGGAAGAAGTGGTATTTCTACTAGAACCATCACTAGCGCTGGCTTAAAAACGTAGTGTAAAATAGATTTGCAGTGGCGGTTCACTTAATAAAACCGTCAGTGAAAATCGTGCATTCGCACTGCCGGTTGTATTAAGTGATCCGTCGGTGCAAATCTATTTTCACGGGTGGTTCTTTAAGCTAATCGCAACATAAATGGATGATTTGCACTCACGGTTTTATTAAGTAAACCCTAGTGCAAACATGTTTCCACTGCTGGTTCTTGAGTCGGGTCGCAATTTTACTTCCACTGGCACGCGATAACTGAAACTGCATATAGAAATTAGTGTGCACCACAGTAGGGGTGAAAATAGCCGGGTATACCCGCTGGGTATTGGATACGGATAGTTTAAATACTCATTTTTTGGATACAGATTTGAGTATTTTTATATTCTGGACGGATACGGGTAATACCCGAATAGTTCAGCTTCGGATTCGGGTCGGATACAGAGCGAGGACTACCCGGTAAATACATGAATATTTATTAGAATTGGTAACTTATTTGCAATTTTCGGTCGAAGTTATCATATTTTTATGACTTCAATTGTATTTTTATGATATTCTACAATAAGAAATTAATAATACACAGATAGCCTCAAAAATTTAAGAAATTTTACGGAGGCACAACATATGTCAAAATATAACCATAAAAAATGTTTGGATCATAAGATCTATAAGATGTCTGTGTTTCTTTCATTTCACTTTAACTTATTTGTATGAGCTACATGTGAAATCACTCTAAATATCTAAGTTTCAACATAATCAGTACTTTACTTTATCATTTTCATGTGAGGACTTGGTTCATCTTCGTATAGAATGTTTATTAGTTTTTTGTAACTTATTTGCAATTTTTGAGTGAAACTAGAATATTTTATGAATTTAATTGCACTTTGATGATTTTCTATAGAAAAATAATAATAATACACAAATAGCCTAAAAAATTCATGATTTTTACGGAGACAACATACATCCACATATAGTTCTAAAAACATTTGGACTATAAAATTCATAAGATGCTAGTGTTTCTTCAATTTCACTCCACTTATTGCATGAGTTACACGTGAAATCAATATATGTATCGAAGTTTCAACATAATCAATATTTCACTTATCATTTTCATGTGGGGACTTGAGGTTATCTCGAATAGAATGTTTATGAGTTTTGGTAACTTTTTTTTGCAAATTTGGGTCGAAACTAGTGTATTTTATGAATTTAACTATATTTTGATGGTTTTATATAGAAAGAAATTAATAATGCACAAATAGCCTCAGAACATGAAATTTGGCTCTGAGATGTCCTGAATTAGGCCGTCCAAAGACTTAGCCTGGAGGTAACATTTTTATGTGACCATTGGAATGTCATCGTGTTTATCTACGTGGGTCGTTTGTTCATCGTCTTCATGGCATGAGTACATATCTGGGCCTGAGTCAGAGTCAAGGATAGTTTTAAACTTGAGGCTGGGTCTAAGTCGGTGTCGTGGAGGAGTCCGAGTTCGATTCATCATCATGGGATCATATCATCTCAGATTCGATGAGATTTGGGATGGATCTTGTAATGATTGACGAAGGACTATCGATATAGTCATTGGTTGTGGGAAATCTTGAAGATTTTGCACGAATCCCCAACTAATCTTGGGGGCATCAGTAGTTGATGTATCTCTTGGTGTGAAATGATCAGTGTGTTCCCCTACATAGCCCACCAACTATCAAGGATTATTCGATAGAGAAATTATAGGATAGATCATGAGATCGAGAACTGAAGGTGCATATGAGACACGAAGGTTTAGACAGGTACGCGCTCTCGATGCAAGATAATACCCTACATCTTGTATGATGATGGCTATTGCTTATTGTTGGGGGCCTTCGGCTTCCGAAGTTCCTCAAAAACATGATTTGACAGTATTTTCCAAGTATGCGAGCAGGTATCTTCGGAATCAGGTTGTGGGCATACAAGAGCATGGTCAAGACGAAGCTTGACTGAAATGGAAGACGATCATGACGAAGGATGAAATGATCACGAAGCTATGTGCAGAAAAGCTTCGGCATGACAGCAGAAAAGGAGAACCGACTTAAAGATGAAAAGCCAAATTAGACCTCAGAGAATTACTATAGAGTTATTGATAAAAGCAAAGGGCATTAATGTACTTTTATATGGGCTGCGTCCCGTGCCTATAAATAGATGAACAGTACTCCCGTACTGTTCACGCTAACTTGGCATTGGCATCACGCTTGTACCCTTACTTTCCTTCAAGCCGAAAGTACATTTGTAATTTGTTGTTGTCTATATAAGTAAAATAAATAGAAATAAATTAATAATAATGTTAAAAGGTAATCATGTTATTTTCCGTGTTTTATGTATACATCTTTCTTATCTTTTATTATGATTATGAAGGTGTGACCTTCATAACCTTCGTCCGAAATCCATTATATCCAAGGGGAAATAATGCTTCGAAGGACGAAGGGCTTTGATATTTAACATTTTATGTTGCCTTGTTCTTAATTCATAGCATTTGAGAACAAGTCCCCAACATTGGCGCCCACCTCCGGTGAACTCACTTCCATTTCTTGAGCTTTGAACACCTTCGGCAAGCATCACCTTCGTCATGCCGCCGAAAAAAGCTTCAGCGACAGGGGCTGCCACTCTGCAGCCGCTGGACCCCAATCAGGATGTCCTTTCTCTTAGGGAGGCCCAAAGCCAGAAGAGGAAGGTCGCCAGCCCAACGCCTCCGGAGGACGAATTGGACCAGGAAATCCAAAACCTGGAGATGCTTCAGCAACAGGTGCAACGAAAGAAGGAGAAGATGGCTCGTCTAGCTGACCTTCAGAGGCAAATAGATGAAGCTTCGGAAGAGGTTCGTCATCTTGCTCAAGATGACCGGAACCGAAGACCTCCGCGCAGAGAGCTTCATCAGGAAGGCTTCTACAATGAGGACGACTGGTATGAAGATTTCCATCATGGAAATTTTGCTTTTGATGATGCTTCTCCTCTATCAACAGAATTGCAGGCTACACCATGGCCCCAGTCTTACAAGCCACCCCAGCTCCCCATGTACGACGGTCATACAGACCCGAAGCAATTCTTGATGAGCTATGAAGCAACCATATCTTCGTATGGTGGCAATACTGCAGTCATGGCAAAGTCTTTTGTCATGGCCGTCAAGAGTGTCGCTCAAACCTGGTACTCCTCTCTTCGGCCAGGGACAATTACTTCATGGCAGAAGCTGAAGGATATGTTGATAACCAGCTTCCAAGGGTTTCAGACGAAGCCAGTTACCGCTCAAGCATTATTCCAGTGTACACAGGACCACGAAGAATACCTTCAGGCGTATGTCCGAAGGTTTCTGCGTCTAAGGGCACAGGCGCCAACAGTGCCCAATGAAATTGTCATTGAGGCCATGATTAAGGGACTTCGGCTGGGACCTTCAGCGCAATACTTTGCCAGGAAGCCACCACAAACTTTGGAGAAGCTGCTCCAGAAGATGGACGAGTATATCCGAGCTGACAATGACTTTTGCCAAAGAAGGGAGGAGGCATTCAGGTTCTCCGAAATGACCAGGGGCTTCGGAGGAAGATTTCATCCGAGGCACGTCAGGTCAATTCACAACTCCACTCAAAGTGATGATAGAGGGAGCCAACAGCAAAGGCCACAATACTCTTCACAAGCTTCGGGGCAACAGCAAAGCTCTGTTCGGCCGCCAGCGCCAAGGGGCAGAGGCGCGAGGGGCTTCGGGGGAAGATTTGGGGATCAGCCAAGAAGAATTTACTGCCTATTCTGTGGTGAAGATAAGGGCCATACCACCAGGATGTGCCATGTCACCATCCAGAAGCAAAAGGAGATAGCAGAAGCTGCAGCACAACAGAGTCAGCCGAAGCAGGTCATGCACACTGCTTCGTACCATTCGCCTTACATTCCAGAATATGTAGGCAATCACTCTGCAGCTTCTGTTGCTTCGGCAAGTCAACCCCAAGCATCTTGGCAACAGCCTCCACTGCCACCACCAACGCAGCGAGGTCAGCAGCCAGAAGGGAGTCTGCACACTCACCTTCAAAGGGACTTCAGAGAAGAGTCCGAAGCTCGCACAGTCAATAGCACTGTGCCAGAGTCGAAGCACATTTACTGACAGATATCCTACCTCGATAGCAGTTTTTTTTCGCATTTTCACATTCAGTATTACTTTTTTGTTAATAAGGAACAATTATGGGAAGTCTAAGTGTCTTTTATCGTTTTTCAATTTCTTGTAACAGTTTCGTCCTTTGTCATAATGAAAATATATCTTCTCCATAGGCTTGAGTCGCTGAAGCACAAGAATTTATGATGGCACGAAGGACCTTTGAATTATCAAAAATTTGTTCCAGGGACACAGTGCAATTTATTCGAAGCAGTAAAAAGTCGTTCCTAAGGGAGTGCAGTGTAAGTTTTCTGAGCCTACAGCGAAAAATAAGCGCTGATTCCGCTGAAAGTAAAAGGCGAAGAAGCTCCTAAGGGAGGCTTACAGCGAAAAATAAACGCTGATTCCGCTGAAAGTAAAAGGCGAAGAAGCTCCTAAGGGAGGCTTACAGCGAAAAATAAACGCTGATTCCGCTGAAGTAAAAGGCGAAGAAGCTCCTAAGGGAGGCTTACAACGAAAAGTCAGCGCTGATATAAAAAGATTGTGTGCTCTATTGCAGGGATGTGTGTATCTTCGGCACAAATATCATTTTGCATAACATAACATCATCACATCATTTTGCATAACATAAGCATCATACAACATATTGCATGTGGAACGAGAAGGGGATACAGTATTCATATTCGGAGAATGTTTTGAAAAAGAGAAAATCTCGCTAAGGCACAAGATAAATTGAGAAGAAGTGTAGCTTCATTGGAGAGACAACATAAAACTTTTTTATAGCTTCGGAGACTGTTTTCACGAAGCTTGGATATTCTTCATCAGGGAAGTATGGAAATTCTTGTGATATATAAAAGATTTTCTTCACGAAGCATGAAAAGAAGAGAAGGTGTTTTTTTTCGCCGAAGGCTCAAAAAATGGTATGTATGCAAAATTTCATGCATCGTAAAGAATTGAACCATAAATAGATTATATATTACATTCAAAGTTACAAGGTATTACACATGTTACATCCCAAATGTTTTTACAATAACATTTAATCTTCCCTAAGAACTACTTCTGCAGCTTCGTTCAGTAGCTGATCGACAACCTTGTCCATGATGGCTTCGGCAATTTTTCTAATTTCGTCGTCCCCCTTTGGGTGGGGGCCCGGAGATGCTTCAGCAGGTTCTGAGGGAGGAGAAGATACGACTATATTACTATTACAAACCGCGAACAAAGTTTGAAATCAAAAATTACAACACAATAAAAACCACTAATTAATACCTATTCGCCCTTCGGGCTCTGCACTTTTCTCAGCAGCCTCTGCTACCTTTCTAGCATCATGGATGCCTTTTTCGCTTTTTTGAATAATTTCTTGGGTCATTTCTCGGCCGCCGTTGTCCCAGATATCGGTGAAAAATTTTCCACCAACCATGCTTGCTTCGGCTGAGGGGTCTTTAATATCTTCGAAGGATAAAGTAGCTTCGGACTGCGCTAAAGATTTTACATGTTCGCAGCCTTTCTTCTCTAAAACAGTAGCAATCCCCCTGGCGCTCGAAAAAGCACATATATCTCCGCGGCTATTCAAAATTTCCTCGAAGGCCTCAGCTTCATGACTAATCCATTCAATCGGGCCTTCTGGATTACCTCTTGTAAAATTTTCTTCGCTAGAGAATGCACCGACGCTGGCGAAGCTGGATTTTACTTTCTTAACACATTCTATGGATTTGTCATAGCACCTTTTCTTGGAGGCACGAAGCTCTTCAACGTTTATTTCCAAATGATTTGCCCATTGATCACTAAGCTCTCGTTTTGTCTCTTCAAGTATACGTTCTTCTTTAGCTCTGGCTAGCTGTTTCCGAAGATCCTTGATTTCGCGTTTTTGGGCTTCAGCTTGAGCCTTAGAGGTAGCTTCGTCTTCCTTTATTTTATCAACCAATGTAAGCAGAATTTTATCCTTTTCCAAAGCTTCGTTCCTCAGCTTGATGACCTCTGTTCGTAGGTTGTTGAAAGCAATGTTATAGCTCTCGTCTTCGGCATTCTTTTGCGCTCTCAGAGCATTGCTAAGTATTAAACCCTATATGAAAAGAATTAGTATAAGGATAAAAGAATGATTCAAAAATTATAAATTTCCAAATATACAGTTCTCATACCTTCAGACTATTATATGCAAGGCTATCGGCAAGATCGTCCTTCGTCATAGCGCAGAGGCCAGCTTCAAGCTTCGGAAACCCCATACTTCTAGCCATCTCCCGGCAGACAGATAATTCTTTGTTGTCCGGGAGACAGTATAAGAAGTCATCTTCGTCCGAGCCATTGAATACTAAGGCCCCTTCCGGATACTTCAGTTCTCGGGCATAGTGATTAGCTTCAAAAATCTCTTCTTCAGATAATTTCTTCCCCGAGGCATGTCGTACAATATAATCAAGTACTTTGGAAGATGCTTCGGGGGCAGCAGTGCCAGTTTCTTCAGCCAAAATTTGTTCTGTCATTTCTTCTTTTTCGGCTTCCAAGGATTCCACCTTGTCGGGCTCTGAAGGCCCGGTTTCAATTTCAGATTGTTGCTTCGAAGCTTCAGCAACAAAGGCTTCAGTAGGCACTTCAGAAGTTTCGACAGTTTTCTTCGGAGTTATGCTTGAAGATTTAATCGTCTCCAAAACATCCAACACATTAACCATTCTTTTTCTTTCCGGGGTCACTGTTGGCCCCTTTTGACTTTCTGCTACTTCGATTTCTGCTGAAGGACTTAAAATTTTCGATGTTTTTGCTTCTTCAGTCTCCGGTTTTTCTATCTTTTCTGTCGTCGGCACTTCGGCCAGCTCTTCAATTTCTGGCAGCAGCGCGGGTTCTTTTGCTTCGGTGGCCGAAGAGGTTTCACCGACAAACTTAGGCACTATGGCCGGTTCAATATAACGTGGCCGGTGTGTGAGAACCTTTACCCTTTTTCTCTTCGGCGCCGGCTCGCTAGGAGCGGCTGAAACAGTTTCTTTTGCAGAAGTCGTATTTTTTCTTTTTTGACCACGCGCTGGATAACGGTAGTCGGGACAGACAAACCCAATTGCGTCAAATACTCGGTTGAGTCTTTTCTTCTTTCGGCCTCCGAAGGCCGCTGATAGTGCAGTATCTTCAGCCTTTGAGTATACCCCAAGCAATTCATCACTTACAGTCTCAATGCTTTTTAGCCAATCATCATCTGGTTCAACGAATTTATCGCCATACTTGAATGTGTATTTCAGCCTGACTAATCCACCTTCGTCAGTTTCTTTAACGGTTTCCTTCGGCATTTCCCAGTTATCTGCAAGTGGCCATACTCTGAAGGCAATATGTTCTTGCATTAAATCCCTTGTCCCAATAAAAGAGCAGACTACGCCGAAGGCCTTCTGACATTCTTTGGCTGCTTCATCCATTTCCACCTTCGGTTTCTGGAGTCCGAAGCTTTGCCAGATAGGGCACATGATGATATCTTTAATATCTTCTCGAACTTTTAAATCATTTTTTACATAAAACCATTCCTTCATCCATTCCCCGGGCCATCTCTTCCGAAAAGTTGGCACGGGACAGCTTGATCCAGAGCGGGCACCGAAGCTATAACAACCAAAATTGTTATGATATTGCTCCTTACCCCAGGGCTTCGTCTCATATACTAACTCATGTATATTGCAAAAGCTTTTCGCACTTGGCTCCAGTCCCTGGCTCTTCACGGCCCAGACGAAGACTCCCATTCTTATTATTGCTTCAGGGGTAAGTTGATGAAGATAAACCTGATATGTTTTCAGAACTTCAACCACAAGTTTGCTTAAAGGTTATCGCAGCCCGACTTTAAAAAAGCTTCGGAAGATCACGACCTCATTATCTTCGGGAGTCGGCAGAGTCTTCTCTCCGTCATCTGCCCTCACGATGGACATATCTCGAAAATATCTTCCCCTCATGTTTTCAAGGTGACTTTGTTCAATAGTTGATTTTCCGAAGACTGAATGGCTTGGTCGCCATGGTCGATCTTCGGAATCTTCACCTCCGCTGTCCGCATCATAACTATCACTTGCACCAGTATCTTCAGATAAGCCTTCCAAAATTTCCCTAGTAATTTTCTCTATATTTGTTCTTGCTATTGATTCAAGAAAGCCCAAATGCATCTCCTCAGAAAGGCTTAGCTTCGAATCACCAACAACTTTTTTATCTTCAGACATCTTCAAGAATGCTGAGAAAGTGACCTCGAAACCGAAGCTTAAAAACCTAAAAACCCAAGCAAGTGTTGTGGCAAGCAGGCTAAAAATTGGGTGAGTAAAAGCAGATGGCAAGAGAGCGTGCCAAATAAACTCGTGGTGAGCTCTTATTTATACACCCAGTGCGTTGACACTGGAGGGTCCCGCTTGTCAAAGACTGTTGCTATTCTAGCAAAGGGAAGGTGTTTTTTCGGACCTTCGGCTTAAAGCCTTCGTCCAAGTCGCAATATAAATTTATCGTTCCAGCAAATTAATATCGCGAGGGGCTACTGTTGGGGGCCTTCGGCTTCCGAAGGTCCTCAAAAACATGATTTGACAGTATTTTCCAAGTATGCGAACAGGTATCTTCGGAATCAGGTTGTGGGCATACAAGAGCATGGTCAAGACGAAGCTTGACTGAAATGGAAGACGATCATGACGAAGGATGAAACGATCACGAAGCTATGTGCAGAAAAGCTTCGGCATGACAGCAGAAAAGGGAACCGACTTAAAGATGAAAAGCCAAATTAGACCTCGGAGAATTACTATAGAGTTATTGATAAAAGCAAAGGGCATTAATGTACTTTTACATGGGCTGCGTCCCGTGCCTATAAATAGATGAACAGTACTCCCGTACTGTTCACGCTGACTTGGCATTGGCATCACGCTTGTACCCTTACTTTCCTTCAAGCCGAAGGTACATTTGTAATTTGTTGTTGTCTATATAAGTAAAATAAATAGAAATAAATTAATAATAATGTTAAAAGGTAATCATGTTATTTTCTGTGTTTTATGTATACATCTTTCTTATCTTTTATTATGATTATGAAGGTGTGACCTTCATAACCTTCGTCCGAAATCCATTATATCCAAGGGGAAATAATGCTTCGAAGGACGAAGGGCTTTGATATTTAACATTTTATGTTGCCTTGTTCTTAATTCATAGCATTTGAGAACAAGTCCCCAACACTTATGATGTGATGATCTACTTTCTTGGGCCACGTCATCCCTCCTATTATCCAAGGAAGGGGCCATTACATGAAAGTTATTTGGTGTCATACTCGAAGGATACATATCAGATGAGGATACATAGTCAGTTATATGTCTCCCTAATTGGACCTAACTAGGATCCTTAGTTCTATATTTTACATGTAGGTTTCTTCTGACAACCAGGCTCTACCGTATTACATGGATATCGACCTTATCTACTAATTTGATAAGATCTTGTGCCTCCACCATTCCTGGCATGTGGGTCGAGCTCCTAAATAATGTGGCCAAATGCTCAAACCCACCTGTCAGGGTTTTGGTTGTTGAAGTATCTTGGGACACCCTTGGTATATATATTTTACACCCTCAAAACAACAAAACTCACAAACAAGATGTTCTCGAACCCCCAAATGATTGAATGTTCTCAGTGATGACCGATGAACATAGCAAAGAACTTGAATCATCAAAAATCGGTGCAGAAGTTAAAGATCCCAAAGTCCAAAAATCAAGCACTCTACTCGAATAGGAACGAAAAATGCTCACACCAAAAACATCACAACCAACTATTGGATGCTTTGGAAAAGTTTTTAGGGTATATAAGAACCCAAAGAAATAAATGGGTCACAAAAGCCATCAAAACAGTGAGCTCCCCATGAGAACATGACATTGCTACTCCATGAGCAGCACTACTACTCCTAAGCAATGCAACTTCATGAGCGGCAGAGCCACTCTACGTGCTACTAGAAGCCGAACCAAAGCTCCGAAAAGAAAAAATAATGCAAATAACCTCTGATTGAAGTGAAATTTTGCATACACTTTCACATGAAAGTTTCAAAGATGTCCACAAAATTTGAGATCCAAAAAATCAAATCTCAAACCATAGATAAAAATATGTTCTAATACGAGTTTTTTCTCAAAAATAGCCAAGACGTTGGATTGCCATGCTTGAGTTGATTCTTCCCAAACCATTATGTCAGAATGATACTTGGAGGTCCTTGCACGTTTCTATTCAACCCAAAAATCTCTAAGAACTCAGATTCCAAATATCCAACAAAATGTCAAAATAGAGGAGACCGAGAAGGAAAAATCTAAAGAAAGAACTTCAAGAATTTATAGGAGCACAAAAATATATTTCAGTTCACCATGAACTGTCATGGTAATGGTCATGCTTTCCAGTTCTCAAAATACAAAGATGGAAATTAGTTCGCTATAATAAATGTGGGTCTCAATAGCACTCTAGAGGGAGAGAAAAGTATAAAGACTAAACCACTAGATAGAAACTTGAGAGATGGTTGGTTAGGGGCAGCCCTCCTTTTATTTAAGGAATATATTTCATATTCTCAACATACCCCTAGATATTTTGAGTTAAACCACCTAGCTAAGGGTATAATGGTCCAACTCACTACCGGAATCGCGTTCTTTGCCGAGTGTCTAAGTCACTCGGCAAAGACCATTTTACACTCGCCAAAACCTTTGCCGAGTGTTACATTTTATTGACAAAGGGTTCTTTGCCGAGTACTTTTTTCGGACACTCGGCAAAGACTTTGTCGAGTGTCAAAAAGCACTCGGCAAATTATGAATCGAAAAAACCCCAAAAAACAGCAAAACATTTTTTAAATTATAGGAATAACTCTCCAACCACTGCCTATTACCATACCCATCGCCCTAATCATTTTCACTATTATTTTGAATCAAATTTACATGTTTTGTGAATGGTGATATTCGAACTCGCAACATCTCTCGCGTGCATAACCTCCTCTACCACTACACTACATCAATTATGTCTATATTATGTTTTCATTCCTCATGTACTATAACCAACCGAGAGTAATTTGATTATTTAAGGCACTAAATGAATTCATTTGAAAATGTGACCAACTATAAAGTTGTATCACTTTTTGAGATCTACAAGTTCTATTTTGATAGCTTCTACATCCAAGGCCATTTACAAAATTTGAATTTGAAAACTTCACACGAATTTTTCAATGATAAGATGATTTCAAATAAAAAAGTTGTCAATTACAAAGTTTCATTACATTTCAAGATCTACAACTTTTATTTTGGTGGTTTTTCCATCCGATGTAGTTTGCAAAATTCAAATTTTAAAATCCAAACATAATTTTGCATGACAAGATGATTTCAAACCAAAACATTGTCAACTACAAAGTTTCATAACTCTTCAATACCTACAACTTTTATGTTGGTGGTTTTTTCTTTTGTGGTCGTTTTCAAAATTCAAATTTTTAATTTTTAAGTTTAGACGTAGTTTTCGTTGACAGATGACTACAAAATTCTATAACTTCTCAAGATCTACAAAGTTTATTTTGGTTGTTTGGTCATTTGCTAATCTCACATGATGGTTCTTACAATATGCACAAATCTTATACATTTCTCTCGTAGTTTCATAAACTACGAGAGAGAGATAGGTTTTATGAACAAATTTATTTTTATTTTGTCATATGAAGAAATGTTCAAAATATAAATTGTACATCATGATGAGTTATACAAATTTGTAGTTGAAAACTTTTTCATTTGAATTAGTTTACTGCTTTAAAATGTGGTTTTTAAATTGTCTTTGCCTAGTGTTGAAAAAAAAGCACTCGGCGAGCTCTTTGCCGAGTGTTTTATTTTTGACACTTGGCAAAGAAGCTCTTTGCCGAGTGTAAAAAATAAAACACTTGGCAAAAAGCTTCTTCGCCGAGTGTTTTCTTTTACCGAGGATTTTTTGCGTGGCACTCGGCAAAGACCCTCTTGCCGAGTGTCCGAAAGAAAACATTCGACAAAATATTTAGCACTCGTCAAAGAGCCAAATTCTAGTAGTGACTCCCAAATCACGAATTTGATGGCTGCGCTGCCTTCTTAGATTTGCTTCGCCTTGACGCAACATGTACGATGGCTTCACGTGCCGCCTCCAATACCTGCTCGAACCAAGCCTCGAGTTTTTAGGCCAAACCTAAAAACCCATTGCTAGATGGTTTTGAGGCTCAACCACCAAACTAACATATAGGTAGCATACTCTATACACGTCCCTTGCATCTTGGGCTCATGTCCTGCGAGTCCTTGACAGCGCTAGTGACACAATCCCCTCTGCCATGTCCTTGTGGTTTTCGGTGTCCCTAGGTGTCACCTATCATAGCTAGTCACTTGGCTTCTTCAGTCCCCGATCAAGTCCTAGCACTTGTCCGTCCTGCTCCTAATTCATCAACATGAACCCGTATGACCTTAATCTTCACCATCAACCATCCATCTAGATTTCACAACTGCACAACACAAGCCACAAGACATGTTGCACACACTCACATCTTAGTTAGTCTACTCAACTCAGCCCGAGATGCTACTCTGTTGATAATTATTCATCATATGCTCGAATAAAAGGAAATATATCAACCTTGTTCGTATTAATAGTCGCCGAGAAATCAACACAATGCATGATTATGGAGGACATGCTAGGACTTGCCCTTTCGGGACCAACGCGAGAAGTGGACTTCATCGATCATTCCAGGACTCACCTTCATTGGTCATAGTCATGCCGCGTTGAAACTCCTGAGCACCCAACTTGCTGCGTCATTGCACCGCCTCTCCGCTGCGTTGAGTATTTCATAACAAACAGATCAATTAGACATCATAATTAACAATTCTACACTTCAATAAATATACTAATAATTCAACGCCTTTAGGAGGGTGTACCAGCAGCAAACAGTTGACAGCCGAGATAAAATTCCCAATGTACCCTCATTCCTGAAAAATGAAATCACTGAAGTAATTGCCACAGCCGGATTATCTTCTCCAAGCCATCGATAGTAATTGATCTAATGTATTGCCCGTTAAAATGGCATTTTTTTACATTGCCAATTGAAATACAAAATGTATTTGGATATTACTAATTTAAATATAAATATTTATTAGATATCGAGCTAACTTGGCTCGGCTCGACCGAACTCGAGCTAGCTCGTTAAGATAACGAGCTGGACCAGCTCGTCTCTTTAAGGAAACTGAACCAAAGTACCAGCTCGGCTCGGCTTGTTTGCAAGCTCGAGTTAGCTTGTTTAGCCCACGAGCCAAAAAAAGAATATGCACGTATAAAACAATATAATTAATTACTAGTTAATTTAAACCAATTTAACATAAAAGAGTAATATTACTTACAATTTCAAGTACCACGTCAATTCAACAGAAAATTAATAAAGTTCATCATTTATTAGTTCATCCAACACAAATGTCAGTTTTTTTTTCTAACAAAAATGTTTCTCGTTCGAGGTAACGAGCTGGATCGAGCTTGACTCGAACTGACTTGTTAATAAACCAAGCTAAGGTGTTAGTTTAGCTCATGATAAATTGAAACAAGCTTCGAGCAGATTATTTTATCCAGAACTTAAAGGATTCCGTGGACGCCTTTTCATTTTCCTCTCCAAGCGGAGGAACACTGTTGTTGTGCGCAGCCATTGGGTGATTGGGTGTGAGTGAACGGGTCACCAACTCATCATCACATGACACGGAGAGGAGGGACCAGCTGATCATTGAGGCTTGATTTGGTGACAAGGGGATCCCGGAAGGATTGGAAGAGATTGAGGGGGAAATGAATTAATTTCCCCCTCAATCCCCTCCGATCCTCCCGGAATCTCGGATCACCAAATCAAGCCTGAAAGGAAAAGGTGTCGACATGGCATTTCTTGTCAGATTTCACCTTCCCCTAGGAGTGAGTGGGAGCTAACTTGCACAGGTCAGGCTTCTGTGCTTCTGCAGTTCTCTCCTCGACCGTATCTTGCTGCCATTGTCGTGACCATAGCTTGCCGTTGTTTCCTATGTTTCGCTGTCTTTGTCCACATGTGCGCTACAAATTACTCAAATAATACGAGTTTCATTTAATTTCATTTGTATTTAATAAGCTGCTATATAAATATTTTGAATAATGTGACAATGTTTTAAAAAAGACATGTTTGAAAGCACTTAGTTTTTAAGAAACTGGTTTATAGAAACTAAAGTGGTTTCTAATATACCAATTTATGTCTCAGTTTATAGAAACAGAATTTCCAGTTTCCAAGAAGCTACTCTCCCCTAGCTAAAACTACATTTTCTTTCTTTAATTTATGTCCTTGTTGGTTTCATTAAATTTACATATGTTGCAACCGCTTTTTAAAATATAGGAAGGATATGCTAGTAATTGTGTATCGAACAACTAAAAACTGGTTTCTTAGAAACTGAGTTCCAAGCACCCCACTCAACTTTATTTATATCTCAATTTCTAGAAAATGAAGATACAAACTGATTTTTTTTAAAAAAAACTAGTGTGCTTCCAAACATACCCTTAGGGCTGATTTGGTGGACATGGATCATGAGGGGATCCATGAGAGAAGAATCCCCTTGCTATTCATTTTTAAATAGCAAGAGGACTCCTCCCCCATTAATTCCCTCGAGATCCCTAACCACCAAATCATCCCTTAGTGAGTTTAATCAGAATAAAACCCTATTTATACAGTTATCAACTCTTCTTATTCGAGTCATAAATTAAATCAACATGAAACTTATAATAAAACTCTATCAATAGTAGATGTTTCATCTATGTTTTATTTTATTTTATTTTATTGTATATGATAAGATAGTCTTAGAAATAACAATATAATTAAAACTCATTACTCCCTCCGGTTCATTTTATGCAGCATGCAGTGCAAAATCGCAAAAAAAGTGAACTAATTATACAGTTACCAACTCTTCATATTCGAGTCATAAATTAAACCCACATGAAACTTTATAATAAAACTCTCTATCAATAGTAGATGTTTCATCTATATTTTATTTTATTTTATTTTATTTTATGTTATATGATATGATAGTCTTAGAAATAACACTATAAAACTCATTACTCCCTTCGGTTCCCTTTATGCAGCATGCTGTGCAAAATCGGAGTTTCGAACCGAGGGTCCATCGTATGAGACAGTATAAAATCGTGACTGAGCGCTGGTAACAAGTTGAAAGGGGGAAGACAACTTGTTTGGAAGGACTCTTTACTAGCTTCAGATAAATTTGTATTGTTGGAGAATTTATAGGCACACAATGTAAGGTAATGATCACATGAATTACAAAGGTATTTTGGTTTTATGGACTTTGTGTTACAAAATTAACAAGACCTAATATTAATTTGATCATCCAGTTCAAAACATAAAATACTAATCTACTAGCATATAACAGAACTAATGTTAGTACTACACATATCTTGATTAAACCATGAAAAATAACGCGCAAAAGATAAACCGGTAACAGATCTATCCATAAGGTCAATATGGCAATAAATAGAAAATGCAGATTTACGTGTAGTGCATCCCGCAAGTGATGGTGAGAAACACGAGCAGATATGCACGAAGCACTTACCAGAAACCTGATTCGTCGGCACCCGTGTAGGTCTTTAGATTGCCAGAGTCGATTTGGAGCCCTTGACTTGTTGTATGACAAATGCAGGGATGATAGATCAGAAAAGTGGTGACGCAGCAAAAGAGAAGTTGTATTTTCGTGCGACTCTCTTCTACTCAAATATAGGGTCTAGTAGATGAAGCAAACATCTGCTAGATCATCTCCTAGGACACACACTGCTCGCCCAAATAAACCAGGAGCACCACAACAACACCTACGCCTCTACTATTGAACTATGTTATAGCCTTGCAAAGACTATCTCCGACACACTCCCTATCCCACTTCCTATCGCACTCCCTATTTCAAATTTCACTCTACAAATAGTACAATCTATAATGCAAAATAGTACTTTGCACGTCCATTTACACGGCCTGTTGGAGATGTCTTAGAGGTGTTTGGATACATGGATTAAACTTTAGTCCCTATCACATCAGATGTTTGATGCTAGCTAGAAGTATTCAATATTCTCTAATTACAAAACTAATTACACATTAAGGACTAGCAAGAAGGACCTATTAAGAATAATTCATCTATGATTCATCCATGTTATGCTACAGTAAACGTTTGATAATCATATGTTAGTTAGGCTTAATAAATTTGTCTTACCATTTGGTCTTCATCCGTGTAATTAGTTTTGTAATTAGACTATATTAATACTTGTAATTGGCATGCATGTGACACATACTAAATTTTAGTTAGGAGAACCAAACACCCCTTTAGCTTGGGTTCAACATCAGTTGCTATGGTCTGCTGACGTGGTGTCGCGGATGGTCGGTACCAACTAGTCTAGTCATATCATTAGTCAATTTAGCTAGCCAGTCTGTGGGTCTGTTGGTCGGCCGACATAGTTAGTATTGGCCGCTTTGGGAACAAATTGGTCGGTACTGAAACGATCAGTACCGACCAGTGCATTAGAGACCAAGTTGATATAGGTCTCGATCAATCAATACAGACGACCTCTTACTGACAAGATAGGTCGATTGATTGGTGCTATTTTAAATGTTTAAAGTCAAAAAGGTAAAAAAAAATTAAATTGATTTTTAATCCACCCTATAAATAGATGGGGTTTGGGTTTATTCACATCCCTCACTCTCCATTTCACTTCTTATCCTCTATTTGTAACCTTGCACTCTTTGTTTCAATATTGGTCTAAGGTGGAGTCCAAATTCTGATACTTTCACCAACTTGCTCAATAAGAAATCTCCACTATATCTCAAGACGCCTACCGGTGTGGAGTAGGTCTTCTTCGATGGTTACTCTCCCATCCATTATCAGCGGGATAATCTTCTTGCTCGTCCCCATTCCCTGAGTCCACAACCTTTGTTTGCATATTCATATCCTCCTCCTTCGTATCCATATCGATCATTGTTGATGCTCCTCTTCTTACCAAAAAATATTTGACCATCAATGTTCCTCCTTCTACCACTAATTCTCATTCTTCTCAACCATCCGCTTATCAATATTCCCCTCCATACCCGTACGAGTATCCATATGGTGCTCCTCCCTATGGATCATATGGTGCTCCTCCTCCATTCGCTCCCCCATTTGGAGCTCCTCCCCATATGGTGCTCGTCCTCCATTTCATCCTTCTATAGGCACGATATCGTCCCCATTCAGCTATAATGATGTAGCCTCGAACCAATCCACGTACTCTAGTGCTACTTAGTTCCAATGATCAATGTCCCGAATGAAGATATGATGAAAGACTAGTAGGTACACATATCTTTTTATGAATTCGACATAATTTTTAGGTCAACAATAGTTTTTTAGTTCATAAATTTATAGGTCAACATGTGGTTATTATAGTCTGTGGACCCCATTAAGTGAAATGGCAAGAAGGGTTTAGCCTTCTAGGGGCAAATAGCCAGTACGTACAACTTCACCACAGAACCTCCTCGTCATTGTAACCCCTAGTAGCTAAAGGATCGGTAGTAAATAAGAAACCGCCAAAGGCACCCTATTTAATGGCATCTACAACCACTTGTATGCGACCTGGCCGAGTAGAGAAAATGATGTTATGCTCCTTGAAGCGGCAAAGGAGAGCTTCCATAACAAGCCTCGTGTTGACAACAATTATATCATGAGTTTGGCCATCAACAATCCTAGATGACAGTTATTTCAAGAATAAAGTAACTAACCTTACTACTAATTGAGTTCCACAAGTTGTGTTTGGAATATTTGAGTGCATGTAACGAAAAAATGTAAAAGGAGTGAAAAAGGACAAGTCATGGAGGAGTGTTGACCGACGGACACCCATGGATGGTGGCACCACCCCCTAGGCTGGTCAAGCAAACATCGGCTCCTCGACCAACCACCCCAGACACCCAGCCTCTTAACTAAGCCAAACATGCTCCACTTCAATCCTACTTGTGTGACACCATGAATCCAACTCAACTTCAAGGTGTAAGCCATGTGGATGACACGTTAATTACAAGAAGACTGCCATGCCATTGATTTGACTCACAGATTAGTGAAGTCAGTGATCTAGGGGACTCTAATCCAATGGCTAAGGAAGAAACACATGTTTGATCCAATATTTGAAGAAGAAACACACAAAACAACTACCAAACTGACATGTAGGAGGCTTCTAAACCATTGAATGGATGAAGGAGGAGGTCAAGTGGTTAGCTGACCACAAGACTTGGATGCGTGGTGTCACACCCTATTTTAGAAGGCAAACCAAATGCGAACCATGTATGTGCCAGATCAGCAATTCACGTACACAACAATTACATAACCGGACATCATCACACAGTGCTCGAATAATAACATAAAAGAGGGTAATAGTATGATTACATCATGATGTCCGAGACATCCACATAGTCATTAGCATATATCAAAGTGCAAAAAACGAAACGTAGCTAAACACGACCTTCACAGGAAGCCGACTGGGGATTTGCCACTAACCCACGCCTAGAACTCATCGTACTTTTGGAACTCCTGGAAATCCTCCATCACGACTTCATCTTCTCTTAAGCAGTGGTTGCAATGTGGACAACCTGGGGGTTTGGTGTGTAAATAAAGGGTGAGTATACATCAACATACTCAGCAATTGTCTCGTTTGGCTGTAGTGGACTAGCTTTATGTGGGGTTAAGGTCAAGCAGTTGCTTTTAGTTGGTCAGGTAATTATTACTAGTAGAGAGTCAGGTTTTAACATTAACCCAAGTTGTTAACCCAAAAGTACTCCTTCCAAATGGAAAGAATACCAGAAATCATAATCATAATCACAATAGAAACCAGCATTATCCTCATCATCATCTGTAAACAAAGTATCTCTGATCAATGTGTCTCTAATCAATGGAGCTCCCAAGGCCGCTCATAACTTCGAGCACGACTGATATATTAGTTTCATAACACTCTACAGAGGTTGCACACTTTACCCACGAGTTGTGATTCATTTTTGCCTCGGGTCGATCAAACCCTTAAACACTACTAAGGTGAATAGGCAAGGTTTCACTACGTAGCTTTTACAAAGATTCCCTAAGGCTGTAGTCGCCTGTTAGGTTTCTTAAATGTATCACACTCCTCCCCAAGGGACAAACCACCCTCGACAGAGCAAGCCACATACACCGAGCCCCATTGACGGCACGACGATGAAGCGAACTACACCTCAGTTTCTCAAATTATTCCGCTAAGGGTGTCCCATACCACCCTCATGGTTGTACTGTTTTCCCGGGTGGTCATCCAACAAGCCAGTCCTTACGGAGAGGCACTCGAGAAACCGCTCGAGTCCCCTTAAAGGTCACAATATCATCATCATAATCAAAAGGGAAAACAGCGTATCATAAATAATCTCATCATGTTCATTGATTAGGGTGAAGCACTAGCATAGAGCTAAACCAAAAAGATCCTACCCACATAGGTAAACAAGGACATGATAAACAAAGCTAGTCAATCCTTAGGTATAAATTGTGTAAATGCGGGGAGTGAATTATAAAATCAATAGGACATAGATGGGTCAAAGGACACTTGCCTTCACCAACCAGCTGCTGTTCAGGGTCTTCACCTGCAACTCCTTCGAACTTCGCTAACGGACCGTTATCTATACGAGTTCAAACATACATTCCATAAACTTAATATAAAAGAAACAATACACCACGCGATAGAATGCAACAAAAAAACAGACGCTTGGCGCAGGGCTCGCACCTACGACTATGCGAGAAAGAGAAAATAACGTTCGAGGCCACGGCCGAAAGGCGATTATGTTAAGCAGCTATGGATTAAAATACTTGTATAAACATAACCATATTAATTTGACTATTGTGCTATGTATAAAATAAAGTTACGCTACGTGCTTAATTATTACAAACAACTCAAGGTAAATTTAAAAAGATTGTCGCGCAGCGAAGCGCACGACGGCACACGCGAACTAAATTGAAAATTGGGATGAGTTGTCATGCGACGATACGCGTGACAACACACATGAACTAAGCTGAAAACAAAATGAATCGTTGCGCGACGAAGCGCATGACGCAACACTTAGAATAAACCGAAATTAAACGAATCGTCGCGCGACGGAGCGCGCAACGAAACACTTGAATTAAATATTAAAATAACGTAAAGCGTCATGCGACGAAGCGCACAACGGCATACGCCACTTAAACTGAATTTTAAACAAAACGTCGTGCGACGAAACGCGCGACGCAACACATTAAATAACTTGAAATTAAAATGAATCATCGCGCGACGAAGCGTGCGACGCAGCACACTAATAAATCTAAATTTAAAATGGATCGTCGC
This sequence comes from Zea mays, assembly GCF_902167145.1. Classification (NCBI taxonomy): domain Eukaryota; kingdom Viridiplantae; phylum Streptophyta; class Magnoliopsida; order Poales; family Poaceae; genus Zea; species Zea mays. Next base: position 228,654,502 of record NC_050099.1, on the reverse strand, counting down.
GCGATGAAGCGCGCGACATAGCACATAAATTAAACTAAATTCAAACTGAATTTAAACGCTACGCACGCTAGGACTGCGCGCGCGGGGACGCATTGGGGCTGCGCCGAGGGCACGCGGGTGGCCGCGGGGGGGGGGGGGGGGGGGGGGAGGGGGCTGCACGAGGGCGGGGGCGGCCAGGGTTCTCGGCGATAGAAAGGGAATAGAGGTCCCGACGTTCAACTTTTATAGCTCCCGATAGGTCAGTTCAGGAGCGGTGAACCGAATCCCTAGGATTTGTGCGGTCGCAACGGGGCTTTTCCACCAGCGAGTTCGGGAAGATCCACAGTAGTTTTGCGACACTGCCAAGTGGGCCTCGGTTGTTAGTGCTTCGACGGATGAAGGGCGCGAGTCGGCATGCACGCGATGCGGCTAGCCAGGGGGCCCCACTGGTCGGCACCATACCGCACCCTGGGCCGCGCAAGGGAAATGTGGTTGTGGGCCAAAATCGAGGACTTTAGCCCAACCATTTATTCCTTCCGTTTTCTTTTTATTTCTTCCTTTTTTTCTTTTGTTTTCTTTTTTATTCAAGCTAATTTCAATTCGAAGTTTTGAATTTTAGACTAAAAATTCACACTAATACTCCAATATAGGTGCAACCATTATTGACATTTTTAGTATTATTTATTTTACCTCATAATGCATACTTTTATGAAAGGGGTAGCTCACTGAATCAAGATTTTCTTTTAAATTTAAACTCCATGTCCAATGTCCAAACAAAAATCCAACATGTTGCTTCCTTTTATATTTTTATTTAGTGTAAAAAATATCATGTCTCAGTAACAAGACACAAACTAAAACAAACTTTATCATATATAGTTTTATATCTAACTAAGCAATTACCTAAACTCTTTAAAACCAGATTTTGGGATTTACATTGATTCACAAGTCTTGTGTCTTGAATGGGCTGGATGAGGGTGTATTTATAGCCCCAACCGCCCAAATAGCTATTGGTTGGGATCTGTGGGGGACATATATCCCCCGGGTCCACTAGAAGGCGAAAGACCCTTGCATGGGGCCACAGACCAGTTGCCCCACAAGGTCGTCTCGTCGTAGGCCGAACGAAAACTGCAAGTGAAATGGACTAACCCAAGAAGGTAGTGGGCTCATGTCCGAATCGTCCATTGGATTACGTACAATCTGAAGGAACCGTCCGTTTTCCCCGCGCCCCGCGCCCTCGAATGACGGGATAAATCGGGATGGAGTCGGCGGGTTTTCGTTAAGATAAGCTAAGTTAGTTCTCTATTAGCTAGGAGATATGTAGAAGAATGTGATCACCATGTACGTAAGGAGTGTCCCACGGTCGTGTATATAAGGCCTAGGGGAAACCCCATCATTTTCATCTCATTTAGCCCTCTCCATTCAGGAGACGCCACTTGTAACACACCACACATACAGAGCCACCCCAGGAAGTAGGGTATTACACCTCTTAAAGCGGCCCAAACCTGCAGAAAATCGCATGTCTCTCTTACTCTCTCGTGCTCCTAGCACGAACCATCGAGCTATGATCAGCAACATCATCCTACCAAAAAGCACCACGAGGGTATCCCTGGGTGTGCGGTCGGACACTAGACACCGACAGAATCCCCAAAATATGTAACATCCTCAGGTGCACCGGACCTCTGTCAGTCCGTGATATCAGCGGAAAACTGCCATGTCAAGTGGCACCAAATTGTGTGTGAATGAAGGCAAATAAATTAGTGAGCATAGCAAATGTATCAGACTTAAGGCACAAGAGAAAAATTCAGAAAAAATGGGAGCAGTCCTCAAGAATAATCAAATCATACTTATAACTAGAGACACTAGGAATAGGGAAGTCCAAATGTTACAATGTATTAAATTGAAATTCTGAGGAGCACGAGAGCTATAAGATGCAAAAGGTAATGAACATGACAACCCAATGGGCATGTATGGCAAAGTGTCATTGTTGGACTATGAGTGCATGTAATAGCTATCGAGCGAGCTAGATGATGAAGGGTGTCGACGCTGAGGTGACCAAGACGTCGATGCCAAAGAGTTTCACTGGAGGCGAGAATGGCATGTGGGGAAGGCGACGACAGTATTGGTTAGAGATTTCTAGAGTTATTGTATCTGTCTATCATGCTCATGGTGCGAATGTTCTTAATATAAAAGCCATATGGGTCAAACTCAATGAAACAATGATAATCAATAGTGAAACAATGTATAGAAATTAATTTTTAATGATTTGTGGAGTGACCAACACATGACAAAGGTTTAGAGGACCATGGATGGCAAGAATGTGAGTAGAGACAATGGATGTGATAGGAATTAAGGAGTCATTGCCAACTACAATGCTAGACAAAAGATGAAGGAGAGCAGGGGTGGAAAATGGAAAGGTTATTGACATTGAATGTAAGATGGTTGTTGGCACTGGAGTCCATGTACCATATGGTCAACAGTGGAGGAGTCAAATGCATGGTGTTGAATGTACTAGCGAACAAAGCTTGATGTCATCCTCCTCCACTCATATGCAGGCTACTAAAGTAGACAAATAGTTGCTAATATAGACTAGGATCCCCCATGGAATACCCCTACATGGTAGCAGGATATGGGTCACCATATAGGGCCTGACACTGCTAGGGGATGCGCCACAACTAATGGGGAAGGCGGTGAATGCTTGGGTGCCGTTTAGCCCTTCCAGAACGATGGTCATGGCACTGAACTGCGATGGACTAGACATGGTGCATGGATAAGACAAACTTATATAGTACCCATCTAAGGATTGAAGGAGGGTGGTCATCCTTCTTGGTGTGCCTAGTCACCACCACCGTCGTTCTTTTTTGCAATGATGATGATTGCTCTGATGATTGCTCTTGTATGTTAGGTTGCCCTCATTGCCAGACATAGGGCCACAAGGGGTGCCTAGGGGGTTGGGCATGCAATTAGCGAGGTTGGGAGCATTGCTAGAGGGGGAAAACTTGTAGACGAGAGAACTCTAGTGAAGAGCAATGTTGTGGACTACAATGTCGCCTTTTCATCGAGGGTTAATTCTTCTAGTAGCAAATGATTATGAATCTTGTTGAATGTTTACAATAGTGTCTAGTGCTTGGTGAAAGATGTGATGTGCACGTATCCATTGTTGGGCCACAGAGTGTGGCCAAAATGAGGTGCAATCAGGAATGATCTCACCAAGGTTGCTAAGCTAATTGGTCATGGACTTAAGGTAATGACAATATTCCAAGATGTATAGGTTCCCTTGCACAAAGGTATGGAGCTCCATGTCAAGAAACAAGGCATGGGTCTCTTTGTTGTCGAGGAACATGTCATCAAGGACGAGCTAGACATCTCAGCTAGTGGGCTAGCTAGTGGTTGGGATTGCTGGAGGTCATGACAAACTCAAGGAGGTTGGATGAGATGGTGCTAAAAATTGAGAACACCACAATGCAATCCATGCGATACCAAGGTGCAACATCAGGATGAAAGTTGTTAGAGAGCATGTGATCTATGAAAGTGTACTCTTGAGGGTGATGAGATGAAGATTGTGCCACTTGAGGTAGGAGGTGGGTCTGACCTCAAGGACCATAAGAACAAGACTCATGATGGTGGTGAGGACGATGACTATGCATGGAGGTTGACAATGAGCAAAGCGTCGATTTCACACTCACGGCAACAACGATTGGTGGCCTCATGTTCAATGTCAAGGGGATGTTGTTCAACCGCAACTTCGATTTTGACAATTCATTGGCTTTATTGACAACACACTGGTCATTAAGGGTATGCTGCGCAATGATAGTGTGAAGTGCCTCAACCTCCTGGTGAAGTTGGTTGAGTTCATTGTTATCACCGATCATGGTGCGATAGCATATCGAGAACGATGTTGGGGCAATGGGCACATGCAATATCACCGAAAGTAGTAGACGTGTCGAGCAAAGAGCATCGACATGGGAAGCAGTGGTGATCAGATGGATCAGTGTGACATAAAGATGAACAACGAAAGAAGCTATGTCTCATGGTACCATAAAAATGGAATGAATTACACACAATAATTTTGCATTGGTCATTACGACATGTAAATAGAAGATTATAACCATGAAAAATAGTCCAAAAATTACATGTAACTGATTCAAACTACCATCATAAAAATAATCATAAGAATACACGTGATTGATTAAAATGTGATTGATTGGAACTAATTCTGATTTATCTATTATACGCTCATGTTCATGTATATGGCTAACAAATTGAATTGAATTATGAAGCATATCTATCTACAAGGTCTATTCCTACATCAACATGCGGGGACAGTGGCAAGGATAAGATTATTCTCCGCACGAGGGCACGAGGCACTGCTGGATAGAGCTACAGGGACGCGGGAGAATGCAACCCCCACCAGCATTCTATGTTGGGACTATTGGGGGTCTAATTATGTCGAAGGCCCTCAAAATAATAAAATCGTAGTGATCTTTAAGTTTGTTTCAGGGGTAATAAATTGACTTCATCCTAAAAGAATCCACATGGTATAAGAAGAAGGTGGCAGCCTCGGCGTCATAACTTGGACGAAGCGCGATGAAGCACTAGACAGCCAAAGCACACAACCTAGAGGATAAAAGAAGCTCAAGCGGCATGCACAACATGTTTCTAGGAGAAAAAGACAACAACATCCTCATCAATCTCTGTAGATCATATGTATAGGATTTAGGGATATATATATATTTAATTTTATACAAAATTGTATGTCGCACCATCCCTATAAATAGCAGTACAATGCCCATGCATGGGGCGACCCTCCAACAATGGACTGAAGTATTGCTGAATTGCTGTGCGCCAGAAGCTCTCAGATCCAAGACATTCCTATATCACCTTCAAGAATTCAAAGGTATCTTTGTGAACTCATGTGAAAAGATATTGATCAATACATATGCATTCTAATGATTATATGTCCTTCCATAAAATACTTCTATTTGTCTTAACCTTCTCATTGTGGTTTACTTATGCTATTCTTAAGTAGATCAAAACGAGAAGGAACTATAATACTTTAATTGTGTTGCCCTGTTCTAGTTCTTTTCAAGAATCTTTATAGGTAAGTAACATTGGCGCCCACCTCTGGTGAACTCATAACAAACAAATAACTCTTTGTAATGCCTCCAAAGAGAAACACAATTGTCTGGTCTGTACTTGCCCTAATAGATCCAAATCAGCTTGAAGAGATACATCTTCCCAAAGCTAATGATCAAGTAAAGGGCAAGAAAAAGGATGTGGACCCCCACCACATGATGATCTTGATCAGGAAATCCAAAATCTCGAAGCTATTTAGCAACAAGTCGAGAAAAGAAAGAAAAAGATGCTTCAAATAGCCTAGTTGCAACAGCAAATTGATGAAGCATCAGAAGAATTGTGTTGCATGACACAACAAGATGAGCAAATAGAGGAGCCATAATACCATAGCATAAGAAATCCCCACCTTGTGGGTCACAAACATAACAACTTCTTCTATGATAGCACTTCTCCCCTAGCAGGAGATCTACAACTACACCATGGCCAACATTGTATAGGTGACCTCAAGTCTCGGTATATGATGGTTTGTTAGAACAAAAGCAATTCTTAATGAGTTACAAAGCTATCATATCTCCGTATGGAGGCAACTCAATAGTAATGGAAAATCATTTGTCATGGCAGTCAAAGTGTGGCACAAAGTTAGTATTGCTCTCTTTGGCCAGGATCTATTTCATCATGGTAAAGGCTTAAAGATCTTATTCTACCAGCTTCCAAGGTTTCCAAACGAAGCCCATAACTGCACATGCCCTCTTCAAATGTGCCCAAGACCCAGATGAATACCTCCAAGCATATATTCAAAGATTTTTACGCCTTTATGCTCAAGCACCAAGTGTACCCGATGATATTGGCATTGAAGCAATGGTTAAGGGGTTTCGTTCAGGCCCAACAGCACAATACATTGCAATGATGCCACCCTAGTCTTTGGAGAAGTTCCTAAAGAAGATGGATGAGTACATCATGGCAAACAACTACTTTCGGTAGCATCAACAAGAGGCACATAAATACACGAAAGCAACTAGGGGCTTCATAGGAAGATTCAACCCTAGGCACGTCCGAAACATCTAAAACATGGGCCAACATGAATACAAACCAACTTAGTCTCAAACACAACTCACTTAGACCCAAGAACCATCTCAATCGCCGGGAGAACATCAACAAGCTTCACAGGGCAAGTTTTGGCCTCCAACTGCAATAGGTGGAAGAGGAGGATCAAGCTTCGATGGACGATTCAACCAAGGCACACAACCACGAAGGTTATACTATGTATTTTGTGGAGAAAACAAAGGTCATACTACCAAGTCATGTCAAATCACAATATAGAAGCAAAAGGAGCTTGTGGCTGTAGCACAAACTAGCCATCTGTGATATCCCAATTTTCTGAAAAAGAAGTTAAATTTCTTTTTCTCTTTTCTTTCATGTTCTATGGCATTGGGGTTTGGAGTTTCAGGAGGCATTCCTCAGGGAAACAGTAGATCTTTTGGCATTTTTCTGCTGGGGTCGGGAGCTCAGATGGGAGAGCGTGTTCGGGCCTTTGATCTCGATCCGATGGATGGGAGCCCCCTTCCCAACCCTAGCCAACCCCCTCCCCTTCTCCCAATTGTTGCAGCCGCCCCCACCCTTTCCACCCCTTTGGCCGCCGCCCCCCTCCCTCTTCCTCTCCTCCCCTTGGGCAGCCACCCTCTACCCTCTCCACAGCTTCCTCCTCCCTCTAGATCTCCCCACGCAACAAGGATCGAGAAGAGGAGGAGCACGTTGAATTGAAGAGGGAGAGAGGATCAAGGAGATGTTCTTCCCCATCTCTTGAAGATTTTCTTGGGGAAAACCCTAGGTATGGATGAAATCATTGTTCCTCCCTGTAATTATGTGTTTTTGGAGGTTGTGGATCATGGGGATTAAAGGATTAGAGGTTGGATTAGATGTGGGGTTACGTTTTGATCTCGAATTTAGTTTTCTGCAGAATGGCAGATTCGACAGTTTCTGTTCATGCAAGTTTTCTGTGGTCTTAGTGGCCTCAAAAAAATAAAAAGTCTTATATGAGTCGTAGATAATTTGTAGATATTTCCATGGCCGTGAAGAACACCTCAATCGGACATCAGATCAAAAAGTTATTGCAGGTTGATTATAGCAGTTTTTCAGTCTCACAATTCTGTGCAGAATCTGTTCTCTTAAGATTTAGGAAATTTTATCAATAGAATTAAACTTTAGGTTGGTAAAAGAAGTTGTAGATAATTTCATAAGCTTTCCATATTGTTAAAGAGTGCATTCATATGAATTTTGAAACTCCAGTTATGTTTGTTTTACTGTGGCTGTTCCTATTTGCCTGACAAAAATGAGCGGGTTTGTTCACTGGTAGGTTTCATCTAGTAAATGGCCGAATTTGCTATTCCAACTATGGAGACTTTCGTAGAGGGATAAAAGTTCTTACTTCCAGCAGAATTTCATAATTTTTGGTTGAGTAGTTTGGGAGATATCTAATTTTGAAGTTAACTATGCTGCTGTCTGAAACATATTCAGTCAGTTATATTGTCAGATGTTTTAGAACTTATAGATGGCAAAATTTAATTATCCATTGAATACCGAAGTTGTAGAGTATTTTGTGTAGAAACTCCTAGTGTATGTGTTTGATATCACCACTGTTATAATTTTAAAGATACAAAATTAAGAAAAGCGCTGCTGCTGTTTGGCATGTGGTTCAGGGTGGGAGTCATTCCACCGGGTCTTGGTTTCAAGTGTAGGAGCGATTTGTTGATTGTTGGCAAATGTTTGTGAAATATTTGTACTAAGGTTTATGCCCCGCAGCAGGTGTCTACACTCTGGATCATACCTAGTACATTTTTCTTCTTCGATGAAGGCAAGTGAATGTAGCGGTGGTTGCTACCGTTTTGACTTGTTGTTTCATCGCCTACACTCTAAGGTTCAGAATCATCGAATTCTTTCATAATTGAACTCTATGGTGATGCTTTACATGATTGTATTATATTGATGCTTAATCATATATTGGTGATGATGATGATTCGAGTATGACCCACGAGATTAATTCACACCCTTGAAGGTGAATGAAGTATTATTTGAGGTTTGTATTGTATGTGAAGGAAGTGAAGTATATTGATAAATGCAGCATGCCATATACATTGCATGATTCACTTGCATCTGAAGTTTTGTCGTGACCTATGGTCTGACCGTACCGGTACAACTTAGCACCGTACGTTGCCCGAGGAGGGGTACGATGCGGCTTCATACCCTTAGAGGTATGAAGGAAGAGGACATATGCATTGCATTCATATGCATTCATTGAAGTGATATTTGTAGATGGTGTGGTTTTATACTCTAAGAGGTATGAAGGCAGAGGACTTACACATTGCATTCCTATGCATACATTGAAGTGATATTTGCAGGTATTGTTGACGCAGGGAAGTGTTATACAACCTATTGTGGTTGTTCGAGGAAATGAGATGGCATTGGTTATTTTGGGACTATTGAGTTCTATATCTACAAGTATTTCTGATCTCAATTGTGATCCCTTTAAAATGTTGATTAATTCAATTTTTTTGGTTTAAATATCTCGTCAAAACAATTTACTTGCTGAGATGTTTTCATCTCACTCTTGCATTACTCAATGCAGGTACCAGATTCATGTTGGGAATGAGGGAAGTAGCAGCACGTCCAGCTTCACTCTCATAATAACGCTGCCGAGGCATAGCCATGATTTAATTAGAAACTTCTTGTCAAGGATGTTTGTTTTTAACTAGTCATGCACACTAGTTAATTTAGTTTATGTCATTATGGTTATCTTCCCATTGCTAGCAGATTATTAATGTCTAGTATGTTTTCTTATCATGATATCTGTTTATACTCTGTTGCTTCCACGTTTATGCAAATTTTCAAAGGAGATGCTGTCGAAATTTTATATATGAATGTTAGTTGTGTAGTTTAGTAGCATTTCGGGGTGTTTGTGGATCCCGGGGTGTTACAGTTGGTATCAAAGCATAGACTTTAGATTCTTGGCAATTTGAAGATAAATTTGACACACTTGCACATATAGGAAGGGTATGGGTTCAAATATCTTTGATATATGTTAATGTCTTTGAAGTGCAGATGAAATAATTTCACCCTCCCTATTCCTTTACGGTGATGTGGTAAGTTGTTTATGACTTAATGCCTGATATAATTCATTTCTAAATTTTGATATTGTTTTATTAATACGGTTGATATCGCTGGTCTTTTGTGGGATTGAAGTTGTTATTATGCTTGTGATATACATGTATGCCTATGTTGTTTTCAACATGTTTTTTATGGTTGAGTTTATTTTATTACAATAATATTGTTATATATGTTTGATTGAGGATGTTTCTAAGAGGAGTGTGAATTGCGTGTTTTGGGTTACAAGGTAACCATCAATTTGGATTTAAGTTGTTGGGCGGTTGGTGGATAGCTCCAACTATCTTTGCAAGGAATGATTGTTTATGCCGAGAAACCAGTTCTGAAAGAAATGAATATTGGTACTTTTATATGGATTTTGGGGGAAGTCTTTACATAGCTATCCAGAGTGGCTTACATGTCTCCCTTCTATCTTGTGTTTTAGTAGCCACAAAGCCTAGATGTGGTTTAAAGTGGTTGCATGTTAGTCATGCTAATTGTAGAATAAATCTTTGATTTTCTTGATTCATTGATTATATATTAATACATTGAGGATCTGATGGTTATCTCCCTGATGCATGCTTATGGAGCCATTGTTGGACCACTTATCTATTGGTTTGAATGAAGTCATTGCCTAGCCTAGAGTTGGTTGGGTGTGGTTAGTCACCTATTCCTAAATGATGTGGTTTTTATATCAGCTTGAGATGTTTGTCAAATGTGTGAAGGATTATGGGGTTATTATTGACCCTGTATGTCTGGTACTTTGAGTGCATCGTATGATAGAATGAAATGTAAGTTTCTGAACTACAATAGATGAAGACTTATATTATGTGTAGGTTAACCTTACTAGTTTGGATATTTTTCTTAGTTGAGTTTTGGATGAAGTATAGTGACATTGATTAAGCAAGTATTGTGTTGTTGTTGTGCTGTCAGTGCTCTTTGTGGAGTTTTAGCATTTCTTCGATGAACTGTGCCGCACAGAATGTTATTGGCTTCTTGTCGGCTTTATTGCTCCATTAGTTCTGTAGACTTTCTCCCTTTTGTGGGGTGCAAAGAATGTGAGATTACATGATTATCTTTTCATGATGGCAAGAACAAGGTTTAGGAAGATTAGGAGTTTTGTTTCAATAGAACCACTTGTTTTGTGGTGCTTTGAGGTGAGGTGTTTGATCTTCTTATACATTCATCTGGTGTGGATGTTTCACCATTGAATTAAAATGAATTGTTGAAGCTGGTAAGGGTTGTGCTTAGTGCATATTACCCCTTCATAAAAGAGTGTTGTTTAAAGACATTGATGTTGATGTATAGCTGCATCCAAATTCGATGGTGTGAAATCATAGTGTTGATTGCATCTATGACTTGCTTTGAGCTTCATTGCATGTTGATTCATGCTGGATATCAGGTTGTGTAGTTTCCTTAGACAATTAGTCCAAGGTAGAAGTTCTTGTGTTAATTGAGACCAATAATGGACCCGTGTTTTGAATGGTGGTGCTACATGGGGTACCTTTGATGCTTTGCTTGGAGTGGTTGAATTCGAGGACGAACTCTTTTAAGGGGGGTAGAGTGTGATATCCCAATTTTCTGAAAAAGAAGTTAAATTTCTTTTTCTCTTTTCTTTCATGTTCTGTGGCATTGGGGTTTGGAGTTTCAGGAGGCATTCCTCAGGGAAACAGTAGATCTTTTGGCATTTTTTCGCTGGGGTCGGGAGCTCAGATGTGAGAGCGTGTTTGGGCCTTTGATCTCGATCTGATGGATGGGAGCCCCCCTTCCCAACCCTAGCCGACCCCCTCCCCTTCTCCCAATTGTTGTAGCCACCCCCACCCTTTCCACCCCTTTGGCCGCCGCCCCCTCCCTCTTCCTCTCCTCCCCTTGGGCAGCCGCCCTCTACCCTCTCCACGACTTCCTCCTCCCTCTAGATCTCCCCACGCAACAAGGATCGAGAAGAGGAGGAGCACATTGAATTGAAGAGGGAGAGAGGATCAAGGAGATGTTCTTCCCCATCTCTTGAAGATTTTCTTGGGGAAAACCCTAGGTATGGATGAAATCATTGTTCCTCCCTGTAATTATGTGTTTTTGGAGGTTGTGGATCATGGGGATTAAAGGATTAGAGGTTGGATTAGATGTGGGGTTACGTTTTGATCTCAAATTTAGTTTTCTACAGAATGGCAGATTCGACATTTTCTGTTCATGCCAGTTTTCCATGGTCTTAGTGGCCTCAAAAAAATAAAAAGTCTTATATGAGTCGTAGATAATTTGTACATATTTTCGTGGCCGCAAAGAACACCTCAATCGGACATCAGATCAGAAAGTTATTGCAGTTTGATTATAGCAGTTTTTCAGTCTCACAATTCTGTGCAGAATCTGTTCTCTTAAGATTTAGGAAATTTTATCAATAAAATTAAACTTTAGTTTGGTAAAAGAAGTTGTAGATAATTTCATAAGCTTTCCATATTGTTAAAGAGTGCATTCATATGAATTTTGAAACTCCAGTTATGTTTGTTTTACTGTGGCTGTTCCTGTTTGCCTGACAAAAATGAGCGGGTCTATTCACTGGTCGGTTTCATCTAGTAAATGGCCGAATTGGCTCTTCCAACTATGGAGACTTTTGTAGAGGGATAAAAGTTCTTACTTCCAACATAATTTCATAATTTTTGGTTGACTAGTTTGGGAGATATCGAATTTTGAAGTTAACTATGCTGCTGTCTGAAACATATTCAGTCAGTTATATTGTCAGATGTTTTAGAACTTATAGATGGCAAAATTTAATTATGCATTGAATACCGAAGTTGTAGAGTATTTTGTGTAGAAACTCATAGAGTATTTGTTTGATATCACCACTGTTATAATTTTAAAAATACAAAATTAACAAACAGCGCTGCTGCTGTTTGGCATGTGGTTCAGGGTGGGAGTCATTCCACCGGGTCTTGGTTTCAAGTGTAGGAGCGATTTGTTGATTGTTGGCAAATGTTTGTGAAATATTTGTACTAAGTTTTATGCCCCGCAGCAGGTGTCTACACTCTGGATCATACCTAGTACATTTTTCTTCTTCGATGAAGGCAAGTGAATGTAGTGGTGGTTGCTACCGTTTTGACTTGTTGTTTCATCGCCTACACTCTAAGGTTCAGAATCATCGAATTCTTTCATAATTGAACTCTATGGTGATGCTTTAATTGATTGTATTATATTGATGCTTAATCATATATTGATGATGATGATTCGAGTATGACCCACGAGATTAATTCACACCCCTGAAGGTGAATGAAGTATTATTTGAGGTTTGTATTGTATGTGAAGGAAGTGAAGTATATTGATAAATACAGCATGCCATATACATTGCATGATTCACTTGCATCTGGAGTTTTGTCGTGACCTATGGTCCGACCGTACCGGTACAACTTAGCACCGTACGTTGCCCGAGGAGGGGTACGATGCGGCTTCATACCCTTAGAAGTATGAAGGCAGAGGACATATGCATTGCATTCATATGCATTCATTGAAGTAATATTTGCAGATGGTGTGGTTTTATATTCTAAGAGGTATGAAGGCAGAGGACTTACACATTGCATTCCTATGCATACATTGAAGTGATATTTGCAGGTATTGTTGACGCAGGGAAGTGTTATACAACCTATTGTGGTTGTTCGAGGAAATGAGATGGCATTGGTTATTTTGGGACTATTGAGTTCTATATCTACAAGTATTTCTGATCTCAACTGTGATCCCTTTAAAATGTTGATTAATTCAATTTTTTTGGTTTAAATATCTCGTCAAAACAATTTACTTGCTGAGATGTTTTCATCTCACTCTTGCATTACTCAATGCAGATACCTGATTCATGTTGGGAATGAGGGAAGTAGCAGCACGTCCACCTTCACTCACATAATAACGCTGCCTAGGCATAGCCATGATTTAATTAGAAACTTCTTGTCAAGGATGTTTGTTTTTAACTAGTCATGCACACTAGTTAATTTAGTTTATGTCATTATGGTTATCTTCCCATTGCTAGCAGATTATTAATGTCTAGTATGCTTTCTTATCATGATATCTGTTTATACTCTGTTGCTTCCACGTTTATGCAAATTTTCAAAGGAGATGCTGTCGAAATTTTATATACTAATGTTAGTTGTGTAGTTTAGTAGCATTTCGGGGTGTTTGTGGATCCCGGGGTGTTACACCATCCCAAAGAAGTATGTCATACATCATCCTATTATTCACCTGACATCCCTTAGCATGTCGAGCATCAGGAACCGAAGCCTCAACCTTCAGCATCCACTGCTTCGGCCAACCCACAGTCCAGTCATTGAGTGGCTCCCCAACTCTATATCCCAAGGCCACCACCATATGAGTAGGTGCCTTTAGGCCATCCTTAGTACCCAATACAAGATTTGCAACAACAAGACAAAAAGGAACCTTCCAAAGCGCGTACAGTAAACAACATGGTCTCAATTTAAAGCATATATATTAGGGCCAGGGGTGTTGAAGCAACGAAAAGTTGAACCATTTCCATTTTCAAACCTTTTGTTTTCTAGTTTTAGACACCAAACTTATCTTATAAAGTCATCCTTTGTCAGCATAGATTGTAAGCAAATGGATTTTGGTCCATCAAGTATAAGGATGTTTACCTTTTCAAGTAAGATGTAATTTTGGGGTCACACCTTCGAGTGCAACAAAAGTAAAAAAATCACCCAGTAATGGCGATAAGACACTGAAGTCCTTCAGATGGAAGGCAGATTCAAAAACAAATCACCTAGTAATGGTGATAAGACTCTAAAGTCCCTTAGATGGAAGGCAGAGTCAAAAAGAAATCAACCAGTACTGGTGATAAGACTTCGATGTCCTTCAGATGGAAGGCAAAGTCAAAAAAGCAAATACCAAAACCCTTCAATGTAAAGAAGGATTGTGAGTATAGTGGGCACACACACTATCTAGTCGATTATACCTTCAACAATATATCTATAACATGTTCATGATTTCATGTCCTTCCATATGACCATAAGATCGATCACATCATATGCGAGTGAGAAGCATACAATGCTTCTCCATTTTCCTCGACCTTTGTCTACATCACAAGAAGGGAATAATATATAGCCTAACATTGTATAATGCTTTTGTCATGTGTGAAAATAAGGGAAGGTGTTTCCTTCAGCTCAAAAGACACTTTTTCTTTCAGTTTCACACATCACAAAAAGCACAACACGAGATCACAACAAATGACAACTTTGCTCTTTTATACAAATGGTTACATTATAGTCATTTATGGACCTTCCTTCAAGGCTTCATCGTCTACATCAGTACAGATTTGTAATACAATGTTGTCCAATGTCTTGTTTATATGCTCAATAACAGCTAATGCTTCTTTTAGATCTTCGTTATCATCTTCGCACTGATGTATTCTTCATACTCTTGTCAAGAAGGATCTTTACTGAAGTCTCACCAAGTATTCAGAAGTACTATGACTTTAAACTCAAAACAAGGTTTAAAACTAGGACCTTCGTGCTTGGTAACTTTTTGCGACACCTTATTAGCTTTAGCCTTCTTTGCAGCATCCTCCACCCACTGAAGCAAAACTAGTGTAAGTACCTAATACTAAGAATGAGCTATGAGGTTAATGATTAGTGTAAACCTTCTTCAGATTTTCTTTAGCAGCATCTCCAGCCAACTCTTTGCCCTCTCTGCTCTAGATCCTCGTGAAAAATCTCCTAGCCATGTTAGAAGAAGCATCCAAGGGTTTCTTAATACCATCAACTAATATGTCGAATTTTGATCACCCAACAACCTTAGCCTGCTTACACCCAACTTTCTCCAAAATTGAAGCAGCTCTTCGGGCACCTATCTAGGCATAATAATCCCCTCAGGATGATAATACTTCGTCGAAAGCTTCAACTTCTCCATCAATCCATTTAACCACCCAACTACATCGCCATGTATAAAGTCAACTTCATTAGAGCCTACCCCAACTGAAGTGAACATATCTTTAAGCCTTTTACAACAAAAGGTTGTGGTGCTGAAGCAATTTTCCAAAGAGCTTTGTAAGCTTTCTACATTTTTTTGCAATTTATCTTTCTCATCGCTAAGGATTTTTTTCTTCCACTTTACTAGTTCCAAATCTTCGTACATATTTTCCATTTTCTCTATTAGTTTGGCCA
Source organism: Zea mays (assembly GCF_902167145.1). Lineage (NCBI taxonomy): Eukaryota > Viridiplantae > Streptophyta > Magnoliopsida > Poales > Poaceae > Zea > Zea mays. The sequence goes on along the minus strand of NC_050099.1, from coordinate 228,639,167 downwards.
TTTCGGCCTCATGAGCCCTGACAATTTCCTTTGCATGTTCTTCGAGCTCGTCGACCCACTTCAAATTTTGCAAGTTCTCTGCATTGGGTTTTGTAACTTTGTTATTCTTTAATTCTGCATTCTTTAACACTTTGTCTTTTTCCTCAATAAATACTTAAAGCTCGGATCAGCTTTCCACCAAGTCTATTATCATCTTGGCTAACTTTTTTTTTATTTTTCTTCATTTTTGTGATGAATCTCAATCACTTCTGCCAACAGATTATTTATTTTCTTTTGGACGCCTTCTTCTTCACAGTCTCTTTGTCTCTATAGCGCTTCACTCAAAATAAGCCCTTGCATAACACAAAAGAAATTAACCCACTACTCTAATTTCAAAATAAAGATTTTTTCACAACTTATGAAAACACTAACCTTTAAGCTTGTGTCCACAAGACTGTCTACAAGCTCTCCTTTAGATAATGTAGATAATCCTTGTTCGAGCTTCGGATAGCCAACACTATCCATCGTGTTTCTAGCCACATCAATTCCTTGCTATCCAGTAGGCAATATAGGTAATCTTCATCACCCCATTGAATATCGTTGCCCTACCGAATACCTCAAATCCTCGGCATAAGTTTGTAGCTCACCAATTTGCTCTGTGGTTAATTCCCCGCTAGCTGCATGAGAAGGACGTATTCTCTCGGTTTTTGTTCCTTTGTCTTATCCAAGCCTTCAAGTAATAGAATCTGTTCTTGAATGAGAGTTTCCACTTTTTCTTCTACTTCCATCTCATCCACTTTTTTAGTGCTGATTTCTTTGTCGTGGGCTATCGTTTCCTCGTGATCAACTTCTTTGACTTCGGACTCCTTCGGCAGCGTAGCGAAAATTATATTTTTTCCTTTGACTTTTCTTGAAGGGCTAAGCCTCTCTTCTACGGGCACCTCATCGGACGAAACACCAAATGAAACATTCATCCCCGAGGTCATGCAGTTAGTCTTCCTCGGTGTCCTTAGCATTATATCGCCTGAGGTGCATTCAACGGTTGGCTTTGGTTCTAGGCGCATTTCCATCGAAGGAATTTCATCCTCGATGGACACCTACAAAACTCCATCATCGTTTTCCTTTCCCTTTAATAAACAAGCAAAGTTAGTCAAATCTAGTTGTTGTAGCTATTACTTTCTCAAGAAAAAGGGTTCTCACCATTGCCTCTATCATGATTGAAATATTCACAACCAGAGTCGGAAGGTCCTTCTCTTCATTACTGGGCTTCGGCTCAATGAAAATTTTCTTTTCATCAATTCTAACCTTCTTCTTAGCTGCCTCACTCTCGAACCCTAAGGTCACCCTTCGGCGTTTAGTAGTCACTTTTACTCCTTTTGTTCACAACCTCTTGCTATGGCTTGCTCACTCCTTTTCTCTTTCTCCCCCAGTGCTTTGTGCCAATGGGGGTAGTCCAAGTTAACAAAGTATGTTGCTTCAAAGACGTGATTTAGTCTTTGCTTTACTCATCCATTGAAAGCAACTATGAGGTTTCGATCTTCTTTAACAATAAAGTTGCCAAGAACTTTATTTCATTTTGATTCAATGGCATCTAACCATTCATTACAAGGTTTTCACCAAATTCTTCTTCAAATTTGTATTTATAGCTCAGCCTAAAAAGGCTTGAACCCTGTAAGTGCAATCAACCCTAAGTGAGGGTTTTGGTGATTTAATGACAAAACAAATAAGGGTACTAACGTTTTTGTTCCCGGTATATATTTAGAATGTACAAGAACTAAAGGAAGTAGCAAGGACAAAAAGAAACACTATGCAGGTTCCTTGCAAAGGACTTCATGTGACGGACATATAAAACTCTATGTAAATCTTGAGTTGCATGATGTAATTCTTCCTTAGTAGTTTTCACACAGGTAATGGTGTTTGCTATAGCTCAAGCCCCCAAATTCAAAAACTATTTTTGAAAACCAAAAATCTCTTTAACATTCAATGGTTGATCGTGTTTAGGTTTGAGAAACCTAGAGTGTTCCTGTTGAAAAACAGCTAAACTTGTTCAAATGCAGTTGAGCTTTGCAACTGAACTAAACTTTAGCTGAGTTGAGCTTTTTCAACTACAGTTGAGCTTTTCAGCTGAGCTGAACTTCAGCTGAGTTGAGCTTTTTCAACTACAGTTGAACTTTCTCAACTCCAGCTGAACTTCAACTTCAGCTGTGAACCTCTTTGACAATACACCAGCTAAACTTGCCTCCAGGCAGTTGAGCTAGGGTTTTCTCTCCTAAACTCTCTGGTCAAGACTAGCTGAACTGGTCCTGAGGGGCAGTTCAACTGGTCTCTGACCCCTCTGACTTTTGACCTACAGTCTACCAGTCCGACTGGGAGACGGGTCGCCAGAGATGTCAGGGGCGGTTCAACCGCCCTAGGGGGCGGCTCAACCGGTCTGGTCGATATGGCCAGACTGTAGGTCAGTCTGCCAGTCAGTCTGATAGTCTGACTGCCAGACAGTCTGCCTGACCTGCCAGGGGCGGTTCAATTGGTCTTCAACGGGGTCCTAGGTCAAACGGCTAGTTTTTGAGCCTTGACTATAAATAGGACCCACACCCCTCTCTTCAATGCTGCTGAACACCCCCACACTTATTGCTCACCTAACTTGAGACAAAAGCACTCCTCTCTCTGTCACACACACACTTAAATCTTGCTCTAGATTCAACTTTGTTGGAGGAGCTCTTGGGTGAGAGGTTTGTGCTTGTGCTCACGATTTGGTTTTCCTCTCCCATCTCATTTAAGATCTTGACCTTGTTGCAAACACCTCTTGTGCATTCTTTGTGTTCTTGAAACCCTAGGTTTCAAGACGGTTTGAGGTTTCTTGGGAGTCTCCATATTTGTGGACGACCCCAAGAAGTTTGTAATTCCTCTCTTGTGAGCAACATTTGAGATAAGGAATTCCTTGACCTTGGTGGTCGGGTTTTGGAGGATTAGGGTTGAAAAAGACCCGGCCCTTTGTGGGCTCATCAACGGGGAGTAGGACACCTTTGTGGTGTGGCCGAACCTCGAGATAAATTTTGTGTCTTGTGTTCTTGCTTGCTTTGCGCTTGAGATATTTTTGTTAGCAAGATAGACACATAGATTTTCTCGTCGTGTGGATCTTGTGGTGAAATAGATTTTATATATTCACTCTCCACAATTTGACCTAGTTATATTCCACTTCTCAAAAGGATTCACAACTTACATTTTCTCTTAAATAATAGTCTAAAGTTTGCATAACAATTGGATTGGTTCAGAGTGGTTCAACTTGCCCACGTAGCAGTTGAACCGGCCTGCACCAGTTGAACTGTGAATTTAACAATCTTTTGAAGTATGTGTTGAAAATTTTTAGATTAGCCTATTCACCCCCTCTAGGGTACTTTCAATTGGTATCAGAGCTTCGTGCCTCATTTTATGCTTAACCGCGTGAGGTTGCGATCATGTCTACGCAAAGGGACCATGTGGATCCTCTTCTCGAGGAAATCCCTACCACCTCCACCAGTGAGGAAGTGGACCCCAAGGTCCTCGACCTCGCCATGAAGATTGCAGAGAAAATGTTCCTCAAAATGAAAGAGGAAGATGCAAAAAAAGGCCAAAGAAGAAGAAACAAGAAGAAAGGCTGAAGAAGACAGAGGAGAAGGAAAAATTGAATACAATGATGACTTGGTGGAACTTTTGGTGTCAAGGGTGATGAGCAAGGTAAGTCTCAACACCGAAGCATCATCGACCAAAAGTAAAGGTACCGAATTCAATAAGGTTCAATTTGATTACTCTAGAAATTTTATTCCCAACTTCTCTTCGGCTCCACTCAGAAAGTTACCAACTCTTAGTGAGTTGAACTATGATGAGTGGGCCAATAAGATGAAGTCGCATTTAATCGGTGTGCATCCTAGTCTTTGGGAGATTGTTAATATAGGTATGCATAAGCCTACCCAAGGAGAACAGATGACATCGGAAATGATGCAAGAGGTGCATCGCAATACTCAAGTAGTGAGCATAATCGAAGGAAGCCTTTGTCCGGAAGAGTACTGGAAAGTTCATGGAAGAGAAGATGCACGTGACATTTGGAATATTTTGAAAATGTCACATGAAGGTGATCCCAAAGCTAAAAGACACAGAATTGAAGCTTTGGAAAGCGAACTTGCAAGATATGATTGGTCTAAGGGTGAATCTCTTCAATCACTCTTTGACCGGTTAATGGTATTGGTCAACAAAATACTGAAAGGGAAATGTGCCTTTGGGCCATTTCTATAATGTTTTGGTGATTAAGTGCCCCACACATATTCTCTAAGTTCTAAATGTGCCAAAAATTGAAAAAGTCCAAATCAAGGCATGAGGTATGTTTCTAGACTTAGTACATTTGTTTTTGTATACTAATATATTTCTCTAAGTGTTAGAAACAGAGAAAAGAAGAAAATAAAAGAATTGCAAGTGACTTGGCTGTGTGCAGCCAAAGTCCAGCTCAGTCTGGTACACCAGACTGTCCAGTGGTGCACCAGACAGTGTCCGGTGCGCCAGGCTGGACTCCGGTGAAAAGGTCGCTCTCGGAAAATGTTCTGCGGCGTACGGCTATAATTCACCGGACTGTCCGGTGGTGCACCGGACAGTCCGGTGAGCCAACGGTCGCCAGCGCAATGGTCGGCCGCGCAATCCGCGGGCGACGCGTGGCCCGCGCCAACGGTCGGCAGGGGGCACCGGACTGTCCGGTGTGCACTGGACAGTGTCCGGTGCGCCAACTGTCTCGAGGCTGCAATGGTCGTATGCGCCAGAAAAGGAAGGAGATCGGCATCGGACCGTCTACAGTGACTGTCCGGTGGCGCACCGGATTGTCCGGTGCGCCACTCGACAGAAGGCAAGGATGGCCTTCCTTGTTGGCTTCCAATGGCTCCTAGCTGCCTTGGGGCTATAAAAGGGACCCCTAGGCGCATGGAGGAGTCACCCAAGCATACAAGAAACATTCTAAGATTCCAAGACTCCAACTTCACGCATTCGATTCTTTGAGATAGTGACTTGAGCTCCATTTGAGTTGTAAACTCTGTGCGTTGTGTTTTGAGCTCAAGTTGTGACTTGTGTGCGTGATTGTGCTGTGGATTTGAGTCTTGTGTGTGTTGCTCTCCCCTCCCTTACTTTTGTGCTTCTTTTGTGATCATCATTGTAAGGGCGAGAGGCTCCAAGTTGTGGAGATTCCTCGCAAACGGGAGAAAGACTAAGAAAGGAAAAACCGTGGTATTCAAGTTGATCATCGGATCACTTGAAAGGGGTTGAGTGCAACCCTCATCCATTGGGACGCCACAACGTGGAAGTAGGCAAGTGTTACTTGGCCGAACCACGGGATAAAAATCACGTGTCTCTTGTGTGCTTTCTCTTTGATTGTCTGTGTTCACAAGAGCTCGTTTCAAGCTACTTAGTTGTTCTAACTTTAATAACTAAGTTTTGTGGCTATTAGTGTTGAATTTTATAGGATCACCTATTCACCCCCCTCTAGGTGCTCTCAATTGGTATGGGAGCCGTTCTCTTCACTTAAGGGACTAACCGCCCGAAGAGATGGATCCTAAAGGAAAGGGGATGGTGGTCAACGATAAGGAGAAGGAGTCCCTCTTCAACGAGCCAAGAGACGACAAGCCCACTGACTCTGGCTCGAGTCACAAGAAGAAGGACAGGAAGAAGAAGAGGCGCATCAAGAAGATCATCTACTACGACAGTGATGCCTCGTCTTCTTCACCACACGACGACGACGATTCCTCGTCAAAGAAGAAACCGGTGAATCAAAACTATTCATTTGATTATTCTCGTATTAAATTTAATTCTAATGTTCATTTGCTATCAATTCCACTTGGGAAACCTCCACACTTTGATGGAGAAGACTATTCTTTTTGGAGTCACAAAATGCGTAGTCACTTATTTTCTCTCCATCCTAGTATTTGGGAGATTGTTGAAAACGGAATGCATTTTGATAGTACTGACAATCCCATTTTCATAAATGAGCAAATTCATAAGAATGCACAAGCTACTACTGTTTTGCTAGCATCCTTGTGCAGGGATGAATACAACAAGGTGAGCGGCTTGGACAACGCCAAGCAAATATGGGACACCCTCAAGATATCACATGAGGGAAACGATGCCACCATGATCACCAAAATGCACAAACCACATGACGGGGGAGAAGAAGATGTTCACCTCCTACGTCAAGAACAAGGATTCCCAGGATTCGATCATCTTTGGAGATGGGAATCAAGGAAAGGTTAAAGGATTGGGGAAGATAGCCATTACATCCGAGCATTCTATCTCAAATGTGTTTTTAGTTAAATCACTTGGGTACAACTTATTGTCTGTAAGTCAATTATGTAACATGGGACGTTATAATTGTCTATTTACCAATATAGATGTTTCTGTCTTTAGAAGGAGTGATGGTTCATTAGCATTTAAGGGTGTATTAGACGACAAGCTCTATTTAGTTGATTTTTCGAAAGAGAATGCCGATCTAGATGCATGCTTAATAGCTAAGACTAGTATGGGTTGGCTATGGCATCACCGTCTAGCACATGTTGGGATGAAGAACCTTCATAAACTTCTAAAGGGAGAACATGTGTTAGTACTAACCAATGTATGTTTCGAAAAAGATAGACCTTGTGCAGCTTGTCAGGCAGGGAAACAGGTGGGAAGCACACATCACAGCAAGAATGTGATGACAACATCAAGACCAATGGAGCTTCTCCACATGGACCTCTTTGGACCCATTGCCTATCTTAGCATCGGGGGAAGTAAGTATGGTTTAGTAATTGTTGATGATTTTTCCCGCTTCACTTGGGTGTTCTTTTTGCAGGACAAATCAGAAACCCAAGGGACCCTAAAGCGCTTTCTAAGGAGGGCTCAAAACGAATTTGAGCTCAAGGTGAAAAAGATAAGAAGCGACAACGGGTCCGAGTTCAAGAATCTTCAAGTGGAGGAGTATCTTGAGGAGGAAGGCGTCAAGCACGAGTTCTTCGCTCCCTACACACCACAGCAAAACTGTGTGGTAGAGAGGAAGAACAGGACACTTATCGACATGGCGAGGATGATGCTTGGAGAATTCAAGACGCCCGAGCGGTTTTGGTCGGAAGCTGTGAACACAGCCTGCCACGCCATAAACCGGCTATATCTGCATCGCCTCCTCAAGAAGACCTCCTACGGACTCCTTACCGGTAACAAACCCAATGTTTCTTACTTTCGTGTATTTGGGAGCAAATGCTACATTTTGGTGAAGAAAGGTAGACATTCTAAATTTGCTCCCAAAGCTGTAGAAGGGTTTTTACTAGGATATGACTCAAATACAAAGGCGTATAGGGTCTTCAACAAATCATTGGGTTTGGTTGAAGTCTCTAGCGACGTTGTATTTGATGAGACTAATGGCTCTCCAAGAGAGCAAGTTGATCTTGATGACATAGATGAAGATGATGTTCCAACGGCCGCAATACGCACCATGGCGATTGGAGATGTGCGACCACAAGAACAAGAGCAAGATCAACCTTCTTTCTCAATGATGGTGCATCCCCCAACTCAAGATGATGAACAGGTTCCTCAAGAAGAGGCACGTGATCAAGGGGGAGCACAAGAAGAACAAGTTATGGAGGAAGAAGCACCACTGGCCCCTCCAACTCAAGTCCGAGCGACGATTCAAAGAAATCACCCCATCGATCAGATTTTGGGTGACATAAGCAAGGGAGTAACAACTCACTCACGTTTAGCTAATTTTTGTGAGCATTACTCGTTTGTCTCTTCTATTGAGCCTTTCAGGGTAGAAGAGGCCTTGCAAGATCCGGACTGGGTGTTGGCCATGCAGGAAGAGCTCAACAACTTCAAGAGGAACGAAGTTTGGAGCCTGGTGCCACGTCCCAAGCAAAATGTTGTGGGAACCAAGTGGGTGTTCCGCAACAAGCAAGACGAGCACGGGGTGGTGATAAGAAACAAAGCTTGACTTGTGGCAAAAGGTTATGCCCAAGTTGCAGGTTTGGATTTTGAGGAGACTTTTGCTCCTGTGGCTAGGCTAGAATCTATTAGAATATTATTAGCCTATGCCACTCACCACTCTTTCAGGTTGTTTCAAATGGATGTGAAGAGCGCTTTCCTCAACGAGCCAATCAAGGAGGAGGTGTATGTGGAACAACCCCCTGGCTTTGAGGATGACAGGTATGTAACACCCCAGGTGTTACCATGGCCATGGCACATCTATGCATTAATGATTGTGATCACATGTGGGAGAGACTTGAGAAGAAGAGCATAAAACCTTAGGAGCCATGTATTAACCAAGGATGTTAATGACCAAAAGCATTACCCAAGCATTTATGCAATTATCACCTTGGGAAAGAGAAGATTTAACCCTAGACCTTTCTTGAGCCCTTAACTCCCAAAACCCTGGTTTAAGGAGGGAAAGGTTAAACAAATGTGCAAAGCTTAAGTTAACCATTAGCCAAAGTTTAAGTAACATTAAAATTCACAAAAAATGTAGAGAGGAAACATTACAAAAAGACCCCTTTAAAACCCCAAATCCATTCTTTAAGTGGGGAGAGCACTAGAGCTCTCTATATTTCTCTAAGTCAAATTTTACACCTAATCTAAAGATCCACCGTGTTCACTTAGTAGATGGCACCAAAACCACTTGAGTTGTATACCAAAAATGTGTCATACCACCTAAGGCACCCACTGGAAAAGTTTGACACCGAGCCTAAGACGTTTGACAAGATTTGGCATGACTTTTGTCGCGAGGTGGGCAGAGGGACAAGCCAGTTTTGGCGTCCGCATATCTCCCTACCTAGGGCATATCTGCCATGGGGACTCACATACAAGAGACAGCCCTAGGTGCTAGGAGGAGGCCTGCGCCGGATTTTTGCCAAGATTCGCACGCTTGCAATCTCGGCGAACTGTTGAACACGGGCAGAAGAACACTTCCACGTGTTCGACGCGCTCTGAGCGCGCCAGAGCACACCCAGCGCCCGACCCCGCGTGCCCCGCGCCGCGCTGAGCCAAGCCCGTGTCCCCTGCTCGCGCCCGCGCCTATAAAGCCTCCTCAGGCGTCGACAGTACTCCTCCGCGCACGCTCGACCTCACCGAAGCTAGAAACCACCGGCGTTCGCCCTGCAGACAGCATGCCCGCGGCCACCCGATCCCCCGTCATCGTAGACCGGCCTGCAGAGCCCTTCCCAGCCACGCCCGACCCTCGGAAGAGACCGCGCATGCCTTGGTGAAGCTCCCTGAGCAAGGAATCGGACTTTGCCTCGCCGGAGAAGCCAGTCCACGGTCGCCGGACTTCACCCGACCGCCGGTGAACGGAGACCGGGTAAGCCTCTGCCCCATTCTTCGATTCCTTGTGCACATAGCTTCTACGTCATCCCGTGGATCTCATCGTGCCATTTAATTGGACTAGATCGCCGTGGTTAAGCCGGAACACCCGCCACCGACGAGTTCACCCGCCTGCGCACGTGGACCGGTCGATTCCGGCCATCACCGCCGTCGAGCCATACCTCGCTGTGACCGCCAGGATCTCCCGAAGCCAACCCAGCCCCTCGCCGGACCTTTCTCACCGCCGGTAAGCCGCGCCGCCCTTTTCCTTTCCACGGGTACTGTTTGCATAAGGGGAGGGACCTCGGGGAAGAGAAGGAAAGGCCAGGGGGTTTTGTGCGCTGTCAGTGACTCAAGAGAATAGTGGCGCAGGGGTAGAAATGAGTGGGTTGATTTAGAAAGAACCCAGGGTCTTCGGTGCAAAGTAGTTTTCCAGGAAACCTTTTAAAAATTCTGATTTAAATCCAAACAGAACTTGAAAAATTCATAACTTCAGTTTGGTTTACCCAAATCAAGTCAAACCAATTTTGCCAGATCCTAAATAATGTAAACTACTTAGGAAAAATATAAAACCCCTAAGTGTTACAGAAAACTTTAAGGTTTTGATTTAAATGGTTAACTGGTCAAAAGCTAAAAGATATAAGGAAAAATAGTTACACTGTTTGATTGGGGTTAAGAAAATTTAGAGAGGTACTTAATCAATTCCTAACCTGTTTAAAAATAATAAACCCTTCTGTACACCCCATTAAGATAGGATTTGCCATTTAAAACACTTTTTGCTTAAAGTTAGAGAAAATATTAAAGGTGATTTAAATAAAGAACCAGGGAGTACCCACATTTTTGTTAGTTTACCTATTCAGTGTAGTTAACTAGAAAAATTTATTATATCCTTGTTTAGTACAGAATAAATGAGATACCTTTTATTTTAGGAAAACAAGGAAAACTTAGAAAAACCCTAGAAAAATAACCCCAAAGAGAAAACACCCCAAACCTTGGGATAAATAATGTTTTGTTATTATGAACATAGGAAAAATATGAAATATGTTGTTTGATATTTTTCAAATAACAAGTTAGTTATAAGCACTTTTTTGGCATAAAACTTTAGAAATCCATAACTAAATATCCATTAGGCCTTTTTCTGTGATTTTTAACACATTGGCCTAATATCACCTATGTATCTGGACAAAAATACAATTTAGTACAGAAACCTCAATTAAATCACAGCTATAGTGTAAAATGCCCTTTTAAAACTTATTTTTGTTAATTTTGCACAAGTAGTATCTGAATCAGTATCCACCTCAAATTTATGGGACAACCTGCAAAGACAAATAGTGACCCACTGTAATGTTTATAGATTTTTTGGAAAAAGTTAAACCACTGTTGTAGTTCAAACCCACACTAGAATTCATAAAAAATGAAAAAGGGAAATTAATAATGGAGATTAATGTCACCCTAACCCAACCAGCAAAACCCCTTAATTGCCCACTAAAATATCTAAGGGAAATACCATCCACTATGCTTATCCCTAACAAAACCCAAACCTCAATGGATAAGCATACACCACTAAGAGCCACGTATAACCAGGAAACCCTAAGTTACTAACTAACTTAGTTTTTCTTCACTTAGCATAATGATTATTAAATCCTGCATAATCATGGCATACATATTCTTATTCATTGCATTCGATAGATTGCAACCTCGCCGACGGAGAGTACGTCCTCGTGCCGGAGCAAGGAGTTGCTCAGGAGGTAGCCCCGGATCCAGCACCAGAGCCTGCCCCAGAGGATCTACCTGCCCTAGCTTTGGAAGGCAAGCCCCGGTTTTATGCATAACCTGTTTATTATGCTATTTTACTACACTTAATGATTGTAGGATTGAATGTGCACTTAAGTGTAGGAGTTGTTTGAAACCCTAGTTGCATGATCTCAGGAATCCTATTGAAATAAAACTAGTATGCTAGGTCGAGTAGCTGCTTTACTAATTAGGGATCTCGGTAGAAGTCGAGTGATTTTTCTAGCACTCGCGCGAGGTCAGGAATTGGTTGTATCCAATTTCTTATCATAATGATGTTGGTTGTGGACAACAATCCATGGGGATTGGTTGTCTACGGGATAAAAATTGGAATAAAGATTAAGGTGTGGTACCGTGAGTCAAGCGTTTGAACGTACTAAGCACATGCCGAGAAATATGGTAAATTGGTAAGCCTAGTACCTGATTGAACCTGGCAGTGGACTTTACCCCTCACGCGACCTGAGACGTGGTCTCCCATTCCGGTTATGGTGGGTACAAGTGCGGTCACTGCACGACGGCAATCGGGGTCAGTGAGGCATTGTACGCCAAGGCGGTGAGCCTTGATCTGCTGACGGGGAATCGATGGGGACGGTTGATGTGTGTGGGGACGGAGTGCCTCGCCACGTCGTGTGTTTAGGTTTACCTTGCAAGGTTTAAAAACTCGATTCGAATCGTCTGCTTCTCGCAGCAAATGAGACTGCTTGATCCATGCTGCTACATTGAGTAACAAGTGGAAATGTGATGATGTGACAAAAGATGTTGATTGCTAAATTTGCTTGCTACCATGAATGAGTAGATAGTACACATCTAGTCTTAAGAGAGCCACACTAAAACTTGACAAGGCTAAAACTTGATTTATAAACTCAGCTAGTGCTTTTGGCAACCAAACCCCACAGCCAAACAGCTGCATGTCTAGAGGTAGAGGAGTAGACTCCTCACACCGGGTAAGTCTAGCTGAGTATTAGTATACTCAGCCTTGCTTGTAGCATAATTTTACAGGTTCTCTGGAGGACATGGTTGCTGGAGTGACTTGGCCGTCCATCTTGCCACCGGGTTGGACTGTCGAGTGGGACCCTGCCTCGGCTGAGGAGGAGCATGAGGAGTGATGGGACAAGCTTCCCCATCTCTCTGTTTATTTATCATTAGTTTTATTCCGCTGCACTTCGAACAATGATGACTACTTTTGTTAAAACTCCGATGATGATGTAATAAGTTTAATACTCTTTAACGTATGGTGTTATGCTTTATTGTATTTGCTCTGTGACTCACCATCGAGTGAGACTGTGGTACTTGATCCTGTCAGTGGCCTCGTCGGACTAGATCCGAGGGATTGACGGGTTATTCCCATTTAAGTGTGGTCTAGCCTCTAAGGCGGGACTTAGGCACTTAAGTTGGAATAATTCAGTCAGTTCTGCCACAGCTGGTATCGGAGCTTGTACCACCACAGAGGAATCAATAAACTATAAATACCATCCTTTTTCAAAGTAAAACTGGTTAGAAACAAGCGTTGGATAGATCGTCAGGACGATAAGGATAGACCTAGGATGTGAAGCCTTAGGATAATAGAGGGGTAGCTAGGTGGCTATATGAGTAAGCCCTACCGGCTACTTTCAGGGATGGGAGTTCTTCCCTATTCCCTTTACTTTGATGTGAGGTCGTTCAGGACGAGCATGCATGCATCCTTAATTAAACTAATGGATAATTGGGTAAGAACTTTAATACAAAATGATGACCAACTAAGAACCCCAGTACCATTGTCGTAGTTATAGAGAGGTTGAGTTGTGATCCCTTTTCTTTTTATAATTCTTTTTCTTTTACTTACGCTTAACCGTACACAGATGACTTCTCACGGATCCTCGGACGAAGGGAATGCACAGTCCCACACTGACAGACTTGCTTGAGAGGGTTTCCCTCGTATTTTGTGGGAGGTACTTCAGGGAGCTGGTTACACGACGCCTCCCTAGTACGCGATGCAGTTGTTCGAGAAGCACCGAGTGCCCCGCTGTAGGGTGAGGATGACCCTAGAGCCTCATCCCCTGCAGCCAGGCTGGCGTTCGCTGGACTCTGAGTCTTTTGGATACCGGGTTGAGGACACTATGGAGGCAATTGCTCTTCACGGACTGACCACATTCTGCGGATTCCACCCCTTGGAGCTGTCCACTCACCTCATTGGTTTGTTCCCCGCGGATAAGGAGGATGACCCAATGTGGAAGGATCGAGTGGAGCATGCCAAGGATATCTGGGCTATCTACCCAGGTCAGACTGCTCACTTGACGGTGCGGTGCATGAATGCCCTGTATCGTCTGCAAGTGATGCGGGGAGAGGCAATGTCCCATCTGATGGCATTGTTGGAGGCAATCAAGATCACTTTGGACAACCGAGAGGAACTTGTGGTTGATTTGTCCACTGAGATGGTGGAAAAAGACCTACAAGTGGAACAATTGTCCAATGAGATCCAAGAGCTGGAGGAGTTAGTGGGAACTAGGGAGAACACCATCGAGGTTCTCGAGGATCAGCTGATCAACACCCAGCAGCAGCTTGTAGAGGCTAACCAGCACCTGGATATGCACCACCAGGAGATCCAGGACATGGAGGCCAACGAGGATGTCGACATCGAGGGAGGAGAGGAGCCTACCTCCAGCTTGGACACTGCTGGCTCAGGGAGACCACCTTCCCCCGAGTCGAGCGTTGCCTCGTTTGCTCATTAGATCGCAAGGATAGAGTTAGAAGTTTGTGATGGTAGGACTCCTCGAAGCTAGCTTAGCTTTTGCACCCTTGGGGTACTAGGCTAGATAGAGTTGAGTCTTTTGAGTTATTGATGTAATCGTGTTAAACTCTTTTGGAAGCATGGTTGATGAATGCTGTCAGTCTTAATTTAAGAAGAAAAAGTTTAGGCCATGTGGAATCTTTTATAATTATGCAAAATATATATTGGTTTTACCCTTTTGACTCTTTCACCACGATTGAACCTTGAACCTCAGAAATGTTGTATTGAGAATATACATGATTTTTTAGATGGCAGGAAGAGCGCATCGTGGTCAGAATGAGAGCGTTCTTCCACCACCGCCAGCACCTCCTACTCTGTAGGAGCTGATGGCTCAGCAGAACGAGATCTTGAGACAGCTAGCTCAGCGTCAGCCACCACCTCAGCACTATGGTGGTGGTGATCATCAGCGTCACCCTGCGGTAGCCACTTATCAGGAGTTCCTCAGTACCCAGCCACCATTGTTCACTAGGGTAGAGGACCCACTTGATGCTGATGTATGGCTGAGGGTAGTGGAATCCAAATTCCCACTACTCCATGGAGTTTGTTCAGAAGTGACTAAGGTCAAGTTCGCCACCCAGCAGCTTCGCGGACTCGCGCGAACATGGTGGGACCACTATCTTGCTATGCAGCCAGCTGACCATGAAGTGGAATGGAGAGAGTTCAAGGCAGCTTTCACGGGGCATCATATACCAGCAGGCATTATGGACATAAAGCTCAACGAGTTTCTGGCACTCACTCAGGGAAACCGGACAGTGTTACAGTATGCTCAGGCCTTTAATGACCTGTGCCAGTATGCCGGATATCACGTAGACACGGACGAGAAGAAGAGGGACAGGTTCAGGAGGGGGCTCAGCACTAAGCTCCATGACCGTCTCAACACAGTCAGGGCCAACAGCTATAATGAGTTAGTCAACATGGCCATTTCTCAGGAGGACTGTATCACAGCTCGTCAGGCAGAAAAGAAGAGGAAGACCCCTGTGGCAGGACCTTCAGCTCAACCACAGCGCTTCAGGATCGTGTCTGACACTCAGAACAGAGGACCCCAACAGCAGCCAGGACGTTGGGTGATCCGCCCACAGCAGCAGCAGCAGGCACCCAACTGCACCCAGTTTCCAGCTCAGAGGAACAATCAATAGCAGCAGCAATACCGCCAGGCCAATGACAACAAGTGTTTCACTTGTGGTAACACTGGGCATTATGCTAAGAATTGCCCCAGAAACCAGCAGAGGCAGGGACAGAATGCTAACCAGAACCAAGGCAAGAGGCAGAAGGTGCAAGTGAGGCAAGGCAAACTGAACTTCACCACCATGGCTGACATTCCCGAGGGAGCACCCGTCATGACTGGTATCTTTTCAGTTTTGCATTATCCTGCTATTATTCTTTTTGATTCGGGTGCATCACACAGTTTTATCAGTGCCAAATTTAGTGCCAAGTGCCAATTACCTTTTCACCACACAAATGGGGGTATTACAATTTCAACACCAGGAGGCAGGGTTGCCACCTATCAAATCAACAGACATGTGCCTATAAAGTTGGGTAGTTTGATAATTAAAACCACCCTCCTCATATTGGGTTTGGATAGCGTGGATACCATATTGGGAACTGACTGGTTAACAAGACATCAGGCAGTTATTGATATTGCAGCTAGGGCCATTGAGGTGCACTCACCGACTTGTGGTGAAACCACATTATATTTGCTCGACCAGGGTTGTACCCGTTCTTGTGCCTTCGTTATGATAGAGACCCCAGTGGAAAGGATCCCAGTGGTCTGTGACTACCCAGATGTTTTTTCGGATGAATTGCCAGGGATGCCACCCGATAGAGACATAGAGTTCGCAATTGAATTGCAACCCGGGACTGCTCCTATCTCCAAGAGATCCTATAGGATGCCTCCCGCGGAATTGGCAGAACTGAAAAAGCAACTGCAAGATTTGTTGGACAAGGGGTTCATTCACCCAAGTACTTCACCATGGGGATGCCCGGCCCTATTTGTAAAGAAGAAGGATGAAAGTCTGAGAATGTGTGTCGATTACCGCCCTCTCAATGCGGTGACCATCAAGAACAAATACCCACTACCCCACATTGATGTTTTGTTTGATCAGTTGGTGGGAGCCAAGGTATTCTCCAAGATAGACCTTCGCTCGGGCTACCATCAGATCAAGATTCGTGCCAGTGATATTCCGAAGATGGCTTTCTCGACCAGATATGGGCTTTATGAGTTTTTGGTGATGTCTTTTGGGCTGACCAATGCCCCGGCTTATTTCATGTATCTGATGAACTCAGTATTCATGCCAGAGCTGGACAAATTTGTAGTGGTTTTCATTGATGATATCCTGGTCTATTCCAAGAATGAAGACGAGCATACTGAGCATCTGCACATCGTGCTTCAGCGACTGCGTGATCATCATTTGTATGCTAAGTTGTCTAAATGTGAATTCTGGCTGAGGGAAATTAAATTCTTGGGTCACACAATTTCTCAGGATGGGATATCAGTTGATCCTGAGAAGGTACAAGAAGTAATGGATTGGAAACCTCCTACCACAGTGAGACAGATTCGGAGTTTTCTGGGATTGGTAGGGTATTATCGACGATTCATTCCGGATTTCTCCAGAATTGCCAAGCCAATGACTGAACTGTTGAAGAAGGGAGTCAAGTATGATTGGAGCCAGAAGTGTGAGGATGCCTTTCATACACTCAGGCAGCACTTGACAACAGCACCCGTGCTAGCTCAACCTGATAACACCAAGCCCTTTGAAGTGTATTGCGATGCTTCCGGTACTGGATTGGGATGTGTCTTAATGCAGGACAACAGAGTCATTGCTTATGCCTCCCGAGCACTCAGACCCCATGAGCAGAACTACCCCACACATGATCTGGAGTTAGCAGCTGTGGTTCATGCTCTCAAGATATGGAGACATTACTTGATGGGAGCTCACTGTAACATTTACACTGACCATAAGAGCCTCAAATACATTTTCACTCAAGCAGATCTTAATATGAGGCAGAGGAGATGGTTAGAGCTAATCAAGGACTATGATTTGGAGGTGCATTACCATCCTGGCAAAGCCAATGTTGTGGCAGATGCCTTGAGCAGAAAGGCCCAGTGCAATTGTATGAGCATGGATGCAAGAGTCACCACCCTGTGTGATGAGTTGTGCAAGCTGAACCTAGAAGTTGTTTCTTCAGGTGCTTTAAATTATATCTCGGTGGAGCCCGCATTACAAGAGCAAATAGTCAGGGCACAGATTAAAGACAAGGGTGTTCAGGTCATTAAGGAAATGATCAAGCAGAAAGCAGAAGATTGATTGGTTGTTCCCAAGGACCCTGAGCTCAGAAAGAAGATATTGGATGAAGCTCACCTTTCAAAATTCTCCATGCATCCTGGCAGTAATAAGATGTATCATGACCTCAGATCCTTATACTGGTGGATCAGAATGAAGAGGGAAATTGCCAAGTACATATCCGAATGTGACACCTGCCAGAGAGTCAAGGCTAGTCATTTGAAGGTAGCAGACCCTTTGCAACCCCTTCCCATACCATCTTGGAAATGGGAGGACATTTGCATGGATTTTATCGTGGGATTGCCCAATACCTCCCGGCACCATGACTCCATTTGGGTCATTGTGGATAGATTGACCAAGACAGCTCATTTCTTGTCGGTACACAATACCCACACGACGGAGAAGTATGCAGAAATTTACATTGACCAGATCATTCGCTTGCATGGAATACCAAGGACTATAGTATCAGACAGGGGAGCACCATTCGTGGCACGATTTTGGGAGCAATTACAGGAATCACTTGGGACCCAGGTAATAAGAAGCTCAGCATACCATCCTCAAACAGATGGCCAGATAGAAAGGGTAAATCAGATTTTGGAAGACATGTTGAGGGCATGTGTGCTACACTATGGAAAGGATTGGGACAAGTGTATTTCTTTGGCAGAATTCTCCTATAATAACAGCTATCAGTCCAGTTTGAAGATGGCACCTTTTGAAGCCTTATACGGAAGAAGGTGTAGGACCCCGCTAAATTGGTCTCAAGCAGGAGAAGGGGAAATTTTTGGACCAGACTTGGTACTTGAAGCAGAGGAAAAGGTCAGAGTTATTAAAAACAACATATAAGCTACCCAGGCCAGGCAAAAGAGCTATCATGACAAGATAAGGAATCTCTACAGTTTGAAATGGGATATCATGTTTATCTTAAGGTGTCACCCACCAAAGGTGTCCAGAGATTTGGAATCAAGGGCAAGTTAGCTCCTTGCTACATTGGACCCTACGAGATCAAGGAAACTTGTGGACCTGTAGCATATCAATTGAAGTTGCCACCCCACATGTCAGCAGTTCATGATGTGTTCCATGTATCCCAGCTACGGAAATGTGTCCGCTTACCCACTGAAGTGCTACCTAAACCAGAAATTGAGATAGAACGAGATTTATCTTATCAAGAGCACCCCGTAAAGGTATTGGACCAAAAGGAGAGATCAACGCGGGCAAGATCGATCAGAATGTATAAGGTTCAGTGGAGTCACCATTCAGTAGAAGAGGCTACATGGGAGACTGAGGATTTTCTACGTTCTCGCTTCCCCGACTTTCTGCCCAAAGGAGTCGGTACATAACCCAAAACCCCACCCCACCTGCCCTTTGAATTCAAATATAAGAAAAACTTAGATGTTAAGGGTAGTATAAGTTTTGGAAATGACTAAAAAAGGACTTCCTTTTGAAGTCGCAAAGAGAATGACATTCGAAGAGCAGTTAACTAGAGAAACTTGGATAAAAGAACGAACAACGCACCAACACGCCTTCATGGCACCCCTCGAGAGGACTCTACCTAAAATCTCGGGACGAGATTCCTTTAAGGGGGGAGGGCTGTAACACCCCAGGTGTTACCATGGCCATGGCACATCTATGCACTAATGATTGTGATCACATGTGGGAGAGACTTGAGAAGAAGAGCATAAAACCTTAGGAGCCATGTATTAACCAAGGATGTTAATGACCAAAAGCATTACCCAAGCATTTATGCAATTATCACCTTGGGCAAGAGAAGATTTAACCCTAGACCTTTCTTGAGCCCTTAACTCCCAAAACCCTGGTTTAAGGAGGGAAAGGTTAAACAAATGTGCAAAGCTTAAGTTAATCCTTAGCCAAAGTTTAAGTAACATTAAAATTCACAAAAAATGCAGAGAGGAAACATTACAAAAAGACCCCTTTAAAACCCCAAATCCATTCTTTAAGTGGGGAGAGCACTAGAGCTCTCTAATTTTCTCTAAGTCAAATTTTACACCTAATCTAAAGATCCACCGTGTTCACTTAGTAGATGGCACCAAAACCACTTGAGTTGTATACCAAAAATGTGTCATACCACCTAAGGCACCCACTGGAAAAGTTTGACACCGAGCCTAAGACGTTTGACAAGATTTGGCATGGCTTTTGTCGCGAGGTGGGCAGAGGGACAAGCCAGTTTTGGCATCCGCATATCTCCCTACCTAGGGCATATCTGCCATGGGGACTCACATACAAGAGACAGCCCTAGGTGCTAGGAGGAGGCCTGCGCCGGATTTTTGCCAAGATTCGCACGCTTGCGATCTCGGCGAGCTGTTGAACACGGGCAGAAGAACACTTCCACGTGTTCGACGCGCTCTGAGCGCGCCAGAGCACGCCCAGCGCCCGACCCCGCGCGCCCCGCCCCGCCCCGCGCCGAGCCGTGCCTGTGTCCCCTGCTCGCGCCCGCGCCTATAAAGCCTCCTCAAGCATTGACCGTACTCCTCCGCGCACGCTCGACCTCACCGGAGCTAGAAACCACCGGTGTTCGCCCTGCAGACAGCGTGCCCGCGGCCACCCGATCCCCCGCCACCGTAGACCGGCCTGCAGAGCCCTTCCCAGCCACGCCCGACCCTCGGAAGAGACCGCGCATGCCTCGGTGAAGCTCCCCGAGCAAGGAATCGGACTTTGCCTCGCCGGAGAAGCCAGTCCACGGTCGCCGGACTTCACCCGACCGGCGGTGAACGGAGACCGGGTAAGCCTCTGCCCCATTCTTTGATTCCTTGTGCACATAGCTTCTACGTCATCCCGTGGAGCTCATCGTGCCATTTAATTGGACTAGATCGCCGGAACACCCGCCGCCGACGAGTTCACCCGCCTGCGCACGTGGACCGGTCGATTCCGGCCATCACCGCCGTCGAGCCGTACCTCGCTGTGACCGCCAGGACCTCCCGAAGCCAACCCCGCCCCTCGCCGGACCTCTCTCACCGCCGGTAAGCCGCACAGCCCTTTTTCTTTCCGCGGGTACTGTTTGCATAAGGGGAGGGACCTCGGGGAAGAAGAAGGAAAGGCTAGGGGGTTTTGTGTGCTGTCAGTTACTCAAGGGAATAGTGGCGCAGGGGTAGAAATGAGTGGGTTGATTTAGAAAGAACCCAGGGTCTTCGGTGCAAAGTAGTTTTCCAAGAAACCTTTTAAAAATTCTGATTTAAATCCAAATAGAACTTGAAAAATTCATAACTTCAGTTTGGTTTACCTAAATCAAGTCAAACCAATTTTGCAAGATCCTAAATAATGTAAACTACTTAGGAAAAATATAAAACCCCTAAGTGTTACAGAAAACTTTAAGGTTTTGATTTAAATGGTTAACTGGTCAAAAGCTAAAAGATATAAGGAAAAATAGATTGCAACCCTAAGTTACTAACTAACTTAGTTTTCTTCACTTAGCATAATGATTATTAAATCCTGCATAATCATGGCATACATATTTTTATTCATTGCGTTCGATAGATTGCAACCTCGCCGACGGAGAGTACGTCCTCGTGCCGGAGCAAGGAGTTGCTCAGGAGGTAGCCCCGGATCCAGCACCAGAGCCTGCCCCAGAGGATCTACCTGCCCTAGCTTTGGAAGGCAAGCCCCGATTTTATGCATAACCTGTTTATTATGCTATTTTACTACACTTAATGATTGTAGGATTGAATGTGCACTTAAGTGTAGGAGTTGTTTGAAACCCTAGTTGCATGATCTTAGGAATCCTATTGAGATGGAAACTAGTATGCTAGGTCGAGTAGCTGTTTTACTAATTAGGGATCTCGGTAGAAGTTGAGTGATTTTTCTAGCACTCGCGCGGGGTCAGGAATTGGTTGTATCCACTTTCTTATCATAATGATGTTGGTTGTGGACAACAATCCATGGGGATTGGTTGTCTACGGGATAAAAATTAGAATAAGGATTAAGGTGTGGTACCGTGGGTCAAGCGTTTGAACGTACTAAGCACATGCCGAGAAATATGGTAAATCGGTAAGCCTAGTACCTGATTGAACCTGGCAGTGGACTTTACCCCTCACGCGACCTGAGACGTGGTCTCCCATTCAAGTTATGGTGGGTACAAGTGCGGTGTTGGGGACTTGTTCTCAAATGCTTCGAGTTAAGAACAAGGCAACATAAAAAGTGTTAAATATTAAAGTCCTTCGTCCTTCAAGACATTATGTTCCTTCGGATATAATGAATTCCGGACGAAGGTTATGAAGGAAAAGACCTTCGTAAGCTCGATAAATGATGAAGAAGAATACATATATGAAATATGAATAATAATACAGATATTATCATCAACTTAGTTTTATTTGCATTATCAAATTCATAATAACAAATTATAAATGTACCTTCGGACTGGCGAAAAGTAAAGGTACAGGCGTGTTGCGAAAAGCGAATGTCAAGTCAGCGTAAACAGTACGGGAGTACTGTTCATCTATTTATAGGCGCGGGACGCAGCCCGTGTAGAATTACATTAATGCCCTTTACATTTATCAATAACTCTATAATAATTCTTCGAGGTCTAATTTGTCTTTTCATCTTTAAGTCGGTTCCTCTTTTCTGCCGTCATGCCGAAGCTTATCTGCGCATAGCTTCGTGATCATCTTATCCTTCGTTATGATTGCCTTCCGTCCCACTCAAGCTTCGTCTTGACCAGACACTTGTATACCCGTAACCTAATGTCCGAAGATACCTGTTCACATATTACACTTGGAAAACATTGTCAAATCATATTTTTGAGGACCTTCGGAAGTCGAAGGCCCCCAACAGTAGCCCCTTGCAATATTAATTTTCTGGAATGATAAATTCATATTGCGACATGGACGAAGGCTTTAAGCCGAAGGTCCGAAAAAACACCTTCCCTTTGCTAGAATAGCAACAGTCTTTGACAAGTGGGACCCTCCAGTTTTCGACGCACTAAGTGCATAAATAAGAGCTCACCCCGATTTTATTTGGCACGCTCTCTTGCCATCTGCTCTTGCTCACCCGACTTTTAGCCTGTGCGCAACAACTCTTGCTTGGTTTTTTAAACTTTTAAGCTTCGGTTCTGGGAGCATTTTCTCAGCGTTTGCGAAGATGTCTGAAGATAAGAAAGCTGTTGCCGAATCAAAGCTGAGCCATTCTGAGGAGATGCATCTTGGCTTTCTTCAGTCAATGGCAAAGACCAATACAGAGAAGATCACTAGGGAGACCTTGGAGGGTTTATCTGAAGATACTGGTGACAGTGACAGTTATGATGTAGAAAGTGGGGGTGAAGACTCCGAAGATCGACCGTGGCGACCAAGTCACACAGTCTTCGGAAAATCGAGCATTAAACAGAGTCATCTTGATACCATGAGGGGAAGGTATTTTCGAGACATGTCTATTGTGAGGGCAGATCACGGGGAGAAGACTGTGCCTACTCCCGAAGAGAATGAAGTCGTAATCTTCCGAAGCTTCTTGAAAGCTGGACTGCGATTTCCCTTGAGCAATTTTGTCGTGGAAGTACTGAAGATATTTGAAGTCTACCTTCATCAACTTACTCCCGAATCAATCATAAGAATGGGCATTTTCGTCTGGGCCGTGAGGAGCCAAGGTTTAGAACCAAATGCAAAAAGTTTCTGCAATATACATGAGTTATTGTATGAGACGAAACCTTGGGGTAAAGAGCAGTATCACAACAATTTTGGCTGCTACAGCTTCGGCGCCCGATCTGTGTCAAGCTGTCCCGTGCCAACCTTTCGGAAAAGATGGCCCGGCAGCTGGATGACAGAATGGTTTTATGTGAAGAATGACTTAAAAACTCGGGAAGATATTAAAGGTATCATTATGCGCCCTATTTGGCAACGCTTCGGCCTTCGGAGGCTGAAGGTGGAGATGGATGAAACAGCCGAAGAATGCCAGAGAGCCTTCGGCGCAGTGTGCTCTTTTATTGGGACAAGGGATTTAATGCAAGAACACATTGCCTTCAAAGTATGGCCACTTGCGGATAACTGGGAAATGCCGAAGGAAACCGTTAAAAAACCTGACGAAGGTGGACTAGTCAGGCTAAAATACACATTCAAGTATGGAGATAAGTTTGTTGAGACAGATGATGACTGGTTGAAAAGTATTGAGGCCATAAGCGATGAATTGCTTAGATCATACTCAAAAGCCGAAGACACTGCACTATCAACAACCTTCGGAGGCCGAAAGAAGAAGAGACTCAATCGAGTATTTGATGTGATTGGGTTTGTCTACCCCGACTATCGCTATCCAACGCGGGGTCAAAAAAGAAAGAATACATCATCTGCGAAAGAAGTTGCTTCGGCCGCTCCTAGCGAGCCGGCGCCGAAGAGGAAAAGGGTCAAGGTTCTCACACACCGGCCACGCTATATTGAACTGGCCATAGTGCCTGAATATGTCGGTGAAACCTCTGCGGCCACCGAAGCCAAGGAGCCTACTCTCCTACCGAATGTTGAAGAGCCAATTATAATACCGGAAATGAAGAAAATAGAAGAATCGGAGGCTACGGAAACAAGGACACATGAAATTTTAAGTCCTTCAGCAAAAATTGAGGCAGCAAAAAGCCAAAAGGGTCCAGCAGTGACCCCCAAAAGAAAAAGGATGGTTAAAGTGCTGGATGTTTTGGAGACAATTAAGTCTTCAAGCATGACTCCGAAGAAAATTGTTGAAACTTCCGAAGTGCACACTGAAGCCTTTGTTGCCGAAGCTTCAAAGAACCAGGCAGAAACTAAAGCTGGGCCTTCAGAGCCTGCCAAGGTGAAATCCTTGGAAACCGAAGAAACAGAAATAGCAGAGCCAATTTTGGTTGAAGAAACAGGTACTGCTGCCCCCGAAGCACCCTCCAAAGCCCTCGATTATATTGTACGACATGCTTCGGGAAAAAGATTATCTGAAGAAGAGATTTTTGAGGCTAATCACTATGCCCGAGAACTGAAGTATCCAAAGGGGGCCTTAGTATTCAATGGCACAGACGAAGATGACTTCTTATACTGCCTCCCAGACAACAAAGAATTATCTGTCTGCCAGGAGATGGCTAGAAGTATGGGGTTCCCGAAGCTTGAAGCTGGCCTCTGCGCTATGACGAAGGACGATCTTGCAGATAGCCTCGCATATAATAGTCTGAAGGTATGAAAATTGTATATTTGGAAGCCTATGAATTTTGAATTATTCTTTTATTCTTATGCTAATTCTTTTCATATAGGGTTTAATACTTAGCAACGCTTTGAGAGCGCAAAAGAATGCCGAAGACGAGAGCTATAATATCGCTTTCAACAACCTACGAACATAGGTTATTAAGCTGAGGAACGAAGCTTTGGAAAAAGATAAAATTCTGCTTACATTGGTGGACAAGATAAAGGAGGACGAAGCTACTTCTAAAGCTCAAGCTGAGGCTCAAAAGCGCGAAATTGAAGATCTTCGGAAACAGCTAACTAGAGCTAAAGAAGAACGCACACTTGAAGAGACGAAACGAGAACTTAGTGATCAGTGGGCAAATCATTTAGAAAGAAACGTTGAAGAGCTTCGTGCATCCAAGAAAAGGTGCTATGACAAATCTATAGAATGTGCTAAGAAAATAAAATCCAGCTTCGCCAGCGTTGGCGCATTCTCGAGCGAAGAAAACTTCACAAGGGGTAATCCCGAAGGCCCGATTGAATGGATTAGTCACGAAGCTGAGGCCTTTGAGGAAATTTTGAATAGCCGCAGAGACATATGTGCCTTTTCGGGTGCCAGGGGGATTGCTACTATTTTGGAGAGGAAAGGCTGTGAGCATGTGAAATCTTTGGCACAATCCGAAACTGCCTTATTCTCCGAAGATATAAAAGACCCTTCGGCCGAAGCAAGCCTGGTCGGTGGAAAATTTTTCACCGACATATGGGACAATGGTGGCCGGGAAATGGCCCAAGAAATTATTCAAAAAAGCGAAAAAGGCATCCATGATGCTAGAAAAGTAGCAGAGGCCGCTGAGAAAAGCGCAGAGCCCGAAGGGCAAATAGGTATTAACTAGTGGTTTTTTACTCTTTGTTGTAACTTTTTGATTTCGAACTTGTACACGGTTTGTAATAGTAATAAGTCGTATCTTCTCTTCCCTCAGAACCTGCTGAGGCATCTTCGGGCCCCCACACGAAGGGGGATGATGAAATTAGACAAATGGCTGAAGCCATCATGGACAAAGTTGTTGATCAGCTTTTAAACGAAGCTGCAGAAGTAGTCCTAGGGGAAAATTAGATGCTGTTGTAAAAACATTTAGAATGTAATGTTTGGTGAGAATCATGTGTAATATTGTGTAATTTTGGATGTAGTATATTAGCTATTTATAGTTCTATTCTTTACGATGCATGAAACATCATATACATACCGTTTTTGAGCCTTCGGCGAAAAAACACCTTCCCTTCTTTTCCTGCTTCGTAAATAATATCTGTCTTCTCATAAAATCAGTAACCAATCCTCGTAAAATCAATAATCAATAGATCTCTCCATTTCAGAGTTTGACGAAGATATAATTCTTCAATGGCTATTTTTTGTGCCGTGTCACTATTTCTTCAAAACAATCTTCGAATACCAATATCGAGACCCCCCTTCTTGCGTTATTGATGCATTATGATGTATGACGTTATGCTATGCAAATGATGTAATGATGTGATGTTATGCAAAATGATATTTGCCGAAGGTTGACATTTATTTTTCACTGTAAGCCTCCCTTAGGAGCTTCTTCGCCTTTTACTTCAGCGGAATCAGCGTTTATTTTTTGCTGTAAGCCTCCCTTAGGAGCTTCTTCGCCTTTTACTTCAGCGGTATCAGCGTTTATTTTTCGCTGTAAGCCTCCCTTAGGAGCTTCTTCGCCTTTTACTTTCAGCGGAATCAACGTTTATTTTTTGTTGTAGGCTCTGCATTCCCTTCGGAACGACTTTTGAGCAGAAAACTTACTCTGCGCTCCCTTAGGAACGACTTTTTGCTGCTTCGAAGAAATTGCACTGCGTTCCTTAGAACAAATTTTTTATAATTCGAAGGTCCTCCTTGCCACCATAAATTCTTATGCTTCGGCAACTTAAGCCTATGGAGAAGATATATTTTCATTATGGTAAAAAGCGAAACTGTTACAAGAGATTGAAAAACGATAAAAAGCACTTAAACTTCCCATAATTGTTCCTTATTAAAAAGAAAGTACTACTGAATGCGAAAATACGAAAAGCTGCTGTCGAGGTAGGATATTTGTCAGTAAATATGCTTCGACTCTGGCACAGTGCTATTGACTGTGCGAGCTTCGGACTCCTCTCTAAAGTCCCACTGAAGGTGAGTGTGCTGACTCCCTTCTGGCTGTTGACCTCGTTGTGTTGGTGGTGGCGGTGGAGGCTGTTGCCAAGATGCTTGGGGTTGACTTGCCGAAGCAACAGAAGCTGCAGGGTGATTGCCTACATACTCTGGAATGTAAGGCGAATGGTACGAAGCAGTATGCATGACCTGCTTCGGCTGACTCTGTTGCGCTGTAGCTTCTGCTATTTCCTTTTGCTTCTGGATGGTAACATGGCACATCCTGGTGGTATGGCCCTTGTCTTCACCACAGAATAGGCAGTAAATTTTTCTTGGCTGATCCCCAAATCTTCCCCCGAAGCCCCTAGCGCCTCTGCCCCTTGGCGCTGGCGGCCGGAAAGAGCTTTGCTGCTGCCCCGAAGCTTGCGAGGAGTACTGTGGTCTTTGTTGTTGACTCCCTCTATCATCACTTTGAGTGGAGTTGTGAATTGACCTGACGTGCCTCGGATGGAATCTTCCTCCGAAGACCCTGGTCATTTCAGAGAACCTGAATGCTTCCTCCCTTCTTTGGCGAAAGTCATTGTCAGCTCGAATATACTCGTCCATCTTCTGGAGCAGCTTCTCCAAAGTTTGAGGAGGCTTCCTGGCAAAGTATTGCGCTGAAGGTCCCGGCCGAAGTCCCTTAATCATGGCCTCAATGACAATTTCGTTGGGCACTGTTGGTGCCTGTGCCCTCAGACGCAGGAACCTTCGGACATACGCCTGAAGGTATTCTTCGTGGTCCTGGGTGCACTGGAATAAAGCTTGAGCAGTGACCGGCTTCGTCTGAAACCCTTGGAAGCTGGTTATCAACATGTCCTTCAGCTTTTGCCATGAGGTGATTGTTCCTAGCCAAAGAGAGGAGTACTAGGTTTGTGTAACACTCTTGACGGCCATGACGAAAGACTTTGCCATGACTGCAGTATTGCCACCATACGAAGATATGGTTGCTTCATAGCTCATCAAGAATTGCTTCGGGTCTGAATGACCGTCGTACATGGGGAGCTGGGGTGGCTTGTAAGATTGGGGCCATGGTGTAGCCTGCAGTTCTGTTGACAGAGGAGAAGCATCATCAAAAGCAAAATTTCCATGATGGAAATCTTTATACCAGTCGTCCTCATTGGAGAAACCCTCCTGATGAAGCTCTCTGCGGGGAGGCCTTCGGTTCTAGTCATCTTGAGCAAGATGACGAACTTCTTCCGAAGCTTCATCTATCTGCCTCTGTAGGTCAGCTAGACGAGCCATCTTTTCCTTCTTTCGTTGAACCTGTTGATGGAGCATCTCCAAGTTTTGGATTTCTTGATCCAAGTCGTCCTCCGGAGGCGTTGGACTAGTGGCCTTCCACTTCTGGCTTCGGGCCTCCCTAAGAGAAAGGACATCCTGATTGGGATACAGCGACTGCAGAGTGGCAGCCCCTGTGGCTGAAGCTTTCTTCGGCGGCATGACGAAGGTGATGCTTGCCGAAGATGTTCAAAACCCAAAAAATGGTCGTGAGTTCACCGGAGGTGGGCGCCAATGTTGGGGACTTGTTCTCAAATGCTTCGAGTTAAGAACAAGGCAACATAAAAAGTGTTAAATATTAAAGTCCTTCGTCCTTCAAGAGATTATGTCCCTTCGGATATAATGAATTCCGGACGAAGGTTATGAAGGAAAAGACCTTCGTAAGCTCGATAAATGATGAAGAAGAATACATATATGAAATATGAATAATAATACAGATATTATCATCAACTTAGTTTTATTTGCATTATCAAATTCATAATAACAAATTATAAATGTACCTTTGGACTGGCGAAAAGTAAAGGTACAGGCGTGTTGCGAAAAGCGAATGCCAAGTTAGCGTAAACAGTACGGGAGTACTGTTCATCTATTTATAGGCGCGGGACGTAGCCCGTGTAGAATTACATAAATGCCCTTTACATTTATCAATAACTCTATAATAATTCTTCGAGGTCTAATTTGTCTTTTCATCTTTAAGTCGGTTCCTCTTTTCTGCCGTCATGCCGAAGCTTATCTGCGCATAGCTTCGTGATCATCTTATCCTTCGTTATGATCGCCTTCTGTCCCACTCAAGCTTCGTCTTGACCAGACACTTGTATACCCGTAACCTGATGTCCGAAGATACCTATTCACATATTACACTTGGAAAACATTGTCAAATCATATTTTTGAGGACCTTCGGAAGCCGAAGGCCCCCAACATGCGGTCACTGCACGACGGCAGTCGGGGTTAGTGAGGCATTGTACGCCAAGGCGGTGAGCCCTGATCTGCTGACGGGGAATCGATGGGGACGATTGATGTGTGTGGGGACGGAGTGCCTCGCCACGTCGTGTGTTTAGGTTTACGTTGCAAGGTTTAAAAACTCGATTCGAATCGTCTACTTCTCGCAGCAAATGATACTGCTTGATCCATGCTGCTACATTGAGTAACAAGTGGAAATGTGATGATGTGACAAAAGATGTTGATTGCTAAATTTGCTTGCTACCATGAATGGGTAGATAGTACACATCTAGTCTTAAGAGAGTCACACTAAAACTTGACAAGGCTAAAACTTGATTTATAAACTCAGCTAGTGCTTTTGGCAACCAAACCCCATAGCCAAACAGCTGCATGTCTAGAGGTAGAGGAGTAGACTCCTCACACCGGGTAAGTCTAGCTGAGTATTAGTATACTCAGCCTTGCTTGTGGCATAATTTTACAGGTTCTCTGGAGGACATGGTTGCTGGAGTGACTTGGCCGTCCATCTTGCCACTGGGTTGGACTGTCGAGTGGGACCCTACCTCGGCTGAGGAGGAGCATGAGGAGTGATGGGACAGGCTTCCCCATCTCTCTGTTTATTTATCGTTAGTTTTATTCCGCTGCACTTCGAACAATGATGACTACTTTTGTTAAAACTCCGATGATGATATAATAAGTTTAATACTCTTTAATGTATGGTGTTATGCTTTATTGTATTTCTCTGTGACTCACCATCGAGTGAGACTGTGGTACTTGATCCTGTCATTGGCCTCGTCGGACTAGATCCGAGGGATTGACGGGTTATTCCCATTTAAGTGTGGTCTAGCCTCTAAGGCGGGACTTAGGCACTTAAGTTGGAATAATTCGGGCAGTTCCGCCACAAGGTACCCCGACCATGTGTTTAAGCTCTCTAAGGCGCTCTATGGACTTAAGCAAGCCCCAAGAGCATGGTATGAATGCCTTAGAGATTTCTTAATTGCTAATTCTTTCAAGGTTGGGAAAGCCGATCCCACTCTTTTCACTAAGACTTGCGACGGTGATCTTTTTGTGTGCTAAATTTATGTCGATGACATAATATTTGGTTCTACTAATCAAAAGTCTTGTGAGGAGTTTAGCAGGGTGATGACACAAAAGTTCGAGATGTCGATGATGGGCGAGTTGACTTACTTCCTTAGGTTCCAAGTCAAGAAACTCAAGGACGACACCTTCCTCTCTCAAACAAAGTACACTCAAGATCTTCTCAAAAGGTTTGGAATGAAGGATGCCAAGACCGCGAAGACACCTATGGGAACCGACGGACATGTCGACCTCAACAAAGGAGGTAAGTCTGTTGATCAAAAGGCATACCAGTCTATGATAGGCTCCTTGCTTTATTTATGTGCTAGTAGACCAGACATTATGCTTAGTGTATGCATGTGTGCTAGATTTCAATACGACCCCAAGGAATGTCACCTTGTGGCCGTTAAGCGAATTCTTAGGTATTTAGTTGATACGCCTTGCTTCGGGATCTGGTATCCAAAGGGGTATACCTTTGACTTGATTGGATATTCAAACTCTGATTATGCTGGATGCAAGGTTGATAGGAAGAGTGCATCAGGGACGTGCCAATTCCTAGGAAGGTCCCTGGTGTCTTGGAGTTCAAAGAAACAAACCTCCATTGCCCTATCCACCGCTGAGGCCGAGTATATTGCCGCAGGACAGTGTTGCGCACAACTACTTTGGATGAGGCAAACCCTCCGGGACTTTGGCTACAATCTGAGCAAAGTCCCACTCCTATGTGATAATGAGAGTGCAATCCGCATGTCGGATAATCCTATTGAACACAGCCGCACTAAGCACATAGACATCCGACATCACTTTCTGAGGGACCACCAGCAAAAGGGAGATATCGAGGTGTACCATATTAACACCGAGAACCAGCTAGCCGATATCTTTACCAAGCCATTAGATGAGAAAACCTTTTACAGGCTGCGTAGTGAGCTAAATGTCTTAGATTCACGTAACTTGGATTGATCTATAGCATACATGTGTTCTATGCCTTTGATCATGTTACTTTATGCATTTATGTAATTTGTTGCTTATTTATGGTGCTCAAGTTGTGCAAGGGATCCCCGGACCTCATAAGTCCATGTGTGTATGATGCACATATTTAGGGGGAGATGTGCTACAACTTGACCCTTTGAGACTAACCTTTGTGTTTAAGTATACTTGATGTAGTCTCAAAGGTGCATTGAAAGGGAAAGGTGAACTTGGACCATGCAAAGACTTCCACTGCACTCTGGTACTAGTGTACTTAATTCCAAGTCCATTCTTATGCTCTTATTGCATGTTTGCTCTTAATTGACATTTTTGGTGAGGCAATGGGGTTAAAGGACCAATAATGATTCTGTTTTGGTGCTTAATGCCAAAGGGGGAGAAATTAAGGCCAAAGCAAATGGATCAGCTACCACTTGTGAATTTTGAAAACAATAGAGTTAGCACTTTTGATTTGTCCAAAATGCTCTTATTACAAAATTTAGTCTCTTGTGGGGGAGAATTTATGATTATGGGAAAAAGGGGGAGTTTTTTGGCACTTATTCAATTTCTCTCTTGGATTATCTCTCTTTATGTCCAAACGAGTGAGTTTGACTTAGAGATAGGAAAATGAATTTGATTTGCAAAAACAAACCAAGTGGTGGCAAAGAACGATCCAAATATGCCAAATTATAGTCAAAAACAATTTGGTATTCTATTGCATTGATATTGCACTTATTTTGGTTGCTTTTGGTTGTGTTGGCATAAATCACCAAAAAGTTGGAGATTGAAAGGGAAATGTGCCTTTGGGCCATTTCTATAATGTTTTGGTGATTAAGTGCCCAACACATATTCTCTAAGTTCTAAATGTGCCAAAGATTGAAAAAGTGCAAATCAAGGCATGAGGTATGTTTCTAGACTTAGTACATTTGTTTTTGTATACTAATATATTTGTCTAAGTGTTAGAAATAGAGAAAAAGAAGAAAAGAAAAGAATTGCAAGTGACTTGGCTGTGTGCAGCCGAAGTCCAGCTCAGTCTGGTACACCAGACTGTCCGGTGGTGCACCGGACAGTGTTCGTTGTGCCAGGCTGGACTCCGGTGAAAAAGCCGCTCTCGGGAAATGTTCTGTGGTGTACGGCTATAATTCACCGGACTGTCCGGTGGTGCATCAGACTGTCCGGTGAGCCAACGGTCACCAGCGCAACGGTCGGCCCTGCAATCCGCGGGCGACGCGTGGCCCGCGCCAACGGTCGGCAGGGGGCACCGGACTGTCCGGTGTGCACTGGACAGTGTCCGGTGCGCTAACTGCCCCGAGGCTGTGACGGTCGTCTGCACTAGAAAAGGAAGGAGATCGGCACCGAACCATCTACAATGACTGTCCGGTGGCGCACCGGACTGTCCGGTGCGCCACTCGACAGGAGGCAAGGATGGTCTTCCTTGTTGGCCTCCAACGGCTCCTAGCTGCCTTGGGGCTATAAAAGGGACCCCTAGGCGCATGGAGGAGTCACCCAAGCTTACAAGAAACATTCTAAGATTCCAAGACTCCAACTTCACGCATTCAATTCTTTGAGATAGTGACTTGAGCTCCATTTGAGTTGTAAACTCCGTGCGTTGTGTTTTGAGCTCAAGTTGTGACTTGTGTGTGTGATTGTGCTGTGGATTTGAGTCTTGTGTGTGTTGCTCTCCCCTCCCTTACTTCTGTGCTTCTTTTGTGATCATCATTGTAAGGGCGAGAGGCTCCAAGTTGTGGAGATTCCTCGCAAACGGGAGAAAGACTAAGAAAGGAAAAACCGTGGTATTCAAGTTGATCATCGGATCACTTGAAAGGGGTTGAGTGCAACCCTCATCCATTGGGACGCCACAACGTGGAAGTAGGCAAGTGTTACTTGGCCGAACCACGGGATAAAAATCGCGTGTCTCTTGTGTGCTTTCTCTTTGATTGTTTGTGTTCACAAGAGCTCGTTTCAAGCTACTTAGCCGTTCTAACTTTAATAACTAAGTTTTGTGGCTATTAGTGTTGAATTTTACAGGATCACCTATTCACCCCCCCCTCTAGGTGCTCTCAATTGGTATCGGAGCCGTTCTCTTCACTTAAGGGACTAACCGCCCGAAGAGATGGATCCTAAAGGAAAGGGGATGGTGGTCAACGATAAGGAGAAGGAGTCCCTCTTCAACGAGCCAAGAGACGACAAGCCCACTGACTCTGGCTTGAGTCACAAGAAGAAGGATGGGAAGAAGAAGAGGTGCATCAAGAAGATCATCTACTACGACAGTGATGCCTCGTCTTCTTCACCACTCGACGACGACGATGATTCCTCGTCAAAGAAGAAACCGGTGAATCAAAACTATTCATTTGATTATTCTCGTATTCCATTTAATTCTAATGCTCATTTGCTATCAATTCCACTTGGGAAACCTCCAGACTTTGATGGAGAAGACTATTCTTTTTGTAGTCACAAAATGCGTAGTCACTTATTTTCTCTCAATCCTAGTATTTGGGAGATTATTGAAAACG
Source organism: Zea mays (assembly GCF_902167145.1). NCBI lineage: Eukaryota > Viridiplantae > Streptophyta > Magnoliopsida > Poales > Poaceae > Zea > Zea mays. Next base: position 228,605,967 of record NC_050099.1, on the reverse strand, counting down.
GAATGTATTTTGATAGTACTGACAATCCCGTTTTCATAAATGGGCAAATTCATAAGAATGCACAAGCTACTCTTGTTTTGCTAGCATCCTTGTGCAGGGATGAATACAACAAGGTGAGCGGCTTGGACAACGCCAAGCAAATATGGGACACCCTTAAGATATCACATGAGGGAAACGACGCCACCATGATCACCAAAATGGAGTTAGTGGAAGGCGAGCTAGGAAGGTTCGCGATGATCAGGGGAGAGGAGCCAACACAAACATACAACAGGCTCAAGACCCTAGTCAACAAGATTAGAAGCTATGGAAGCACAAGATGAACGAACCACGACGTCATCCAACTAATGCTAAGGTCATTTACGGTAATTGACCCCCATCTTGTCAACCTTATTCGTGAGAATCATAGGTACACCAAGATGACGCCCGAGGAGATTCTTGGGAAGTTTGTGAGCGGGCGCATGATGGTGAAGGAGGCTCGATATGTGGATGATGCTCTAAACAGTCCACTACCCATCCACGAGCCTCAAACCGTTGCCCTCAAAGCAACCAGCAACAGGGAGACGCTACCAAGCAAGGTGGCACAAGTGGAGGCCGCAGGCCTCAACGAAGATGAGATGGCGCTTATCATCAAGCGCTTCAAGACCGCACTAAAAGGACGCAAGGAGTACCTCAACAAGAATAAGACAAAGGGAAAGCGCTCCTGTTTCAAATGCGGTAAGACTGGTCATTTTATAGCACAATGCCCCGATAATGACAATGACCAGGAACAAGAAAATCATGGGAAGAGGGAGAAGAAGGTTTACAAGAAGGCGAAGGGCGAGGCGCACCTTGGCAAAGAATGGGATTCAGACTGCTCTTCATCCGACTCCGACGATGATGCATAAGCCTACCCAAGGAGAAGAGATGACATCAGAAATGATGCAAGAGGTGCATCGCAATACTCAAGCAGTGAGCATAATCAAAGGAAGCCTTTGTCCGGAAGAGTACCGGAAAGTTCATGGAAGAGAAGATGCACGTGACATTTGGAATATTTTGAAAATGTCACATGAAGGAGATCCCAAAGCTAAAAGACACATAATTGAAGCTTTGGAAAGCGAACTTGCAAGATATGATTGGTCTAAGGGTGAATCTCTTCAATCACTCTTTGACCGGTTAATGGTATTGGTCAACAAAATACGAGTGTTGGGTAGTGAAGATTGGAGTGACTCGAAGGTCACTAGGCTATTCATGAGAGCCTATAAAGAAAAGGACAAGATTTTGCCAAGGATGATAAGAGATCGTGATGATTATGAGGAGATGACTCCTCATCAACTATTTGCCAAAATTCAACAACATGAGTCCGAAGAAGCTCCAATCAAAACAAGATTCTCACATGCCTTGTTTTCAAATGAGCAAGATTCTTCCAAGAAAAGCAAAGACCACAAGTCAAAGAAGGTGGTTGAAACATCAAGCAATGAAGAGAGTTCAAGTGATGAGGACACTGCTATGTTCATCAAGACCTTCAAGAAGTTTGTAAGGAAGAATGATAAATATCAGAGAAAAGGAAAGAAGAGGGCATGCTATGAATGTGGCTAGACCGATCACTTCATAGCGGATTGTCTAAACAAAAAGGAACAAGATGCCAAGAAGGATTACAAAAGGGACAAGTTGAAGAAGGGAGGCAAGAGCAAGGGATACTTCAAGAAGAAGAAGTATAGCCAAGCTCACATAGGTGAAGAATGGAACTCCAATGAAGAGAGTTTAAGCTCAGAGGAAGAGGTAGAGGTGGCTAATGTCGCCATTCAATCCACCTCGATCTCGCAACTCTTCACCAACCTCTCCGATGACTCCTACACTCCCACTTGCCTCATGGAAAAAGGAGATAAGGTAACCTTATTTAATGATGATTTTACTAATGATGATGATGAACAACTTGCCATGAAAAATAAAATGATTAAAGAATTTGGTTTAAATGGATACAATGTAATCACTAAACTGATGGAGAAGTTAGATAAAAGGAAAGCAACCCTTGATGCTCAAGAAGACTTGCTCACCTTGAAAAGGAGAGAAACCTAGAGCTTCAAGAATTGCTATCCAATAAAGATGAGATGCTCGAAGTTTTTACTAAGGAAATATCTTTAGTCAAAATAACTATAGAGGATAAAGAGAAAGAAATGGTAATGTAAAAACCTCTATAGTTAGTCTTGCAAATGAAAAGGATGCACTTGAATCAAGCTTGTTAAGCTTAACAGTTCAAAATCAAGAACTCCAAGTGCAACTTGAAAGCTGCAAGAACTTCAACATTTCATCTTTAGTTGCAAAATCTAATGCTAGCTCCTCAAATAATAATATTTGCAAACATTGCACAAAATATCATGCTTCTTGTTGCTTGACTAACCATGCAAGGAAGGAAAGCTCACAAGTTAAAGTCAAGGAAATATTGAAGACATGCTCTAGCAATGATGGGTTAAAGAAAGTTGAACCCAAGTACAAGTCCTTGAAGCCCAATAATGGGAGAAAGGGGCTTGGGCACAACTCATACAAGGTAAACCCTAGCATAGAGCATAAGGGGTGGAGATCCCCCAAGTTCATAGAGGGAACTACCCTATATGATGCCTTGGGGAGGATTCACTCCTCAAATGACAAGTCAACTCAAGTAAAGGTAAACTTGAGTCACACAAAGGACAAGATCAAGGATGTTGTCTCCAAAAATGGAGAAAAGCATATAACTCCCATTTCTCACTCTTACCTTTGTGATTATATGTTAACCTGGGACTCAGGGAAACTAGTTTTGAAATATGTGGGTGCTTACACAAAGAGAAAAGTTATGAAGAGGAGTGTGTGGGTACCCAAAGCAATAACTAACACTACAGGACCCAATTCAATTTGGGTACCTAAAAGCATAGCTTAAACTTGTTTTGCAGGTCTACTCCTCCGGTGGGTTAAGCTGGGTGCTTGACAGTAGATGTACAAATCACATGACCGGGGAGAAAGACATGTTTCACTCCCTGCAACTAACTCAAGAAGCACAAGAAATTATGTTTGGAGATAGTGGCAAGAGTGAAGTGATTGGTGTTGGTAACATCCCTATCTCTGACCACTAGTCACTTTTAAATGTTTTGTTAGTTGATTCATTAAGCTATAACTTGATGTCTGTTTCACAACTTTGTGGAATGGGATATGATTTCCTATTTACTGATGTTGATGTGAAGATCCTTAGAAGGGAGGATTCCTCTGTTGCTTTTACAGGTCGCTTGAAGGGCAAACTCTATCTTGTTGATTTCACAACAAGTAGGGTGACGCCTGAGACTTGTTTAGTGGCAAAATCCGGCAAGGGTTGGCTTTGGCATCACCGGCTAGCTCATGTTGGCATGAGGAACTTGGCCAAACTTCAAAAGGATAATCACATTATTGGACAAACAAATGTTGTGTTTGAGAAAGATAGGGTATCTAGCGCATGTCAAGCAGGGAAGCAACATGGCGTTCCACATCAATCAAAAAATGTGGTCACAACCAAGAGACCTTTGGAGCTTCTTCATATGGACCTCTTCGGACCTGTGGCCTACATTAGTAATGGTGGCAGTAAGTATGGATTAGTAATTGTTGATGATTTTTCTCGCTTCACCTGGGTTTTCTTTTTGAGTGACAAAGGTGAAACCCAAGAGACATTGAAGAAATTTATGAGAAGAGCTCAAAATGAGTTTGAGTTAAAAAAATCAAAAAGGTGAGAAGTGACAATGGGACAGAGTTCAAGAATACAGGTGTTGAAGAGTTCTTAGGCGAAGAAAGAATCAAACATGAGTTCTCGGTCCCCTACAGTCCACAACAAAATGGTGTAGTGGAAAGGAAGAATCGAACACTAATCGAAGCCGCCAGAACCATGTTGGATGAATACAAGACACCTGACAACTTTTGGGCAGAGGTGGTCAACACCGCCTGTCATGCAATCAACCGTCTTTATCTTCACAAGATTTATAAGAAGACTACCTACGAGCTTCTAACCGGTAACAAACCTAAGGTTGATTACTTTATAGTCTTTGGTTGCAAATGCTTCATTCTTAACAAGAAAGTCAAGAGCTCGAAGTTTGCTCCTAGAGTGGATGAGGGTTTCTTGCTTGGTTATGCATCAAATGCACACGGATATCGTGTCTTCAACAATACCACAGGTCTTGTTGAAATAGCGATAGACGTGACATTTGATGAATCTAATGGCTCGCAAGGGCATGTTTCTAATGATATTGCAGGAAATGAAATCCCACCTAATGAAGCTATCAAAAGGCTTGCAATAGGTGAAGTGAAGCCATAAGAAAAGGACGATGATGAAGGGAGAATTTGGATTGTCTGCGTTTCGACCCTGGGGGGTCCCTAGACCGACGAGTAAATTGTCGCCGCGTGTCCCAGCCCAGATGGGTCGGCACGAGACGGAGCACAAAGGGGGGGAAAGGAGACAGGCAAAAGGGGAAACTCGCGGCCTTCGTGTTGTCCTGCGCCCAGGTCGGGTGCGCTTGCAGTAGGGGGTTACAAGCGTCCGCGTGGAAGAGAGCGGGAGCCTTGCGCGTCGACCCGTTCTCCCGCGCGGCCAACCTTCTCGTACGAGAGCCCTGGACCTTCCTTTTATAGGCGTAAGGAGAGGGGCCAGGTGTACAATGGGGGATGTAGCAGTGTGCTAACGTGTCTAGCAGAGAGGAGCTAGAGCCCTAAGTACATGCCATCGTGGCAGCCGGAAAGGTTTTGGCACCCTGTTCATGTGATGTCGTGGCCGTCGGAGGAGCGCTGGAGCCTTGCGGAAGGACAGCTGTCGGGGCTGTTGAGTCCTTGCTGACGTCTCCTTGCTTCCGTAAGGGGCTGAGAGCCGTCGTCGTCATGGAGCACGTGGGGCGCCATCATTATTTGTTTACCGGGGCGAGCCAGATGGGACGCCGGTCTTGTTCCCCGTAGCCTGAGCTAACTAGGGGTAGGGTAATGATGGCCCCCCCTGTGCCGTGGTCGGTCCGAGCCCTGGGTCGGGCGAGGCGGAGGCTCCTCCGAGGTCGAGGTCGAGTCTGTCTTCCGAGGTCGAGGTCGAGTCCAAGCCCTGGGTCGGGCGAGGCGGAGACCGTCGTCCGAGGCCAAGGCTGAGTCCGAGCCCTGGGCTCGGGCGAGGCAGAGTTCGTCGTCTTCCAGAGCCGAGGCTGAGTCCGAGCCCTGGGGTCGGGCAAGGCGGAGTTCGTCGTCTTCCGGAGCCGAGGCTGAGTCCGAGCCCTGGGGTCGGGCGAGGTGGAGTTCGTCGTCTTCCGGTGCCGAGGCTGAGCCCGAGCCCTGGGGTCGGGCGAGGCGGAGTCCATCGTCCGAGGCCAAGACAGGGGCCGAGCCCTGGGGTCGGGCGAGGCGGAGCTTCCTATGGCGCCCGAGGTCGGACTTGGCTGCTGTCAGCCTCACTCTGTCGAGTGGCACAACAGTCGGAGCGACGCAGGCGGCGCTGTCTTCTTGTCAGGTCGGTCAGTGGAGCGGCGAAGTGACTGCGGTCACTTCGGCTCTGTCGACTGAAGAGCGCTCGTCAGGATAAGGTGTCAGGCGATCCTTGCATTAAATGCTCCTGCGATACGGTCGGTCGGCGTGGCGATCTGGCCAAGGTTGCTTCTCGGCGAAGACTGGGCCTCGGGCGAGCCGAATGTGTGTTCGTTGCTTGAGGGGGCCCTCGGGCGAGACGTGAATCCTCCGGGGTCGGCTGCCCTTGCCCGAGGCTGGGCTCGGGCGAGGCGAGATCGTGTCCCTTGAGTGGACTGAGCCTTGACCTTAATCGCACCCATCAGACCTTTGCAGCTTTGTGCTGATGGGGGTTCCCAGCTGAGATTAGGAGTCTTGGGGGTACCCCTAATTATGGCCCCTGACAGTAGCCCCCGAGCCTCGAAGGGAGTGTTGATACTCGCTTGGAGGCTTTTGTCGCACTTTTTGCAAGGGGACCGGCCTTTCTCGGTTGCGTTTCGTTCCGGTGGGTGCGCGCGAGCGCACCCGCCGGGTGTAGCCCCCGAGGCCTCGGAGGAGTGATTTGACTCCTTCGAGGTCTTAGCGCGTTTCGTGATGCTTCGGCTGGTCTGGTTGTTCCCTCATGCGAACTGGTCGTAGCCCGGGTGCACAGTCGGGTCCCAAGTTCTCGGGCTGGTATGTTGACGCTGTCAACGGTTTGGCTAGAGCCGGGTTTGCGAGAGCAGCCCCCGAGCCTCCGCACAGAGCGAGAGGACGGTCAAGGACAGACTTGGCTTTTTTACATACGCCCCTGCGTCGCCTTTCCGCAAGGAGGAGGGGGGAAAGCGCCATGTTGCCCTCGGAGGGCGCCGAACATGGTGTTTCCAGTGAGTTGCTAACGGGTAATCCGAGTGTACGCCCGTGCCCCATTCGTTAGGGGTCGGCTAGTGGCCCGGAGGCGCACTCCAAAAGTACCTGCGAGTGATTTGCCGGACCCAGTCCCCTTTTGACGGGGTCCGAGGGCTCGATGCGTCCCTCTGGTGGGATTCCGTTACAAAATCGTTCCCGTCGGTCTCGGAAATGTCCTAGGGTACCTCGGGAGCGTAGCCCGAGACTTGGTTATGTATCGAACGTACCCAGGGTCATCCCTCGTTCTGCGTGCTCTGAGGCGGCTATTAGAACCCTTCGGGGGCCAGCCTACGAACCCCTGATCAGTAGTGGGCGTGGAGCCCGAATGGCCTGAGGCGGCCGTTGAACCCTTCCGAGGGGCCGGCCTTCAAACCTCTGACCAGTAGTGGGCGCGGAGCCCGAGTGCTCTGAGGCGGCTGTTGAACCCTTCTGAGGGGCCAGCCTTCGAACCTCTGATCAGTAGGGGGCTCGGGGCCCGAGTGCTGGACGTGTCGAAGTCGAAAGGGTGTGCCCCCTTGGTGCGGTTGCATACCGCCTGCATGGCGGTCCGCTCTTTCACCCGCTGGTCTGGGCGAAAGTGGAGAAGCGCTTGTAGCCGCTGGGCAGTTACACACACCGCGCTCGATAGTTTGGCTTCTTCCGCCTTGGGCCAGCTTGCATGACGTGTGGGGCCCAGCCCCCGTGTCGTAGGGGGAGGACCATGGAGCATGTTGGAGAAGACTCGGTCCGCGACGGCTGAGGACGCAAGTGGGGAGAGTTGCCCTTAAAAGGAGGGTGACCCTCTTGGAAGGCAACCATGTCTTCGCACTCCCTTCATGCATCGCGTCCTTCCACCTTCTGAGCCCCCGGATGGGGAGCGTCCGCGGTTCTTCCGCCTTGTCGTCGTTGGAGGAACACAACTTCGCGGAAGTTGGTACCTTTCATCCATCGTTCGGCTACAAGGATTTTCATCAGGCAGCCTGGCTGCATCCCCTCGCCGGTGGTCACCCAAGACGGTGACCACCAGTTCCAGGGTGGGGAGAAGCAAGCCAGGCTGCGACCTCTGCCCCGCCCTCAGCTTCAAGGATCTTCATCATCCTGGCTGGGGCGGAGGCCGAACTGAGCCGGAGCTCTACCTCCCGCGCGGGTTCGTGGGTCACCTTCTCCCCCAGCATTCAGGGGAGAGGGCGCTCACCGGCCTAGCGGGAGGGTCGGACTTCGACAACGCGGGGCTGGTCGGCGACGAGCGTCGTCAGCTTCAGCGCGTTGGGCTCGCTGGCTCAGCTGGCTCTGGCTCGGTTCCCGGTGCCCCCTCCCGCCGCGAGAGCGGTCGTCACGCCGCGCGTACCGGAGGACCGCCCAAGACGTCACATGCTGCTAGGGCGGCGTTCGTGTTCTTGGGCTGTCCTGCCTTTGCCCCGGTACGGCGCCTCTGCGCGGAGGTCGGTGCTCACCCGTCCGGGAGGATCCGAGTGGGGATCTGTCGGTGGGCAGATGGCTTCCGTCGTCGGCGCTGAGGTGGTGGCGGCTGAAGAAGTCCTCGTCGCCGACGGGATCACCGCCACCATCCGCGCTCCGGGCCTCCGGCTCTTTGGCTTTGACAGCTTGTCCTCGCCCCTCGAGTGGGGACGTGGGCGAGGGCCTTGTTGCAGCAGCGTCCCCCCTGAGGCCATCGCTGCTGCTGTTTGGCCACCTGGAGCGGAGGTCGTTGTCGCTGCTGCCGGAGCGGGCGTTGGCGAGCCACCAGGGGTTTTGTCGCCCTGCAGGCCCTCCAATGTGGGGGGTTGTTCGTACCTGCGGGGGTGGAACCAGAGTTCCGCTTGTAATGGCACCTTGAGTGCCGGTGTCTGTTCATTATCGTTGTCGGGGCCTGAACATGTATGTATTTTTGGCACGGAGCCGTGTTTTTTCCTCATTTCGAGCACTAGGACTCGCCTGTCGGCTAACTGAACCACTTCACCAAGTGTGAGTTGCCTCCTGCGAAGGTGACGAGTGAGGTATCCGTATCCTGGAGGCGTAGGAGTCCCTCGGCTCGGTCGGCCTTGCTGCCCGAGGCTTCTCTCGCTTAGTTAAAGGAACCCTCGGTCGCTCTTCGATGAGCCGGAGCCGGAGGCAGCGGTGTCAGTGTGGACAGAGGCAGAGTTGGCTCGAAAAGAAGACTTCGTCGGCCGGAGCCTGGCCGGGCCGTCCACTGGCAGGACCAGCGCCGGAGTCGAGTTGCCGAGGCCACGAGCCGGGCTGGCGTCCTCGGGGGACAGCTGGCTGAGGCTTCGGGGTGGCCGGCCGAGCCGTCTGCTCGGGCCGGGTCCCTGGAGGAGACCCTGGCGGTGATGGCCCGGGCGTGGTGCTGACCTCGTCCTTCGGAGCGGAGATCCTTCGCCCGTGTTGCCGTCCGAGGCTCGGTCGGACTTCGCCGAAGGTGGAGTTGACGCCGAGGGTGCTGCTGCTCCCCCTCCATCGACGTCTGAGTCTGCAGGATTGATTCGCCTGTAGTATGCATATGTTTTTTGCGGCCGCCGAGGCCCAAACATACTGTCGTCGCGTTGTAAAGTTGCGTTTCTTTTCCTCTTGTTTCGAGTATCTGGACTTATTTGTCGGTAACAGAATTGTTTGTCCGAGCGAGAGTTACTTTTCACGGAAGGTGACGAGTGAGGTATCCGTATCCCGGAGGCATAGGAGTCCCTCGGCTCGATCGGCCTTGCCGCTTACGTGTACTCTTACTCGTCCGTAGGATTCTGCTATCGATATAGTCGAGAAGGCACAAAAAATCGTTTCGAAAGAAGAGTTTTCGAGCGTTAAGACTTGTTCGGTCCGCGGAATCACTTATCCGAGCGTGAGTTACTTATCGCAGAAGGTGATGAGTGAGGTATCCGTATCCCGGAGGCGTAGGACTCCCTCGGCTCGGTCGGCCTTGGCTGCTTACGTGTACTCCGTCGTTTTCAGGATCCCACTTTCGAAGTAGTCGAAAAAGCACGAAAGACGTTCTGGCAGAAAGACCTTTTCCGAGGAAAATTTTGACGAAGAGGGGGTTCGCCCCTTCTAGCCCCCGAGGGAGGGTCGGGCTTTGCCGAGGCAAGGCTGACCCTTCCTTGATGGTTAGACTTCATATGTAAACGAGGTATATGAACGGCTTGAAAACATCTTAAGGGTAGAAGCGACGTAGCTGTCGGATGTTCCAAGCGTTGCTGTAGACCTCGCCTTGACTGTTGGCCAGCTTGTACGTCCCGGGCTTCAGAACCTTGGCGATGACGAACGGCCCTTCCCAGGGAGGCGTGAGCTTGTGCCGCCCTCAGGCGTCTTGTCGTAGTCGAAGCACCAAGTCGCCCACTTGGAGGTCTCGGGACCGAACCCCTCGGGCGTGGTAGCGTCGCAGGGACTGCTGATACCGCGCCGAGTGTAGTAAGACCATGTCCCGAGCCTCTTCCAGCTGGTCCAGTGAGTCTTCTCGGTTGGTTCGATTGCTTTGGTCGTCGTAGGCCCTCGCCCTCGGGGAACCGTATTCTAAGTCTGTGGGCAAGATGGCCTCGGCCCATAGACTAGAAAGAACGGTGTGAAGCCCATGGCTCGGCTCGGCGTTGTCCTCAGACTCCAGACCACCGAGGGGAGTTCCTTCATCCATCGCTTGCCGAACTTGTTGAGGTCGTTGTAGATCCTCGGCTTGAGTCCTTGCAGAATCATGCTGTTGGCACGCTCTACCTGCCCATTCGTCATGGGGTGAGCCACGGCGGCCCAGTCCACCTGGATGTGGTGATCCTCGCAGAAGTCCAGGAACTTTCTGCCGGTGAACTGGGTGCCATTGTCAGTGATGATGGAGTTCGGGACCCCAAAGCGATGGATGATGTTGGTGAAGAACGCCACCGCCTGTTCGGACCTGATGCTGTTTAGGGGTCGGACCTCGATCCACTTGGAGAATTTGTCGATGGCGATCAGCAGGTGCGTGTAGCCCCCGGGTGCCTTCTGCAAGGGACCGACGAGGTCCAGACCCCACACAGCAAACGACTAGGTGATGGGTATTGTCTGCAGAGCCTGAGCGGGTAGGTGGGTCTGCCTTGCATAGAATTGACACCGTTGGCAGGTGCGGACAATTCTAGTGGCGTCGGCCACCGCGGTCGGCCAGTAGAAACCTTGTTGGAAAGCGTTTCCAACAAGGGCTCGAGGCACTGCGTGATGACCGCAAGCCCCCGAGTGTATTTCTTGTAATAACTCCTAACCCTCGGTGATGGATATGCATCGCTGGAGGATGCCTGAGGGGCTGCGGTGGTAGAGCTCCTTCCCGTCCCCCAACAAGACGAATGACTTGGCGCGCCACGCCAGTCGCCGAGCTTCGGCTCGGTCGAGGGGCAGCTCTCCTCGGTGGAGATATTGCAGGTATGGGGTCTGCCAGTCTCGATTAGGCGGGACCCCATTCCGCTCTTCCTCGACGCGCAGTGCCTCACCCTCAGGGGCCGAGGGTGCCTCGGGCTGAGCCGAGGGCGCCTCGGGCTCGGGCGTGTCGTCGGTCTTGACTGAGGGTTGATGTAGGTCTCGGGAGAAGATGTCCGGGGGAACCGTTGTCCGCCCCGAGGCTATCTTAGCCAGCTCGTCCGCAGTCTCGTTGTATCGTCGGGCGATGTGGTTGACCTCGAGCCCGTAGAACTTGTCTTCCAGGCACCGAACCTCGTCGCAGTAGGCTTCCATCTTCGGGTCGCGGCAGTGGGAGTTCTTCATGACTTGGTCGATGACAAGCTGCGAGTCACCGCGAGCATCGAGGCGTCGGACCCCTAGCTCGATGGCGATGTGCAATCCGTTTACCAGAGCCTCATACTCAGCCATGTTGTTGGACACCGGGAAATGGAGGCGCAGCACGTAGCGGAGGTGCTTCCCGAGGGGCGAGATGAAGGGCAGGCCCGCGCCTGCCCCTGTTTTCATCAGCGACCCGTCGAAAAACATGGTCCAGAGTTCCGGTTGGATCGGAGCTGCCGGGAGCTGGGTGTCGACCCATTCAGTCACAAAGTCCGCCAAGACATGGGACTTGATGGCCTTCCGAGGGGCGAACGAGATTGTCTCGCCCATGATTTCCACCGCCCACTTTGCAATCCTACCCGAGGCCTCTCGGCACTGGATGATCTCCCCCAGGGGGAAGGATGACACCACAGTCACCGGATGAGACTCGAAGTAGTGCCGCTACTTCCGCTGCGTCAGAATCACCGCGTACAGCAGCTTCTGAACTTGTGGGTAGCGGATCTTGGTCTCGGGCAGTACCTCGCTGATGAAGTAGACCGGCCTCTGGACGGGCAATGCATGCCCTTCTTCTCGTCTCTCAACCACGATCGCAGCGCTGACCACCTGAGTGGTAGCGGCGACGTAGATCAAGAGGGCTTCTCCGGCAGCGGGGGGCACCAAAATGGGCGCGCTGGTGAGGAGCGCTTTTAGGTTCCCGAGGGCTTCCTCGGCCTCGGGGGTCCAAGTGAAGCGCTCGGTCTTCCTTAAGAGGCGGTAAAGAGGTAGGCCTCTTTCGCCGAGGCGCGAGATGAAGCGGCTCAGATCCGCAAGACATCCCATGACCCTCTGTACGCCTTTCAAGTCCTTGATGGGCCCCATGTTGGTGATGGTCGTGATTTTCTCCGGGTTGGCCTTGATTCCCCGCTCGGAGACGATGAACCCCAAGAGCATGCCTCGGGGGACTCCAAAGACGGACTTCTCGGGATTGAGTTTTACGCCTTTCGCCTTGAGACACCGGAATGTCGTTTCAAGGTCGGAGAGGAGGTCGGAGGCTTTCCTCGTCTTGACTACGATGTCTTCGATGTAAGCCTCGACCGTTCGACCAATGTGCTCTCCGAACACGTGGTTCATGCACCTTTGGTACGTCGCACCCGCATTCCTCAAACCAAATGGCATAGTAACGTAGCAGTACATGCCAAAAGGTGTGATGAAAGAAGTCGCGAGCTGGTCGGACTCTTTCATCCTGATTTGGTGATACCCTGAGTAGGCATCGAGGAAAGACAGGGTTTCGCACCCAACAGTGGAATCCATGATTTGATCGATGCGAGGTAGAGGGTAAGGAACCTTCGGACATGCTTTGTTTAGACCAGTGTAGTCTACACACATCCGCCATTTCCCTCCTTTCTTTCTCACAAGCACAGGGTTGGCAAGCCATTCGGGATGGAATACCTCTTTGATGAACCCTGCAGCCATCAGCTTGTGGATCTCCTCGCCTATGGCTCTGCGCTTTTCTTCGTCGAATCGGCGCAGAGGCTGCTTCACGGGTCAGGCTCCAGCTCGGATATCCAGCGAGTGCTCGGCGACATCCCTCGGTATGCCAGGCATGTCCGAGGGACTCCACGCAAAGACTTCGGCGTTCGCGCGGAGAAAGTCGACGAGCACTGCTTCCTATTTGGGGTCGAGCTCGGAGCCGATCCATATCTGCTTGGAGGTGTCATTGCTGGGGTCGAGAGAGACGGACTTAACCGTCTCTGCTGGCTCAAAGTTGTCGGCATGGCGCTTCATGTCTGGCGCCTCCTTGGAGAGGCTCTCCAGGTCGGCGATGAGGGCCTCGGATTCGGCGAGGGCCTCGACGTACTCCACGCACTCCATGTCGCATTCGTACGCGTGGCGGTACGTGGGGCCGACGGTGATGACCCCGTTGGGGCCCGGCATCTTGAGCTTGAGGTAGGTGTAGTTGGGGACGGCCATGAACTTGGCGTAGCATGGCCTCCCCAGTACTGCGTGGTAGGTTCCTCGGAACCTGACCACCTCGAACGTGAGGGTTTCCCTTCGGGAGTTGGAGGGAGTCCCGAAGCAGACGGGCAGATCGAGTTATCCGAGGGGTTGGACGCGTTTTCTGGGGATGATCTCGTGAAAAGGCGCCGCGCCTGCCCGGATCGAGGATAGATCGATCTGCAGGAGTCTGAGGGTCTCGGCGTAGATGATGTTGAGGCTGCTGCCTGCTGCCCCCGTCCATGAGGACCTTGGTGAGCCTGACGTTGCCGATGACGGGGTCGACAACGAGCGGATATTTCCCCGGGCTCGGCACGCGGTCGGGGTGGTCGCCCTGGTCGAAGGTGATGGGCTTGTCGGACCAGTCTAGGTAGACTGGCGCCGCCACCTTTATCGAGCAGACCTCCCGACGCTCTTCCTTGCAGTGCCGAGCCGAGGCGTTCGCCACTGGCCCACTGTAGATCATGAAGCAGTCGTGGACCTCGGGGAACCCCTCTGCCTTGTGATCCTCCTTCTTGTCGTTGTTGTGGGCCCTGCCACCTTCCGCAGGTGGCCCGGCCTTGTGAAAGCGGCGCCGAAGCATGACGCACTCCTCGAGAGTGTGCTTGACGGGCCCCTGATGATAGGGGCATGGCTCCTTGAGCATCTTGTCGAAGAGATTGGCACCTCCGGGAGGTTTCCGAGGGTTATTGTACTCAGCGGCGGCGACAAGGTCCGCGTCGGCGGCGTCGCGTTTCGCTTGCGACTTCTTCTTGCCCTTCTTCTTGGTGCCGCGCTGAGTGGTCGCCTCGGGGACATCTTCCGGCTGGCGGCCCTTGGGCTGCTTGTCCTTCCGGAAGATGGCCTCAACCGCCTCCTGGCCAGAGGCGAACTTGGTGGCGATGTCCATCAGCTCGCTTGCCCTGGTGGGGGTCTTGCGACCCAGCTTGCTCATCAGGTCACGGCAGGTGGTGCCGGCGAGGAACGCGCCGATGACATCCGAGTCGGTGACGTTGGGCAGCTCGGTGCGCTGCTTCGAGAATCGCAGGATGTAGTCCCGGAGAGACTCTCCCGGCTGCTGGCGGCAGCTTCGGAGATCCCAGGAGTTCCCAGGGCGCACGTATGTGCCCTGGAAGTTGCCGGCGAAGGCTTGGACCAGGTCGTCCCAGTTGGAGATCTGCCCCGAAGGCAGATGCTCCAACCAGGCTCGAGCGGTGTCGGAGAGGAACAGGGGGAGGTTGCAGATGATGAGGTTGTCATCGTCCGTTCCACCCAGCTGGCAGGCCAGTCGGTAGTCCGCGAGCCACAGTTCCGGCCTCGTCTCCCCCGAGTACTTTGTGATGGTAGTCGAGGTTCAGAACCGGGTCGGGAACGACGCCCGTCGTATGGCCCGGCTGAAAGCCTGCGGACTGGGTGGTTCGAGTGAAGGACTCCGATCCTCCCCGCTGTCGTAGCGTCCCCCACGCCTGGGGTGGTAGCCTCGGCACACCCTCTCGTCGAGGTGGGCTCGACGGTTGCCGTGGTGGTGCTCGTTGCCGAGGCGCCCCGGGGCCGCAGGCGCCGTGTTGCGTGTGCGCCCGGTGTGGACCGAGGCTTCCCGCATAAATCGGGAAGTCGCGGCGCGATGCTCCGAGGGGTACCCCTGCCTTCGGGAGGCAGAGCTTTCGGCCCGTCGGACCGCGGCATCCTCCAGGAGATTCTTGAGCTCTCCCTGGATACGCCGCCCTTCGGTGGTCGATGGTTCCAGCATCGCGCGGAGTAGTAATGCTGCTGCAGCCAGGTTCTGGCCGACCCCACTAGAAGCTGGTGGTGGCCTTGCCCTGACGTCGTCGGCAATGCGGTGCTGGATGCCCTGGGGTAGATGACGCGCTTCTCCGGCTGGAGCTTGGTCTGCCCATTCCTGCCCGATGTTCCGTCGGAATGGCTCAAGTGTTCATGCTCCCTCGTCGAGCCTGGCCTGCATCTCGCGGATTTGCTCGAGCTGTGCGTCCTGACCCCCCGCAGGGACTGGGACCACAGCTAGCTCCCGAAGGATGTCAACGCGAGGCGCAGGCCTAGGGGGATCGTCGTTTTCCGGCATACCAAGATGGTTGCCTTCGCCGGGACCCCCTAGATCGACGTGGAAACATTCACAACTCGGGCCGTAGTCCTCGTCGCCGAAGCTGCGGCTACCGTCGGAACAATCGAAAAGGCAGTAATCGCACTCGCATGCGGTCATGAAGTCCTGCATGGCACTGGGGTTGCCGAGCCCAGAGAAATCCCAACAAAAGTCGGGCTCGTCATCTTCCTCGGAACCCGAGGGTCCGTAGGTCGAGACGGCCGTCAGTCTGTTCCAGGGCGGCCGCATACGGTACCCCGGAGGGTTGGTACATGCCTCTATGAAGGCTTCCACCAAAGCGAGGTCGCTTGGTGGGTCGAAGCTGAATCCAAAAGGCACGATATGGGAATCGGTCAGTACCTCTTGGTCGACGGGCGGTGACGAAGTCGCGTCAGGGACGGACTACACCGTCGTCTCAGGTACGAGGGTGACGCCCAGCAAGTCCCTCGCGAGCGTGCGGGGAAATAGCGCTCGTCTTCGTCTCAGACGCGAGGTCGACGCCCGACGTGTCCGCCGTTGGGGCACCGGCTCCGTCGACTCGCTCGACAGCCGATGAGGTGCCGCCTCCTGCTTGGCCATGGTTGCCCCGCCTCCTCCTACGCCGGCAGGGGAGGTGACGGGACAAACCCGAATGTTGTTCTTCCGCCACGAGGGGAAGACGTCATCGATTCCGCCGCCGGCGGGCGGGCTGACGGCCGCCATTGTCGCTGTCGCGCGGTGGAGGAAGGAGTATCAAGTCGTAGCCGCCGTCGAGGGACATGAACTCAAGACTCCCGAAATGGAGAATCGTCCTAGGTTGGAAAGGTTGCTGGAGACTACCCATCTGGAGCTTGACGGGAAGTTGTTCGTCAACACGCAGCAGGCCCCTACCTGGCGCGCCAACTGTCGGCGTTTCGACCCCGGGGGGTCCCTGGACCGACGAGTAAATTGTCGCCGCGTGTCCCAGCCCAGATGGGTCGGCGCGAGACGGAGCACGAAGGGGGGAAAGGAGACAGGCAAAAGGGGAAACCCGCGGCCTTCGTGTTGTCCTGCGCCCAGGTCGGGTGCGCTTGCAGTAGGGGGTTACAAGCGTCCGTGTGGGAGAGAGCGAGAGCCTTGCGCGCCGGCCCGTTCTCCCGCGCGGCCAACCTTCTCGTACGAGAGCCCTGGACCTTCCTTTTATAGGCGTAAGGAGAGGGCCCAGGTGTACAATGGGGGATGTAGCAGTGTGCTAACGTGTCTAGCAGAGAGGAGCTAGAGCCCTAAGTACATGCCGTCGTGGCAGCCGGAAAGGTTTTGGCACCCTGTTCATGTGATGTCGTGGCCGTCGGAGGAGCGCTAGAGCCTTGCGGAAGGACAGCTGTCGGGGCTGTCGAGTCCTTGCTGACGTCTCCTTGCTTCCGTAAGGGGCTGAGAGCCGCCGTCATCATGGAGCACGCGGGGCGCCATCATTATTTGTTTACCGGGGCGAGCCAGATGGGACGCCGGTCTTGTTCCCCATAGCCTGAGCTAGCTAGGGGTAGGGTAATGATGGCCCCCCTGTGATGTGGTCGGTCCGAGCCCTGGGTCGAGCGAGGCGGAGGCTCCTCCGAGGTCGAGGTCGAGTCTGTCTTCCAAGGTCGAGGTCGAGTCCGAGCCCCGGGTCGGGCGAGGCGGAGACCGTCGTCCGAGGCCAAGGCTGAGTCCGAGCCCTGGGCTCGGGCGAGGCGAAGTTTGTCGTCTTCCGGAGCCGAGGCTGAGTCCGAGCCCTGGGGTCGGGCGAGGCGGAGTTCGTCGTCTTCCGGAGCCGAGGCTGAGTCCGAGCCCTGGGGTCGGGCGAGGCGGAGTTCGTCGTCTTCCGGAGCCGAGGCTGAGCCCGAGCCCTGGGGTCGGGCGAGGCGGAGTCCATCGTCCGAGGCCGAGACGGGGGCCGAGCCCTGTGGTTGGGCGAGGTGGAGCTTCCTATGGCGCCCGAGGTCGGACTTGGCTGCTGTCAGCCTCACTATGTCGAGTGGCACAGCAGTCGGAGCGACGCAGGCGGCGCTCTCTTCTTGTCAGGTCGATCAGTGGAGCGGCGAAGTGACTGCGGTCACTTCGGCTCTGTCGACTGAAGAGCGCGCGTCAGGATAAGGTGTCAGGCGATCCTTGCATTAAATGCTCCTGCGATACGGTCAGTCGGCGTGGCGATCTGGCCAAGGTTGCTTCTCGACGAAGACTGGGCCTCGGAGGAGCCGAAGGTGTGTCCGTTGCTTGAGGGGGCCCTCGGGCGAGACGTGAATCCTCCGAGGTTGGCTGCCCTTGCCCGAGGCTGAGCTCGGGCGAGGCGAGATCGTGTCCCTTGAGTGGACTGAGCCTTGACCTTAATCGCACCCATCAGGCCTTTGCAGCTTTATGCTGATGGGGGTTACCAGCTGAGATTAGGAGTCTTGGGGGTACCCCTAATTATGGTCCCCGACAGGATGACAAATAGGGTCGTTGATGGGGGTGCTAAAGTGGTTGGTGAAAATCCTTCCATCCAAGCAAACCCATCAACCTCAAGTCATCCAACCCTTGAAGAAGTCCTTCTACCTCAAGATATGCCACCCATTGTGGAAAATGAGCAAGAAGAAGTTGCTAGTGAAGAAGCCCTTGAACAAGATGAAAGTGATGATCAAATTTAGAAGCATTCTCTGGTGCCTCATCCTCGAGTGCACCATGGCATCCAAAGAGATCATCCTATGGACAACATCCTAGGTAGCATCAGGAGAGGGGTAACAACTCGATCTCTTTAGCAAATTTTTGTGAATTTTACTCGTTTGTCTCCTCTCTTGAACCACTTAAGGTAGAAGAAGCACTAAGCGATCTAGACTAGATCATTGCTATGCAAGAAGAGCTTAACAACTTCACAAGAAATGAAGTCTGGTCCTTAGTAGCAAGACCCAAGCAAAATGTCATTGGAACTAAATGGGTCTTCCGCAACAAGCAAGATGAAAACGGCGTGGTAACAATGAACAAGACACGACTGGTTGCTCAAGGTTTCACTCAAGTGGAAGGACTTGACTTTGGAGAAACCTATGCACCAGTAGCAAGGTTAGAATCCATAAGAATATTAATTGCCTATGCTACTAACCATGATTTCAAGTTATATCAAATGGACGTCAAAAGTGCATTCCTAAACGGACCACTGCAAGAGTTGGTCTATGTGGAGCAACCTCCGGGTTTTGAAGATCCTAAGAAGCCAAACCATGTCTACCTTCTTCACAAAGCGCTCTATGGGCTTAAACAAGCCCCTAGAGCATGGTATGAATGTCTTAAAGATTTCTTGCTTAAAAATGGTTTTGAAATAGGAAAAGTAGATTCTACTCTATTTACTCGCAAAGTTGACAATCAATTATTTGTATGTCAAATATATGTCGATGACATCATATTTGGTAGTGCTGATGAAACTTTCTGTGAGGAATTTAGTAGGGTTATGACAAATAGGTTTGAGATGTCCATGATGGGTGAGCTCAAGTACTTCCTGGATTCCAAGTAAAACAACTCAGGGAAGGAACCTTTCTATGCCAAACCAAGTACACACAAGACATGCTAAAGAAGTTTGGCATGGAAAAGACAAAGCACGCCAAGACACCAATGACTTCAAATGGACAGCTCGATTTAAATGAAGAAGGTAAATCAGTAGATCAAAAGCTTTATAGATCTATGATAGGATCTCTACAGTATTTATGTGCATCTAGACCAGACATCATGCTTAGTGTGTGCATGTGTGCCCGTTTTCAAGCTAACCCAAAAGAGTGTCACCTAGTGGCTGTTAAGAGAATTTTGAGATATCTAGTTCACACCCAAAACCTAGGTCTCTGGTATCTCAAGGGCTCATTTTTCGATTTATTTGGCTACTCTGACTCAGACTATGCCGGTTGTAAAGTAGATCGAAAAAGCACCTCGGGGACTTGCCAATTCCTTGGGCGGTCCCTGGTGTCTTGGAGCTCTAAGAAGCAAAATTGTGTTGCACTTTCCACTGTCAAGGCCGAATACATAGCTGTTGATGCTTGCTGTGCTCAGTTGCTATAGATGAAGCAAACTTTGAGAGATTTTGGCTGTCAGTTTAAAAGAATTCCACTACTATGTGACAATGAGAGCGCCATTAAACTAGCCAACAATCCCGTGCAACACTCTAGAACCAAACACATAGACATAAGACATCATTTTCTGAGGGACCATGAAGCAAAAGGAGATATCGAATTATGTCATATGAACACAGAAAAATCAACTAGCCGATATCTTCACAAAACCCCTCGATGAGACTAGATTTTGCTTTCTTAGGAGTGAACTAAATATCTTGGATTCTCATAACTTAACTTGAAAATGTACACAAAAATTGTTTGATTCACTGATTTTTTTAAAGGTTCATACATTAGTTTTGTTCATTCAAAATGTGCGTAAATTTTAAATTAAAATGAAGTTCATTATGACAAATAAGTTTAAAAAAAATTTATTCCAAGCTCAACTGGTTTGACCAGCTGAACTTTCTAGTTCAACTGGGGAAACCAGCTGAACTTTAGAGTTCAACTTCAGCTCAGCTGGTGTTCCCTAGGAAACTCCCTGGCTGAAACCGGTTGAACCGGTGTACAGGACCGGTTGAACCGATCTGGCGCAGTCTGACCCGCCTGGCGCCAGTCAGTCTGACCGTTTGACTGACCGCGTCAGTCACCTTTTCAGAATTTTTTCAGACGCATCAGCTGCTTTTTTAGACTTTTGCACACTTTACTTTTCCATTTTTTGCTTTTTCACTTTTCAGCTTTTCTTTTTCAAATTCTGTAGCTTTACTTTTTCAGAAGTCACTTTTTCATAATCGTTAGCTGCTTTTTACTTTTTTAGAACGCGTCAGCTGCTTTTTCACTTTTGCAGACGCGTCAGTCACTTTTTAGCTTTATTTTTGACCGCGCCTGCACAGTTCAGCTGACCGCTCATCCTATACCGGTTGAATCGGTGTATAGGACCGGTTGAACCGGTCCTCGTCTGACCAGTTCAACTGCCTATTTATAGACCCCCCTCCTTTCCTCAAATCTCAATCACTCAAGCCCTCAGTCCTCCAGCCACTTGAGCCTCCTAAAACACTTGCATTTCACCTGTTCATCTTCTCGGAGCTTCTCAACAAGATGGTGCGTCACGGCAATCCTTTGGTGGTGGAGTTCAGCAGTGACTCCGACGAAATCCAGGAGGAATCACCTGTTCCTTCTCCTCCGCCTCGTCGTTCTCTCTCCAAGAGAGGACAAGGCTCTGGCCGTTTGGAAGGGGAGGGACCCTCGATGCCCTCGCAACCTGCGCGCCAGGGGCGTCGAAAGGTTGGCGCCACTCGTCCTCGCCAAAGCACCTCCTCCGCTGGATACCCTCCATTGCAGGAGGAGGATGGAGCGTTCGACGACGAGGTCGAACCTCCATCGTCCGACGCTCTCCTCATCACCGGTCTCCACATGCATCCGGCGACTATGTCCCGTGGCCGAATGAACCTTCGGTCGACTTCTCGTTGAAGGGGGTGGAGCCCTTCAACGCTTAAGGTTCACTAATCCCTCTCTCACACCCAGACATCCTGGTGTCCAGGACCCTCGGTTCTAGAACCTTTTTGAGGCTGATTTTTATAATTCAGCCATCATGAATAAGAAGCACCCAGTCGTTAGACATCGTTTTTGACTGGGAGGGGTGTGAGAATATGGGAGATGTTGACATGACATCAGCTCTCCGCAACTTAGAGAGAAAGGGGTTGAAGAACATAATGACTATGGAATATCCCTGGAACGACGAAGTGGTGGCTCAGTTCTATGCCACTCTCTGGGTGAAGAAAGTTGATGAAGAAGCTGTAACACCTCGGGATCCACAAACACCCCAGAATGCTACTAAACTACACATATAACATTCATATATAAAATTTCGACAGCATCTCCTTTGAAAATTGCATAAACGGGGGAAGCAACAAAGTATAAATAGATATCATGAGAAGAAAACATAATAGACATTAATAATCTGCTAGCAATGGGAAGACAACCATAACAACATGAACTGAATTAACCAGTGCGCACGACTACTTAAAAACAAACATCCTTTGACAAGAAGTTTCTAATTAAATCATGACTGCGCCTAGGCAGCGTTATTATGAGAGTGAAGATGGATGTGCTGCTACTTCCCACTCCCCTTGATGAGCAACAAACACCTGCATTGAGTAATGCAAGAGTGAGATGTAACATCTCAGCAAGCTAATTGTTTTGATGAGATATTTAAACCACAAATTGAATTAATCAACATTTTAAAAAAATCACAATCAAGATCAGAAATACTTGTAGATATAGAACTCAGTAGTCCCAATATAACCAATACCATCTCATTTCCTCGAACAACCACAATAGGTTGTATAACACTTCCCTACATCAACAATACCTGCAAATATCACTTCAATGTATGCATAGGAATGCAATGTGTAGGTCCTCTATCTTCATACCTCTGAGGGTATAAAACCACATCATCTACAAATATCACTTCAATGTATGCATATGAATGCAATGCATATGTCCTCTGCCTTCATACCTCTAAGGGTATGAAGCCGCCTCGTACCCCTCCTCGGGCAACGTACGATGCTAAGTTGTACCGGTACGGTCGAACCATAGGTCATGACAAAACTTCAGATGCAAATGAGTCATGCAATATATATGGCATGCTGCATTTATCAATAAATTTCACTTCCTTTAGATACAATATTGTCGGCGTTTCGACCCCGGGGGGTCCCTGTTGGGGACTTGTTCTCAAATACTATGAATTAAGAACAAGGCAACACAGAAAAATGTTAAACGTTAAAGTCCTTCGACCTTTGAAACATTATTTCCCTCGGGAATAATGACAGTTTAACAAACGAAGGTTATGAAAGACATACCTTCGTAAACACAACACATATAAAACTAAAGAAGAAAACAGATGACATGTAATGAAAAACATGAATAACTGTATATTATAATTAGATCATTTCTATACCATTATTATGGAAAATTGAAATGATACTAAGTTACAAATGTACCTTCGGCTTGAAGGAAAAGTAAAAGTACAAGCGTGACGCAAAAGCAAATGCCAAGTCAGCGTGAACAGTACGGGGGTACTGTTCACCTATTTATAGGTACGGAACACAGCCCATACAAAATTACATTCATGCCCTTTACATTTGATAATAATTCTATGGTAATTCACCGAGGTCTGAATAGCCTTTTCATCTTTAAGTCGGTTTCATTTTCTGCTACTATGCTGAAGCTTTCCCGCTTGCATCTTCGGCGTTGTATCAACCTTCGTATTATTTTGGGCTTCTCCTATTGTGATACCGTCTCGAGTCCGAAGATACCTGTTCACACATTATACTCCAGAAACACTGTTAAATCCTGTTTTTGAGGACCTTCGAAAGCCGAAGGCCCCCAACAGTAGCCCCTCGCAATATTAATTTGTTAAAATAATAAATTTAGATTGCGATATGGACGAAGGCTTTAGGCCGAAGGTCCGAAAAAGCACCTTCCCTTTGTTAGAATAGCAACATTCACTGACAGGCGGGGTCTTTCAATTTTTAACGCACTGGGCGTATAAATAAGAGCATATCGCGAGCTCATTTGACACGCTCTCTTGTCACCTGCTTCCGCTCACTCAATTTTTAGCTCTCGCGCACCAAGATTTGCTTAGCTTTTAAGTTTTTAGGCTTCGACATTAAAAACAGTTTTTAGTGCTTCCGAAGATGTCTGAAGATAAGAAGGCTGCTGCCGAAATGAAGCTGAGTCTCGATGAAGAAAAGAATCTGGGGTTTCTTATAGCAATGTCGAAGACCAATACAGAAAAAATCACCAAAGAGATTTTAGAAGGTTTGTCTGAAGATACCGATGACAGCGACAGTTATGATGTGGACAGTGGTGGTAAAGACTCCGAAGATCGTCCTTGGCGACCAAGTCATGCGGTTTTCGGTAAATCGAGTATTAAGGAAAATCATCTTGTCAACATGAGAGGAAGGTATTTCCGGGATTTGTCCGTTGTTAGGGCCGACGAAGGAGAAAAGACTTGTCTGAACCCTGAAGAAAATGAAGTCGTGGTGTACCGAAGCCTTTTGAAAGCCGGACTTAGATTTCCCCTGAGCAACTTTGTCGTAGAGGTGCTGAAAATATTCGAAGTCTATCTTCACCAACTCACTCCCGAAGCAATCATAAGGCTGAATATCTTCGTGTGGGCCGTGAGAAGCCAAGGTCTGGAGCCTGATGCAAAAAGTTTCTGCAATATACACGAATTATCATACGAAACAAAACCTTGGGGTAAGGAACAGTATCACAACAATTTTGGCTGTTACAGTTTCGTTTCTCGTTCTGGGTCAAGCTGTCCCGTGCCAACCTTTCGGAAGAGATGGCCCGGCGACTGGATGACAGAATGGTTCTATGTGAAGAATGACCTGACAGTGCGAGAAGATATCAAAGGTATAATTATGCGCCCTATTTGGCAAAGCTTCGGCCTGCGGAGGCCGAAGGTTGAAATGAATGAGGCTGCCGAAAAATGCCAGAGAGCCTTCGGAGTTATTTGTTCTTTTATTGGAACTAGAGATTTGGTCCAAGAGCATATTGCCTTCAGAGTATGGCCTCTTGCAGAAAAATGGGAAATGCCACAAGAGACCATAAAGGAAACTGACGAAGGTGGTCTTATTAGGTTGAAGTATACTTTCAAATTTGGAGATAAATTCATTGAACCAGATGATGACTGGTTAAAGAACATTGAAAATTTAAGTGATGAGCTGCTTGGGGTTTACTCGAAGGCTGAAGATACTGCATTGTCAGCAGCCTTCGGAGGCCGAAAGAAGAAAAGACTGAACCGGGTGTTTGACGCAGTCGGGTTCGTCTACCCTGACTATCGTTATCCCATCCGAGGGCAGAAAAGGAAAAACACAACCTCTGCAAAAGAAGAAGCTGCAACTGTTCCTAGTGAGCCAGAACCGGAAAGAAAAAGGATAAAGGTCCTCACACATCGGCCACGCTATATTGAACCAGCCTCGGTGCCTGAGTTCTCTGGAGAGACTCCTTCGGCCACCGAAGCTGAAAAGCCAATCAAGCCAGCCGTGCTGCTAGAAGTCGCAGAAATGGCCGAAGCACCAACAAAAACAGAATTGGAAAAACCAAAGTTTTTGTTATCCGAAACCAAAGAGATGGCCGAAGCGCCATCGACAGAAAAGATGGTAGAAATAAAAGGACCAACTGAGGGATCAAAAATATCAGAAGTTTTAAGTCCTTCAGCAAATGTTGAGATAATAAAAAATCATAAGTTGCCAGCGGTGACTCCGAAAAGAAAAAGAATGGTCAATGTGCTAGATGTTCTGGAAACAATTAAATCCTCAAGCACACCTCCGAAGAAGACTGTTGTCGTTCCCGAAGCGAAAACTGAAATTTCTGATACAAAGGCTCCAGAGCAAGAAACTGAAGCTGAAGCTGGGCCCTCAGAGCCCACGAAGGTAAAATCCTTAGAGACCGAGGAAGAAAAAATAACAGAGCAAATTCTTGTTGAAGAAATCAGTGCTATTGCCCCCGAAGCATCCCCCAAAGTGCTTGATTATATTGTTCGACATGCTTCGGGGAAAAAATTATCAGAAAAAGAAAAGCAAGAGGCCCAGCTTTACGCCCAAAAACTGAAGTATCTAAAGGGGGCGTTGATATTCAACGGCAGCGGAGAAGAAGACTTCTTGTACTGTCTCCCGGACAGCAAGGAGATTTCTGTCTGCCGGGAGATGAGCAAGAGCTTCGGATTCCCAACATTGGAAGACGGACTCTCGGTGCTGTCGAAAGACGAGTTGGCCGACAGCTTGGCATACAATAGTTTAAAGGTAGAAAATTTTTAGACCTTCGTATTTTTTGTTGAGATCAAAATTTTCTTATTGACGCACACGCATTTTTCTCTGCAGGGCCTTATACTTAGCAATGCCCTCAGGGCCCAAAAGATGCCGAAGACGAAGGGTGCGCTATAGCGCTGAGCAACCTTCGTTCCGAAGTAATTGAGCTAAGGAACGAAGGTCTCGAAAAAGATAAAATATTACACTCATTGATAAATAGGATAAAAGAAGACGAAGCTACTTACAAAAGTCAAGCTGAAGCTCAGAAACTTGAAATCGAAGATCTTCGAAGACAACTGGCCAGAGCCAAAGAGGAACGTATGCTTGAAGAAACAAAATGAGAAATTAGCGACCAATGGGCAAATCATTTAGAGGGAACTGTTGAAGAGCTTCGTTCATCCAAGAAAAGATGTTATAATAAATCTATGGAGTGTGTTAAGAAGTTGAAAGCTAGCTTCGCCAGTGTTGGCGCATTTTCAAGTGAAGAAAACTTTACGAGAGGCAACCCCGAAGGCCCCATTGAATGGATTAGCCACGAAGCTGAGGCCTTCGAAGAAATTTTAAATAGCCGTGGAGATATATGTGCTTTTTCGGGTGCCAGGGGAATTGCCACCATTTTGGAGAAAAAGGGCTGTGAACATGTAAAGATTTTGGCGCAATCCGAAGCCACCCTGCTCTCCGAAGATGCAAAGGATCCTTCGGCCGAAGCTAGCATGGTTGGTGGAAAATTTTTCACCGATATCTGGGACAACGGTGGCCGAGAAATGGCCCGAGAAATTATCCAAAGAAGCGAGAAGGGCATTCATGACGCTAGAAGAGTAGCAGAGGCTGCTGAGAAGAGCGCGGAGCCCGAAGGGCAAATAGGTATTAACTAGTGGTTTTTATTGTGTTGTAATTTTTAATTTTAAACTTCGTTCGCAACTTGTAATAGCAATGTAGCCATATCCTGTCCTCCCTCAGATCCTACTAAAGCGTCTTCGGGTCCTTCCCCGAAAGATGACGATGAAATTAAAAAGATGGCTGAAGCTATCATGGATCAAGTTGTCGATCGACTCCTGAACGAAGCTGCAGAAGTAGTACTTAGAGAAAACTGAGTGCTACTGTAAAAACTTCTGAAATGTAATATGTGTAATATCTTGTAACCTTGAATGTAATAAACTTGTTTTTTATGATTTAATTCTTTACGATGCATGAAATTTTACATATATACCGTTTTTGAGTCTTTGACGAAAAAAGCATCTTCCCTTCTTTTTATGCTTCGTAAAGAAGAATTTTCAATTATCGCAACAATACCCAGTGTTCTGATGAAGATCATCCAAACTTCGTGAAGAATTTTCCGAAGCTGCATTCCGAAAATCAATATTGTATCCCCTTCTTGTGCCATATGCAGAATGATGTATGATGCTTATGCTATGCAAAATGATGTGATGATGTTATGCTATGAGAAAAAGTATTCGTTCCGAAGCTTCACACAGATCCCTGTAATAAAATACATAATCTTTTTTGTATCAGCGTTGACTTTTCGCTGCAAGCCTCCCTTAGGAGCTTCTTCGCCTTTTACTTTCGGCGAAATCAGCATTGACTTTTCGCTGTAAGCTCTGCATTCCCTTAGGAACATCTTTGGAGCTTCTTCGCCTTTTACTTTCGGCGGAATCAGCGTTGACTTTTCGCTGTAAGCTCTGCATTCCCTTAGGAACGACTTTGGAGCAAAAAACTTACACTGCGTTCCCTTTAGAACGACTTTTTATTGCTTCGAAGAATTCATACCGTGTCTATTGTAAATTAATAATCCGAAGGTCCTCCTTGCTATTGCAAATTTTCAAGCTCCGACAACTTAAGCCTGTGTAGAAGATATGTTTTCCTTGTGGCAGACAACAAATCTTATTACTTGAAATTTAAAAAGTGTCCTTTGCTACACAGAAAATAAAACTGAAAGGAAAAGACTGCTGTCGAGGTAGGATATTTGTCAATAGATATGCTTCGACTCTGGCACAGTGCTATTGACTGTGCGAGCTTCGGATTGTTCTCTGAAGTCCCTTTGATGTGGAGCATATTGGCTCCCTTCTGGCTGTTGACCTTGTTGCAGCGGTGGTGGAGGCGGAGGCTGTTGCCAGCTTGAGGTTGACTCGCCGAAGCAACAGAAACTGCAGGGTGGTTGCCTACATATTCTGGGATGTAAGGCGAATGGTACGAAGCAGTATGCATGACCTGCTTCGGCTGAGCTTGTTGTGCTGCAGCTTCGGCTATCTCCTTTTGCTTCTGGATGGTAACATGGCACATCCTGGTAGTATGGCCCTTGTTTTCACCACAGAACAAGCAAAATATTCTCCTTGGTTGATCTCCGAATCTTCCGCTGAAGCCCCTGGCGCCTCTGCCTCTTGGAGCTGGTGGTCGGAAGAAGCTTTGCTGTTGCCCCGAAGCTTGTGAGGAACACTGTGGCCTCTGCTGCTGACTCCCCTTATCATCATTTTGATTAGAGTTGTGAATTGACCTGACGTGCCTCGGATAAAATCTTCCTCCGAAGCCCCTGGACATTTCGGAAAACCTGAAAGCCTCCTCCCTTCTTTGGCGAAAATCATTGTCGGCACGGATATACTCGTCCATCTTCTGGAGCAGCTTCTCCAAAGTTTGAGGAGGCTTCCTAGCAAAGTACTGAGCTGAAGGTCCAGGCCGAAGTCCCTTGATCATGGCCTCAATAACAATTTCGTTGGGCACCGTTGGCGCCTGCGCCCTCAAACGCAAGAACCTCCGGACATACGCCTGAAGGTATTCTTCGTGATCCTGTGTGCACTGGAACAGGGCCTGAGCAGTGATCGGCTTCGTCTGAAACCCTTGGAAGCTGGTTAACAACATGTCCTTTAGCTTTTGCCATGAGGTAATCGTTCCTGGTCGAAGGGAGGAATACCAGGTTTGAGCAACACTCCTGACGGCCATAACAAAAGATTTGGCCATGACTGCAGCATTGCCACCATACGATGATACTGTTGCTTCGTAGCTCATCAAAAATTGCTTCGGGTCTGAGTGGCCATCGAATATGGGAAGCTGAGGCGGCTTGTAGGACGGAGGCCAAGGTGTAGCCTGCAGCTCAGCGGACAGAGGAGAAGCATCATCAAAAACAAAATTTCCATGATGGAAATTGTCATACCAGTCATCTTCGTTGAGGAAACCCTCCTGATGAAAGTCTTGGTGTTGAGGCCTTCGGTGTTGCTCATCCTGAGTAAGATGACGAACTTCTTCAGAGGCTTCGTCTATCTGCCTTTGCAGTTCAGCTAGCCTGGCCATCTTTTCCTTCTTCCTCTGCACCTGTTGATGAAGTATCTCCATGTCTCTGATTTCTTGGTCTATCTCATCCTCTGGCGGTGTTGGGCTAACAGCCTTCCTTTTCTGGCTTCGGGCCTCCCGAAGGGAGACAGTCTCCTGATTGTGGTCCAGCGGTTGCAGAGCTGCAGCTCCAGTTGCTGAAGCTTTCTTCGGCGCCATAGCGAAGGTTTATGATCGCCGACGGTGGGCGCCAATGTTGGGGACTTGTTCTCAAATACTATGAATTAAGAACAAGGCAACACAGAAAAATGTTAAACGTTAAAGTCCTTCGACCTTTGAAACATTATTTCCCTCGGGAATAATGACAGTTTAACAAACGAAGGTTATGAAAGACATACCTTCGTAAACACAACACATATAAAACTAAAGAAGAAAACAGATGACATGTAATGAAAAACATGAATAACTGTATATTATAATTAGATCATTTCTATACCATTATTATGGAAAATTGAAATGATACTAAGTTACAAATGTACCTTCGGCTTGAAGGAAAAGTAAAAGTACAAGCGTGACGCAAAAGCAAATGCCAAGCCAGCGTGAACAGTACGAGGGTACTGTTCACCTATTTATAGGTACGGAACACAGCCCATACAAAATTACATTCATGCCCTTTACATTTAATAATAATTCTATGGTAATTCACCGAGGTCTGAATAGCCTTTTCATCTTTAAGTCGGTTTCATTTTCTGCTACTATGCCGAAGCTTTCCCGCTTACATCTTCGGCGCTGTATCAACCTTCGTATTATTTTGGGCTTCTCCTATTGTGATACCGTCTCGAGTCCGAAGATACCTGTTCACACATTATACTCCAGAAACACTGTTAAATCCTGTTTTTGAGGACCTTCGGAAGCCGAAGGCCCCCCAACAGTCCCTGGACCCACGAGTAAATTGTCGCTGCGTGTCCCAGCCCAGATGGGTCGGCGCGAGACGGAACACAAGGGGGAACAAAAAAGGGAATCGCGGCTCGTGTTGTCCTGCGCCCAGGGCGGATGCGCTTGCAGTAGGGGGTTACAAGCGTTCGCGAGGGAGAGAGAGAGAGCCTGTCCGTCAGCCCGTCCTCCCGCGCGACCACCTTCTCGTACGAGGGCCCTGGACCTTCCTTTTATAGATGTAAGGAGGAGGCCCAGGTGTACAATGGGGGTGTAGCAACGTGCTAACGTGTCTAGCAGAGAGGAGCCAGAGCCCTATGTACATGCCGACGTGGCTGTCGGAGAGGTGTTGGTGCCCTGTTCATGTGATGTCGTGGCCGTCGGAGGAGCGCTTAAACCCTGTAGAAGCACAGCTGTCGGGTCCTTACTGACGTCTCCTTGCTTCCGTAAGGGGCTGAGAACCGCCATCGTCATGGGAGCACGCGGGGTGCCATCATTACCTGTTTACTGGGGCGAGCCAGATGGGACGTCTGTCTTTTCCCTGTAGCCTGAGCTAGCTAGGGGTAGGGTAATGATGGGCCCCCCCTGTAACGTGGTCGGTCCGAGCCCAAGGTCAGGCGAGGCGGTGACTCCTCCGAGGTCGAGGCTGAGTCTGAGCCCTGGGGTCGGGCGAGGCGGAGACCGTCTTCCGGGGTCGAGGTTGAGTCCGAGCCCTGGGGTCGGGCGAGGCGGAGACCGTCTTCCGGGGTCGAGGTTGAGTCCGAGCCCTGGGGTCGGGCGAGGCGGAGACCGTCTTCCAGGGTCGAGGTTGAGTCCAAGCCCTAGGGTCGGGCGAGGCAGAGACCGTCTTCCGGGGTCGAGGTTGAGTCTGAGCCCTGGGGTCGGGCGAGGCGGAGCTTCCTATGGCGCCTGAGGATGGACTCGGCTGCTGTCAGCCTCACCCTGGCGGGTGGCACAGCAGTCGGAGCAGGGCAGGCGGTGCTGTTTTCCTGTCAGGGCAGTCAGTGGAGGGGCGAAGTGACTGCGGTCACTTCGGCCCTGTCAACTATGGAACGCGCGTCAGGATAAGGTGTCAGGCGATCCTTGCATTGAATGCTCCTGCGATCTGGTCGGTTGGCGAGGCGATCTGGCCAAGGTTGCTTCTCCGCGAAGCCTGCCCGAGCTGGGCCTCGGGCGAGTCGAAGGTGTGCCCGTTGCTTGAGGAGGCCCTCGGGCGAGGCGTGAATCCACCTGGGTCTACTGTTCCTGCCCGAGGCTGGGCTCGGGCGAGGCGAGATCGTGTCCCTTGAGTGGACGGAGCTTTGACCTGTATTGCGCCCATCAGGCCTTTGCAGCTTGTGCTGATGGTGGTTACCAGCCGAGTTTAGGAGTCTTGGGGGTACCCCTAATTATGGTCCCCGACAGTAGCCCCCGAGCCTCAAAGGGAGTGTTGGTACTCGCTTGGAGGCTTTGTCGCACTTTTTTGCAAGGGGACCGGCCTTTCTCGGTTACATTTTGTTCTGGTGGGTGCGCGCGAGCGCACCCGCCGGGTGTAGCCCCCGAGGCCTCGGAGGAGTGGTTTGACTCCTCCGAGGTCTTAATGCCTTTCGTGATGCCTCGGCCGGTCTAGTTGTTCCCTCATGCGAACTGGTCGTAGCTCGGGTGCATGGTCAGGTTCCAAGTTCTCGGGCTGGTATGTTGACGCTGTCAACGGTTTGGCCGGAGCGGGGTTTGCGAGAGCAGCCCCCGAGCCTCCGCACAGAGCGAGAGGACAGTGAAGGACTGACTCGGCTTTTATCATACGCCCCTTCATCGCCTTTCCACAAGGAGGAGAGGGGAAAGCGCCATGTTGCCCTCGGAGGGCGCCGAACATGGTGTCTCCAGTGAGTTGCTAACGGGTCATCCGAGTGGACGCCCGTGCCCCGTTCGATAAGGGTCGGCTAGTGGCCCAGAGGCGCGCTCCAAAAGTACCTGCAGGTGATTTGTCGGACCCGGTCCCGTTTGATAGGGTCCGAGGGCTCGATGCCTCCCTCTGATGGGATTCCGTTACAGAATCGCTCTTGCTGGTCTCGGAAATGTCCTAGGGTACCTCGGGAGCATAGCCCGAGCCTCGGCCATGTATCGGACGTACCCAGAGTCATCCCTCGCTCTGCGTGTTCTGAGGCGGCTGTCGAACCCTTCGGGGGCCAACCTTCGAACCCCTGATCAGTAGTGGGCGCGGAGCCCGAGTGGCCTGAGGCGGCTATCGAACCCTTCCGAGGGGCCAGCCTTCGAACCTCTGACCAGTAGTGGGTGCGGAGCCCAAGTGCTCTGAGGCGGCTGTCGAACCCTTCCGAGGGGCCAGCCTTCGAACCTCTGATCAGTAGTGGGCGTGGAGCCCGAGTGCTCTGGGGTGGCTGTCGAACCCTTTCGAGGGGCTAGCCTTCGCACCCCTGATCAGTAGGAGGGCTCGGGGCCCGCTTCCTTCGCAAAGAAGGATCCCTTTTGGAGTATCCCCTTTCCCGGTCCCTGTAGCAAGAGAGAGAAAGGGGAAGAGGAAAATGATACGAAATTGAACGATGTGGCGCACCTTTTTTGACGCGGTCATCATGGCGGAGGTGAAGCGTCGCCTGCTTTGCCTGCCAAAGGTGTCGCCTGCCCTGCCGTGGAGTTAATGCGACAGGACAAGTGGTTCGCGGGGCAGCCATTGTGCGTGCGCGAGTCGTTCGAGGAACGGAACACGGGTGCATCGTCTTCACGCCGTGGGAGAGGGCTCTCCTGCTGCTTCAGGAGGGGACGTGAGCCTGCAGACGATTTGACTGCTGCTTCCGCCCGCCTGCCGCCGCTATTACTGCCGGCCCACTTTTGGCCATATCGACCGTCGCGCCTTCTCCCGCGGCTGACTGACTCGTGACCGATGTGCTTGGCTGGCACTGTTGGTCCATGCGCGGGGTTGCCTCGAGTTGCGGCACCGGTTCCGCAGCCGATAAGGCGCATCATTGGCGTAAGTGGCGGTGCAGTTTTTCGCACGTAGTAACCGGCGCGCCGGTTACATGACGTGTGGGCCTGGGACTCCATGCTGGATGCGTCGAAGTCGAAGGGGTGCATCCTCGTGGTGCGGCTGCCTGCCGCCTGCATGGCGGTCCGCCTTTCACCCGCTGGTTTAGGCGAAGATGGAGGAGCGCTCGTAACCGCTGGGCAGTTACACGCTCCGCGCGCGGCGGTTTGGCTTCTTCTGTGCTGGGTCAGCTTGCATGTCGTCTGGGACCCAGCCCCCGTGTCGTAGGGGGTGGACCCTGGAGCGCGTTGAAGACTTAGTTCGCAACGCCTGAGGATGCGAGTGGGGAGAGTCGCCTTTAAAAAGGGATCGACTCCCTGGGTGGCAGCCACGCCTTCGCACTCTCCTCATGCATTGCGTCCTTCCACCTTCCGAGCCCCCGGATGGGGAGTGCCCGCGTTGCTTTCGTCTTGCTGATGTTGGAGGAGCGCAACTTCGCGGAGGTTGGCACCTTTCAGCCATTGCTCGGCTTCAAGGATTTTCATCAGGCAGCCCGGCTGCATCCCCTCACCAATGGTCACCCAAGACGGTGACCACCAATTCGATGGTGGGGAGAAGCAAGCCAGGCTGCGGCCTCTGCCCCGCCCTCAGCTTCAAGGATCTTCATCATCCTTGCTGGGGAGGAGGGCGAGGCGAGCCGGGGCCTGCCTTCGCGTGGGCTGGTGTCTCGCTTCTTCCTCCGGCATCTGGGGGTGCAAACCATCCTCCAGCTCTGCAGAGGAGGCGTCCTCCAGCCATGCCGGGGAAGGCGAACTGCTGCTGCCCAGCCAGGGTGTAGCATTCCGTCCTCTGTCCGGGCGACGGTGGCCAGCCGCATCAAGGGGTCTCACAACACGTCGTACGCCGCGAGGGAGGTACTCGTGTTCTGGGACGGTCCCATTCTCGTTTTCGTGGCGAGGACGGGAGTGAGGATCTGTCGGTGCGCTTTGGGGCGGCCGGCGCTCGCTGGTGCGGTGTTGGTGGGCAGGTGGACGCCACCGTCGGTGCTGAGGTGGTGGCAGCTGGAGAAAGCTTCTCTGCCGATGAGACCGTCAGCGCCACTCGCGGACCGACCTCCGGCTCTTTGGCTTTAATATCTGGTTCTCGTCCTCCGCGAGGGGACACGAACGAGAGCCTTCCAGCGGTAGCGTCCGCCCCGAGACCATCGCTGCTACTGCAGAGGTCGCCGGCGAGTCACCCGGAGCTTGTCGTCCCGCAGGCCCTCCGATGTGGAGGTTGTTCATACCCGTGGGAGTGGAACCGGAGTTCCATTTGTAATGGCACCTTGAGTGCCGGTGTATGTTCATTGCTGCTGTCGGGGCCTGAACATCTGTGTATTTGGGCGTAAAGCCATGTTTCTTCCTTATTTCGAGCACCAGGTCTCGCCTGTCGGCTAGCTGAACCGCTTAACCAAGTGTGAGTTGTGAAAGGGATCTAGGCTTACACCTAGTCCCTAATTAATTTTGGTGGTTGAATTGTCCAACACAAATATTTGGACTAACTAGTTTGCTCTAGTGTATAAGTTATACAGGTGCCAAAGGTTCACACTTAGCCAATAAAAAGACCAAGTATTGGGTTCAAACAAAGGAGCAAGGGACAACCGAAGGCACCTCTGGTCTGGCGCACCGGACTGTCCGGTGTGCCACCGGACATGTCCGGTGCACCAGAGGACTCTAACTCCGAACTGCTCACCTTCGGGAATTTCCAGAGGCGACTCCGCTATAATTCACCGGACTGTCCGGTGTACACCGGACATGTCCGGTGCTCCAAGGAAGAGCCGCCTCCGGAACTCGCCAGCCTCGGGTTTTCACTCCAGCCGCTCCACTATAATTCACCGGACTGTCCGGTGTACACCGGACTATCCGGTGCAACAGCGGGGCAACGGCTATTTCGGCGCCAACGGCTACCTGCGATGCATTAAATGCGCACGCTGCGCGCGCAGAGGTCAGGCACGCCCATGCTGGCGCACCGAACAATCTGCAGTGCATGTCCGGTGCGCCACCGGACATCCAGGCGGGCCTAGAAGACAGAGCTCCAACGGTCGACCCCAACGGCTTTTGGTGACGTGGATGTCGCACCGGACATGTCCGGTGTGCACCGGACGGTCCGGTACGCCATCGAACAGACAGCTCCACCAAACGGCTAGTTTGGTGGTTGGGGCTATAAATACCCCCAACCACCCCACATTCAAGTCATCCAAGTTTTCCACTTCTCAACTACTTACAAGAGCTCTAGCATTCAATTCTAGACACACCAAAGAGATCAAATCCTCTCCAAATTCCACACAACGCCCTAGTGATTAGAGAGAGAGATTTGCTTGTGTTCTTTCGAGCTCTTGCGCTTGGATTGCTTTCTTCCTTCTTGATTCTTTCTTGCAATCAAACTCACTTGTAATTGAGGCAAGAGACACCAATCTTGTGGTGGTCCTTGTAGGAACTTTGTGTTCCAAGTGATTGAGAAGAGAAAGCTCACTCGGTCCGAGGGACCGTTTGAGAGAGGGAAGGGTTGAAAGAGACCCGGCCTTTGTGGCCTCCTCAACGGGGAGTAGGTTTGCGAGAACCGAACCTCGGTAAAACAAATCCGCGTGTCACACTTCTTATTCGCTTGCGATTTGTTTTGCGCCCTCTCTCGCGGACTCGATTATATTTCTAACGCTAACCCGGCTTGTAGTTGTGATTATTTTTGAGAATTTCAGTTTCGCCCTATTCACCCCCCCCCCTCTAGGCGACTTTCAATTGGTATCAGAGCCCGGTGCTTCATTAGAGCCTAACCGCTCGAAGTGATGTCGGGAGATCACACCAAGAGGGAGATGGAGACCGGTGACAAGCCCACTACAAGCCAAGGGAGCACTTCATCCGAAGAGTCCCGCACCAAGAGGAAGGAGAAGAAGGACTCCTCCAAACGGAAGGAGAAAAGATCTTCTTCCTCACACCACAAAGAGAAGAAGGAAAAATCTTCTTCCCACAAGTCGCATCGGAAAGGCGACAAGCACAAGAGGATGAGGAAGGTGGTCTACTATGAGACCGACACTTCATCAACATCGACCTCCGACTCCGATGCGCCGTCCGTAACTTCTAAGCGCCAAGAGCGCAAGAAGTTTAGTAAGATCCCCTTACACTATCCTCGTACATCTAGACATACTCCATTACTTTCCGTTCCATTAGGCAAACCACCAACTTTTGATGGCGAAGATTATGCTAGGTGGAGTGATTTAATGAAATTTCATCTAACCTCACTCCACAAAAGTATATGGAATGTTGTTGAGTTTGGAGCACAGGTACCATCCATAGGGGATGAGGATTATGATATGGACGAAGTCGCCCAAATCGAGCACTTCAACTCCCAAGCTACAACCATACTCCTCGCCTCTCTAAGCAAGGAGGAATACAACAAGGTACAAGGGTTGAAGAATGCAAAGGAGATTTGGGACCTACTCAAGACCGCGCACGAGGGTGATGAACTCACTAAGATCACCAAGCGGGAAACGATCGAGGTGGAGCTCGGTAGCTTTCGTCTTCGCCAAGCGGAGGAGCCACAAGATATGTACAACCGGCCCAAAACCTTGGTGAACCAAGTGCGCAACCTCGGGAGCAAGAAATGGGATGACCACGAGGTGGTTAAGGTTATTTTGAGATCACTTATATTCCTTAACCCTACTCAAGTTCAATTAATTCGTGGTAACCCAAGATATACACTAATGACTCCCGAGGAAGTAATCGGGAATTTTGTGAGCTTTGAATGCATGATTAAAGGCTCAAAGAAGATCAACAAGCTTGACGAACCCTCCACGTCTGAGGCGCAACCGGTGGCATTTAAGGCAATGGAGGAAAAGAAGGAGGAGTCTACACCAAGTAGACAACCAATTGACGCCTCCAAGCTCGACAATGAGGAGATGGCTTTAATCATCAAAAGCTTTCACCAAATCCTCAAGCAACGGAGGGGGAAGGACTACAAACCCCGCTCCAAGAAAGTGTGCTACAAGTGTGGTAAGCCCGGTCATTTTATTGCAAAATGTCCTATATCTAGTGACAGTGACAGGGGCGACGACAAGAAGGGAAAGAGGAGAGAAAAGAAGAAGTACTACAAGAAGAAGGGCGGCGATGCCCATGTTTGCCGGGAGTGGGACTCGGACGAGAGCTCCACCGACTCCTCCTCCAACGAGGACGCCGCCAACATCGCCGTCACCAAAGGACTCCTTTTCCCCAACGTCGGACACAAGTGCCTCATGGCAAAGGACGGCAAAAAGAAGAAGGTTAAATCTAAATCCTCCACTAAATATGAATCCTCTAGTGATGACTATGCTAGTGATGAGGAGAATAATTTGCGTACCCTTTTTGCCGACCTTAACATGCAACAAAAAGAAAAATTAAATGAATTAATTAGTGCTATTCATGAGAAGGATGATCTCTTGGATTCTCAAGAGGACTTCCTTATTAAGGAAAACAAAAAACATGTTAAGGTTAAGAATGCTTATGCTCTAGAGGTAGAAAAATGTGAAAAATTGTCTAGTGAGCTAAGCACTTGCCATGAGACCATTAACAACCTTAGAAATGAAAATGCTAGATTAATTGCTAAGGTTAATTCTCATGTTTGTATTGATTCAACTTCCAATCTTAGAAATGACAATGTTGATTTACTTGCTAGGATTGATGAGTTGAATATTTCTCTTGCTAGCCTTAGAGATGAGAATGAAAAATTATTTGCTAAGGCTAAAGAATTAGATGTTTGCAATGTTACAATTTCCAATCTTAGAGATAACAATGATATTTTGCATGCTAAGATTGTTGAACTTAATTCTTGCAAACCCTCTACATCTACTATTGAGCATGTATCTATTTGTGATAGATGTAGAGATGTTGATATCAATGCTATTCATGATCACATGGCTTTAATTAAACAACAAAATGATCATATAGCATTATTAGATGCTAAAATT
Organism: Zea mays; assembly: GCF_902167145.1. Taxonomy (NCBI): domain Eukaryota; kingdom Viridiplantae; phylum Streptophyta; class Magnoliopsida; order Poales; family Poaceae; genus Zea; species Zea mays. The sequence continues at coordinate 228,568,940 of NC_050099.1, read as the reverse complement.
GCTGAGCATAACTTAGAAAATGAAAAATTTAAATTTGCTAGAAGTATGCTCTATAATGGGAGACGCCCTGGCATCAAGGATGGCATTGGCTTCCAAAGGGGAGACAATGTCAAACTTAATGCCCCTCCTAAGAACTTGTCTAACTTTGTTAAGGGCAAGGCTCCCATGCCTCAGGATAACGAGGGTTACATTTTGTACCCTGCCGGTTATCCCGAAAGCAAAATTAGGAGAACTCATTCTAGGAAGTCTCACTCTGGCCCTAACCATGCTTTTATGTATAAGGGTGAGACATCTAGCTCTAGGCAACCAACCCATGCCAAGTTGCCTAGAAAGAAAACTCCTAATGCATCAAATGATCATGCTATTTCATTCAAAACTTTTGATGCATCATATGTGCTTACTAACAAATCCGGCAAGGTAGTTGCCAAGATTGTTGGGGGCAAACACAAGGGCTCCAAGACTTGTGTTTGGGTACCCAAAATTCTTGTTTCTAATGCCAAAGGACCCAAGACCGTTTGGGTACCTAAAATCAAGAACTAAAATTGTTTTGTAGGTTTATGCATCCGGGGGCTCAAGTTGGATACTCGACAGCGGGTGCACAAACCACATGACAGGGGAGAAGAAGATGTTCTCCTCATATGAGAAAAACCAAGATCCCCAACGAGCTATCACATTCGGGGATGGAAATCAAGGTTTGGTCAAAGGATTGGGTAAAATTGCTATATCACCTGACCATACTATTTCCAATTTTTCTTGTAGATTCTTTAGATTACAATTTGCTTTCCGTATCTCAATTATGTAAAATGGGCTACAACTATCTATTTACTGATGTAGGTGTCACTGTCTTTAGAAGAAGTGATGATTCAATAGCATTTACTTGGTAGATTTTGATAGAGCTGAACTCGACACTTGCTTGGTTGCTAAGACTAACTTGGGTTGGCTCTGGCACCGCCGACTAGCCCACGTTGGAATGAAGAATCTTCATAAGCTTCTACGGGAGAACACATTTTAGGACTAACAAATGTTCATTTTGAGAAAGACAGGATATGTAGCGCATGCCAAGCCGGGAAGCAAGTTGGCACTCATCATCCACACAAGAACATCATGACTAGTGACAGGCCACTGGAGCTCCTACACATGGACCTATTCGGCCCGATCGCTTACATAAGCATCGGCGGGAGTAAGTACTGTCTAGTTATTGTGGATGATTATTCTCGCTTCACTTGGGTGTTCTTTTTGCAGGAAAAATCTCATACCCAAGAAACCTTAAAGGGATTCTTGAGACGGGCTCAAAATGAGTTCGGCTTAAGGATCAAGAAAATTAGAAGCGACAATGGGACGGAGTTCAAGAACTCTCAAATTGAAGGCTTCCTTGAGGAGGAGGGCATCAAGCATGAGTTCTCTTCTCCCTACACACCACAACAAAATGGTGTAGTGGAGAGGAAGAATCGAACTCTATTGGACATGGCAAGAACCATGCTTGATGAGTACAAGACACCGGATCGGTTTTGGGCCGAGGCGGTCAACACTGCCTGCTACGCCATCAACCGGTTATATCTACACCGAATCCTCAAGAAGACATCCTATGAACTCCTAACTGGTAAAAAGCCAAATATTTCATATTTTAGAGTTTTTGGTAGCAAATGTTTTATTCTTGTTAAGAGAGGTAGAAAATCTAAATTTGCTCCTAAAACTGTAGAAGGCTTTTACTAGGATATGACTCAAACACAAGGGCATATAGAGTCTTTAACAAGTCCTCAGGACTTGTTGAAGTTTCTTGTGACGTTGTGTTTGATGAGACTAATGGCTCTCAAGTAGAGCAAGTTGATCTTGATGAGATAGGTGAAGAACAGGCTCCGTGCATCGCGTTAAGGAACATGTCCATTGAGGATGTGTGTCCCAAGGAATCCGAAGAGCCTCCACATGCACAAGATCAACCATCCTCCTCCACGCAAGCATCTCCACCAACTCAAAGTGAGAATGAGGCTCAAGTTGATGAAGGAGAAGATCAAAGAGATGAGCCACCTCAAGATGACGGCAATGATCAAGGGGGAGATGCAAATGATCAAGACAAGGAGGATGAACAACCAAGGCCGCCACAACCAAGAGTCCACCAAGCAATACAACGAGATCACCCCGTCGACACCATCCTCGGCGACATTCATAAGGGGGTAACCACTCGATCTCGTGTTGCACATTTTTATGAGCATTACTCTTTTGTTTCCTCTATTGAGCCACACAGGGTAGAGGAAGCACTCCAAGATTCGGATTGGGTGATGGCAATGCAAGAGGAGCTCAACAACTTCACGAGGAACGAGGTATGGCATTTAGTTCCACGTCCTAACCAAAATGTTGTAGGAACCAAGTGGGTCTTCCGCAACAAACAGGACGAGCATGGTGTGGTGACAAGGAACAAAGCTCAACTCGTGGCCAAGGGGTATTCACAAGTCGAAGGTTTGGATTTTGATGAAACCTATGCACCCGTGGCTAGGCTTGAGTCAATTCGCATATTATTAGCCTATGCTACTTACCATGGCTTCAAGCTTTACCAAATGGACGTGAAGAGTGCCTTCCTCAATGGACCAATCAAGGAAGAGGTCTATGTTGAGCAACCTCCCGGCTTTGAAGATAGTGAGTACCCTAACCATGTTTATAGGCTCTCTAAGGCGCTTTATGGGCTCAAGCAAGCCCCAAGAGCATGGTATGAATGCCTAAGAGATTTCCTTATTGCTAATGGCTTCGAAGTCAGCAAGGCCGATCCTACTTTATTCACTAAGACTCTTGACAATGATTTGTTTGTATGCCAAATTTATGTTGATGATATCATATTTGGGTCTACTAACGAATCTACATGTGAAGAATTTAGTAGGATCATGACACAAAAATTCGAGATGTCGATGATGGGGGAGTTGAAGTATTTTCTAGGATTCCAAGTCAAGCAACTCCAAGAGGGCACCTTCATTTGCCAAACAAAGTATACACAAGACATTCTAACCAAGTTTGGAATGAAGGATGCCAAGCCCATCAAGACACCCATGGGAACAAATGGGCATCTCGACCTCGACACGGGAGGTAAATCCGTCGATCAAAAGGTATACCGGTCGATGATTGGTTCATTGCTTTATTTATGTGCATCTCGGCCGGACATTATGCTTTCCGTATGCATGTGTGCAAGATTCCAAGCCGACCCTAAGGAATCACACCTTATGGCCGTAAAACGAATCTTGAGATATTTGGCTTATACTCCTAAGTTTGGGCTTTGGTAACCTCGGGGATCCACATTTGATTTGATTGGTTATTCGGATGCCGATTGGGCAGGGTGTAAGATTAATAGAAAGAGCACATCGGGGACTTGCCAGTTCTTGGGAAGATCCTTGGTGTCTTGGGCTTCAAAGAAGCAAAATTAGGTCGCTAGTTCCACCGCCGAAGCCGAGTACATTGCCGCAGGCCATTGTTGCGCGCAATTGCTTTGGATGAGGCAAACCCTGCGGGACTACGGTTACAAACTAACCAAAGTTCCTCTTCTATGTGATAATGAGAGTGCAATCCGCATGGCGGATAATCCCGTTGAGCATAGCCGCACTAAACACATAGCCATTCGGTATCATTTTCTAAGGGATCACCAACAAAAAGGGGATATCGAGATTGCATACATTAATACTAAAGATCAATTAGCCGATATCTTTACCAAGCCACTTGATGAACAATCTTTTACCAAACTTAGGCATGAGCTCAATATTCTTGATTCTAGGAACTTCTTTTGCTAATTTGCACACATAGCTCATAAGTATACCTTTGATCATGTCTCTTTTATATATGCTATGACTAATGTGTTTTCAAGCGTATTTCAAACCAAGTCATAGGTATATTGAAAGGGAATTGGAGTCTTCGGCGAAGACAAGGCTTCCACTCCACTCTACTACTCATCCTTCGCCGTCGCTCCGCATCACTCTCCATCTTTGGTATAATCTTCACTCATTTATTTATGACCAAAGGGGGAGAAAGTACTTCCTAGGGCTCTAATGATTCCGTTTTTGGCGATTCATGCCAAAGGGGGAGAAAAAATGAAATGAGCCCAAAGCAAAAGGACCGCACCACCACCTAGTTTTTTAAAAATTGGAGTTTTTTCAAATTGGTATCTTATTATGTTCAAAAGGGGGAGGAAGTAGTATTTCAAAAATGATATATCAAAACCCTCTTGAACACTAAGAGGATGATCTCATTTAGGGGGAGTTTTGTTTAGTCAAGGAGAAAGCATTTGGAACAAGGGGAAAGAATTTCAAATCTTGAAAATGCTTTGCAAAAATCTTATTCATTTACCTTTGACTATCTTGCAAAAGGATTTTACAAAGAATTTACAAAAGACTTGCAAAAACAAAACATGTGGTGCAAATGAGGTCCAATATGTTAAAAACAAAGAAACAATCCATGCACATCATGTAAGTACTTTTATTGGCTCAATTCCAAGCAATCTTTGCACTTACATTTTGCAAACTAGTTCAATTATGCACTTGTATATTTGCTTTGGTTTGTGTTGGCATCAATCACCAAAAAGGGGGAGATTGAAAGGGATCTAGGCTTACACCTAGTCCCTAATTAATTTTGGTGGTTGAATTGTCCAACACAAATATTTGGACTAACTAGTTTGCTCTAGTGTATAAGTTATACAGGTGCCAAAGGTTCACACTTAGCCAATAAAAAGACCAAGTATTGGGTTCAAACAAAGGAGCAAGGGACAACCGAAGGCACCTCTGGTCTGGCGCACTGGACTGTCCGGTGTGCCACCGGACATGTCCGGTGCACCAGAGGACTCTAACTCCGAACTGCTCACCTTCGGGAATTTCCAGAGGCGACTCCGCTATAATTCACCGGACTGTCCGGTGTACACCGGACATGTCCGGTGCTCCAAGGAAGAGCCGCCTCCAGAACTCGCCAGCCTCGGGTTTTCACTCCAGCCGCTCCACTATAATTCACCGGACTGTCCGGTGTACTGTCCGGTGCAACAGCGGGGCAACGGCTATTTCGGCGCCAACGGCTACCTACGATGCATTAAATGCGCGCGCTGCGCGCGCAGAGGTCAGGCACGCCCATGCTGGCGCACCGGACAATCTACAGTGCATGTCCGGTGCGCCACCGGACATCCAGGCGGGCCAAGAAGACAGAGCTCCAACGGTCGACCCCAACGGCTTTTGGTGACGTGGCTGTCGCACCGGACATGTCCGGTGTGCACCGGACTGTCCGGTACGCCATCGAACAGACAGCTCCACCAAACGGCTAGTTTGGTGGTTGGGGCTATAAATACCCCCAACCACCCCACATTCAAGTCATCCAAGTTTTCCACTTCTCAACTACTTACAAGAGCTCTAGCATTCAATTCTAGACACACCAAAGAGATCAAATCCTCTCCAAATTCCACACAACGCCCTAGTGATTAGAGAGAGAGATTTGCTTGTGTTCTTTTGAGCTCTTGCGCTTGGATTGCTTTCTTCCTTCTTGATTCTTTCTTGCAATCAAACTCACTTGTAATTGAGGCAAGAGACACCAATCTTGTGGTGGTCCTTGTAGGAACTTTGTGTTCCAAGTGATTGAGAAGAGAAAGCTCACTCGGTCCGAGGGACCGTTTGAGAGAGGGAAGGGTTGAAAGAGACCTGGCCTTTGTGGCCTCCTCAACGGGGAGTAGGTTTGCGAGAACCGAACCTCGGTAAAACAAATCCGCGTGTCACACTTCTTATTCGCTTGCGATTTGTTTTGCGCCCTCTCTCGCGGACTCGATTATATTTCTAACGCTAACCCGGCTTGTAGTTGTGATTATTTTTGAGAATTTCAGTTTCGCCCTATTCACCCCCCCCCCCCTCTAGGCGACTTTCAAGTTGCCCTATGCGGAAGGTGACGAGTGAGGTATCCGTATCCCGGAGGCGTAGGAGTCCCTCGGCTCGGTCGGCCTTGCCACTCAAGGCTTCTCTTGCTCAGTTAAAGAAAACCCTCGGTCGCTCTGCGATGAGCCGGAGCCGGAGGCAGCGGTGTCAGCATGGACAGAGGCGGAGTTGGCTCGAAAAGGGGGCTTCGTCGGCCCAGGAGCAGGTGACTTCCCAGGCCGAGGAGGTGTAGCAGTGGCGGCTGGTGCCGGGCCGGGTCATCCACTGGCGGGACCAACCCCAGAGTCGGGCTGCCGAGGCCATGCGCCAGGCTGATGTCCTCAGGGGACAGCTGGCTGAGGCTACGGAGCGGCCGGACAAGCCGTCTACTCGGGCCGGGTTCCTGGAGGAGATCCTGGCGGCGATGGCTCAGACGCAGTGCTGACATCTTCCTTTGAGGTGGAGATCCTTCGCCCGTGTCGCTGTCCGAGGCCGGGTCAGATTCCGCCGAAGGTGGAGACGATGCCGAGGGTGCCGCTGCTCCCCCCATTGATGTCTGAACCTGCAGGAACAGTTTGTCTGTAGTGTGCGTATGTTTTTTTGCAGCCGCCGAGGCCCAAACATGTCATTGTCATGTTATAAAGTCACGTTACTTTTCCCCTTGTTTCGAGTATCACGACTTGTTTGTCGGTAGCAGAATCGCTCATCCGAGTGAGAGTTACTTATCGCGGAAGGTGATGAGTGAGGTATCCGTATCCCGGAGGCGTAGGAGTCCCTTGGCTCGGTCGGCCTTCGCCGCTTACGTGTACTCTTGCTCATCCGCGGGATTCTGTTATCGATATAGTCGAGAAGGCACGAAAAATCGTTCTGGCAGAAAAGTTTTCGAGCGCTAAGACTCGTTCGGTCAGCGGAATCGCTTATCCGAGCGTGAGTTACTTATCGCAGAAGGTGATGAGTGAGGTATCCGTATCCCAGAGGCATAGGAGTCCCTCGGCTCGGTCGGCCTTGCCGCTTACGTGTACTCCGTCATTTTCAGGATCCCACTATCGAAGTAGACGAAAAGCGCGAAAGATGTTCTGGCAGAAAGACTTTTTCCGAGGGAAATTTTGACGCAGAGGGGGTTCCCCCCTTCTAGCCCCCGAGGGAGAGCCGGGCTTTACCGAGGCAAGGCTGACCCTTCCTTGATGGTTAGACTTTATTTGTGTATGTAAAGAGAACGAGGTATATGAACGACTTGAAAACATCTTAAGGGTAGAAGCGACGTAGCTGTCGGATGTTCCAAGCGTTGTTGTAGACCTCGCCTTGACTGTTGGCCAACTTGTAGGTTCCGGGCTTCAAAATCTTGGCGATGATGAATGGCCCTTCCCAGGGAGGTGTGAGCTTGTGGCGCCCTCGGGCGTCTTGTTGTAGCCGAAGCACCAAGTCGCCCACCTGGAGGTCTCGGGACCGAACCCCTCGGGCGTGGTAGCGTCGCAGGGACTGCTGATACCGCGCCGAGTGTAGTAAGGCCATGTCCCGAGCCTCTTCCAGCTGGTCCAGTGAGTCTTCTCGGCTGGTCTGGTTGCTTCGGTCACCGTACGCCCTTGTCCTCTGGGAACTGTATTCTAAGTCTGTGGGCAAGATAGCCTCGGCCCCATAGACTAGAAAGAACGGCGTGAAGCCCATGGCTCGGCTTGGCGTCGTCCTCAGACTCCAGACCACCGAGGGGAGTTCCTTCATCCATCGTCTGCCGAACTTGTTGAGGTCGTTGTAGATCCTCGGCTTAAGTCCCTGCAGAATCATGTCGTTGGCACGCTCTACCTGCCCATTCATCATGGGGTGAGCTACGGCGGCCCAGTCCACCCGGATGTGGTGGTCCTCGCAGAAGTCCAGGAACTTCGTGCCAGTGAACTGGGTGCCATTGTCGGTGATGATGGAGTTTGGGACCCCAAAGCGATGGATGATGTTGGTGAAGAACGCCACCTCCTGTTCGGACCTGATGCTGTTTAGGGGTCGGACCTCAATCCACTTGGAGAAATTGTCGATAGCGACCAGCAGGTGCGTGAAGCCACCGGGTGCCTTCTGCAAGGGACCAACGAGGTCCAGACCCCACACAGCAAATGGCCAGGTGATGGGTATTGTTTGCAGGGCCTGAGCAGGCAGGTGTGTCTACCTTGCGTAGAACTGACACCCTTGGCAGGAGCGTACAATCCTAGTGGCATCGGCCACCGCGGTTGGCCAGTAGAAACCTTGTTGGAAGGCGTTTCCAACGAGGGCTCGAGGCGCTGCGTGATGACCGCAAGCCCCCGAGTGTACTTCTTGCAATAGCTTCTGACCTTCGGTGATGGATATGCATCGTTGGAGGATGCATGAGGGACTGCGGTGGTAGAGCTCCTTCTCGTCACCCAGCAAGACGAACGACTTGGCACGCCGTGCCAACCGCCAAGCTTCGGCTCTGTCGAGGGGTAGCTCTCCTCGGTGGAGATATTGCAGGTATGGGGTCTGCCAGTTTCGATTAGGCGCGACCCCATTCCGCTCCTCCTCGACGTGCAGTGCCTCACCCTCGGTGGCCTGGGGTGCCTCGGGCTGAGCCGAGTGTGCCTCGGGCTGAGCTGAGGGTGCCTCGGGCAGGGCCGAGGCCTTCTCGGGCTCGGGCGTGTCGTCGGTCTTGACGGAGGGTTGATGTAGGTCTCGGGAGAAGACGTCCGGGGGGACCGTTGTCCGCCCTGAGGCTATTTTAGCCAGCTCGTCCGCAGTCTCGTTGTATCGTCGAGCGACGTGGTTGAGCTCGAGCCCGTAGAACTCATCTTCCAGGCACCGAACCTCGTCGCAGTAGGCTTCCATCTTCGGGTCGCGGTAGTGGGAGTTCTTCATGACTTGGTTGATGACAAGCTGCGAGTCACCATGAGCGTCGAGGCGCCGAACCCCTAGCTCGATGGCGATGCGCAACCCGTTAACCAGAGCCTCGTACTCGGCCATGTTGTTTGACGCCGGGAAATGGAGGCGCAGCACGTAGCGGAGGTGCTTCCCGAGGGGTGAGATGAAGAGCAGGCCCGCGCCCGCTCCTGTTTTCATCAGCGACCCGTCGAAAAACATGGTCCAGAGTTCCGGTTGGATCGGAGCTGCTGGAAGCTGGGTGTCGACCCATTCAGCCACGAAGTCCGCTAAGACTTGGGACTTGATGGCCTTCCGAGGGGCGAACGAGATTGTCTCGCCCATGATCTCCACCGCCCACTTTGCAATCCTACCCGAGGCCTCTCGGCACTGGATGATCTCCCCCAGGGGGAAGGACGACACCACAGTCACCGGATGAGACTCGAAGTAGTGTCGCAACTTTCGCCATGTCAGAATTACCGCGTACAGTAGCTTCTGAATTTGCAGGTAGCGGATCTTGGTCTCGGACAGTACCTCACTAATGAAGTAGACCGGCCTCTGGACGAGCAATGCATGCCCTTCTTCTCGTCTCTCAACTACGATCGCGGCGCTGACCACCTGAGTGGTTGCGGCTACGTAGATCAAGAGGGCTTCTCCGGCAGCGGGGGGCACTAGGATGGGCGTGCTTGTAAGGAGCGCCTTTAAGTTCCTGAGGGCTTCCTCGGCCTCGGAGGTCCAAGTGAAGCGCTCAGTCTTCCTTAAGAGGCGGTACAGGGGTAGGCCTCTTTCGCCGAGGCGCGAGATGAAGCGGCTCAGAGCCGCAAGGCATCCCATGACCCTCTGTACTCCTTTCAAGTCCTTGATAGGCCCCATGTTGGTGATGGCCGCGATTTTCTCCGGGTTGGCCTCGATGCCCCGCTCGAAGACAATGAACCCCAGGAGCATGCCTTGGGGGACTCCGAAGACACACTTCTCGGGATTGAGTTTTACGCCTTTCGCCTTGAGACACTTCAATGTCGTTTCAAGGTCAGTGAGGAGGTCGGAGGCTTTCCTCGTCTTGACTACAATGTCATCGACATAAGCCTCGACCGTTCGGCCAATGTGCTCTCCGAACACGTGGTTCATGCACCTTTGGTATGCCGCGCCTGCATTCCTCAAACCAAATGGCATAGTAATATAGCAGTACATGCCAAAGGGTGTGATGAAAGAAGTCGCGAGCTGGTCGAACTCTTTCATCCTGATTTGGTGATACCCTGAGTAGGCATCGAGGAATGACAGGGTTTCGCACCCAGCAGTGGAATCCATGATTTGATCGATGCGAGGCAGAGGGTAGGGAACCTTCGGACATGCTTTGTTTAGACCAGTGTAGTCTACACACATCCGCCATTTCCCACCTTTCTTTTTCACCAGCACAGGGTTGGCTAGCCATTCGGGATGGAATACCTCTTTGATGAACCCTGCAGCCATCAGCTTGTGGATCTCCTCACCTATGGCTCTGCGCTTTTCTTCGTCGAATCGGCGCAGAGGTTGCTTCATGGGTCGGGCTCCAGCGAGTGCTCGGCGACATCCCTCGGTATGCCAGGCATGTTCGAGGGACTCCACGCAAAAACCTTGGCGTTCGCGCGGAGAAAGTCGACGAGCACTGCTTCCTATTTGGGGTCGAGCTCGGAGCCGATCCGGATTTGCTTGGAGGCGTCGTTGCCGGGGTCGAGAGGGACGGACTTAACCGCCTCTGCGGGCTCAAAGTTGCCAGCGTGGCGCTTCGCATCTGGCACCTCCTTGCAGAGGCTCTCCAGGTCGGCGATGAGGGTCTCAGATTCGGCGAGGGCCTCAGCGTACTCCACACACTCCATGTCGCATTCGTACGCGTGTTGGTATGTGGAGCCGATGGTGATGACCCTGTTGGGGCCCGGCATCTTGAGCTTGAGGTAGGTGTAGTTGGGGACGGCCATGAACTTGGCGTAGCATGGTCTCCCCAGCACTGCGTGGTAGGTTCCTCGGAACCCGACCACCTCGAACGTGAGGGTTTCCTTTCGAAAGTTGGAGGGAGTCTCGAAGCAGACGGGCAGATCGAGTTGCCCAAGGGGTTGGACGCGCTGCCCAGGGATGATCCCGTGAAAGGGCGCCGTACCGGCCCGGATCATGGATAGATCGATCTGCAAGAGCCCAAGGGTCTCGGTGTAGATGATGTTGAGGCTGCTGCCTCTGTCCATCAGGACCTTGGTAAGCCTGACATTGCCGACGACGGGATCGACAACGAGCGGGTACTTCCCCGGGCTCGGCACGCGGTCGAGGTGGTCGCCTTGGTCGAAGGTGATGGGCTTGTCAGACCAGTCTAGGTAGACTGGCGCCGCCACCTTCACCGAGCAGACCTCCCGGCGCTCCTGCTTGCGGTGCCGAGCCGAGGCATTCGCCACTTGCCCACCGTAGATCATGAAGCAGTCGTGGACCTCGGGGAACTCTTCTGCCTTGTTACCTTCCTTCTTGTCGTTGTCTTGGGATCTGCCACCTTCCGCCGGGGGCCCGACCTTGTGGAAGTAGCGCCGAAGCATGACACACTCCTCAAGGGTGTGCTTGACGGGACCCTGATGATAGGGGCATGACTCCTTAAGCATCTTGTCGAACAGGTTGGCCCCTCCAGGAGGCTTCTGGGGGTTCCTGTGCTCGGCGGCGGCGACAAGATCTGCGTCGGCGGCGTCGTGTTTCGCTTGCGACTTCTTCTTGCCCTTCTTCTTCATGCCGCGCTGGGCGGACGCCTCGGGGACGTCTTCCTGCTGGCATCCCTGAGGTTGCTTGTCCTTTCGGAAGATGGCCTCGACTGCCTCCTGGCCAGAGGCGAACTTGGTGGCGATGTCCATCAGCTGGCTCGCCCTGGTGGGGGTCTTGTGACCTAGCTTGCTCACCAGGTCGCGGCAAGTGGTGCCGGCGAGGAACGCGCCGATGACATCTGAGTCGGTGATGTTGGGCAGCTCGGTGCGCTGCTTGGAAAATCGCCGGATGTAGTCCCGCAGGGATTCTCCCGGCTGCTGGCGGCAGCTTCGGAGATCCCAAGAGTTCCCAGGGTGCACGTATGTGCCCTGGAAGTTGCCGGCGAAGGCTTTGACCAGGTCGTCCCAGTTGGAGATCTGCGCAGGAGGCAGATGCTCCAGCCAGGCTCGGGCGACGTCGGAGAGGAACAGGGGGAGGTTGCGGATGATGAGGTTGTCATCGTCCGTTCCACCCAGCTGGCAGGCCAGCCGGTAGTCCACAAGCCACAGTTCCGGTCTTGTTTCCCCCGAGTACTTGGTGATGGTAGTCGGGGTTCGAAACCGGGTCGGGAACAGCGCCCGTCGTATGGCCCGGCTGAAAGCTTGCGGACCGGGTGGTTCGGGCGAGGGACTCCGATCCTCCCCGCTGTCGTAGCGTCTCCCACGCCAGGGGTGGTAGCCTCGGCGCACCTTCTCGTCGAGGTGGGCTCGACGATCGCGGCGTTGGTGCTCGTGGCCGAGGCAACCCGGGGCTGCAGGCGTTGCGTCCCGCGTGCGCCCGGTGTGGACCGAGGCTTCCCGCATGAATTGGGAAGTCGCGGCGCGATGCTCCGGGGGGTACCCCTGCCTTCGGGAGGCAGAGCTTTTGGCCCGTCGGACCGCGGCATCCTCCAGGAGATTCTTGAGCTCTCCCTGGATACGCCGCCCCTCGGTGGTGGATGGCTCCAGCATCGCTCGAAGTAGTATTGCTGCTGCAGCCAGGTTCTGGCCGACCCCACTGGAAGCCGGGGGCAGCCTTGCCCTGGCATCGTCAGCGATGCGGTGCTGGACGTCCTGGGGCAGATGACGCTTTCTCCGGCTGGTGCTCGGCCTGTCCACTCCTGCCCGATGTTTTGTCGGAGCTGCACAAGTTGTCCTGCTTCCTCGTCGAGCCTGGCCTGCATCTCGCGGATTTGCTCGAGTTGTGTGTCCTGACCCCCCGCAGGGACCGGGACCACAGCTAGCTCCCGAAGGATGTCAACGCGAGGCGCAGGCCTAGGGGGATCGCCGTCCTCCAGCATACCAAGGTAGTTGCCTTTGTCGAGACCCCCTAGATCGACGTGGAAACATTCGCGACTTTGGCCACAGTCCTCGTTACCGAGGCTGTGGCCACCATCGGAGTAATCGGAGAGGTAGTAGTCACATGCGGCCATGAAGTCTCGCATGGCACTGGGGTTACTAAGCACGGAGAAATCCCAACCAGAGTCGGGCTCGTCATCTTCCTCGGAACCCGGGGGCCCGTAGGTTGAGATGATCGTCAGTCTGTCCCAGGTTGACCACATATGGTACCCCGGAAGGTTTGGATATGCCTTTATGAAAGCGTCCACCGAAGCGGGGTCGCTTGGTGGGTCGAAGCTGAATCTAAAAGGCACAGGATGGAAAACGTACGGTACCTCTTGATCGGTGAACGGTGACGAAGTCGCGTCGGGGATGGACTGCACCGTTATCTCAGGTACGAGGCTAACGCCCAGCAAGTCCTTCACGAGCGTGCTGGCGTCATCCGTCCGCTTGGGGTTGGTGTGTTGCGGGGTAACGACGCTCGTCTTTGTCTCAGACGCGAGGTCAACGCCCGACGTGTCCCCCGCTGGGGCGCCGGCGTCGTCGACTCGCTCGACAGCCAACGAGGTGCCGCCTCCTGCTTGGCCATGGTTGCCCCGCCTCCTCCTCCTGCGGCAGGGAAGATTACGGGACAGACCCGGATGCTGCTCTTCCGCTACGCGGGGAAGACGTCGTCGATTCCGCCGCCGTCGGGCGGGCTGACGGCCGCCATTGTCGTTGTCGCGCGGTGGAGGAAGGAGTACCATGTCGTAGCTACCGTCGAGGGACATGAACTCGAGATTCCCAAAATGGAGCAGTGTCCCGGGCTGGAGAGGTTGCTGGAGACTACCCATTTGGAGCTTGCCGGGAAGATGTTCGTCAACACGCAGCAGGCCCCTACCTAGCGCGCCAACTGTCGGCGTTTCGACCCCGGGGGGTCCCTGGACCGACGAGTAAATTGTCACTGCGTGTCCCAGCCCAGATGGGTCGGCGCGAGATGGAACACAAGGGGGAACAAAAAAGGGAACCGCGGCTCGTGTTGTCCTGCGCCCAGGGCGGATGTGCTTGCAGTAGGGGGTTACAAGCGTTCGCGAGGGAGAGAGAGAGCCTGTCCGTCAGCCCGTCCTCCCGCGACCACCTTCTCGTACGAGGGCCCTGGACCTTCCTTTTATAGATGTAAGGAGGAGGCCCAGGTGTACAATGGGGGGTGTAGCAACGTGCTAACGTGTCTAGCAGAGAGGATCCAGAGCCCTATGTACATGCCGACATGGCTGTCGGAGAGGTGTTGGTGCCCTGTTCATGTGATGTCGTGGCCGTCGGAGGAGCGCTTAAACCCTGTAGAAGCACAGCTGTCGGGGTTGTCGGGTCCTTGCTGACGTCTCCTTGCTTCTGTAAGGGGATGAGAACCACCGTCGTCATGGGAGCACGCGGGGTGCCATCATTACCTGTTTACCGGGGCAAGCCAGATGGGACGCCGGTCTTGTTCCCCGTAGCCTGAGCTAGCTAGGGGTAGGGTAATGATGGGCCCCCCTATAACGTGGTTGGTCCGAGCCCAAGGTCGGGCAAGGTGGTGACTCCTCCGAGGTCGAGGCTGAGTCCGAGCCCTGGGGTCGGGCGAAGCGGAGACCGTCTTCCGGGGTCGAGGTTGAGTCCGAGCCCTGGGGTCGGGCGAGGCGAAGACCGTCTTCCGGGGTCGAGGTTGAGTCTGAGCCCTGGGGTCGGGCGAGGCGGAGACCGTCTTCCGGGGTCGAGGTTGAGTCCGAGCCCTGGGGTCGGGCGAGGCGGAGCTTCCTATGGCGCCTGAGGCTGGACTCGGCTGCTGTCAGCCTCACCCTTGCGGGTGGCACAGCAGTCGGAGCAGGGCAGGCGGCGCTGTTTTCCTGTCAGGGCAGTCAGTGGAGGGGCGAAGTGACTGCGGTCACTACGGCCCTGTCAACTGTGGAACGCGCGTCAGGATAAGGTGTCAGGCGATCCTTGCATTGAATGCTCCTGCGATCCGGTCGGTTGGCGAGGCGATCTGGCCAAGGTTGCTTCTCCACGAAGCCTGCCCGAGCTGGGCCTCGAGCGAGTCGAAGGTGTGCCCGTTGCTTGAGGAGGCCCTCGGGCGAGGCGTGAATCCACCTGGGTCTACTGTTCCTGCCCGAGGCTGGGCTCGGGCGAGGCGAGATTGTGTCCCTTGAGTGGATGGATCTTTGACCTGTATTGCGCCCATCAGGCCTTTGCAGCTTGTGCTGATGGTGGTTACCAGCCGAGTTAATGAGTCTTGGGGTTACCCCTAATTATGGTCCCCGACAAATACAAACCTCAAATAATACTTTATCTGCCTTCATTTACAATGCAAACCTCAAATAATACTTCGTCTGCCTTTAGATACAATGCAAACCTCAAATAAGACTTCATCTGTCTTCAGGGGTGTGAATTAATCTCATGGGTCATACTTGAACCATAATCATCATCAATATATGATAGAGCATCAATATAATACAATCAAGTAAAACATCATCATAGAGTTCAATTATGAAATAATCTAATAATTCTGAATATTAGAGTGTAGGTGATAGAAATAACAGGTCAAAACGGTAGCAACCACCGCTACATTCACTTGCCTTCATCGAAGAAGAAAAATGTACTAGGCATGATCTGGAGTGTAGCCACCTGCTAGCGGGCATAAAACTTAGTACAAATATTTCACAAACATTTGCCAACAATCAACAAAACACACCTTCCGGTAAAAACCAGACGACATAAGCCAGGATAGCCCATGGCGTTTTAGCGCTGGTCGCCCCCGGCGTCCACCGGTGCGTCGTGGCTTGATGCCCCACAGCACGTGGCCATGGGGGCCCTCAGGCGGGTTTGTGTTCCTCGTCCTTGGACTTCTCCGACGGTCTTCGCTTTCAGGATTGGATTTCTAACAAGTTTAACCGCCCGATCAACCTCATCCCGGGTAAATTTGATCGTCACGAGTTCTTTTTAGTTGTCTCCTTTGGCAGATGCTCCATGCGGTTGTGCTCAGAGTCTATGGGTCTTCCTCTTCAATCTTTTGTTGGTGGCGAGGCTTGCTTTTTCAGGGTTTCACAACTTGCGGACCTGGTCTTTCGTTTTTTGATTTCTTGCAAGATTGTTGGTTTTGCAGTTTATCGGTTACGTTCCTATTCCTGCTCCGTATTCAAGGCCTATCTGCACCTTTGGAATTCTGGCGGCCCTAATTGGTTCATTGAGTGGCAGCGTTATTCAATGGAAGAATCTAAATCCTGGAAACTGGTTTCTCATCGCCGTTCTTCCCCGGCTCCGTTCGCTAATATGGCTCGTAAACCAGCTCTGTCAGGTGCAAATTTGGTCCCTTTGGGTCGTCAGATGAGGTCTGTTCGTGCTTCCACAGGTTTGAAGCAGCGACAATCGGTTTTTGATCAGATTTCCTTCCCCCTTCGCACTGTCAGTGATCATGGAGCTGTTGTTCGTCCGCATTTTCAAAATTATTCAAATCGCAGAATCGGCCGCAAGGTTCGCTCCGGATTTCGGTCATCATTGGGGGGCCCCGCGCTTCCCCATGGGCCCCACGTATGTGGGTTTGGTGGCCCAAGAAGATTTTGGAACAGTGCCCGGAGAATTTTGGGCAGGATTCTATCCCCAGCCTTAATGGCTCTTCTGTCCCAGCGGCGTCGGGACACCAGCATTTTAGGGATCTTTCCCTCTCAGGAAATAATTCACAATTATTTGGTCTCTCGGGGCAGAAGTGCAATCGACCGGTTGGCTCTTTTCCCGATATGTTCGCGAATGCCTCCTGGGTGTTTCCCCCGCGCTTATGGTTTAGGCCACCGCTGCTGTCGCTTACAGGTGGGCCCCCTCCCTGCCCTCTTTTAACAATTTTGGTGAGTTCTCTTAGGCGGTTCTTTCGAGTACCAACGCTTCGCCTTCCACGGAACTTGCACTGTTCACAAAACCCCATTCTACTTCGCTGCCCTGGAAGAATCCGTCGCCGTCGTGCTCTCTACTGAGTGTGGTGCCTCCGCCACCTTCGCATTCCAGCACTCTCGGTGCCACTGAAGATATGGCTTTTCGCAGAGTTGATCCTGCACCGTTCCTCCCCCATGGCTTCGTGGCGCAACAGGTCGATCATCGCGAGATAATGGTACGTACTGTAACTCGTCCTCAACCTTCGGCGCATGAAGATTAGGGCATTGTGCTTGTTCACCCTTTGCCGGAGCATGAGGTCAACTTCCACATCTTTGATGATATCATCCGTGAGTATCTTGTGGAAGTCCGGCGGGTTCAAGTCAGGAGCATCCAGCGCTCCCATTTGGGACAGGCTTTGGTGCGATTCAGGTTCGCGTTTGACAGAGACAACTTAGTGGCATTAGGCCCTCAGCAAGCCCTGGGATTTTCTTTTACTGTCATTCGTCACAATGAGGGCTGGAACTAGCGTGCCCTAACCTTTAATCATGAATGTTGGTTTATTCTTCTTGGTTTTCCTATGGATTTCTGGACTCATGAACACATCCAAAATGTGGTTGGTACCTTTGGAAGGGTTCTCATGTGGGACCCTGATCCTAATAATGCTACTAGGCTATTGGTTCGAGCAAGAGTGACTTCTTTACAGGAAGTGCCACAGTTCATAGCCTTCTCGGTGGCTGAAGGTTTTCAGGGTGTCTCTTGGACTGTTCAATGTGACATTGTGCAACAATTCATGCTTGGTGCCCAACCTCAAGATGAGGACCCCGTGCCTCCCTACCCTCATGATGGTCAACAACTTCCAGTTGTGTTTTTTTGGAATGGGTCAGCCAATGCCCAATTTTCACTTTTAGTTTGACCTCAATATTCCTCTCGTGGAAGGAGTCAATGCTGAGGAAGATGTTGCGATAAATGCTGATGAAGGTTGGGACCCTTGGCCTGTTAAGCAGGCTCAACCCCCTGAGCCAGTGGTCATTGCAAATAATGCAAACGTTGCGATCAATGAAGAAGAACAGTTCAGCTATCAGTTATCAGGTCTTGAAGACCTCCCTTCTGACGATTCGGTGGGCTACTTTAACGATATCATTATCCCTCAAGGAGTCCAGTTTCAGTAGGAAGAAGCCCCGGCACCGGCTGAAGCAGTTCTCGCCTTGCCTGCTTTTCCTCCTGAAAACATGAATTTGGAGGGAAACAATGTCGAGGGACAGGACGACATGCAAATTGAGGAAAACATCAATGTGGGCCTCATGTTGCACTTGGATCAGACCAACCCTGATCCTGCTTTTGAAGACTTCATGGCCAGAAAGTGTTCCTCCTCTTGGGCTGATTTGTTCCCTGGCAACGATGGCTCAGTTTTTGTTCCAAAGGTCGGGGCTGCTTTCTTCATGGGCCTTTTAATGAGGCCGGACTCTTTTGATTGGGCCAGAAAATTTCTATTGTCGGGAGCTATCTCTGCATTTGTCACACCCAGCATGGACACCATTTCAATCAGAATTCCCTCCAATTGTCTTCCTCCCCCCAGTCAGGACACCCCTGCTGAGCCACAGTCCCCTCCCCAGTCAAAGGCAACTTTCAGAAAAAAGGCAGCCTATCTCAGTCGACACGACAGTCAGAAGGAGTGCCAGGCTTAGGGCAAAGGCCAAGGGCTTTAAAAATTGCCCTAGGATTGGTAAAAAGAATTGTTCATGCTGCACCCAATACACTCCTACTCTACAACTTGACGTCATCAAGAAATTGGGAGCTGAATTTTGTAAGATGATCCCTTCCAAGCTTAATCCGGAGGATCTGAGCAGATCCAAGGCAACTGGTATTGCCATTCAGAGGCCAGTTGTTCCCCCCAGCAGCAAGGATGATGAACCCGAACCCTCTGATGAACAGGTGGGGGACCCTCACTTCAATGATGATAATGATGATGAATCTAGTACCTCGGCGGGGTTGTAAGGCTTTGGCCTCCCCTTTTTGGGCCGAAGAATGTCTCCTGTGCCCTGGTTGGCGAATATTTTGGTGGTGCCCCACGTATAACAACATGTTAATTGTTGGTGTCGGCGCGCATGTGGTGCTCTTTTCGTTTACTGAAACTAACTCTGGTGGAGTCGATGACTCTTTGCTGTTCAATATGATTAATTTTGGTGGAGTCGATGACTCTTTGCTGCTTGACATGGCTAATTTTGGTGTCTGGAGCTTCCGTTATTTTTATGTGGGCCCTGTTTGGAATTCTCTTGTTGGACCCCTTTGAATTCTTATTCCCCTCACGTCATGATGATTTTGCGGCCCTCTGGATTCCCCTGTTTATGGGCTTATATTGGTTTGAAGATCTATTGGTGTATGCTATGCATACCGGGATTCCCTAATTTAAAGATTGTTATTTTTCCATGACTTCCGGCCCTCAGAACTTACACCGCTCCTTGAAAATTCTGTCTCAAAACATTAGAGGAATTAATTCAGAGACCAAATGGAATTCCTTACGCAATAACATCTCGGACTCTAAATGTGATATCATATGTATTCAAGAGACAAAAAAAGAGTCCTTCGATGACTCCTACATTCGCCGCTTCTGCAACAGATCCTTTGATAAGTTCAAATTCGGACCTTCTATTGGCGCTTCTGGGGGTTTCTTAACAATTTGGAAAGGTTCTCTTTTTGATGTGGAGGTTATTGATCAAAACTCTTTCGGTCACACAATCTGTTTCCATACAAAGTTAACTAATCAAACTTGGTGGCTCACCAACATTTACGCCCCTTGTACTCCTCAAAGAAGAGAGGAATTCCTCTCTTGGTTTTCCAGTCTTGAGATTGATGATAACAAATTATGGATCTTCCTTGGTGACTTTAATATGATCAGATCTCCTGATAACCGCAATAAGCCGGGTGGAGATCACCTCAGAATGATGAGTTTTAATTTGGTAATCAGTCAGCTGGGGCTTCAGGAAATTCCTCTCAAAGGACAAGCTTACACTTGGTCAAATATGCGACGTCAACCGCTACTCGAAAAGCTAGATTGGTGCTTTGTGTCACAGGCTTGGTCGGTCACCTTTCCAGCCACTTCTGCATTCTCGCTTCCTAGAGGAACCTCGGATCATATTCCTTGGATAGTCAATGTTCAAATTAATGTTCCCAAACCTCCCATCTTCATATTTGAAAATTATTGGCTCCAGCTTGATGACTTCCACTCATTTTTCAAGATTCTTGGAATCAGCCTATCTTTCAACCATACCCTGCTAAAAGGCTCATGGCCAAGTTTAAAAGAGCACGCAAGGCAATCCATGTTTGGTGTAAGTCTCTTCCCAATTTAACAAAATTGATTGATAAGGTCAAGTTGGTGATTTAGCTTTTAGACTTCATTGAGGAGAGCAGAGACTTAACCATCCAGGAATGGAACTTCAAAGAAATTCTTCTTCTTCATTTACAAGATCTTTTAGCTAAGCAACAGATTTATTGGAAACAAAGAGGCCAAATCAAATGGGCCACCCTAGGAGATGCCGGCACTAAATTCTTTCACACCAATGCCACTGTCAAGCACATACATAACCTCATTTCTTCTCTTAAAGATGATAATGGAAATATGGCTCTCTCTCATAATGACAAAGAATTTGTGCTTTTCAATGCCTTCAAGAACCGTTTGGGGACTTCTCAACAAACTTCCATGGTTTTCAACTTATCTTCTTTGATTCAGCCGATTGATAATTTGTCAGAGCTTGAACACCCTTTCTCTTGTCTTGAGATTGATCAAATCATTGCTTGTCTGCCATCAAATAAATCGCCAGGTCCAGATGGCTTTAATACAGACTTTGTTAAAAAATGCTGGCCGGTGATTGCCCCTGATTTCTATGATCTTTTCAACAATTTTTTTGAAGGATCTCTCTGCATGCATAGCATTAGTGGGTCATATGTGACTCTCATTTCCAAAAATAGCTCTCCGGATTTAGTTGGTGATTATAGACCCATCTCCCTCCTTAACACGAGTGTCAAAGTTCTAACAAAAATCTTAGCCAATCGTTTACAACCAGTGATCACAAAGCTAGTCCATCAGAATCAATATGGTTTCATCAAGGATAGATCGATCCATGATTGCTTAGCGTGGGCTTTTGAATATATTTCCCTTTGCCACAAATCCAGAAAGGAAATGGTCATTTTAAAGCTTGATTTTGAGAAGGCATTTGATAAATTGGAGCATGCAGCTCTTATGGAGATCTTAAGACACAAGGGGTTCGGTGATAAATGGATCTACTGGGTTTCTATGATTCTTGGCTCCGTTTCTTCACAAGTTCTTTTGAATGGAGTCCCTGGGAAAAGATTTCACTGCAGAGCGGTGTCAGACAAGGTGATCCTTTGTCCCCGCTTCTTTTTGTTCTTGCAGCTGATCTTCTGCAGTCTATTGTCAACAAAGCTTGTGAAGGTGGCATTCTTCGTCTTTCATTACCAAATAATTGTGGTCCGGATTTCCCTATCATCCAATATGCCGACAATACTATTCTCATAATGGAAGCCTGTGGCAGAACCACCCGAATTATTCCAGCTTAAGTGCCTAAGTCACGCCTCAGGGGCCGTAACACACTTAAATCGGAATAACCCGTCAGTCCTTCAGATCTAGTCTGATAGAGCCACTTAACCAGGATCAACTTCCACAATCTCACTCAAAGGTGAGTCACAGGAGAAATACAATAAAACAGGAAACCTCAAATTAAGTACTGAATTATTACATAGATCGGAGTTCTTGAGTAGCAAATAAGTTCATAAAGTAAAGTGCAGCGGATAATCGATGTCGTCGGTAATGAGGAAATGGGCAAGGCCTAGCCCACTACTCCTCGTGCTCCTCTCCTGCCGGAGCAACATCCCACTCGACCGTCCAACCCGGTGGCAGGGTGGTAGGCCAAGTCACACCATCAACCATTTCCTGAATGGTACCTGCAAAAATGGTGCCACAAGCAAGGCTGAGTATACTAATACTCAGCTAGACTTAACCGGTGTGAGGAGTCTACTCCTCTACCTCTAGACTATGCAGCTGTTTGGCTGAGGGGTTTGGTTTGCCAAAAGCACTAGCTGTTTCTAAAATCAATTTTTAGCTTTTCAAATTCTACCATCATTTAACTTAGCTAGATTTGCTCCTTCTAAGCATACATGGTAACAAGCATTTAGTTCAATCAACAAGTTATCTCATGTAACCACATTTCACTTCTTACTCGATGCAGTACAAGGAATCAAGCAGTCTCATTAGCTGCGAGAAGCAGACGATTCGAATCGAGTTTTAACCTTGCAAGGTAAACCTAAACACACGGCATGTCAGGGTACTCCGACCCCACACATGACAACTGTCCCCATCGATTCCCCGTTCGCGTCCAGACCTCACCGCCTTGGCATACAATGCTCCACTGACCCCGGCTGCCGCCGTGCAGTGACCGCACTTGTACCCACCATAGCTAGCATGGGAGACCCAGTCTCAGGTCGCATGAGGGATAAAGTCCGCGCCCGGCTTCACTCAGGTACTAGGTTTACTGGTTACCATTTTTCCCGGCATGTGCTTAGTACGTTCAAAAGCTTGACTCAGGTATCCACACATTAATCCTTAATCCATTTTTCCCGTCTCATGGACAAGGCATCCTCCCTGGATCCAAGTCCATAGACCAACATAGATCCCGTTATCAAGATGAATACAATCAATTCCTGCCTCGCGCGAGTGCTAGAAAAATCACTCGACTTCTACCGAGATCCTGATTTAGCATAGCAGCTACTCGGCCTAGCATACTAGTATTCATCTCAAAAAGGAATCCTAAGTTCATGCAACTAGAGGTTTCAAGCAACTCCTACACTTAAGTGCACATTGCAATCCTACAAGCATTAAGTGTAGTAAAATAGCATAAGTAATAGGTTATGCATAAAACCGGGGCTTGCCTTCAATTGTTGGGGCTGCGGGGAGATCCTCAATAGCAGCCTCTGAAGCCTGCTCCTGGTCCTCCTCTTGGACAGGTCCTTGCTCGGGGATGAGCACGTACTCTCTGTCGGCAAGATTACAATCTAATGAATGCAATGCGTAAGATATATGCATGATATGATATGTGCTTTTAGAAATTACAACTTTTGGAGGTGTATGATCTACTTGAGTTAAACAAGGTTAACTTTAGTTATGTAGGACCCTTGGGTGGTATACTTGGTAGATTGGTTTAAACTTAGCTAAGGTAAGTAGGTTACAATTTTGGGGTTCCACTGAATTCTTTTTAAGTCTTAGGGAGAATTGATTAAGTTCTCAAGTTAGACTTATTGGGGTGAGGTTTATTTCTTCTTCCTTTTTCTTTTATTCTCTTAGGGTTTTGGGGTAGGTTTGAACTACAAGTTGCTTCTATAAAATTCTAAAAATTCTGCAAAAATTACAGTGCCTTGTTACTGGTGTGTGTTTCTCTGTCTCAAAATTTGGGAATCAGAAAGTGAATAGTTTTCTCTGGACAAAATTATTAAACTCTAGGGCAGAAAGGGTACTTTGAACTACAACTACTATTTAACAGTGGGTAATTCTCTAAAACTTATTTTTGCTGGCTTTTAGGTGTTATAACATGACTTGATACAAGTTTATAATCATTAATACCCTTTTAATTATTTTTCTAAGGTTTTCTCAAGTTTCTAGCCAAATGGGTGCTTTCTACTACCACTATATTTGAAAAACATCAAACAACAGAGTTCTTATTTTTCTTGGTTATTATTTTGTGTAAGAGCAATCATTCTGAAGTTTGGCATCTTTTTGCTTAAGGGAAGGGGTGGTATGCATTATTTGAATTAAGTGGCCTTTCTCTTAAATCATTGGCAATTGGTATGAGTTTGCTTCTTTTTCATGGGTTTGCATTTTTTTCTGGTAGTTTATCTCATCATGGACTTAGCTAATTTTTGGTTGCCCATTATCACATTATTTGGGGTTGATCAAGATTTAGTTGGAAAATGCCTTATTATCACTTTGTATTTATTTCCCTTACTTAAAAAGTTGGGCTGGGGTGCTCTGTATTTTTGTAGTGGGGCTCTGGTGGTTATAAGTCCACTGGGTTTTTGTTAAGCATTTTGGTTATAGTTTTGCCTCTTTAATAATTGATTTTCAGTCTAAATAAGGCTAAATAAATCATCTTAATTTAAAACTGGTCCAATTTAATGGTCTCTGTATTTTTCCTAGGTTCTCTGTTACATAAGTAAACTAGGAAAAATAATCTTAATCACTGTTCATTAATCTCTAATACCTCTCTGATTTTCTCTAAGTTTTGGACAAAACATCTTTAAATGAGAAACTATATCATATCTTTCAATGCTGGGGTTCCCATTATTTTTAAACAGTGTCTAAAAGAGGTTTGATCATCTACAAATTTTCCTAAGTTCAGCACAGAAGAAAAACTAATTTTCCTTAATTAAACAAGGTTTAGTGGGTTTCTGTTTTTAATTTTAAACTCTAAAATATTGAACAGAAAGTATAGGGTCTACTATTTTAAATGATAGATCATAATATACAGGAGCTAGCAAAATTGGTTTGACAGCTTTTTATTAAGATTTCATCAAGTTATGGTTTTTCTAAGTTCTTTGGTCAATTTAAAAGAATAACAGAATTAGTTTAAATGGAAATCCACTTTGCACTGGGGTCCCTGGCGGGTTTTCTAAGTTTTCTTCGCGAATCAGTCCTTAAGCTACTATTCACATGAGTCTCTGACTTCACAGAAAACCCCTCGGGTTCTACAGATTCTAACCCGAGGTCCTTCTTCTACCTCACACAGTAACCGCGGCGGAAGAAAGGGCGGAGGGGCTTACCGGCGGCGAGATGGCTCCGGTGAAGCGGTCGAGGACGAAGGGGAGGTCTCGGGGATCACAACGGTGTGCAGAACGCCGTCGGAGATGGCCGGAGTCGGTCGGTCCACGCGCGCAGGCGGGGATGCTTGTCGGCGGCGAGGAGACCGGCCTGGTCACGGCGAGATAGTTCAATCAAGTGGGTCAGGGAGGTCCACGGGGTGCCAGAGAAGCTATGAGCGCAAGGAATTGGTCGGAGACTCACTGGATAACTTGGTCCACGCGCGGCGGTGGAAGACCGAAGTCCGGTGAGGTCGATCTCGGGCCTCCGGTGAAGTCCGGTCGAGTCTGAGGGCTTGGCAAGCTTCACGGGCTACTGGCGGAGCTAGCCGAAACACTGGCCTGCCCAGAGGATGGCTGGAGTGGGCTGGCCACGATGGCCGAAGCTCTGGCGGCAATGGCGGGCGGAATGAGCTCGCCGGAGCTAAGGGAAAGTGGCTGGCCGGAGAGGGTGAGTGCGGGGCGAAGTGGGGCGCGCCTGGGAAGGCTTTATAGGCACGACGCGGTGCACGGGCGGTCGTGGACCGGCGAGTGCGCGCGGGCGTGCACTGGGAAGGCGCGGTGCGCGAACGGGCGTGAACCGGGGTGTCAGCCACGGTCGAACACGTGTTCCTGTTGCCTCTGCCCCTGTTCAAGCGCCGATTGGGAGCAAATCTTCGCGAATTTGGGTAAGATCGCTGTGAAGGATTTGTTCACCAGACCAAGCTTTGTCTTTTGTGTATGGACGACGTGCGGTTTTAGGCTAGGGACAGGGAGTTGTAGCGTCACCAAGGTGCCAGTGTCAGAGTGCCTGGTCCCGAGGTCAAACTGCGCCAAAACCATGCCAAATGAATTTGGTTTGAGTTCAAACTTTCCCAGAATGTGTTCAAGGGAATTTGGCACGACTTTGATATTTGGATCTCCTGGCTTTGAGTTTTGAAAAACAGAGAACGAAGATGATCTTTGGGAAGAGGTCTGAATTTCAGAAATTCAGTAATCTGAATTTCTCCAAGGGTTCATAGATCAAGGGCTGATTTGGGGATTTATTTGAGTTATTTTGGCTAAGCCTTCTCAATCTTTCTTGTTGCTTAATAAACATACTTTAATTCTTATAATTGGCTCAACTCAAAATTTTAAACTTTTCATTCCCTTTTTCTTGTTTTCTTGAATTTTGCTCATGGGGCTCACTTAGGGTTTTTTAATTAGGGTTGCACAATCTCATCTTTTAAAGGACCCAATTGTTTTGATCATGACACTTTTAAGTATATACTTGGTGACTTCTTTATTACTTAAGTTATTTTGGTGTTCATGCTTACTTTGGTTCACATAAAATAATGGCTCTTGGTTTGGCATTTGAGATAAACCCTAGGTGACACTGGGGTGTCACAAAGCCTGTCCTAGACAGCTTTTCTTTTTAAAAGCAATGCTCAATTCTTTTGCTGACTCCACTGGGCTTCATCTGAATTACCATAAATCCAACATTTATCCCATCAATGTCATGGACCAGAAAATGGAGATAATTGCAAATACATTTCATTGCAAAATTGGATCAATGCCCTTTACTTACTTAGGGCTTTCCTTGGGTCTTCAGAGACCCAACTTGGGTGCTTTTCTCCCCCTTATCCAGAAAATTGAAAAAAGACTGGCGTCAACCTCCATCTTCTTATCACAGGCTAGAAGGCTCCAAATGGTTAATGCAGTCTTCTCCTCTCTTCCAACATACTACATGTGCACCCTTAAGCTCCCCAAAACGGTGATCAAGCATATTGACAGACTCAGACGGCATTGCCTTTGGAGAGGTGCTGATTTAAATGCTAAGAAACCCCCTCAAGTTGCTTGGAATTCGGTTTGCAAGCCAAAATTTCAGGGGGGATTGGGTGTAATTAATTTGGCATTACAAAATAGAGCCCTACTCATGAAAAATCTTCATAAATTCTTTAACAGAGCTGACATCCCATGGGTCAATATTGTATGGACCAATCATTACAGTCACTCTCTGCCCTCGGATAAACCAGTTGGCTCTTTTTGGTGGCGAGATGTCCTTAAAACGCTTGAACCATTTAAGAGAATTGCTAGGGTGGAAATTGGAGATGGAAGAACAACACTCCTTTAGCATGATAACTGGGATGGTATTTCCAAATCAACACAGTATCCAGAACTTTGGTCCTTCGCTGCATGCAAAGACATCACCGTCCTACAAGCAAGATTGGTTGATTCCCAAGAAATGTTCCATGCACCGTTGTCCATTGAAGCCTTTGTTCAACTTCAAGAGTTGAATGATTGCTTGGATAATCTCCCACATAATAATCAGAGAGACAAATGGAGCTGCTCTACTTCTTCTAGCTTATTTTCCTCGCAAAAGATTTATTCTCATTTGATGGGCAACCAGTGAACACATCTCTTCTTCACTTGGCTATGGAAATCCAAATGTCAACCCAAGCAAAAGGTGTTTTTTTGGCTGCTACTTAAGGACAGATTAAATACCAGAGCTTTTCTAAGGCAGCGCGCTATGTTACTGGATTCATACTCCTGTGACAACTGTATTCTCCAAGCTGAAGAGATGGCCACTCATCTTTTTTCAGATGCAATTTTGCTAGGAGATGTTGGTCCTTGGTAGGAATCTCTCCATCACGTTCTGCTGACTTATTCAACACCATTTTGAGAATCAGAAGACGTTGGCAAGTCCCTTGGAAACTTGAAGCTATAATCTTATTGACCTGGGGCATCTGGAAATGCAGAAATAATTGGGTACTCAATGAAATTCCGCCCACGGTGGAAGGTTGTCGAGATATGTTCAAATCAGAAATGAACCTTCTATGTCCGGAGGCAAGTTCAGCTGGTGTATGGTCAAAGAGGTTCACAGCTGAAGTTGAAGTTCAGCTGGAGTTGAGAAAGTTCAACTGTAGTTGAAAAAGCTCAACACAGCTGAAGTTCAGCTCAGCTGAAAAGCTCAACTGTAGTTGAAAAAGCTCAACTCAGCTGAAGTTTAGTTCAGCTGCAAAGCTCAACTGCAGTTGAACAAGTTTAGCTGTTTTTCAACAGGAACACTCTAGGTTTCTCAAACCTAAACACGTTCAACCATAGAATGTTAAAGAGATTTTTGGTTTTCAAAAATAGCTTTTAAATTTGGGGGCTTCAGCTATAGCAAACACCATTATCTGTGCAAAAACTACTAAGGAAGAATTACATCATGCAACTCAAGATTTACATTGAGTTTTATACGTCCGTCGCATAAAGTCCTTTGCAAGGAACATGCATAGTGTTTCTTTTTGTCCTTGCTACTTCCTTTAGTTCCTGTACATTCTAAATATATACTGGGAATAAAAATGTTAGTACCCTTATTTGTGTTGTCATTAAATCACCAAAACCCTCACTTAGGGTTGATTGCACTTACAATCTCCCCCTTTTGGTGATTGATGCCAAAACAAATAAAGTAAAAAAGATGAAGATTTTTAAGTATTAAGGTTCTTTTGAATAATTGTATGTAGATGCCCCCCCTAAATGTGTGCACAAATTTTGAATTAAGTGTGTTGACATAATATGTCAAATAAGCAACACATTTAGAGTTAGTGACCAAGTCCATACTAAATACAATCATCCGAGGGGTGCATGTGTGTCATTAAGAGAGCTGTGATGCATATGATTATTTCTAAACACACATCATTTGTATTTCGTGGCAATATAATTATTACAAACAGATAGGGCAAAAGATGATGGCCGGAGGACCATCATAACATAGTGAATAATATGCCAGCTGTTTTATTACATCCATTCATAAAAAAGATACAAGCCACAATAGTGGCCAAAAACAAAACAATAAAGAAGAATTAAAGAACCAAAATAAAACCGACTTGACCATAGATTTTAGATTTTCTCCCCCTTTTTGACAGCAATGACCAAAAAAGGAGGAGAGAGAGAAAGAGAGCACATGACTCAATACCCTCCAGGAGGAGGATATGATGGAGGATAGGAGGGGTAGTCCGGAAAGAAAGTCCGCATCATGTCTTCCTCGAATGAGGAGTCCCGAGGGGGCTCATCACCAGTAGAAAAACTAGATGCAGAAGACGTACCCTGATGATGAGGAAGAGGAGGAGGGTGGTGATGGTAACCGGAGCCAGAAGGCCTCGGATCACCAGCAATGGGTCCTTGACCCGGGTAGGGAGGAGGAGGAAAGTGACCAGAGCCAGGTGGCCTCGGGTCACCGGGAATGGGTCCCTGACCCGAATAGGGAGGAGGAGGAAAGTGACCAGAGGTATAGTAGGTGTCATCAAACTCCCGGGCCTCATGCACAGGAGTAATGAATGGTACACCAAACTCCTGTTGGTGCCACTCATTAAGGTTGGTAGGGAAGGTGGGAGTCGGAGGTGGAGGGGACCCAGGAGGCAGGGGATGACCCGTGGCGGCGGCATAACGACGAAAGTCCTCATGCAGCCGGTCAGTCCGGCGCCGATGCACGGACTCCTCGATCGCCCGGTCACGGCACATGGCGAAGGCGCCAAAAATGCCCTTGCCCAGACGAATGAACAGTCCCCGGCCATGACCCTGTCCCTGGCCCTGACCACTTCCACTCCCGTTGCGGTCCATCGAACGTGAGGCAGTGGCGGCGCGAGAGGAGGACTCATGATGAGGAGGCGGCTCATCAAAAGAGGCAGGGCCTCCAGACCCTGAGGGAGCCCGCTTTGTATGAGCAGCTGGGTTGCTGGAATCAACCCAGTATGGTACATAGCGGGAGTGTTTGACAGGCTTTTCGAAGCGAGTCTGAGTGACCACTTCGTTCATCTTCATAATAAAGGGTGCATGGATACACCCCTTGAGTGGAGACCATGAAGCATGAAGGATCTCTTCCCAGATCATGTCAGACACGTTTATGCGGGCAAGACTATTTAGAGCAAGGAGAAGAAGGAAAACCGACTCTCCCAAACAACATTCATTTGATTTCCACCCTTCGGGAGAACGGTCATCCAGGACAAAGAGTTAGTATCTATGCATGTTGGCAGTGGTACAAAACTCCCACTCCAAAGAGATATGAATAAATTCAGTCTCTTCCCGCATGGGCAGCCTAATGTCATGGACTTTCATGTTGCTGCCCTGAATATCTTCATCAGAGAAGCCCAAGATATGGGCAAAAACGACGGTAGCTAACTTTATGCCAAACCCCCTAGATAAAAAAGTACATGACTGGGTAGTCATACCCATCAGCTTCTGTAATATCCCAAAAAATGTTGACCAAAAGTTGATCTTCGATGCGTGGATGAGGGAAAGGGTTGTGGGCCGTTGGATGCAAAGTCAGGAGACATCTGAGGCGTCGTTTCTCTTTCTCCCACGAAACCCTAGTGGTCGCCCCCCTTTTTTCCCTTTTCTTGGCCGCCAACCCCCTCCCCCCTTTTCCTTTACTTGGCCGCCCCTCCCCCTTCCCCTTTGCAGCTGCCCTCCACTGCTTCCTCCTCCCGCTAGATCTCCCCCCCCACGTAGCAAGGATCGAGAAGAGGTGGAGCAAGATGGATTGAAGAGAAAGAGAGGATCAAGGAGATGTTCTACCCCCATCTCTTGCAGATTTTCTTGGGGAAACCCTATGTAAGGATGGGATCCTTGTTCCTCCCTATAATTATGTGCTTTTGGAGGTTGTGGATCATGTGAATCGAAGGATTAGAGGTTGGATTAGATGTGGGGTTAGGTTTTGATCTCGAATTTAATTTTTGCAGAATGGCTAATTCGACAGTTTATGTTCATGCCAGTTTTCCGTGGTCTTAGTGGTCTCAAAAAAAAATAAAAAGTCTATATATGAGTCGTAGATAATTTGTAGATCTTTCCGTGGCCGTGAAGAACACATCAATCGGACATCAGAATAGAAAGTTATTGCAGTTTGATTATAGCAGTTTTTCAGTCTCATAATTCTGTGCAGAATCTGTTCTCTTAAGAGTTAGGCAATTTTATCAACATAATTAAACTGTGGGTTGGTAAAAGAAGTTGTAGATAATTTCATAATATTTCCAGATTGTTAAAGAGTGCATTCATATGATTTGTGAAACTCCAGTTCTGTTTGTTTTACTGTGGCTGTTCCTGTTTGCCTGACAAAAATGAGCGGGTCTGTTCACTGGTGGGTTTCATCTAGTAAATGGCCGAATTGGCTCTTCCAACTACGGAGACTTTTGTAGAGGGATAAAATTTCTTACTGCCAGCAGAATTTCATAATTTTTGGTTTCGTAGTTTGGGAGATATCAAATTTTGAAGTTAACTATGCTGCTGTCTAAAACAAATTCAGTCAGTTATCTTGTCAGATGTTTTAGAACTTATAGATGACAGAATTTAATTATCCATTGAATACCGAAGTTATAGAGTATTTTGTGTAGATACTCCTAGAGTATTTGTTGGATATCACCACTGTTTTAATTTTAAAGATACAAAATTAACAAACAGCGATGCTGCTGTATGGCATGTGGTTCATGGTGGGAGTCCTTCCACTGGGTCTTGGTTTCATGTGTAGGAGTGTTTTGTTGATTGTTTTTTAAATAAAAGTTACTATAGGGGGGCCTACAGTATTTTATTGCTTAAGGAAAAAAGGGGGGTGTAGATACAGAAGGTTAAGTATAGAAAGGAGAATGAAAGTTACATAACAGAATGCTGAAGCCAGGTTTTAATTTTATCTCCTATTATTGGCTTAACTCGATGGGCAGTTGAGCTGGGGTTTTCTCTCCTAAACTCTCTTGTCAAGACCAGCTGAACTGGTCCTGAGGGGCAGTTCAACTGGTCTCTGACCCCTCTGACTTCTGACCTACAGTCTGCCAGTCAGACTGGCAGACAGGTCGCCAGAGATGTCAGGGGCGGTTCAACTGCCCTAGGGGCGGTTCAACCGGTCTGGTCAACCTTGTCAGACTGCAGTTCAGTCTGCCAGTCAGTCTGATAGTCAGACTGGCAGACAGTCTGCCTGACCTGCTAGGGGCGGTTCAACCGCCCTAGGGGGCAGTTCAACCGGTCTTTAATGGGGTCCTAGGTCAAACGACTAGTTTTTGAGCCTTGACTATAAATAGGACCCCACACCCCTCTCTTCAATGCTGCTGAACACCCCCACACTTATTGCTCACCTAACTTGAGACAAAAGCACTGCTCTCTCTCACACACTTAAATCTTGCTCTAGATTCAACTTTGTTGGAGGAGCTCTTGGGTGAGAGGTTTGTACTTGTGCTCACGATTTGGTTTTCCTCTCCCATCTCATTTAATATCTTGAGCTTGTTGCAAACACCTCTTGTGCGTTCTTTGTGTTCTTGAAACCCTAGGTTTCAAGACGATTTGAGGTTTCTTGGGAGTCTCCAAATTTGTGGACGATCCCAAGAACTTTGTAATTCCGCTCTTGTGAGCAACATTTGAGATAAGGAATCCCTTGATCTTGGTGGTCGGGTTTTGGAGGATTAGGGTTGAAAAAGACCCAGCCCTTTGTGGGCTCCTCAACAGGGAGTAGGACACCTTTGTGGTGTGGCCGAACCTCGGGATAAATCTTGTGTCTTGTGTTCTTGCTTGCTTTGCGCTTGAGATATTTTTGTTAGCAAGATAGACATATAGATTTTCTCGTCGTGTGGATCTTGTGGTGAAATAGATTTTATATATTCACTCTCCACAATTTGACCTAGTTATATTCCACTTCTCGAAAGGATTCGCAACTTACATTTTCTCTTAAATAATAGCCTAAAGTTTGCATAACAGTTGGATTGGTTCAGAGTGGTTCAACTTGCCCACGTAGCAGTTGAACCGGCCTGCCTAGTTGAACTGTGAATTTAACAATCTTTCGAAGTTTGTGTTGAAAATTTTCAGATTAGCCTATTCACCCCCCTCTAGGCTACTTTCAAACCCTTTACCGCATACTTCATATCACCGTCGCCCTTCGGCTCCGGCATCGACCACTCAACCTCTATGGCCAAACATTCTATGCCAAGTGTTCTTGAACTAGATCTCTGGTTCCTATATAACTGCACATGATATTGAAAGCAACCATGGTAGATTGTGGTTCATCTTTCATGCAGCACATCGACTTTTTAATGCTGAAGGATGGCTTCACTGACCTTTGGAAAATATCCTGAATATACTCCCTCTTCTCTAGGTCATTTTTCACATAAAACCATTCTTTTGTCCAGGAGTTCGACCATTTGCTTCGGTACACCGTACACCAAGACGGGGAACTGAGCGCCTTTTCGGTATTAAAAGTTGTAGTAATCGAAATTGTTATGAAGTCTCTCTTTTCCTATAACTTTAGTATAATAGTGCAATTCATGCAATCGACAGAAGCATTCCGCATTCGGTTCAGCACCCTAGCTTCGAACCGCCCAAATAAACACCCCTAGTCTCATTATGGCGCTAGGGGTCAATTGATGAAGGTATATCTCGTACTTCTTCAATACTTCGACCACCATCTTGTGTAATGGAAACCGAAACTAGCCTTGAAAAATCTTCAAAAGACTACAACTTCATTCTTTTGTGGTAGAGGCACAATATCCTCTTGGCTAAGTCTAATTATGTCAGTATCTTCAATGTAATTTAGCATCTTCATCACTTCAACATACCCTATCTTTAATGCAGATTTCCCAAAGTTTGCATGACTCGGCTTCATCGGGTGAATGTCGCTATCATCCTCCTCAAATTTGAGCTCTCCGTCACTCTCTTCCCAACACATCTTCAATATTTCCTTCAGTAGCCCGAGTTACCAAGTCTACAACACCTATTAGAACGATGTTTATTTCTTCCTTCTTCTCGGCGACATCCGAGGATGCCAAGGCGCCTAGTTCGAAGATCACCTTACTCTCCGCCATTGGCGAAAGCACGAAGATCTCAAAAAGGAAAAAGAGTTGATGAGCTTTGAAGTCAAAGAAAATGTGGACAGCAAGATGACAAGAGCACCAAAAGCCACTTTTATCTACCAAGAACATGCCCTGCTATATAGGTAAAAGGCATAGGATCCAAGGAGCCATACAATGGTCACTCGCTGCAAGTGGACCGCCCAGATCGTCCTCCACCTCTTGACTGGGAAAGCATATTCCGGAGGGTACTTTTTCAATAATGTGTTTTGGGAAGGTGTTTTTGGTACCTTCGACATAAGGTCTCCCTTCATGTATTCTGCGGTCTTAGCACATTATAGAAAACGAACTAATACCGCGAGGGGCTACTGTTGGGGGTCTGCTTGTGCTAAAGGCCTTTAAAATAATAAAATCGTATCCATCTTTCAGTTTGTTTCAGGAGTAATAAATTGACCTTCATCCTAAAAGCATCCATAGGGTACAAGTATAAGGTGGCAGCCTCGGCGTCATAACTTGGACGAAGCGTGATGAAGCTCGAAAGCCGAAGCACACATCCCAGAGGACAAAGGGCAGCTCAAGCGGCGTGCGCAACACATTTCCATGAGGAAAAGACAACACCTCATCAGTCTTTGTAGATCATATGTATAGGATTTAGGGATATAAATATAATTTTATATAAAGTTGTATGTCGCGCTGTCCCTATAACTAGCAGTATAGTGCCCATATGGGGCTACACTCCGGCAATCGACTGGAGTATTGTTGAATTGCTCTGCATCCTCTTGAGTCCAAGACATTCTTGTATCACCTCCAAGCATTCGAAGGTATCCTTGTGAACTCGTGTGAATAATGTTTCTATGTCCTTCCACAAAACACTTTTATTTGTCTTAACCTTCTCCATATGGCTTACTTATGTTATTTTTAAGTAGATCAAAAGGTGAATGGACCATATTACTTTAATTAGGGTTCTTTTTAGGAATCTTTATAGGTGATCAATATGGATTTTTTAGAGTTATCAAAAGAGAAGGACCTCAATGATTAATTGTCATGCTCCTCAAAACCTTAACATGTATGGCCTATGGATGGACCTGCAGCATGCAAGATAAAGAGGGTGCTTGTTTTTGCTTAAAATCGAATCCTGGCCGTCAGAATCAGATTTTAGCAGCTAAATGTTTCGGTTCTCAGTCGACCTTCGTGACTTTGGCGAAAATCGTCCAAATCATGATGAGAGAAATACGTCACCTCCTAGATCTTAAACCCTATAAACCCCTCATCTTCTCTTGCACATAAGTGCCCACGATATTCAAATTCTCCCCGGAGACAAATTTTCCAAGAATTCAGATTCTCTGAACCAAATGGACCCAAAATGCTAAGGATCAACGTTCACGAGAAAAAAAACAGGTCCGATCACAGGACAAGAGAGCAGTGGCGTGGGATTGGCAATTGGCATCAGTAGTGTCATGACGTTTGCGTCTTTGCTTCGCTCGCTTTCCTCTGTAGCTGTATTAATGCTCATCACCGATTCCGACTTGCCCTCACCTTGTAGCCTAAACTTGCGGCTACTCTGCTGCCACCACCCACCTCCTCTCTCTTCACCTCCCATTCTCTCTCTCCGCCCCCTGCTTGCCTGCTCTACCCACCTCATAAACTTCCCCACTCCTTCCTCCATTTCCATCCATTCTTCTCCCCAGGCTGCCGCCGCTGGCAGCCGCATATGCTGCTGCTGGTGCTCTGCTACTCCTTCGTCAATCTCTGCTGCCGTAAGTTACATATATGGCTGACACTCTCTCCTATTTTTTCTCATTCTTATTCGTATTTTATTATGCGATTCTTGAAAGTACAGAACTGTCAGGACTACAGAAATTAGGATGTTCCATGTCGTTTTTTTTGGGTTTTTCATGCCGTTGAACATTTACCTCCTGCTCCTGTTTTGGTAGTGTTTGTTCGACATTTCTGGTTTGTACACGCAGCTGTGCGAAGATCTTACACAACGGCGACTGTAATCTTTTTCCTCAGGGAACTCCGTAGTGCCTACAGTGGCCTTTTTCGTTTGTCCAAATCTTGGTAGAATTATAAGCAAAAAAAAAAAAGTTTTTTCCCTGTTGTATGTGTAGTTTATCCCTTCCCCCCACGGTTGTAGGTCAGTAGGTGTAGCAATGATCATCCTTTTGCTTTTGCGTAGCTTTCATGTCATGACTGGGTACACCATTTTCTTGGAGTTCATATAGTTCAGAACTTCGCGAATTGTGCTTATTAAGACGTCGGCTAAGTACGTTTCATATGCTCTACACTTTCCCGTCTCAATAATTGCCCCCCCCCCCCCCCCCCCCCCCCCCGGCATATGTATGTTAATTTTATTTCTGACGGACTTTGCACTGTCATTGTTGACTAGCTAGGCATTTTGTTTTATTTTAGGTTTGGCATTAGACGGATTCCAGTCAACTCCATCCATTTTGATGGTTAAACTATCAAAGATACTGCCGGTGCTGTGAATGGCTGCTCAAGTTCCTCAGATTCTTTAAATTCTGAGTTCATCCTCAATTCGGGGCTCTTGGTTTAAGCCGTTGGACGATTCATTGTACCGCGGAGGATTTTTTATGGCTCATGTTGCCTCGTGACATTGTGGTCTGACCAAAAGCTGCTTTTACATCTCCTTCATGGGCTGTTCAGCTTCCAAGTGTTGTTCACAATTGAAGTGCTCTTTGTGCTCAAATGGGTGCCTGGGGCAGGCACCTGACTCCCCGAGGGAATCCAGGGGAAAGTCAAGTCGGGGGAGAGGGAGGGTAGATTCTAGTGGTTCAGATGATTCTTCTGGTGATGATCTCGGGGAAGATGACGATGCTTTTAACCATATGAATGCTACAAGGGAATCAACTGCTGGCATCAGCCGACTGTCAAGGGTGTCGTCACAGTTTCTTCCTCCCGATGCTTCACGCAAGGTTCAGGTCCCTTTGGGTAACTATGACCTGAGATACTCCTTCCTGTCTCAAAGAGGTTACTACCCAGAATCACTGGACAAGGCAAATCAAGATAGCTACTGCGTACATACCCCATTTGGACCTAGTCCTGATGACCACTTATTCGGTGTGTTTGATGGCCATGGGGAATATGGAGCTCAATGCTCGCAATTTGTGAAGCGAAGATTATGCGAGAACCTGCTCAGAGATAACAGGTTTCGTACCGATGCTGTGCTGGCTCTTCATTCTGCTTTTGTGGCAACGAACACACAGCTGCATGCCGACAACTTGGATGACTCCATGAGTGGTACTACTGCAGTCACTATCTTGGTCAGGGGTAAAACTATTTACGTTGCAAATACCGGTGATTCGCGTGCTGTTATCGCCGAAAAACAAGGGGATGACATTGTCGCTGTTGACCTTTCCATAGATCAAACCCCTTACCGGTTTGATGAGCTTGAAAGGGTCAAGGAATGTGGTGCTAGGGTTCTAACGTTGGACCAAATAGAGGGCCTAAAGAACCCAGATGTGCAGTGTTGGGGTACTGAAGAAAGTGACGATGGCGATCCTCCAAGGTTATGGGTGCAAAATGGCATGTACCCAGGAACTGCTTTTACCCGTAGCATTGGAGATTCTGTTGCTGAGTCAATTGGTGTCATTGCAGATCCCGAGATTTTTGTCCTGGATCTCAATTCCAACAATCCATTTTTCGTTCTTGCTAGCGATGGCGTTTTTGAGTTCCTTTCCAGTCAAACAGTTGTCGACATGGTAAGTTGTATCCATCACCTTAACAATATCATCTTTGCATAATTCACAATTTGGGTGATTAGGCGCACTCTATAGCCCAAGTGATTCACTGCAGTCATAGAGCATAAAGATACATTAGATATTAAATCCTTCCTATTCAATTTTAAAATACAGAATTAAATCTCAATAATGAAGTGTTAAATCATATAAGGACTAAAGTGAATCTGCAGATTAATGGGTTAACTCAAGGATTTAATTCTAATGAAGTGTGAAGTCAGTATTTTAAGTGAGGTTTCTACTCTAATACAGTGAATTTGCAGGTTTCTAAATACAAGGATCCTCGAGATGCATGTGCAGAAATTGTCGCTGAGTCCTATCGTCTTTGGCTACAGTATGAAACTCGTACAGATGACATTACAATCATACTCGTGCATATTAATGGGTTAACTGATGTATGTAATTATTATTTTTTCTTGTGCATTGTTTCCATATCGATTGTTTCATCAAATTCCCTGAAGAAACCTCACGTGTCTGCTCTTACTGTCTTACTAGAAGGAATCTACCCAGACTGTTACGAAGGTGACTTTACAACCTTCACAACAAGTAGTAGGACTGGCAGGCCCTGAATCGCCACTAATAGTAAGTTCCAACACCAATAATCAGCGCTCCAAGCATGATTTATCACGGGCACGATTGAGGGCTCTTGAAAGTTCTCTAGAGAATGGTCAATTATGGGTCCCTCCATCTCCATCGCATCGGAAGACATGGGAAGAGCAAGTAAGGTCTACCAATTTTGTCACTATATGAACTTTCTCTTTACTTCAGAAGTTTCTTGATGTCTTATCACTGAAAAAACTCAAACAACTTGATGTGAAGGCGCATATTGAGCGGGTACTACATGATCATTTCCTATTTAGGAAGCTTACTGACTCACAATGTCATGTTCTACTTGATTGTATGCAACGAGTTGAGGTGAAACCTAGGGATATAGTAGTACAACAGGTTATCTCCTTTCTATGTTTTTGAGCTCAAATGTGATTGATTTTTTAGGTTACTTATAAGTTATAAGTTTTGAATCAGGATGTTGTGTGATGTAGGGCGGTGAAGGTGACTGCTTCTATGTAGTTGGTAGTGGTGAGTATGAAGTTCTGGCTATTCAGGTATATATTTCTAATCAAATACATGCCACGTGTACATTTGATTTCAGATTGAGTTTTAGTGCTATTAAAACACAGTTGTTAGGAATTAGAGACCAATAAGATGAATCATGTTGTGCAGTGGATCTTATCTAAGGGCCACTTTGCAGAGCTCCTGCTCTAGATTCTGTATGGAAGTTGATTCTCGTGAGAAGTAATTCTCTGAATGAAATTGATTCTCTATGATTGAACTCTATGTGCACAATGATTCTATGCGTGGAGTGAATCAGAAGAATCTACTTATTTCAGCTCCCAGCCTCCTAGTTCATTTCAGATAAATTTTTTTTCTCGAAGTTCATTTCAGATAATTACTTCACAGAATCAACAAACAATCACTTTCAGTAAAAAACTGTTTGGCAAAACTTCTAGATTCAGCCTGGAAGTTCTTCTGGGAGTTCTGCCAAACTGTCTCTTAAGATAAGCAGCACTAAAAGAGGAAAACCTTCATGGTTGAAATGGATTTAGTAACTTTCTCATGTATCCATCGATTCATGGGTCATGTAATATTATGGTTATAAAGTTGCTTGTCCATAGATGATGTGCAAAAGGCACCCAAAGGGAAGGTGCCAGAGCTTTGGTCACTGCCTTACATTGAATGCATTTTGAACTCATGTGCTTTAACAAAGCTAAGTAGTTCATAAAATCCTTTTTCTCCTGATATTTATTGCACAAATGCCAGAGACTGAGCTTATGTACATGGAACAGGAAGAAAATGGAAAGGAAATAACCAAGGTTCTGCATCGGTATACAGCTGACAAGTTATCTTCTTTTGGGGAGCTAGCACTAATGTGAGACTTGTATTTGTTATGCTTGTTCATTACTGTTTATCTTTTTTTTTAAAAAAATACTTCCTCCGTTCTTTTTTATTTGTCGCATTTTAGTTGAAATATAAACTAGCTAACGATAAATATTCGAGAACGGAGGTAGTACATAGTACAAATCAGCCATTTGCATTATTTCCTCATAAACTTATGAGGGGATCAGCCCTGCTGCCTGCATTCACCATACCAAAAATCAAGAAATAGATATTCCAGAAAAAAACCTTCACCCCTGGGGATAAGACCTTCCCTTTCATTTACCCCTCAACCCCCTTCATCCTCAGGCCTTGTCCCCCACCGAACAGGCCCTCAAGGGGATTTGAGTTTCCAAACTACTCCTAAGAGGAAAGGTTTCCTTGCCCATGGGTCGAGAAAAGGCTATGAACCCCGGGTGTCCAGGACATGCCTCTAATCGCGAGGATGCGCCAACAACCACATATCATGCTGCAACTGTCAGTAGACCATGCATTTCACTGGAATAGCACGGTGAGTGGCCATTCTTTTGGTGAGTACAGGGAGTTGAACTCCTGACCTGTAGCTTGCACTCATGCTTCGCTACCGCTGGGTATGTACAATTCTTAGAAATAGAAATTCATAAACTGACCACTCAAATTCTTTTGAAGAGGCCACTATCATTTGTAGAAATTTGGGAAATAATTATGTGTGTTCCTCTGGCGTTCACAACATTGACTTATAGTGTCTAAATATTGCAAGCTACCCTCATAAAAACTCTTATTTGACTCTGATACTATTGACCAACTGTCACCAACATCTAACTCATGTAAATTAGTAAAGAGATCATACTATTGTTTGTCTAGAATCTGAGTTCTGAAACCTATCATGTCATGACTTGATATAATGGAATAAATTGATTAAGTTCAGATGGATAAACATGCCATTCATTTAATCACATTTACTCTTGGCATAACAGGCACAATAAGCCGCTTCAGGCTTCAGTTCGTGCTGTGACCAGTGGAACATTATGGGCTCTAAAGAGGGAGGACTTCCGGGGTATTTTGATGTCAGAATTTTCAAACATACCATCATTGAAGTTGCTCCGATCTGTACAACTGTTTACAAGATTTACAGTGCTTCAACTAAGTCAACTTGCCGAGTCACTTGTTGAAGTATCTTTTGCAGATGGGCAAATAATAGTAGATAAGGTAGTTGGAGATGGAAAACAGTTGCTCGACATCTCCTTTTCATGCGCACTTCTTTTTTGGTTATCAGCCTGCTAATAATAAGTTTTCACTCATTTGTACCATGTTTCAGAATGATAAATTCTCTTCTCTGTATATCATTCAAAGAGGTCGTGTGAGACTTATATTGGCTACTGATCAAATGACTTCAGATACTTGGGATCTCATTAGTGCTGAAACAAAGCAGGCACAAAGTAGTCGGGAAAATGGTAATTATGTGCTTGATATAGATGAGGGAGGGCACTTCGGAGAGTGGTCTCTCATTGGTGAGACTATTGCTTTCACTGCTATTGCTGTTGGTGATGTTACTTGTTCTACTATCATGAAGGAGAAATTTGACTCAATTGTTGGGCCTTTTCCTAAACTTTCGCAAGCTGATTCCAAGTAATGTGTCTGAAACATCCTTTTTTGTGTTGGCAACCACCAGATGCTTGTCAATCATCAAACCTATCTTGTTTTGGCTTATTTCCAGGATTAAAGAATCTCTGGTAACTCTGGAGAATGTTGCAGATGGTGATTTCCCTTTTAGGAGGGTGAAGCTCTCAGATTTGGTACGGGGTTAGTACCCCTTTCCTCCCCTCTAGCATGCTTTAGGAGACCTTGTTGGGATTCTTTTATACTGATACTCAGTTGTACATATGTTTCTCAGGAATGGAAAATGTGCATATATGCTGCTGATTGCAGTGAGATTGGTCTTGTCCAAGTCAGGGGCTATGGTATGTTAATGGATTCTGCCTGATTATATTGATTTTTGTTATCAGATAATTAATTTCCCTCATACATACACCTATGTTTTAAGAGAATTTTTACAATGGTTTGAAAAAATGTGGACCATCCATCAATATAAATTGAATGGTGCAAACACGAGAGGTACCAATAGAAAAGTACTCGGAAGTACTAAAACAGTAGGGATGATACCAAAATGTGTGGGAGCAGTACCAAAATAGTTAAGACAAAAACCAGATTTTTATTATTTAATAGTCTATTGAAAACCCTAACCCTAACCCTAACAGGGGTTGGGCAATCTATTAAATAGACTGGAGTAACTGGGCCAGGCCCATTACAGAGTGGCGAGACAGTAATTACACGGGGAGAACCCGATAGAGTGCCATGGAGGAAGGCATTCTTGACGTCGAGCTGGTGGATCGCCCAGTCGCGGGAGAGGGCGAGGGAGAGGACGGCGCGAACAGTGGCGAACTTGACGACGGGGCTGAAGGTCTCGTCGTAGTCCACTCCGGGGCGCTGGGTGAAGCCCCGAAGGACCCAACGGGCCTTGTAGCGGTCGAGGGAGCCGTCCGAGGTCAGCTTGTGGCGAAAGAGCCACTTGCCGGTGACCACGTTGGTGCCTGGTGGACGCGGCACCAGGTCCCAGGTGTGGTTGGCCAAGAGGGCCGCGTACTCCTCCTCCATAGCGCGACGCCAATGTGGGTCGGCGAGGGCAGCGCGAACGGAGGAGGGCACAGGGGATGCGTCCGGAGGAGTGCAGGTCGTATCCGCTGCCAGGATCAGCCGGTCGACGGGGCGAAGAACGCCAGCGGCGCGCCGAGTCACCATCGGGTGGACGTGCCCGGGGTCGCGGTGGATGGCGACCGGGTGGTACACTGACGACTCGGAGCGGGCTGCCGGAACGGCGGGAGCGGCGGGGATGGCCGGCTCGCGGCGGTGATAAACGACGGCGGGGTCGGCTAAGCGGGCCGTGCTCGTCGACGGGCCCGGGTCGGCAGACGCCGAGGCGGCAGCGTGGCTGCGACGGTGGTAGACGAGCGCGGGGTCGGCGAAGCGAGTCGGGGTCGACGGGGCCGCGCGTGGCGCAGGCGGGGTCGTCGGGGCCGCGCGTGGCGCAGGCGGGGTCGTCGGGGCCGCGCGTGGCGCAGGCGGGGTCGACGGGGCCGCGCGTGGCGCAGGCGGGGTCGACGGGGCCGCGCGTGGCGCAGGCGTGATCGACGGGGCCGCGCGTGGCGCGGGAATGGGCGCAAGCGGTGGCGTCGTGGCCGCACGAGGTACGGGTAACGGCGCAAGGCGGGGCGCCGGGGGTGGGGGGGGAACCGGGTCAGACTCGAGGAGTGAGTCTAGATCGGTGGGTGGGGTGGAGCCTGCAAGGGGAAACACATCTTCGTCGAAGACGACATGACGAGAGATGATGATGCGGTGGGAGGTGAGGTCCAGGCACCGATACCCCTTGTGGTCAGGGGAGTAGCCGAGGAAGAGGCAGCGAGTGGAGCGAGGAGAAAGCTTGTGAGGGGCGGTAGCGGAAGTGTTGGGGTAGCAGGCACAACCGAACACGCGCAGGTGGTCGTAGGAAGGGGTTGTGCCGTACAGGGCAAAGTGTGGTGTAGGGTGGCTCACCGCCTTCGAGGGAAGACGGTTGAGGAGATGCGTGGCAGTATGAAGGGCCTCTGCCCAGTAGGTGGCAGGGAGAGACGCCTGAAAAAGAAGGCAGCGGATCATGTTGGTGGTGGTGCGAATCATGCGCTCGGCCCGGCCGTTCTGAGCAGAGGTGTAGGGACACGAGAGACGCAACTGGACGCCGTGAGTGAGGAAGAAAGAATGGGAGGCGTTGTTGTCGAACTCGCGACCATTGTCGCACTGCAGGGCACGGACCGGGCGCCGAAACTGAGTGGATACCCAGGCGAAGAAGTGAGTGAGAGTGGTAAACGTGTCGGACTTCAGCCGAAGGGGGAAAGTCCAAAGGAAATGGGAGTAGTCGTCCAGAATGACCAGGTAGTATTTGTAGCCGGAGAGGCTAAGGACAGGAGACGTCCAGAGATCACAGTGGACAAGATCAAAGGCCTGAACAGCCCTGGACGTGGAAGTGGAAAAAGGAAGGCGGGAGTGACGACCGAGCTGACAAGCATGACAGAGGCGCTCAGAAGAGCCCCGAGTATAGGATATGTCTGAGTGGCCGGCAAGCTGGGACATGACGTCGGGTCCAGGGTGCCCGAGGCGACGGTGCCAAATGGCGGAGGAGGTGGTGGTAGTAGCAAGAGCATGTGATGTGGTGGTAGTAGTAAGGGCAGGAGATGAGGCTACTCTGGTGTGGGGAGTGGAGGGCAAGTGAAGAGAATAGAGGGGACCGGAGCTGTCACAGCGAGCGAGCACAGTACGTGTGGGAAGGTGGCGTATGGTGAGACCCCAGGGGTCGAACTCCATAGAACAGTGGTTGTCACTAGTGAAGCGACGAACCGAGAGGAGGGGATGAGTTAGACCGGGAGCAACAAGGATGTTGTTAAGGTGGAATGGTCCCGGAAGGACCGATGCACCCACCGAGGTGACCGGGAGGGTGGAACCGTTGCCCACAACGATAGAGGGAGGATGGGAAGGGTGTGGAGGATGGGAGTAAGATAACGAGGCAGCAGTGGGAGTAGTATGGAAGGAGGCTCCGGAGTCGACCACCCAATCGGTGGAAGAGGGAGAAGGTGGCGAAGGCGCAGTGTGTGCAGAGAGGGCCAGGGGAGGGGCTCTGACAGAGCCACTGAGAGGGGAAGTAGACAACGAGGTTTCGATCGCCATGAAGGCGACCTCAGCACGGGGAAAGATAAGCGGTCCTGGTACGTGACGGCCCGCCTGAG
Source organism: Zea mays (assembly GCF_902167145.1). Lineage (NCBI taxonomy): Eukaryota > Viridiplantae > Streptophyta > Magnoliopsida > Poales > Poaceae > Zea > Zea mays. Next base: position 228,525,187 of record NC_050099.1, on the reverse strand, counting down.
GGTGGATCTCAACGCAATCACAAAGAACAAGGTTCATGGCCTGATCGAAGGATACAAAGATGCCCCGAACAAGCTGGCCATCGTGAAGGAGGACGCACACAACGATCCCGTCAGAATTGGACGGAGCCCGCTGATAGTCGCCTAGAGGGGGGGTGAATAGGGCGAAACTGAAATTTGCAAATATAAACACAACTACAAGCCGGGGTTAGCGTTAGTGATAATAAATGAGTCCGCAAGAGAGGGCGCAAAACAAATCCCAAGCGAATAAGCAAATGAAACACGGAGATTTGTTTTACCGAGGTTCGGTTCTTGCAAACCTACTCCCCGTTGAGGAGGCCACAAAGGCCGGGTCTCTTTCAACCCTTCTCTCTCTCAAACGGTCCCTCGGACCGAGTGAGCTTCTCTTCTCTAATCAAAGCCGGGAACAAAACTTCCCCGCAAGGGCCACCACACAATTGGTGCCTCTTGCCTTGATTACAATGGAGTTGTGATCTCAAGAACAAGTGAGAAAGAAAAGAAGCAATCCAAGCGCAAGAGCTCAAATGAACACGGAAAATCACTCTCTCTAGTCACTAGGGTTTTGTGTGGAATTGGAGAGGATTTGATCTCTTTGAATGTGTCTAGAATTGAATGCCTAGCTCTTGTTAGTGGTTGAGAAGTGGAAAACTTGGATGCAATGAATGGTGGGGTGGTTGGGGTATTTATAGCCCCAACCACCAAACTTGACCGTTGGCTGGAGGCTTCTGCCCGATGGCGCACCGGACAGTCCGGTGCACACCGGACAGTCCGGTGCCCCTGCCACGTCATCACTGCCGTTGGATTCTAGCCGTTGGAGCTTCTGACTTGTGGGCCCGCCTGGGTGTCCGGTGCACACCGGACAGGTACTGTTTGATGTCCGGTGTGCCAGCATGGGCGATTCTGACTTCTGCGCGCGCAGACGGCGCATTGAATGCGCGGCAGAGAGCCGTTGGCGCGGAGACGACCGTTGTCCCGGAGTTGCACCGGACAGTCCGGTGCACACCGGACAGTCCGGTGAATTATAGCGGACGAGCCGTTGGCTTCTCCCGAAGCTGGCGAGTTCCTGAGGCCGACCTCCTTTGGCGCACCGGACACTGTCCGGTGTACACCGGACAGTCCGGTGAATTTTAGCCGAGTCTCCCCTGGAATTCCCGAAGGTGAAGAGTTTGAGTCTGAGTCCCCTGGTGCACCGGACAGGTACTGTGCACTGTCCGGTGGCACACCGGACAGTCCGGTGCGCCACACCAGGGGTGCCTTCGGTTGCCCCTTTGCTCCTTTATTGAATTCAAAACTTGGTCTTTTTATTGGCTGAGTGTGAACCTTTTACACCTGTATAATCTATACACTTGGGCAAACTAGTTAGTCCAAAGATTTGTGTTGGGCAATTCAACCACCAAAATTATTTAGGAACTAGGTGTAAGCCTAATTCCCTTTCAATCTCCCCCTTTTTGGTGATTGATGCCAACACAGACCAAAGCAAATATAGAAGTGCATAATTGAACTAGTTTGTATAATGTAAGTGTAAAGGTTGCTTGGAATTGAGCCAATATAACTACTTACAAGATATGCAAGGAATGTTTCTTTCTTATATAACATTTTGGACCACGTTTGCACCACATGTTTTGTTTTTGCAAATTCTTTTTGTAAATCCATTTCAAAGATCTTTTGCAAATAGTCAAAGGTAAATGAATAAGAGTTTGCAAAGCTTTTTCAAGATTTGAAATTGTCTCCCCCTGTTTCAAATGCTTTTCCTTTGACGAAACAAAAATTCCCCCTAAAAGAGATCCACCTCTTAGTGTTCAAGAGGGTTTTGATATATCATTTTTGAAATACTATTTTCTCCCCCTTTTGAACACAATAGGATACCAAATGATAAATACTTTTGGAAAGCACTAAGTTTTTGAATTTGGTGGTGTGGTGCGGTCCTTTTGCTTTGGGCTCATTTCTCCCCCTTTTTGGCATGAATCGCCAAAAACGGAATCATTAGAGCCCTCGAAGTAATTTCTTCCCCTTTGGTCATAAGTAACGAGTTAAGATTATACCAAAGATGAAGTTCGATCCTTTTGCTTTTGAGCTTTTACTCTCTCCCCCAAGGATGAAGTCCTTTTCTTTGATGCTCATTTCTCCCCAAAGAATAGAGAGTTGCTCGGAGTGATGGCGAAGTATGTGATACGGAGTGGAAGCCTTTGTCTTCGCCGAAGACTCCAATTCCCTTTCAATATACCTATGACTTGGTTTGAAATAGACTTGAAAACACATTAGTCATAGCATATAAAGGAGATATGATCAAAGGTATTCAAATGAGTTATGTGTGCAAGCTTAGCAAAAGAAATTTCTAGAATCAAGAATATTGAGCTCATGCCTAAGTCTGGTAAAAGATTGTTCATCAAGTGGCTTGGTAAAGATATCGGCTAATTGATCTTTAGTATTAATGTAAGAAATCTCGATATCTCCCTTTTGTTGGTGATCCCTAAGAAAATGATACCGAATGGCTATGTGCTTAGTGCGGCTGTGCTCGACGGGATTGTCGGCCATTTTGATTGCACTCTCATTATCACATAGCAAAGGGACTTTGGTTAATTTGTAACCGTAGTCCCGCAGGGTTTGCCTCATCCAAAGCAATTGCGCGCAACAATGTCCTGCGGCAATGTACTCGGCTTCGGCGGTGGAAAGAGCGACCGAATTTTGCTTCTTTGAAGCCCAAGACACCAAGGATCTTCCCAAGAACTGGCAAGTTCCCGATGTGCTCTTCCTATTAATTTTGCACCCCGCCCAATCGGCATCCGAATAACCAATCAAATCAAATGTGGATCCCCGAGGGTACCAAAGCCCAAACTTAGGTGTGTAAGCCAAATATCTCAAGATTCGTTTTACGGCCGTAAGGTGTGATTCCTTAGGGTCGGATTGAAATCTTGCACACATGCAAACGGAAAGCATAATGTCCGGTCGAGATGCACATAAATAAAGCAATGAACCAATCATCGACCGGTATACCTTTTGATCCACGGACTTACCTCCCGTGTCGAGGTCGAGATGCCCATTAGTTCCCATGGGTGTCTTGATGGGTTTGGCATCCTTCATCCCAAACTTGGTTAGAATGTCTTGAGTGTACTTCGTTTGGCTAATGAAGGTGCCCTCTTGGAGTTGCTTGACTTGGAATCCCAGAAAATACTTCAACTCCCCCATCATTGACATCTCGAATTTCTGTGTCATGATCCTACTAAACTCTTCACATGTAGACTCGTTAGTAGACCCAAATATAATATCATCAACATAAATTTGGCATACAAACAAGTCATTTTTAAGAATTTTAGTAAAGAGTGTAGGATCGGCTTTTCCGACTTTGAAGCCATTAGCAATAAGGAAATCTCTAAGGCATTCATACCATGCTCTTGGGGCTTGCTTGAGCCCATAAAGCGCCTTAGAGAGCCTATAAACATGGTTAGGATACTCACTGTCTTCAAAGCCGGGAGGTTGCTCAACATAGACCTCTTCCTTGATCGGTCCGTTGAGGAAGGCACTTTTCACGTCCATTTGATAAAGCTTAAAGCCATGGTAAGTAGCATAGGCTAATAATATGCGAATTGACTCAAGCCTAGCTACGGGTGCATAGGTTTCACCGAAATCCAAACCTTCGACTTGTGAATATCCTTTGGCCACGAGTCGAGCTTTGTTCCTTGTCACCACACCATGCTCATCTTGCTTGTTGCGGAAGACCCATTTGGTTCCTACAACATTTTGGTTAGGACGTGGAACTAAATGCCATACCTCGTTCCTTGTGAAATTGTTGAGCTCCTCTTGCATCGCCACCACCCAATCCGAATCTTGAAGTGCTTCCTCTACCCTATGTGGCTCAATAGAGGAAACAAACGAGTAATGTTCACAAAAATGAGCAACACGAGATCTAGTGGTTACCCCCTTATGAATGTCGCCGAGGATGGTGTCGACGGGGTGATCTCGTTGGATTGCTTGGTGGACTCTTGGGTGTGGCGGCCTTGGTTCTTCCTCATCCTCCTTTTCTTGATCATTTGTATCTCCCCCTTGATCATTGCTATCATCTTGAGGTGGCTCGTCTTCTTGATTTTGCTCTTCATCATTTTGAGCCTCATCCTCATTTTGAGTTGGTGGAGATGCTTGCATGGAGGAGGATGGTTGATCTTGTGTACTTGGAGGCTCTTCGGATTCCTTAGGACACACATCCCCGATGGACATGTTCCTTAGCGCGATGCATGGAGCCTGTTCTTCACCTATCTCATCAAGATCAACTTGCTCTACTTGAGAGCCGTTAGTTTCATCAAACACAACGTCACAAGAGACTTCAACTAGTCCAGTGGACTTGTTAAAGACCCTATATGCCCTTGTGTTTGAGTCATAACCAAGTAAAAAGCCTTCTACAGTTTTAGGAGCAAATTTAGATTTTCTACCTCTTTTAATAAGAATGAAGCATTTGCTACCAAAAACTCTAAAATATGAAATGTTGGGCTTTTTACCGGTTAGGAGTTCATATGATGTCTTCTTGAGGATTCGGTGAAGATATAACCGGTTGATGGCGTAGCAGGCGGTGTTGACCGCTTCGGCCCAAAACCGGTCCGGTGTCTTGTACTCATCAAGCATGGTTCTTGCCATGTCCAATAGAGTTCGATTCTTCCTCTCCACTACACCATTTTGTTGTGGAGTGTAGGGAGAAGAGAACTCATGCTTGATGCCCTCCTCCTCAAGGAAGCCTTCGATTTGTGAGTTCTTGAACTCCGTCCCATTGTCGCTTCTTATTTTCTTGATCCTTAGGCCGAACTCATTTTGAGCCCGTCTCAAGAATCCCTTTAAGGTCTCTTGGGTTTGAGATTTTTCCTGTAAAAAGAATACCCAAGTGAAGCGAGAATAATCATCCACTATTACAAGACAATACTTACTCCCGCCGATGCTTATGTAAGCAATCGGGCCGAATAGATCCATGTGGAGTAGCTCAAGCGGCCTGTCGGTAGTCATGATGTTCTTGTGTGGATGATGGACTCCAACTTGCTTCCCTGCCTGGCATGCGCTACAAATCCTGTCTTTCTCAAAATGAACATTTGTTAATCCTAAAATGTGCTCTCCCTTTAGAAGCTTATGAAGATTCTTCATCCCAACATGGGCTAGTCGGCGGTGCCAGAGCCAACCCATGTTAGTCTTAGCAATTAAGCATGTGTCGAGTTCAGCTCTATCAAAATCCACTAAGTATAGCTGACCCTCTAACACACCCTTAAATGCTATTGAATCATCACTTCTTCTAAAGACAGTGACACCTGTATCAGTAAAAAGACAGTTGTAGCCCATTTGACATAATTGGGAAACAGAAAGCAAGTTGTAGTCTAAGGAATCAACAAGAAAAACATTGGAAATAGAATGGTCAGGAGATATAGCAATTTTACCCAATCCTTTGACCAAACCTTGATTTCCATCCCCGAATGTGATAACTCGTTGGGGATCTTGGTTTTTCTCATATGAGGAGAACATCCTTTTCTCCCCTGTCATGTGGTTTGTGCACCCGCTGTCGAGTATCCAACTTGAGCCCCCGGATGCATAAACCTACAAAACAAATTTAGTTCTTGACTTTAGGTACCCAAACTGTTTTGGGTCCTTTGGCATTAGATACAAGAACTTTGGGTACCCAAACACAAGTCTTGGAACCCTTGTGTTTGCCCCCAACAAATTTGGCAACTATCTTGCCGGATTTGCTAGTAAGCACATAAGATGCATCAAACGTTTTAAATGAAATGGCATGATCATTTGATGCAATAGGAGTTTTCTTTCTAGGCAACTTGGCACGGGTTGGTTGCCTAGAGCTAGATGTCTCACCCTTATACATAAAAGCATGATTAGGGCCAGAGTGAGACTTCCTAGAATGAATCTTTCTAATTTTGCTCTCAGGATAGCCGGCAGGGTACAAAATGTAACCCTCGTTATCCTGAGGCATGGGAGCCTTGCCCTTAACAAAGTTAGATAAGTTCTTTGGAGGAGCATTAAGTTTGACATTGTCTCCCCTTTGGAAGCCAATGCCATCCTTAATGCCAGGGCGTCTCCCATTATAAAGCATGCTACGAGCAAATTTAAATTTCTCATTTTCTAGGTTGTGCTCGGCAATTTTAGCATCTAATTTTGCTATATGATCATTTTGTTGTTTAATTAAAGCCATATGATCAAGAATAGCATTAACATCAATATCTCTACATCTAGTGCAAATAGAAACATGCTCAACATTAGATGTAGAGGGTTTGCAAGATTTAAGTTCTACAACCTTAGCATGCAACATTTCATTCTTAGTTCTAAGGTCGGAAATAGTAGCATTGCAAACATCAAAATTTTTAGCCTTAGCAATTAAATTTTCATTTTCTAATCTAAGGCTAGCAAGAGATGCATTCAATTCATCAATCTTAGCAAGCAAGTCAATGTTATCATCTCTAAGATTGGGAATTGAAACATTACAAACATGTGAATCAACCTTAGCATTTAAAATAGCATTTTCATTTCTAAGGTTGTCAATCATTTCACGGCAAGTGCTTAGCTCACTATACAATTTTTCACATTTTTCTACTTCTAGAGCATAAGCCTTTTTAACCTTAACATGTTTCTTGTTTTCTTTAATTAGACAATCCTCTTGGGAGTCCAAAAGGTCATCCTTTTCATGAATAGCACTAATCAATTCATTTAGTTTTTCTTTTTGCTCCATGTTAAGATTGGCAAAAAGGGAACGTAAATTATCCTCCTCATCACTAGCATTATCATCACTAGAAGATTCATATTTAGCGGAGGAGTTAGATTTAACCTTTTTCCGTTTGCCGTCCTTTGCCATGAGGCACCTATGGCCGACGTTGGGGAAGAGGAGTCCCTTGGTGACGGCGATGTTGGCGGCGTCCTCGTCGTCGGAGGAGTCGCTAGAGCTTTCGTCGGAATCCCATTCCCGACAAACATGGGCATCGCCGCCCTTCTTCTTGTAGTACCTTTTCTTCTCCTTTCTTCTCCCCTTCTTGTCGTCGCCTCGGTCACTGTCACTAGACATAGGACATTTAGCAATGAAATGACCGGGCTTACCACATTTGTAGCAAATCTTCTTGGAGCGGGACTTGTAGTCTTTCCCCCTCCTTTGTTTGAGGATTTGGCGGAAGCTCTTGATGACGAGCGCCATCTCCTCATTGTCAAGCTTGGAGGCGTCTATTGGTTGTCTACTTGGTGTAGACTCCTCCTTCTTCTCCTCCGTTGCCTTGAATGCAACGGGTTGGGCTTCGGATGGGTCGCCAAGCTCGTTGATTTTCCTCGAGCCTTCTATCATGCACTCAAAACTTACAAAATGCCCGATAACTTCCTCGGGGGTCATTTTAGTATATCTAGGATTACCACGAATCAATTGAACTTGAGTGGGATTAAGAAAAATGAGAGATCTTAAAATAACATTTACCACTTCGTGGTCATCCCACTTCTTGCTCCCGAGGTTGCGCACTTGGTTCACCAAAGTCTTGAGCCGGTTGTACATGTGTTGTGGCTCCTCCCCTTTTTGAAGCCGGAACCGACCGAGCTCCCCCTCGATCGTTTCCCGCTTGGTGATCTTGGTGAGCTCATCTCCCTCGTGCGCAGTTTTGAGCACATCCCAAATCTCCTTTGCATTTTTCAACCCTTGCACTTTGTTGTATTCTTCCTTGCTTAGAGAGGCAAGGAGTATGGTTGTGGCTTGAGAGTTGAAGTGCTCGATTTGGGCCACCTCATCCTCATCATAGTTTTCATCCCCTACGGATGGTACCTGCGCACCAAACTCAACAACATCCCATATGCTTTTGTGGAGCGAGATTAGATGAAATCGCATTAAATCGCTCCACCTAGCGTAATCTTCACCATCAAAAGTTGGTGGTTTGCCTAATGGGACGGAAAGTAAAGGTGTATGTTTGGAAATGCGAGGGTAGCGTAGGGGGATCTTACTATACTTCTTGCGCTCTTGGCGCTTAGAAGTGACGGAGGGCGCATCGGAGTCGGAGGTAGAAGTTGATGAAGTGTCGGTCTCGTAGTAGACCACCTTCCTCATCCTCTTGTGCTTGTCGCCTTTCCGATGCGGCTTGTGGGAAGAAGATTTTTCCTTCTTCTCTTTGTGGTGAGAAGAAGATTTCTTCTCCTTCCCTTTGTTGGAGGAGCTCTTCTTCTTCTCCCTCCTTTTGGTGCGGGACTCTTCCGATGAAGTGCTCCCGTAGCTTGTAGTGGGCTTTTCGCCGGTCTCCATCTCCTTCTTGGCGTGATCTCCCGACATTACTTCGAGCGGTTAGGCTCTAATGAAGCACCGGGCTCTGATACCAATTGATAGTCGCCTAGAGGGGGGGTGAATAGGGCGAAACTGAAATTTGCAAATATAAACACAACTACAAGCCGGGGTTAGCGTTAGTGATAATAAATGAGTCCGCAAGAGAGGGCGCAAAACAAATCCCAAGCGAATAAGCAAATGAAACACGGAGATTTGTTTTACCGAGGTTCGGTTCTTGCAAACCTACTCCCCGTTGAGGAGGCCACAAAGGCCGGGTCTCTTTCAACCCTTCCCTCTCTCAAACGGTCCCTCGGACCGAGTGAGCTTCTCTTCTCTAATCAAAGCCGGGAACAAAACTTCCCCGCAAGGGCCACCACACAATTGGTGCCTCTTGCCTTGATTACAATGGAGTTGTGATCTCAAGAACAAGTGAGAAAGAAAAGAAGCAATCCAAGCGCAAGAGCTCAAATGAACACGGAAAATCACTCTCTCTAGTCACTAGGGTTTTGTGTGGAATTGGAGAGGATTTGATCTCTTTGAATGTGTCTAGAATTGAATGCCTAGCTCTTGTTAGTGGTTGAGAAGTGGAAAACTTGGATGCAATGAATGGTGGGGTGGTTGGGGTATTTATAGCCCCAACCACCAAACTTGACCGTTGGCTGGAGGCTTCTGCCCGATGGCGCACCGGACAGTCCGGTGCACACCGGACAGTCCGGTGCCCCTGCCACGTCATCACTGCCGTTGGATTCTAGCCGTTGGAGCTTCTGACTTGTGGGCCCGCCTGGGTGTCCGGTGCACACCGGACAGGTACTGTTTGATGTCCGGTGTGCCAGCATGGGCGATTCTGACTTCTGCGCGCGCAGACGGCGCATTGAATGCGCGGCAGAGAGCCGTTGGCGCGGAGACGACCGTTGTCCCGGAGTTGCACCGGACAGTCCGGTGCACACCGGACAGTCCGGTGAATTATAGCGGACGAGCCGTTGGCTTCTCCCGAAGCTGGCGAGTTCCTGAGGCCGACCTCCTTTGGCGCACCGGACACTGTCCGGTGTACACCGGACAGTCCGGTGAATTTTAGCCGAGTCTCCCCTGGAATTCCCGAAGGTGAAGAGTTTGAGTCTGAGTCCCCTGGTGCACCGGACAGGTACTGTGCACTGTCCGGTGGCACACCGGACAGTCCGGTGCGCCACACCAGGGGTGCCTTCGGTTGCCCCTTTGCTCCTTTATTGAATTCAAAACTTGGTCTTTTTATTGGCTGAGTGTGAACCTTTTACACCTGTATAATCTATACACTTGGGCAAACTAGTTAGTCCAAAGATTTGTGTTGGGCAATTCAACCACCAAAATTATTTAGGAACTAGGTGTAAGCCTAATTCCCTTTCACCCGCCAAGAAGTGGCGCCGACAGTCATGGCAACGGCAGGATGGGGAGTGGTGGGTGGCACGCCGAGGGAGGTGCTACTGTATACGGCAGCAGCAAGGTTGGGAGGAGCGGTGGTGGCTGTCGAGGACAGCGAGGAGAGCATTGAGGGGAGGCCCAAGGCCGGGGATGAAGGAGGCACGACGCCGCAAGAGGTCAGCACGGGCCGGGCCAGTGGGAGCTGGGTGGGTGCCATACCGCTGGAGGGCCAGGGGATAGCTTCCGGCAGTGGGGGAAGGAGACCGAGCCCTGCAGGGGGCAGAGCGGTCGCACCAGAGGTGGTGGGAGGGACCGTTGGAGCTCGGCGTGCTGCTGTTGGCGCGACCAGGACGCGCTTGAGCTCCATGGGAGCAGGCTCTGTGTGCCGGGAAATCTCGGGTGCCGGTGTTGAGTAGCAGCGCGCCGGGACTGGGAAACGACCAGGGGGCGCCGCTGCCGACCTTGGAGGAGAGGGGGGCGGAGCAGCAGCGCTGGCCACGTGGGGGACGGCGTGGCTGAAGGGGCGGCCGGAGTTGGAGGCGCGGGGAAGGGCAGCGGGCAGCGGGTACACCTCGGGCCGGACCCAGCGGCTGGCCATCTGAGTCGTGGTCTCTTCGCACTGGGACGCAGCCACGACGGCGGAGAAGCACGGGGAAAGTGGACAGGCGACGGCTAGGGGGGGTGGGGCGCCGGCGGCGCAGGGAGGAGAGGGCGCACGGGGGTGCTCGGTGAGGTGGCTGCGGCGATGGTCGCGTGGCGGCAGCAGGGAGCGGAGCCGTGCGGACGGAGGACGGAGCAGCCGAGCGACCCTGCCGGCGGCTGGGCGGCGGCGCAGGGGAGGGAGACACGGGCGGCTGGGCGGCGGCGCAGGGGAGGGAGACACAGGCGGCTGGGCAGGGGAGGTGGCGGCTGGGAGAGAAAAAAAGAAACTGGCTCTATACCATATTGGAAACCCTAACCCTAACCCTAACAGGGGTTGGGCAATCTATTAAATAGACTGGAGTAACTGGGCCAGGCCCATTACAGAGTGGCGAGACAGTAATTACACGGGGAGAACCCCAAACCCTAATCGGGTATTCTAACATAGTCATCTCATTATCTTCCTGAGGGGTAAAACTGGACCTCCCATTCGGCTATTGCCGGTTGCTCAGACCTACAACTGGAGTACTGGACGATGACACACTATTCCTTGTGACCTCAGCTCGACCTCAACAGGGAATTAACAGAGCTGAGAGCCTGTGCTCTGGTGACCAATCCTGGGTTGTGCGTCTCTTGTCGACCACCAAAGCCCGCTATCTGGAGGCAGCGGCGTTTGACGACCTCTGCCTAAGGCACGACGAGGTCAAGGTCTAGTGTCACAAGCCAGAAGTCTTCCTATTCTGCTTCATGCTCACACCAGAAATGGCGAGAATGCATTCAAGAAGGATTTTATCCAGTAGCGGGGCATCGAGGTTCACCTCCAGCCACGTGTGGCGCAATCTCACTAATGCGCTTGCGTCAAAGCTGCATTATCACGTCCATCAATCTGTCTTGATCAGGTGCCGGTGCATGTCTGGTACGGAACCTCGCGGAACGCATCATCGGCAGCGCGTGCTCAATGCAGTGCATTGACACCAACTTGCTGCACCTTGACGACCCGCGTGGCATGCTCTGTGGGCTCGGACTTTGGACGCCATCCGAATCGCCAAGATCATGTGGGTAACGGTCGCCAGCCACAACATGGATGGATTGTCATCTCCTGTGTACATTATCGACATCCTCAAGGAGACCAGCATTTTTGGACTGTAAAGCATCATCAGGTCGATGCGGTACAGGCAGTTGTACCTTGTGAGCGGAGCTGGAGGAACATCGTCTCGCCATGATGAAATGCAACGGTGACATGTGCTTACAGGCAGAGAACAGTGGCGGACAAAGCTGCTATGCTAACACTTAAAAAATAGTGGTGTAATAAAAAAACAGGGATTATCAAGACTCGATCCTTGACTACCAAGTTCAAGATATAACACTTAAACCACTATACTAACTACTCTTATGTAATCTTACGGTGTGCCGTGGCCCATATGGACCACCCGCTGGGTCTGCCCCTGGCAGAGAATCGTGGTGCCCATTGATCATTACATAAAGAACAATTACCAATACATCCTTAATAATAATAATTTTTTTATAAATAGTCTTCTTCAGTTAAATGGTAAAAAAAAACTAAAGTGCCTAAAGGTACCAATAGCACTTTCCCAACCATTGTAAAAGAGCTCTTGTTTTAATTTTGTTTCCTGTTTTAACCATGGACCAGACAAGATGAGAACTTTAAAAAGGTTTTACATCAAGAGAGTACAAGATCTCCATAAGGAAGTACAAGTATTTGAGGAAAAGGACCTTATGAAAAGCTTGAGCAAATCAACTTGCGTGCCAGAAGTTCTGTCTACTTGTGCTGATCAGTCATACCTTGGAATATTACTGAATTGTTGCCTTTGTTGCTCACTGGCTTCAATACTTCATACACCACTAAATGAGACATCTGCAAGATTCTTTGCAGCCTCAGTTGTTGTTGCTCTAGAAGAACTTCATCAGGTGATAACTGTTTTGCTTTTCTTTATTGAGTAATTGGCACATGAAATGTTATATGTTCAGATTCTTTTGTTTAGTTAAACCACATGTGTTACAGATGTTTCCCTTGACATGCATGTTGATATGTATTTATGCATTTTCAGAAGTCCATTATCTATAGAGGTGTTTCGGCAGACATTCTTATGCTCGACAGATCAGGACATCTGCAGCTGGTGGATTTTAGGTTTGCAAAGAAGTTGGAAGGTCAAAGGACATACACAATATGTGGGATCGCTGACTCTCTGGCACCAGAGATTGTTCTTGGTAGGGGTCATGGATTTCCTGCTGACTGGTAAGTGGTTATTGACCCCTTTCGTTTATATGCATTCCATATCACTGGATCAACTATGTGTCTTGAGTTCTTATCAAAGACAAAGTTGTGGTTACCGATTATCTTTCTAATGTGTCCCTAAGAATTTTAAAGCAGTGTGCAGTATTTCCTATCAGTTTCGTATGCGAACAATGAAAATGCCATTTTTCCTTGTGACCTCTGTATATGGAACAATACTGTCTATGCACTGCATAGCATTTTTACAGATGCGCAAACATTGAAATGCTGTTTACAGACATTGCCATTTCCAAATCTACCTGACATTCTCAGAACAGACTGAAACATGCAAACTGCAGTAGAAACCTTCTTCCCAACAAAAATAAATGGAGGTATCCACCCCAAAAGAAAAAAAATAACGTAATCTGAGCTGACAGAGTGACAGTACAATATCTTTTTCGGACATGGAAGACTTGATTGGAAATTATGACAGGTCCCTTTGATTTTGTATGATCAGGTGGGCACTTGGAGTTTTGATCTATTTCATGCTTCAGTCAGACATGCCATTCGGGTCCTGGAGGGAGAGCGAGCTGGAACCTATTACAAAAATTGCCAAAGGCCACCTTGTTATGCCAGTGTCTTTCAGTGCAGAAGTTGTTGACCTTATAACCAAGGTAATATCCCATCTGAAAATAGTAGTTCACCTATTCATTTAATTTCAGCTTATTCGAACTTCATACAGCAGCTCTGCTTATTTTCATTTATAACTATGTTAACAGCTACTCGTGGTCGACGAAAACGCGCGCCTTGGAACCAGTGGTGCTGAAGCTGTGAAGAAACACCCCTGGTTTGATGGCACTGATTGGGAGCGAATAGCATCTGGGACTTGTGCAGCACCTGAAGAAATCACTGAGCGCATCAACTACTGTATAGAAACTCTTAATGAGGACTTATCCGCATCTCCTTCCGTGCCGATTGAAGACCCAGATGATCTCACTGCTCCAGAGTGGATCCAGGATTGGTGATCTCAATAGTTGCATGACTGTCCAATGATGAATTGTTCTAGTTGAGGAAAACGTCTCTAGTTTTTCACCGAGCATTCTCATATCAAATGGAAGAAGGTATACATAAGAGTTGATCGAACTGACAAGTTGTACATACCAAAGATTATTCCTTCTGTGATCATAGATCAGAATTTGAGATGCCAAGCAACAGAGACTTTGGTCTATGTTTGCTGCATAGTTCCTGGTAAGAAGGATCTGGATAGTTTGTTGGTGATCCATGTAATTATATATCCAATTTGTGCACTCCCTTGCTGTTTCGGAAATGGATACTGGTCGGGAGGAAGGTCAATAATTATCGTTGTGAATACGGACATTTCTTTCATCTGCCACTGTCAATCGATTTGTACAAGATCAAGTTTTCCAAATATAATTATGAAGGTTACCAAAACAAGAGCTTGTTATCTCATATACACGGTGCAAATAACCTGCGACGCGACATTTGGCATCTGGACACTACACCTACCTAAAACAAAACTTGATGCATAATTTAAATAAAATACGTAAAATACAAAAAAATACATAACTCATAAAAAAGACTACATAAATTATGTAAAGCAAATAGAATGCGACAATAAAAAAAATTACATAGTTCATAAAAGACTACTCATCGTACTCAACTTTTTCATCAATGTCTTGGTCTTCTATTTTTAGTTGTTTGGCGAATTTTTTAATGGCCAACATGTAAATCCTTTCATGTCTTCATTCATGTGGTTGGTGCTTGTTAACGGTTGTTATTTCACGAGTTCGATCATCAACTATCTTTGCTACTAATTGACTAACTTTGCTACTAATTGAGTTCCACAAGGTGTTTAGAGTATTTTGATGCATGTTATAAAAACAAGCAAAATGAGTGCAAATTGCTAAGCTTTGGAGTAAACATGGTGAAGTTATGGAAGATCCATGGTCAGACAGCTGCCCGCCCACTTGGTTAAGCCAAACACACTCCCCCTCAGTCATGCATGTTTGTCATGATGCATCTCATGCAACTTAAGGTGTAGTCACATGGATGATACGTCAAAAATCCAAAAGACCGCCACGTCATCAATCCAACACTTAGATTGGTGAAGTCAGCAATCCAAGGTACCTTGATCTAATGGTTAAATAGAAAACAAAACTTTCATCCAATGGTTGATGAAGAAATGCAGAAATAATTATCAAACCGACCTCAAGAAAGCATGTGGAGCGTTGGATGAAGGATGGAGGGAGAGGAGGGGCCGGTCGGCCTAGTGACTTAGCCGCCCAACTAAGTAATGACCACACGACTGTCACATGTCTCCCCCAATCGATTTAACCTCTTTATTGACCTTGGGATACCTATTTATACCCCCTATGCTTGGTGAGTGTATATATAGCCCCTTGAAACTCACTTGAGAAGATGAAAAGAAGGTTTGAGAGTAGATACACCATAGAGAGTTTCCTCTCTTTATCTTAGTAGCTTAGGTAGTTCTTGAGAATTAGAGTCGAGTTTGAACTCTGCCTTAGAAGTTATGGAGTTTTCTTTGAAGTCCTTAGGTATAACTCTTCTATACCATTAACTATCAAGTTAATTCCAGTTATCCTTATGTCTTACTTTGAGTATTACTTTCAGTATTACTTCAAGTATTACATTCAAATGTCACTTTACTTTATTTTACTTCTACATCTTGGTTATAGTTGCGGTAGTATAGGAGCACTTTAATTCAAGGCTTAGAATTAGGTAAGTCTGTTGTTAATCAGATCTTGATAGGCTTGCTAGTGTTATAAGTCACATCTAGTCTTGGTTACTAGACTACCTAGGTTTGACCCTCTGATATAAGAGGAGCTTTAGTGTTCAAGATCCACTTGAACACTGTTATAATGTGTCATCATATCCACACAACTATGACTGGTAGCCCCTTTTTGTGACAACGAGAGTTCGGCCTGTGTATCCCATAAGTGATAGCTAGCTTACGTAGTTGTGTTGTCTACCCTCCCCTAGGCACCATCGGAACCTTAAAATTTCACTCAAAGCAAGTTCTACCTTGTGTTTGGTTATCAACAAGTTAACCATGAATAATCCTTTGCAAAGTAATAGAAGTATAGATTGGATCTTTAACTCCTCATTGTCCTCCCAAGCAACTTTATGTACCTAGTTACTGACCCTAGGGTCCTTATCTATTCCTTCCTCATACACCTTGCTTTCCTATTATTGGATTGCACTTACCCCCCATCTAAGTACTAGTGCCTACATTTATCAGGTTTACAGTTCATTTCTACCTCTAGCATGTTGCTTCTCTATGGAAAACGATACCTAGAATACTCCCGGTGAAAGGCTACATCGTTCTTCGTGCGCTTGTAGAGTAAAATCCAATTGGCATAAAAGCTTCCAGCAAACCTTTCTAGCACCATTGCCAGGCAAACAATATGCAAAGAGAAAAATGACTTCTCAAAATTTGAATTTGTTTTGTAATGTGGTAAAGTTACCACTTTTAGTGAGCTTATCTTGCTCTGCTATTTTTGTGGTGTAATAAAGAGGTGTATGACAAGTTTTGACCGTTCAACAACCTTTATCCACTATCCCAAAGTGTCATCTCGGAGAGTCTATAAAAAGTTCAACCCGGTGACAAGTTCTATGCCAAACAGGTCTAGATCAAGTGAGGCTTCTTCATGAAGCACAATGGTCAAAATGACTATCTGCGAATTTTCGATTCCATCTGGCATGAATGTTCTCACTGGGCCTCATGTGGACGGAGGCGAGAAATTTGAACTCAAGCCGAGAGTCATTCACATGATCTAGATGATTCCCTTTTATGGCAAAAGCCTTGGAAGATGCAAACAACCATCTCCAGTAGTTCTTGGAGATTAGTGTAAGGAACGTGGACACCTAAGAGGGGGTGAATTAGGACTTCTATTTTCTGCACCCTAAACTAAGCTAATAATGATTCTCTTAAACAAAACCTATGCGGATAATTAAACATGAATATGCACTATGGTTTTGTATAAGTGTTGCTATCTCTACACCAAAAAAAAGTTTAGCAACCTAAGATCTAATTCTACCAACTAGCCTTTGTTCTAAACTAAAAATGGTAGAGATTGCAACTTAAGTAAACAATAAAAGTGGAAACTTAATGAGAAGGTAGAGATGCAAACTCCCATTGGCACGCTGATATTTTTACCAAGGTATCTAGAATCACGCAACGTTCTAACTATCCTCGTTGGTGCTCCTACGCAAAAGGGAAGCCAATGCGAGGGCCAAGCACTCGGTCGAGTAACTCCGTAGAGAGTTGCGAGCCTTATCCACGCACAAGTGGTGCTCCACTTCTGGCCTCCTCTCGGACACTCCCCATCGTCTTCACTATCGAGCTTCCGGTCGAAACACCGTGGGCCTCATTCCCTCCGGTACACGGTGGTGGCCCACCACAAACGTGGTTGGTGTGGTCTCACAAGATGTCACCCCACTCGATACAAGTTACAATGGCTCGTGCAAGAGCCGAGGGTTTGTGTGTTGTTTTCTAACCTCACTCAATGTACTAGGAACAACCTAGAGCAAACGCAATAGCAGTCTAACTAATCTAAGCACTTCACAAAGCACCTACACTAATCACCGAGTGATTCTATTAAGCACTTGAGTGTATGGATAAATGAATATGTGTATCAACTCACTACCAATGTTGCTCAACTCTCCACACCCTCGAATGGCCGGTAGGAGGGATATATATAGTGCCCACTCCAAATATAGCCGTTGGAGAAAGTAGATTTTTCTGCGTCGCACTGGATGGAGGCAACGCCGGTCCTGACATTTTAGAGGCCTAGGACAAGACTTATAATGGAGGCCCTTTATAATAATAATTATTACGCATAATTATAGTGCACATATATATTGTTAATAAATATTTATGTATATTTGAAAACGTTGTTCATATTAAATACAAAGTAACTAAAATATAGTCTAACATCTTGTAGAAAAATGCGGCATATATATGTGTCCAGATGACTCAAAAGAAGGTTACCTCGAACAGTAATTAAATGGATTTAATGCATTGTCAGATCAATCGAGTAGGTCATGTTAGTTTCATTTTTGCCGTGTAGGGCAAGACGAAAGCGCCACCATACCCAATGTCGTGTGTTGGCTACCGAGAGGATAGGGCATGACCGTATGTCTGTCTGCGACTGAGAGCCTAGGCAGATGGGTCTGAGACACAAAGTACTACTACTAGAATATAGAAATCAAGATTGATGGGCTACGTATAATTCCCCTTGCTTGTTGTTGACTTATAATTAGGTCTTTAAAAATTCTTTGGAATCAGCAAACATGCATATACAATATATACTATATACCTGTATATATGTACTGTTATTTAGTACCTAGAGTGAGGCCCCATTAATATGGGGGCCCTGGTCGGGGGCACTGCTCGACCCCTGCCAGGGCCGGCGCTGGATGGAGGTCTTGTGCCCTCCATGTTAGCTAGTCGTTGGTCTTCTGGTAGATTCTCTGCACTGCCATAGAGGTCCGGTGCAACGGACCCAAGGTCTGGTGACCAAATGACCGTTGAACTAGACATTGCCAATCGTTGGTCAAGGTCTGACGCACCACCCGCAAGGTCCGATGCGCTAGCTAGTTGAGTGCCCAAAAAAGTGCTCTCTAGCAACTCGGTCTGGCGCACCATCGGACCGGTCTGGTGCACCTAGAAGCAGCCCACTTCTTCATTCTTCCAACTTCTTTGCTTGGGCTCTTCTAGTTTTGTGTCATGCACATATGCTTGATACTTGAAGGTCTTCTATGGGTCTTCTAGTGTCTTATTTGAGGTGTTTCTTGCTCAGTGCCTCAGCCCAAGTCACTTTTGTATCATGTGAACTACAAACATAAACACTTGCACATATATTAGTCCACAAGTTATGTTGATCATCAAACACCAAAACCATTTAGTCAAATGGGCCAAGGTCCATTTTTCTTACATTGGAACATGTTCACCATCAAGGCACAACACCTGCACACTATTCGACTCTGCTTATTCCCATTCTCGTTAGTGGGCAATGCAAAAGGATGGTTCTACCTCAATTGTGGATTCATGGTGTCATGGGAGGCATGTGCCAATGCCATCCATGCAAAGTACTCCCTCTATATTGAAATAGAAGTCATTTTAGAGTAGCTGGAGATTGGCAAAACAAGTCGTTTTGGATGCTAGTACTCCATTTTGGACGGCTTTGCCCCCTACAATTCTTTGTTTCCTCTGCAGCACGCAAAAAAAGAAATGTTGAGCAGCAAAGAATTTGATCCTGGGACCTCATGTCTTTGATGCCTCAAATCGTCTACAATAACCAATCAAGGTGCATCATTTTTGTTTATATAATGCAGTCGTAGTGCTATTTAATATGGGCAAACAAGACAAATGCCACCAGAATTAACCACTCCTTGGTATGCACAATCATGTCCTAAACGACTTCTACTACAATATGGAGGGAGTACTTTCCATTAGAGAAGGCGAGCATATTGAGGAACCAAATCTTGATCTTCCAGTAGCTACTACAAGAGTACATCGTTGTTTGTCCCCACCACGAAATAGAAAATTAGCTCATCATTCAAAGATTCTTCCATAGTCTCAACAAGGCCGCGCAGGAGCACCTGGATGCTGCAGCAAGAGGATCCTTCTTATCCTTGAGGGTTACTACCACCCAAATCTTGATTGAGAAGATGACCATAAATCAAGGGTGGAAATAAGAGAGGTCTAGTACCCATACCCATGGAGTCAATCATCTCGGTAGTGGTGACAAGCTGGACGCAACTGAAAGTCTCCTAGTGTAACACCCCGTCCAATCCCTGGACCGGCGGTACTTACTCCTGGCAGCTCTCTAGGATCATATATCGTTCCCACAGACCAACACGGGTCTTTTGTGTGCACTTTGTCCTCACTTAAACATACCCGAGAAAACTTCTCAGTCAGTCACCCATCCCAAATTGCTCCAAGCAAAGCACGCTTAACTTGGAGGTTTTTTCGAGATAGGCTTCCGAAAAAGAAGATGCACCTTGTTGGTATGAGTACTATTAAGCCTTGGGCCAGGATATCCCATCCCATGGGCCAGGATATCACAATCCACCCCCCTTAGAAGACCGACGTCCTCGTCGGTCAACCCTAATCCAGCAACTTCCCTTCTTGGCCATGTTTGTATGTCTAGTGTCGTCATATGCCATGCCATGTGACCACTCTGGGCCCACATGCGCCATGCACCATATACCCGAACCCCCTAGCCCACACATGCCCGTGAAACCGCAAGGGTCGGCTCTGATACCACTTGTAACACCCCGTCCAATCCCTGGACGGACGGTACTTACTCCTGGCAGCTCTCTAGGATCATATATTGTCACACCCGGTTTTAAAAGGCAAACCGAATGCGAACCATGTACGTGCCAAGATCAGCAATTTACGTACACATCAGTTACATAACTGGACATCATCACATAGTGCTCAAATAATAACATAAAAGAAGGTATAAAACTCGATTACATCATGATGTCCGAGACACCCACATAGTGTTTAACAATTATCAAAGTGCGGAAAAGAAATGTAGATACACACGGCCTTCAGAGGCAGCCGACTAGGGGTTTGCCGCTAACCCACGCCTAGAACTCATCATACTCTTGGAACTCCTGGAAGTCCTCCTCCACGACTTCATCTTCTCCTGAGCAGTGGTTGCAACGTGGACAACCTGGGGGGGTTTGGTGTGTAAAGCAAGGGTGAGTACACATTAACATACTCAGCAATTGTCCCGTTTGGCTGTAGTGGACTAGCTTTATGTGGGGTTAAGTCAAGCAGTTGCTTTTAGTTGGTCAGGTTATTATTACTAGTAAAAAGCCAGGTTTTAGCATTAACCCAAGTTATTAACCCAAAGTATCCTTTCCAAACGGAAAGAATACCACTTACCATTACCATAGTCATAATCAAAACCATCATCCTCATCACCACCTGTAAACCAAACTCCTTTGATCAAAGTATCTCTAATCAATGGAGCTCCCTTGGCCGCTCATAACCGCGAGCACGGCCGATATATCAGTTTCATAACACTCTGCAGAGGTTGCGCACTTTACCCACAAGCCGTGATTCCCTCTTGCCTCAGACCGATCAAACCCTTAAACACTACCAAGGTGAATATGCAGGGTTTCACTACGTAGCCTTTACAAAGATTCCCTGAGTCTGTAGTCGCCCGTTAGGTTTTCTAAATGTACTGCACTCCTCCCCAAGGGGCAAACCACCCTTGGCAGAGCAAGCCGCATACACCGAGCCCCATTAACGGCACGACGGTGAAGCAAACTACACCCTAGTTCCTCTAATTATTCAGCTAAGGGCGTCCCATTCCACCCTCATGGTTGCACTGTTTTTCTGGGCGGTCATCCAACGAACCAGTCCTTACGGAGAGGCACTCGAGAATTAGCTCAAGTCCCCTTAAATGCCACAAGTATATCATCATAATCAAAAGGAAAACAACGTATCATATATAATCTCATCATGTTCATTGATTAATGTGAACCACTAGCACATAGCTAAACCAAAATAAACCAACCAAAATAGGTAAACAAGGACAAGATAAACCAAAACCTAGTCAATCCTTAGGTATAAACTGTGTAAATGCGGGGAGTGAATTATAAAAATGAGTAGGACATAGATGGGTCAATGGACACTTGCCTTCACCAACCAACTGTTGCTCAGGGTCTTCACCTGCAACTCCTTCGAACTCCACCAACTGACTGTTATCTATACGAGTTCGAACATACATTCCACAAATTTAATACAAAAGAACAGTACACCATGCAATAAAATATCATAAATAAACAGACGCTCGGTGCAGGGCTCACACCTTCGACTAAGCGAGAAAGAGAGAGAGTAATGGTCGAGGCTACGGTCGAAGAGCGATCACGTTACGCGATTATAAATCAAAGTACTCATCTAAATAGAATGGTATTAATTTGGCCATCGCGCTATGCATAGGATAAAGTCATGTTCTGTATTTAATCATTATAAACAGATCAAAGTAAATTTAAAAGGATTGTCACGCGGCGAAATGCGCGACACAACACTTAGACTGATATAAGAATAAAATGACTCGTCGCGCGATGGAGCACGCCACGAGACACTTGAATTAATTATAAAAAGGATGTCAAGCATCGTGCGACGAGGCGCACGGCAGCATACGTCATCTAAACTGAATTTAAAACGACACGTCGCGCGACTGGACGCGCAACGCCTCACATTAATTAATCTGAAATTAAAATGGATCATCATGCGACGAAGCGCGCGACGCAACACATTAATAGAATCTGGAATCCAACTACTTCGTTGCGTGACGAAGCGCGCAACGCAGCACGTTAATTAAACAAAGTTTAAAATTAATTAAAACCGAAAATCAATCACCACGCACGTGGGGCTGCATGCGCGGGAACGCGTTGCGCATGTCGGGGGCCACGCGAGCCGCGTTGGGGCAGGGCGGGCACCACCGAGAAGGTGGGCGAGCAGGGGGACGCCACCGGGCTGAGCAGGGGCATCGCCGAGGGGCCAGGCGAGGGCGCGCGTGGGCCGCGCAGGGGCGCCGCCGGGGGGCCGAGCAGGGGGCGCCGCCGGGGGGACCGGGCAGGGGCCCGCGGGGGCCGCGGAGGGGCACCGCTAGGGCTGGGGAGGGGCGCGCGGGGCCAGGCAGGGCGCTGCCGGGGGCCGAGCAGGGGCGCGCGGGGGGGGGGGGGGGAGCAGTGAAAGAAGGAAGGGGAGGGAGAGCGGGAGAGGGGGGGAGCTCATCTCGGTGATCCAAATCCGGCGATAACTGTCACCAAATCACCTAGGGCACAACGGGGAAGAGAGAGAGGTGGGAGAGAGAGAGATAGAGAGTTGTGCGCGGGAAAATCAAATGAGAGAAAGGGAGAGAGAGGGGGGCGCATGGGGAGGGGCAGGGGCACGTGGGCTAGGGCTGGGCCAAGCTGGGCCAGGCTAGGCCGGGCCGGGCCGGGTCGCGGGTCGAAATCCCACGACACGCACAACCACTGATCGGAACCCAATCGCGAATCGAAAACCGAAATGAGACGAGGCGAACACGTGATTAAACACGACATCAGACAAAGAAAAAAAATGCTTCGGCATGATGCAACACCCATGTCAACTTAGGTTTTTGTTTACACGCAATACGAACACCAGTCGCTATACTGCTTTGAAACTGGGAAGAAGGAGCGAAACGAGAAGAGAAAAGAGAGTAACGCCTAAATTTGGTGAGTATCAAAGAAAAAATTATACCCCCAAATTCGGGGCGTTACAAACCTATCCCCCTTAAAAGAATCTCGCCCTCGAGATTCAAGGTTGGACAACAAAGAGTTCAGGATACTTGGCCATCAAATCATCTTCACGCTCCTAGGTTGCTTCTTCCTGAGAGTGGTGACCCCATCTGACTTTGCACATTCTGATAGTTTTCCTCCGGGTGACCCTGTCTGCAGTCTCAAGAATCTGCACTGGCTTCTCTATGTAGGTCAAGTCTTCTTGGACTTCCAGACCTTCCACTGGCAACTGCTCTTCTAGCACACGCAGACACTTCTTCAACTGAGACACATGGAAGACATCATGCACCACTGACAATCCTTCTGGCAGACTGAGCTGATATGCCACTTCTCCACGCTTTGCGAGAATCTGATACAGACCAACATACCGGGGCGCTAGCTTTCCCTTGACTCTGAATCTTCTGACTCCTCTGATAGGCGATACTTTCAGGTAGACAAAATCTCCGACTTCGAAACTCAACTCTCTCCTTCTTGTGTCTGCATAACTTTGCTGCCTTGACTGCGCTATCTTCATATTCTCCCGAACCATCTTGATGTTCTCTTCAGCTTTGAGTAAAATGTCTGGCCCAAACACTTGCTTTCTCCAGGTTGATCCCATTGCAACGGAGTTCTACAACTCCTTCCATAAAGCGCCTGAAATGGTGACATCTTTAAGCTGGCCTGGTAACTGTTGTTATAGGAGAATTCTACATAAGGTAATCTCTTGTCCCATCCGGACTGATCTTGTAGCGCACAGGCTCTCAACATATCCTCAAGAATTTGATTAGTTCTTTCAGTCTGACTGTCTGTCTGCGGATGATAAGCTGAACTGAAACTTAGATGTGTACCCAAGGCTTCATGCAACTGCTGCCAGAAATGAGAGGTGAATTGCGTTCCTGTGTCTGACACTATCTTCTTTGGTACACCGTGAAGACAAACGATCCGGGACATGTACAGCTTTGCCAATACTGCACTGCTGTAGCTAGTCTTGACAGGTATGAAGTGGGCTAACTTGGTTAAGTGGTCCACCACTACCCAAATGGAATCGTAGCTGGCTCGAGTGCGAGGTAATCCGACTATGAAGTCCATCCCGATTTCATCCATCTCCACTAAGGAATTCGCAACGGTTGCAACAATCTAGCTAGCCTCTGATGCTCTTCCTTGATCCTTTGACAACTATCACATATGGCCACATGCTCCGCGATCTCCCTTTTCATTCCGTACCACCATAATTTCTTCTTCAGATCCTGATACATCTTCTCACTTCTAGGGTGTATAGAATAGGCTCTCTCATGAGCTTCCTTGAGGATCAACTCCCGAATGGACTGGACATTGGGAACACACAAGCAGTCCTTGAACCATACCACATCTTCTGCATCTTCCCGAAAATCTTTGCCTCTTCCTTCTAGAATCAGTTGCCGGATTTCACTGATCTTCTCATCATTCTTCTGTGCCTCTTTGATCTCCCGCTCTAAGGTGGGTTCTAACTCAACTGTTACTCCTCGCATGCTGTTCAGAAATCTGAGGCTCAACCTGTCAAACTCTTTGGCCAACTCATAAGGCATCGGATAAGTGACCATCATATTGACTTGACTTTTCCTGCTCAAAGCATCTGCCACTATGTTCGCTTTTCCTAGATGGTAATGAATTTCCAATTCATAGTCTTTGATCAATTCTAACCATCTTCGTTGTCTCATGTTCAGCTCTGACTGAGTGAATATGTACTTCATACTCTTGTGGTCTATGTAAACATCACATTTCTGTCCATACAGATAGTGCCTCCATGTCTTCAGTGCATGAACCACTGCTGCCAACTCTAGGTCATGGATTGGATAATTCTTCTCATGAACCTTCAGCTGTCAGGACGAGTAAGCCACAACTCTTCCCTCTTGCATCAATACACATCCCAAGCCAGTGTAACAAGCATCGCAATACACCGAGAATGGCTTGTGCACATCAGGCAAGACTAAGACAAGCGTTGTAGTCAACTTCTCTTTTAGCGTTTCAAAGGCTTCTTGGCACTTCTGGGTCCACTTGAACTCCACTTTGTTGGCTACCAAAGATGTCATCGGTTTCGCAATCTTCGAAAACCCTTCAATGAATCACCGATAATATCCGGCCATCCCAATGAAGCTCTTGATTCCTTGGGCATCTGTTGGTGCTTTCTAGTTCAGAATGTCTACCACTTTCTTCGAATCCATAGCCAATCCATCTTTGTTTATTATGTGACCCAAGAACATGACTTCATTGATCCAGAACTCGCACTTACTCAACTTCGCAAACAGCTGGTGCTCTCTAAGAGCACATAGAGGGGGGGGTGAATAGGTGATCCTGTGAAATTCAATCACTAATAGCCACAAAACTTAATTATGAGTGTTAGTACGACTAAATCACTTGGAGCAAGTTCTTGTGAACACAAACAATCACAGAGAGATCAACACAAGACACGTGATTTTTATCCCGTGGTTCGGCCAAGTAACACTTGCCTACTTCCACGTTGTGGCGTCCCAATGGACGAGGGTTGCACTCAACCCCTTTCAAGTGATCCGATGATCAACTTGAATACCATGACTTTTTCCTTTAGATGATTATTCCCGTTTGCGAGGAATCTCCACAAGATTGGAGTATCTCGCCCTTACAACAAAGATCACAATGAAAGCACAGAGTAAGGTTGGGATGAGCAACACACACAAGACACAAATCTGCAGCACACATACACACAAGTCAAGACTTGAGCTCAAAACGTAGCACAGTGAGTCCATGACTCAAACGGAGCTCAAATCACAAACACAGTTGATCAAAAGCGCGGAGACGGAGTGCGGAAGTCTTAGAATGCTTAGTGAATGCTTGTGTATCTCCTCCATGCGCCTAGGGGTCCCTTTTATAGCCCCAAGGCAGTTAGGAGCCGTTGGAGGCCAACAAGGAAGGCCATCCTTGCCTTCTGTCGAGTGGCGCACCGGACAGTCTGGTGCGCCACCAAACAACTACTGTAGCTTGTCCGGTGCCGATCTCCTTCCCTTTCCGGCACAGACGATCATTGTAGCTCCGGGACCGTTGGCGCACCAGACAGTCCGGTGCCCCCTGCCGACCGTTGGTGCGGGCCACGCGTCGCCCGCGGATTGCGCGGCCGACCGTTGCGCTGGCGACCGTTGGCTCACCGGACAGTTCAGTGCACCACCGGATAGTCCGATGAATTATAGTCGTACGCCGCTAATCTTTTCCCGAGAGTGACCTTTTCACCGGAGACCAGCCTGGCGCACCGGACACTGTCCGGTGCACCACCGGACAGTCCGGTGTGCCAGACTGAGCTGAGTTTTGGCTGCACCGAGCCAACTCTTTTGCAATTCTTTTCTTTTCTTCTTTTCTCTGTTTCTAACACTTAGACAAATATATTAGTATACAAAAGCTAATTACTAAGTCTAGAAACATACCTTGTTATATGATTTGCACTTGTTGCTTGTTTGGCACATAATCAACTCACTTACTATGTGTTGGACACTTAATCACCAAAACATTATAGAAATGGCCCAATGGCACATTTCCCTTTCAATCTCCCCCTTTTTGGTGATTTATGGCAACACAACCAAAAGCAACCAAAAGAAGTGCAACATCAATGCAATTGAGGACCAAATTGTTTTTGACTATTATTTGGCATATTTGGATCGCTCTTTGCCACCACTTGGTTTGCTTTTGCAAATCAAATTCATTTTCCTATCTCTAAGTCAAACTCACTTGTTTGGTCATAAGAGAGATAATCCAAGAGTGAAATTGATCAAGTGTCAAAAACTCCCCCTTTTCCCATAATCATAAATTCTCCCCCACAAGAGATCAAATTTTGCAATAAGAGTATTTTGGACAAATCAAAAGTTCTAACTCTATTGTTTTCAAAATTCACAAGTGGTAGCTGATCCATTTGCTTTGGCCTTAATTTCTCCCCCTTTGGCATTAAGCACCAAAACGGGATCATTCTTAGCTCTTTAACCCCATTGCCTCACCAAAATTGTCAATTAAGAGCAAAAAGGAAATAAGAGCATAAGTATGAACTTGGAATTAAATACACCAATACCAGAGTGCAGTGGAAGTCTTTGCAACGTCCAAGTCCATTTTCCCTTTCAATGCACCTTTGAGACTACATCAAGAGTACTCAAACACATAGGTTAGTCTCAAAGGGTCAAGTTGTAGCACATCTCCTCCTTAATATGTGCATCACTAGCAATTGGACTTGTGAGGTCCGAGGAGATCTTTTACAACTTGAGCACCACAAATAAACAATAATGGATTTAAATACATAAAGTAACATGATCAAAGTCATAGAACACATGTATGCTATAGATCAATCCAAGTTACGCGAATCTAAGACATTTAGTTCACTACGCAACCTGCAAAAAGTTTTCTCATCCAACGGCTTGGTAAAGATATCGGCTAACTAGTTCTCGGTGCTAACATGGTACACCTCGATATCTCCCTTTTGCTGGTGGTCTCTCAGGAAGTGATGCCGGATGTCTATGTGCTTAGTGCGGCTGTGTTCAACAGGATTTATGTGCTTAGTGCGGCTGTGTTCAACAGGATTATCCGCCATGCGGATTGCACTCTCATTGTCACATAGGAGTGGGACTTTGCTCAGATTGTAGCCAAAGTCCCGGAGGGTTTGCCTTATCCAAAGTAGTTGCGCGCAACACTGTCCTACGACAACATACTCGGCCTCAGCGGTGGATAGGGCAACAGAGCTTTGTTTCTTAGAACTCCAAGACACCAGGGACCTTCCTAGGAATTGGTACGTCCCTGATGTACCCTTCCTATCAACCTTGCATCCAGCATAATCGGAGTCTGAGTATCCAATTAAGTTAAAGGTAGACCCCTTTGGATACCAGATCCCGAAGCAAGGCTTAGAAACTAAATATCTAAGAATTCGCTTAGCGGCCACAAGGTGACATTCCTTGGGGTCGGATTGATATCTAGCACACATGCATACACTTAGCATAATGTCTGGTCTACTAGCACATAAATAAAGCAAGGAACCTATCATAGACCGGTATGCCTTTTGATCAACGGACTTACCTCCTTTGTTGAGGTTGACATGCCCGTCGGTTCCCATCGGTGTCTTCGCGGGCTTGGCGTCCTTCATCCCAAACCTCTTGAGAAGATCTTGAGTGTACTTCATTTGGGAGAGGAAGGTGCCGTCCTTGAGTTGCTTCACTTGGAACCCAAGGAAGTAGTTCAACTCGCCCATCATTGACATCTCAAACTTTTGAGTCATCACCCTGCTAAACTCCTCACAAGACTTTTGGTTAGTAGAACCAAATATTATGTCATCGACATAAATTTGGCACACAAAAAGGTTACCATCACAAGTCTTAGTGAAAAGAGTGGGATCGACTTTCCCAACCTTGAAAGCATTAGCGATTAAGAAATCTCTAAGGCATTCCTACCATGCTCTTGGGGCTTTCTTAAGTCCATAGAGCGCCTTAGAGAGCTTGAATACATGGTCTGGGTACCTATCATCCTCAAAGCCAGGGGGTTGTTCCACATACACCTCCTCCTTGATTGGACCGTTAAGGAAAGCGCACTTCACATCCATTTGAAACAACCTGAAAGAGTGGTGAGCGGCATAGGCTAATAATATTCGAATAGACTCTAGCCTAGCCACAGGAGCAAAAGTCTCCTCGAAATCCAAACCTGCGACTTGGGCATAACCTTTTGCCACAAGTCGAGCCTTATTTCTTGTCACCGCCCCGTGCTCGTCTTGCTTGTTGCGGAACACCCACTTGGTTCCCACAACATTTTGCTTTGGACGGGGCACCAGGCTCCAAACTTCATTCCTCTTGAAGTTGTTGAGCTCTTCCTGCATGGCCAACACCCAGTCCGAATCCTGCAAGGCCTCTTATACCCTGAAAGGCTCAATAGAAGAGACAAACGAGTAATGCTCACAAAAATTAGCTAAACGTGAGCGAGTTGTTACTCCCTTGCTTATGTCACCCAGAATCTGATCGATGGGGTGATTTCTTTGGATCGTCGCTCGGACTTGAGTTGGAGGGGCCAGTGGTGCTTCTTCCTCCATAACTTGTTCTTCTTGTGCTCCCCCTTGATCACGCGCCTCTTCTTGAGGAACCTGTCCATCATCTTGAGTTGGGGGATGCACCATTGTAGAGGAAGATGGCTGATCTTGCTCTTGTCGTTCCTGTGGTCGCACATCACCTATTGCCATCGTGCACATTGTGGCCGTCGGAACATCATCTTCATCTGTGTCATCAAGATCAACTTGTGCTACCTTGTTTGGTAGCGCCTCCCTGCTGCTTGTTGCTTTGAGAGCAACAGGTTGTGGCTCGTAGATGGGTAGTAGACCATTAAGCACATCGTCTACGTATCATGCTTCTTTCACCATCATGCGCCCGCTCACGAATTTTCCAAGAATTTCCTCGGGCGTCATCTTGGTGTACCTGGGGTTTTCACGAATAAGATTGACAAGATGAGGGTCAATTACAGTAAATGACCTTAGCATGAGTCGGACGACATCATGATCCGTCCATCTTGTGCTTCCGTAGCTTTGTATTTTGTTGACCAGGGTTTTGAGCCTGTTGTAGGTTTGTGTTGGCTTCTCTCCCCTGATCATCGCAAATCTCCCTAGCTTGCCTTCCACCAACTCCATTTTGGTGATCATGGTGGCGTCGTTTCCCTCATGAGATATCTTGAGGGTGTCCCAGATTTGCTTGGCGTTGTCCAAGACGCTCACCTTGTTGTATTCATCCCTGCACAAAGATGCTAGCAAAACAGTGGTAGCTTGTGCATTCTTATGAATTTGTTCATTTATCATCATAGGATTATCCGTACTATCGAAATGCATTCCATTTTCCACTATTTCCCAAATGCTAGGATGGAGAGAAAATAGATGACTACGCATTTTATGACTCCAAAATGAGTAGTCCTCTCCATCAAAGTGTGGAGGTTTTCCTAGCGGAATAGAAAGTAAATGTGCATTCGAATTGTACGACATGTGAGAATAGTCAAAAGAGTAGTTTTGATTAACCATTCTCTTTTTTGATGAGTCATCGTCGTTGTTGTCTCTTGGTGAAGAAGAGGATGTGTCGCTGTCGTAGTAAATGATCTTCTTGATGTGCCTCTTCTTCTTCCCGTCCTTCTTCTTGTGACTCGAGCCAGAGTCAGTGGGCTTGTCATCTCTTGGCTCATTGAAGATGGACTCCTTCTCCTTATCGTTGACCACCATCCCCTTTCCCTTAGGATCCATCTCTTCGGGCGATTAGTCCCTTACGTGAAGAGTACGGCTCCGATACCAATTGAGAGCACCTAGAGGGGGGGTGAATAGGTGATCCTGTGAAATTCAATCACTAATAGCCACAAAACTTAATTATGAGTGTTAGTACGGCTAAATCACTTGGAGCGAGTTCTTGTGAACACAAACAATCACAGAGAGATCAATACAAGACACACGATTTTTATCCCGTGGTTCGGCCAAGTAACACTTGCCTACTTCCATGTTGTGGCGTCCCAATGGACGAGGGTTGCACTCAACCCCTTTCAAGTGATCCGATGATCAACTTGAATACCACGACTTTTCCTTTAGATGATTATTCCCGTTTGCGAGAATCTCCACAAGATTGGAGTCTCTCGCCCTTACAACAAAGATCACAATGAAAGCACAGAGTAAGGTTGGGATGAGCAACACACACAAGACACAAATCCGCAGCACACACGCACACAAGTCAAGACTTGAGCTCAAAACGTAGCACAGTGAGTCCACGGCTCAAACGGAGCTCAAATCACTAACACAGTTGATCAAAAGCGCGGAGACGGAGTGCGGAAGTCTTAGAATGCTTAGTGAATGCTTGTGTATCTCCTCCATGCGCCTAGGGGTCCCTTTTATAGCCCCAAGGTAGCTAGGAGCCGTTGGAGGCCAACAAGGAAGGCCATCCTTGCCTTCTGTCGAGTGGTGCACCAGACAGTTTGGTGCGCCATTGGACAACTACTGTAGCTTGTCCGGTGCCGATCTCCTTCCTTTTTCCGGCACAGGCGATCGTTGCAGCTCTGGGCCCGTTGGCGCACCGGACACTATCCGGTGCAAACCGGACAGTTCGGTGCCCCCTACCGACTGTTGGTGCGGGCCACACGTCGCCCACGGATTGCGCGGCCGACCGTTGAGCTGTCGACCGTTGGCTCACCGGACAGTCCAGTGAATTATAGTCGTACGCCACTGATCTTTTCCCGAGAGTGACCTTTTCACCGGAGACTAGCCTGTCACACCGGACACTGTCCGGTGTGCCAGACTGAGCTGAGTTTTGGCTACACTTAGCCAACTCTTTTGCAATTCTTTTCTTTTCTTCTTTTCTCTGTTTCTAACACTTAGATAAATATATTAGTATACAAAAGCCAATTACTAAGTCTAGAAACATACCTTGTTATATGATTTGCACTTGTTGCTTGTTTGGCACATAATCAACTCACTTACTATGTGTTGGACACTTAATCACCAAAACATTATAGAAATGGCCCAAGGGCACATTTCCCTTTCACTCTCACAATCTCTGCAATACCATCTTCAAATGATTCACATGTTCCTCCTCACTTTGAGAATATATAAGAATATCATCAATAAATACCACCACAAACTTGTCAAGATAATCCATGAATACACTGTTCATCAGATTCATGAAGAAGGCTGGTGCATTTGTTAGGCCAAAAGACATAATAGTGAACTCATACAACCCATACTTGGTAATAAATGTCGTCTTCGGAATGTCTGAAGGTCGAATCCTGAGCTGGTGATAACCTGACCTCAGATCTATCTTTGAGAACACGCTGGCTCCTCTCAACTGGTCGAACATATCTTCTATTTTGCGCAAGGGGTACTTGTTCTTGATTGTGACCTCGTTCAGAGCTTGATAATCGATGCACATCCTCCTGATGCCATCTTTCTTCTTCACAAACAGGACAAGGGTGGCCTAAGGCGAGGTGTTTGTCCTGATGTAACCTTTCTCTGACAGCTCATCGATCTGCTTCTTGAGTTCAACCAACTCTGGTCAGATACCCTGTAAGCTCTTTTAGAAATGGAGGCGGTGCCATGAAGAAGCTCTATGGCAAACTCAACTTTCCGCTCAGGTGGCATACCTGGTAAATCCTTCGGGAACACATCCAGAAACTCTGACACAACCTTGATAGTCTCGAGTGAATTTGCCTCCTTGCTATCAATAGTCATCTAATGACAACCTCCTTTCCTTGGCTCAGGCGAGACTAACTCAGCTACCACTTCTTCTCCTAGTGGGGACACCAACTTAATTGTCCTCTTATCACAACTGATAATTGCTTGGTACTTATCTAGCCAATTCATCCCTAGGATGACATCTATTCCCTGAGTACCCATTACTATGATGTTAGCAGGAAACTCTATCCCCCTTATTTCCACACTTACATTCAAGCAAACACTATCGGCTCGAACTCTATCACCAGCTAAATCAATTTGAATGGGTGTTGACATGGTAGTTATTGGAAGATTATGTGCTTCTACCCATGATGCAGTAATAAAAGAATGTGTTGCTCTAGTATCAACTAACACTTCTGCTATATGGGAGTAGACTGGAAACATACCTACTATCATGCCGGGTGTTTCCTAGACTACTTCAGCCTCCAAATGGTTCAGTCTCCCATGGTTGTAGCGCGTTTGGGCGTGGTTGCCTGCTTCTGGCTGAGACACATTCTGCTTCGCTGGGGCACTAGGGCCTGACTGCTGTTGAGCTGCCTTCTTCAGACATTGCATCACCCAATGGCCTTGCTCTCCACAATGGAAACATGCTATGCTTTCGCCCTAAACTGGGGCTGCTTGACTGCTCTGGTTGGTTGCTGGGGCGGGGAGGTGAGGTGCCTGTTGATTCTGCCTCTGGAACTGACTTCCTCCTGACTGATTGTTCTAGCGATTCTGCTGCTGGTGCTGAGGGTACTGCCTCTGAAACTGTTGCTGAGGCAGGTGCTGATTCTGCTTGAACTGCTGAGGCGAGTTGCCTGAGAAACGGGGGCAGTTGCTGCTTCCAGGCTGAGGTCCACCAACCTTGCGCTTGCGATCCTCCATCTCCTTGCGCTTCTTCTCTATCATGATCGCTCTGTCGATCAGGTGCTGAAAGGTGGGGAAGGTATGATTCATCAGTTGATAGAGCAGGGGATCGACTAAGCCTCTCAAGAATCGATACTGCCTCTTGGCATCTGTGTTGACATCTTCAGGAGCATAGCAGGACAGCTGCAGAAACCTGTCTCGGTACTCACTGACAGACATGGGCCCTTGCTTGAACGCTAGAAACTCCAGTTTCTTCACTGTCATCAGACCTGCTAGAACATGATGCTGACGGAAATTGTCTCTGAATTCCTCCCAAGTGATAGTGTCGGGGTTGGCATGGGTGGCGACGTAGGACTCCCACCAAGACTGAGCTACTCCTCTCAACAAACGGGGACCATACAGGACTTTCTCCATGTCGTCGCACTGAGCAGTGTACAACTCCCACTCCACGGTACGCAACCAATCTTCAGCATCCATGGGGTCAGCAGAGTGAGCGAACACTGGGGGATGACCTCTCATGAATTCAGCACGCTTGTCTCTGGGCATCTGAGGCTGAGGTGGAGGCTGATGCTGCTACTGCATAGTGGCCAGAGTCTGACCAATGGCTTGGACTGCCTGAGTCTACATCAAGAACATATGCTCTATCGTTATCGGGGGCGGTGGTGGCAACTGCCGCCGGGGTGCCTCATCTTGCGGTGCTGCCTGCTCCTGCTTAGCACGCCTTCCTCCTCTGCACCTGTTGTCTGACATCTACAGAATGCAATCACACATCAGAGCTAATCTTGCAAACTTGCAGCATAAGAAAAGAGTATAGAATTCTTCCACAATACTGAACAGATGAACATCTTCACTGACTCCCAACACAGCAAACACAACTTCTCATATAAATAGGAAAGTAGAATAAAAGGGCTTCCCAACTAGATAACTAATTTTATTAACATTAACAAGTAAACCAAAGTGCAGGGGGTACCCACACTCTGGCAACAGTCATTACAAATGTTGGGGACTTGTTCTCAAATGCTATGAGTTAAGAACAAGGCAACATAGAAAATGTTAATCGTTAAGGTCCTTCGTCCTCCGAAGCATTATTTCCCTTAGGATATAATGGTTTACGGACGAAGGTTATGAAGGACGTACCTTCTTAGATTCATTAGATAATGACAAGGAATGAAATATAAAGAATATAAGAGACAACATGGACAATTATATATTATCATTAGGTATAAACAGAAATATCGTTGAATTACAAGTGTACCTTTAATCAGAATGAAATGAAGGTACGAGCGTGACGCAAAAAGCGAATGCCAAGTCAGCGTGAACAGTACGGGAGTACTGTTCACCTATTTATAGGCACGGGACACAGCCCATATAAAATTACATTCATGCCCTTTACATTTGATAATAATTCTATGGTAATCTATCGAGGTCTGAATAGCCTTTTCATCTTTAAGTCGGTTTCATTTTCTGCAACCACGCCGAAGCTTTCCTGCTGACATCTTCGGCGTTGTATCAAGACCTTCGTATTATCCTGGTCTTCTCCTGGCGTGATAACGACTTGAGTTCGAAGGTACCTGCTCACACATTATACTTCCAGAAATACTGTTAAATCCTGTTTTTGAGGACCTTCGGATGCCGAAGGTCCCCAACAGTAGCCCCTCGCAATATTAATTTGTTTGAAATAAAAAATTTAGATTGCGACGTGGACGAAGGCTTTACGCCGAAGGTCCGAAAAAACACCTTCCCTTTGCTAGAATAGCAACATTCACTGACAAGCGGGGTCTTTCAATTTTCAACGCTCTTGGCGTATAAATACAGTCATACCGCAAACTCATTTGACACGCTCTCTGGCCAATTGCTCCTGCTCACTCAATTTTTAGCTCTTGTGCACTAAGATTTGTTAAGCCTTTAGTTTTGAAGCTTCGGCTTTGAAAATAGTTTTTAGTGTCTCCGAAGATGTCTGAGGATAAGAAGAGTGCTGCTGAGACGAAGCTGAGCCTGGACGAAGAGAAAAACTTGGGGTTTCTTATAGCGATGTCAAAGACCAATACAGAAAAAATCACCAAGGAAATTCTGGAAGGTTTATCTGAAGATACTGGTGACAGTGACAGCTATGATGTGGACAGTGGTGGTGAGGACTCCGAAGATCGTCCCTGGCGACCAAGCCATTCAGTTTATGGTAAATCAACTATCAAAGAGAATCATCTTGTCAACATGAGAGGAAGGTATTTCCGGGATTTATCCATTGTGAGGGTCGACGAAGGGGAAAAAACGTGCCCACACCCTGAAGAAAATGAAGTCGTGGTGTTCCGAAGCTTTTTGAAAGCTGGACTGCGATTTCCTTTGAGCAGCTTCGTCGTGGAGGTGCTGAAAATCTTCGAAGTCTATCTTCACCAACTTACCCCCGAAGCAATCATAAAGCTAAATATCTTCGTGTGGGCCGTAAGAAGCCAAGGTCTGCAGCCTGATGCAAAAAGCTTCTGCAATATACACGAATTATCATA
The DNA here is from genome assembly GCF_902167145.1 of Zea mays. NCBI lineage: Eukaryota > Viridiplantae > Streptophyta > Magnoliopsida > Poales > Poaceae > Zea > Zea mays. The sequence continues at coordinate 228,489,773 of NC_050099.1, read as the reverse complement.
CGAAACAAAACCTTGGGGTAAGGAACAGTATCACAATAATTTTGGCTGCTATAGTTTCGTTTCCCGGTCCGGGTCAAGCTGCCCCGTGCCAACCTTCCGGAAGAGATGGCCCGGAGATTGGATGACAGAATGGTTTTATGTGAAGAATGATCTGACAGTACGAGAAGATATCAAAGGTATAATCATGCGCCCTATTTGGCAAAGCTTCGGCCTTCGGAGGCCGAAGGTTGAAATGAATGAAGCTGCCGAAGAATGCCAGAGGGCCTTCGGCGCAGTCTGCTCTTTCATTGGAACGAGAGACTTAGTACAAGAGCATATTGCCTTCAGGGTATGGCCACTTGCGGAGAAATGGGAAATGCCACAAGAAACAGTAAAAGAGGCCGACGAAGGTGGACTTATCAGGTTGAAGTATACTTTTAAATTTGGAGATAAATTCGTTGAACCAGATGATGACTGGTTAAAAAGTATTGAAAATTTAAGTGATGAACTGCTTGGGGCTTACTCGAAGGCCGAAGATACTGCAATGTCAGCAGCCTTCGGAGGCCGAAAAAAGAAGAGGCTGAATCGGGTATTTGATGCAATCGGGTTTGTCTACCCTGACTATTGCTATCCCATTCGAAGACAAAAGAGAAAAAACACAGCCTCTGCAAAAGAAGAAGCTGCAACTGCTCCTAGCGAGCCAGAAAAAAGAAAGAAATTAAAGGTCCTTACACATCGGCCGCGCTATATTGAACCAGCTTCGGTGCTTGAGTTTACCGGAGAAACTTCTTCGGCCACCGAAGCCGAAAAACCAGCCAAGCCAACCATGCTGCCAGAAGTTGCAGAAACGGCCGAAGTGCCAACAAAGATAGAATTGGAACAGACAAAGATTCTGTTATCAGAAACGAAAGAGAAGGCCGAAGCGCCATCCACAGAAAAAATGAAAGAGGTAAAAGAAGCAACTGAAGGATCCAAAACATTAGAAGTTTTGAGTCCTACAGCAAACATTGAGACAATAAAAAATCAAAAAGTGCCAGCAGTGACTCCAAAAAGAAAGAGGATGGCTAATGTGCTAGATGTACTGGAAACGATCAAATCTTCAAGCACACCTCCGAAGAGGGTTGCTGTCATTTCTGAAATAACAACTGAAATTTCTGGTTCTAAAGCTCCCGGGCAAAAGACTGAAGCCGAAGCTGGGCCCTCAGAGCCTATAAAGATAAGATATTTGGAAAGTGAGGCAGAAAAGATAACAAAGCCAACTTTTGTTGAAGAAGCTGATGTCATTGCCCCCGAAGCATCCCCCAAAGTTCGTGATTATGTTGTTCGTCATGCTTCGGGGAAAAAACTATCAGAAAAAGAAAAGCAAGAGGCACAGCACTACGCCCAAAAACTGAAATATCCAAAGGGGGCATTAATATTCAATGGTAGTGGAGAAGAAGACTTCTTGTATTGTCTTCCCGACAGCAAGGAAATTTCTGTCTGCCGGGAGATGAGCAGGAGCTTCGGATTCCCAACTTTAGAAGACGGGCTCTCGGTGCTGTCGAAGAACGATCTGGCCGACAGCCTAGCTTACAATAGCTTAAAGGTGCGACAAATGAAATCCTTGTATCTTTTGTTGACTCCAAAATTTTTCGTTTGTTTAAACCTATTGACGCACACATATTTTTCTTTGCAGGGCTTGATACTTAGCAATGCCCTTAGGGCACAGAAGGATGTTGAAGACGAAGGGTGTTCTATAGCCCTGAGCAACCTTCGTTCCGAAGTTATTGAACTGAGGAACGAAGGTCTCAAAAAAGATAAAATGTTGTACTCGTTGATAAATAAAATAAAGGAGGACGAAGCTGCTTTTAAAAGTCAAGCTGAAGCTCAGAAGCGCGAAATTGAAGACCTTCGGAAACAACTGGCCAGAGCCAAAGAAGAACGCATACTTGAAGAAACAAAGCGTGAACTCAGCGATCAATGGGCAGATCACCTAGAAGTGACTGTTGAAGAGCTTTGTTCGTCCAAAAAGAGATGCTACAACAAATCTATAGATTGTGTTAAGAAGTTAAAGGCTAGCTTCGCCAAGGTCGGCGCATTCTCAAGTGAGGAAAACTTTTCGAGAGGCAATCCCGAAGGTGTCATCGAATGGATTGACCACGAAGCTGAAGCCTTCGAAGAAATTTTAAATAGCCGAGGAGATATATGTGCCTTCTCTGGCGCCAGAGGGATTGCCACCATCTTAGAGAAGAAGGGCTGCGAACATGTAAAGATTTTAGCTCAATCCGAAGCTGCTTTGCCCTTTGAAGATGCAAAAGATCCTTCGGCTGAAGCTAGTATAGTTGGTGGAAAATTTTTTACTGATATCTGGGATAATGGTGGCCGAGAAATGGCCGGAGAAATTATTCAAAGAAGTGAAAAGGGCATTCACGATGCTAGAGAAGTAGCTGAGGCCGCTGAAAAGAGCGCGGAGGCCGAAGGTCAATTAGGTATTAACTAATAGCTTTTATCGTGTTGTAATCTTAGATTTTAAGGTTTGTTTGCAATTTGTAATAGCAATGTATCCGTATCCTATCTTACTTCAGATCCTGCTAACGCGTCTTCGGGCCCTCAGCCGAAAGGAGACGACGAAATTAAAAAGATGGCTGAAGATATTATGGACGAAGTCGTCAATCGGCTCCTGAACGAGGCTGCCGAAGTCGTTTTGAGAGAAGATTAAGTTTTTTTTGTAAAAAACTTCTGAAATGTAATATACTGTAACATTTTGTAACCTTAAATGTAATATACCTATTTTTGTTAGTGAATTCTTTACGATGCATGAAACTTTATACATACCGCTTTTGAGTCTGTGACGAAAAAACACCTTCCCTTCTTTTCATGCTTCGTGAAGAAGAATTTTTCATTGTCACAACAATATCCAATGTTCTGATGGATAATATCCAGGCTTCGTAAAAATATTTTCCGAAGCTACTCTTTCGAAGATCAATGATGTATCTTTCCGTGACTGATTTTTCTCTTTTATCAAAGCATTCTTCCGTAGATTGATAATGTGTCCACCTCTTGTGCCATGTGCAAAATGATGTATGATGCTTATGCTATGCGAAATGATGCGATGATGTTATGTCATGTGAGATTATGTTTATTCCGAAGATACATACGCATCCCTGCAATAAAACACACAATCTTTTATAAGCCTCCCTTAGGAGCTTCTTCGCCTTTTACTTCAGCGGAATCAGCGTTTATTTTTCGCTGTAAGCCTCCCTTAGGAGCTTCTTCGCCTTTTACTTTCAGCGGTATTCGCGTTGACTTTTCGCGCTTCGCCTTTTACTTAAGCGGTATCAGCGTTGACTTTTCGCTGTATGCTCTGCATTCCCTTTGGAACGACTTTGGAGCAGAAAACTTACACTGCGCTCCTTTTGGAACGACTTTTTGTAACTTCAGCAAACTTACTCTGCGTCCCTTGGAACGACTTTTTGTTGCTTCTAAGAATTTTCGATAGTTCGAAGGTCCTCTTTGTTATCATAAGCCTGTGAAGAAAATATATCGTCCTTGTAGGATTCAACGAAACTAATTACATGAAATCTAAACAATGTCCTTTATTACAGAAAATAAAATTGAATGAAAAAGATTACTATTAAGGTAGGATATTTGTCAATAGACGTGCTTTGACTCTGGCACAGTGCTATTGACGGTACGAGCTTCGGACTGCTCTCTGAAGTCCCTCTGGTGTGGAGCATACTGGCTCCCTTCTGGCTGCTGGCCTTGTTGCAACAGAGGTGGGGGCGGAGGCTGTTGCCAAGAAGCTTGAGGCTGACTCGCCGAAGCAACAGAAACTGCAGGATGATTGCCCAAATATTCTGGAATGTAGGGCGAATGATACGAAGCTGTATGCATGACCTGCTTCGGCTGAGCTTGTTGTGCTGCTGCTTCAGCTATTTCCTTTTGCTTCTGAATGGTAACATGGCACATCCTGGTAGTATGGCCTTTGTTCTCACCGCAGAATAAGCAAAAGATTCTTCTCGGTTGATCGCCAAATCTTCCTCCAAAACCCCTGGCGCCTCTGCCTCTTGGAGCTGGTGGTCTGAAGGAGCTTTGGTGTTGTCCTGAAGCGTGTGAGGAACATTGTGGCCTTTGTTGTTGGCTGCCTTTATCATCATTTTGTGTAGAGTTATGAATTGATCTCACGTGCCTCGGGTAAAACCTCCCTCCGAAGCCCCTGGTCATTTCAGAAAACCTGAAAGCTTCTTCCCTTCTTTGGCGAAAATCATTATCGGCTCGAATGTACTCGTCCATCTTCTGGAGCAGCTTCTCCAAAGTTTGAGGAGGCTTCCTGGCGAAATACTGAGCTGACGGACCTGGCCGAAGCCCCTTGATCATGGCCTCGATGACAATTTCATTGGGCACCGTTGGTGCCTGTGCCCTTAGACGCAAGAACCTTCGGACATACGCCTGAAGGTATTCTTCATGATCCTGAGTGCACTGGAACAGAGCCTGAGCAGTGACCGGCTTCGTCTGAAATCCTTGAAAGCTAGTTAGCAACAAGTCCTTCAGCTTCTGCCATGAAGTGATCGTTCCTGGTCGAAGGGAGGAATACCAGGTTTGAGCAACACTTCTGACAGCCATAACGAAAGATTTGGCCATGACTGAAGCATTGCCACCATACGAAGACACTGTTGCTTCGTAGCTCATTAAAAACTGCTTCGGGTCTGAGTGGCCATCGAATACGGGAAGTTGAGGCGGCTTGTAGGACGGAGGCCAAGGTGTAGCCTGCAGCTCAGCGGACAGAGGAGAAGCATCATCGAAAACAAAATTCCCATGATGGAGATTGTCATACCAGTCATCTTCGTTGGGAAAACCTTCCTGATGAAGGTCTTGATGCTGAGGCCTTCGGTGTTGCTCATCCTGAGCAAGATGACGAACTTCTTCAGAGGCTTCATCTATCTGCCTCTGCAGTTCAGCTAGCCTGGCCATCTTTTCTTTCTTCCTCTGTACCTGTTGATGAAGCATCTCCATATCTCTGATTTCTTGATCTATCTCGTCCTCTGGTGGTGTCGGACTGACAGCCTTCCTTTTCTGGCTTCGGGCCTCCCGCAGGGAGACTGTCTCCTGATTGTGGTCCAGTGGTTGCAGAGCTGCAGCCCCAGTCGCTGAAGCCTTCTTCGGCGCCATAACGAAGGTTTATGATCGCCGAAGGTGTTCAAAAAACTCAGAGTGGAAGTGAGTTCACCGGAGGTGGGCGCCAATGTTGGGGACTTGTTCTCAAATGCTATGAGTTAAGAACAAGGCAACATAGAAAATGTTAATCGTTAAGGTCCTTCGTCCTCCGAAGCATTATTTCCCTTAGGATATAATGGTTTACGGACGAAGGTTATGAAGGACGTACCTTCTTAGATTCATTAGATAATGACAAGGAATGAAATATAAAGAATATAAGAGACAACATGGACAATTATATATTATCATTAGGTATAAACAGAAATATCGTTGAATTACAAGTGTACCTTTAATCAGAATGAAATGAAGGTACGAGCGTGACGCAAAAAGCGAATGCCAAGTCAGCGTGAACAGTACGGGAGTACTGTTCACCTATTTATAGGCACGGGACACAGCCCATATAAAATTACATTCATGCCCTTTACATTTGATAATAATTCTATGGTAATCTATCGAGGTCTGAATAGCCTTTTCATCTTTAAGTCGGTTTCATTTTCTGCAACCACGCCGAAGCTTTCCTGCTGACATCTTCGGCGTTGTATCAAGACCTTCGTATTATCCTGGTCTTCTCCTGGCGTGATAACGACTTGAGTTCGAAGGTACCTGCTCACACATTATACTTCCAGAAATACTGTTAAATCCTGTTTTTGAGGACCTTCGGATGCCGAAGGTCCCCAACAACAAAGATCCAAATCCATCATGGTTCATCATGACAAACATAAAAAACACAAGATAAGCAAACTACCCTGTCTAACTAAAACTAACTGAGAGTAAGACTAAGGCTAAGACTATAACTTCTATCTTTAAGCATTAATTACAAGATTCGACGCTGACGATCTATGGTTCTAAATTTATCCTGGTCCTGCAGTCGGGGTTGCTGTAAGCATGGTGCCCACGCTGAGGTGAGTGGTATGGGTGCTGAGTCCCGACGGGGGTGGGGGAACCATCCTCTAGGTGTCGGCGCTCCGCGTGCTCAGTCCACAACTGGGCGATCTCAGCACGAGCCCTACTCAGCTCATCTAAAGCATGGTCCAGCTCCGTGTTTAGCATGGCGGCTAGGTTGATTGTGCTGCTCAACCTAAGATTGTCCTCATCGACAGGTGAGACAACCACGCCTCCTGTGCTGCCAGATGGATGGCGGGGGTAATACCTCAGGTTAAGACCATCGGCCACCCCACCGAGCATTGAGCAGTAGTGCGAAAGCGCACACCGTGAGGCATCTTGCATGGCCGCCTCAGCTGAGTCCCACTCAGAAATAGAGTAATGCTCTGAGCAGACCTCCGCACCCCGGAGACTGTTCTCCAGAGGGCGCACCAAGCAAGTCGCCTCCCAGTGGTCCGGGTAAACCCCGCGACTGTGCTGGAAGACAACATAGTGATACTCGATAGACCAAGTACGTTGGTCAAGTGCCTGACGTAGCAAGGTGTCGAGCGCATCGTGGAAGTGACACCCACGAGCGACGTCACGAGTGATGGGTCGAGCAACCCATCCCTCCGGCTCCTGCTCCTCTGAAAGGTCGGTGCTGTGGCTCGAGCTGCTATCGTCACCTCCGCCGTCGAGGTCTCCTCCAACAGCTACTCCAACGGCCGGGACACCCAGTGTTAGTGCAGGGGGAGCCTCCAGCGGGGGCACTGGAGAGCAGCTCCTCACAGACTCTACCTCCTGCTGAAGCGAGGAAGAAGAGCCCTACTGCTCCAACTCCTGTCGCTGACGCTCCTGCTCCTCGTGCAGGCGGTAGTGCAACCTCTCCAAATGGCTAGACTGACCAGTCACCGGACTACGAAGCAGATGCTCCGCGAAACGAAAAGGCAAGAAATGAATGACTGACTTCCATGCAGTGTGTCTAAGACGAGCAATCTACAAAAGACACCGTAAGCATAAGAGTAAGAACATAGCTAATATGACCATCAAGTAAACCACAAAAAAAATTAGGAATTAGGATAAAACAAAAATTTCAGCAAGGTATACTATATATAGTAGAACATAGATTTGGTCGATATGACCAACTTTTGAAGGGATACCAAAGTCAAGGTGATAATAGGGGTCTATAATCCTTAAAATGACCATTCTACTCTAGGTTTGGTCCTACAGTCAGCACGACTTTGATACCACCTATGTCACACCCGGTTTTAGAAGGCATACCGAATGCGAACCATGTACCTGCCAGGATCAGCAATTCACGTACACAACAGTTACATAACTGTACATCATCACACAGTGCTCAAATAATAACATAAAAGAAGGTATAAAAGTCGATTACATCATGATGTCCGAGACACCCACATAGTCTTTAACAATTATCAAAGTGCGGAAAAGAAACGTAGATACACATGGCCTTCACATGCAGCCGACTGGGGGTTTGCCGCTAACCCACGCCTAGAACTCATCATACTCTTGGAACTCCTGGAAGTCCTCCTCCACGACTTCATCTTCTCCTGAGCAGTGGTTGCAACGTGGACAACCTGGGGGGTTTGGTGTGTAAAGCAAGGGTGAGTACACATCAACATACTTAGCAATTGTCCCGTTTGGCTGTAGTGGACTAGCTTTATGTGGGGTTAAGTCAAGCAGTTGCTTTTAGTTGGTCAGGTTATTATTACTAGTAGAAAGCCAGGTTTTAGCATTAACCCAAGTTGTTAACCCAAAGTATCCTTTCCAAACGGAAAGAATACCACTTACCATTACCATAGTCATAATCAAAACCATCATCCTCATCACCACCTGTAAACCAAACTCCTCTGATCAAAGTATCTCTAATCAATGGAGCTCCCTTGGCCGCTCATAACCGCGAGCACGACTGATATATCAGTTTCATAACACTCTGCAGAGGTTTCGCACTTTACCCGCAAGCCGTGATTCCCTCTTGCCTCGGGCCGATCAAACCCTTAAACACTACCAAGGTGAATAGGCAGTGTTTCACTACGTAGCCTTTACAAAGATTCCCTGAGGCTGTAGTCGCCCGTTAGGTTTCCTAAATGTACCGCACTCCTCCCCAAGGGGCAAACCACCCTTAGCAGAGCAAGCCGCATACACCAAGCCCCATTAACGACACGATGGCGAAGCGAACTACACCCCAGTTCCTCTATTTATTCAGCTAAGGGCGTCCCATTCCACCCTCATGGTTGCACTATTTTCCCGGGAGGTCATCCAACGAACCAGTCCTTACGGAGAGGTAATCGAGAAACAACTCGAGTCCGCTTAAATACCATAAGTATATCATCATAATCAAAAGGGAAAACAGCGTATCATAGATAATCTCATCATGTTCATTGATTAATGCGAAGCACTAGCACATAGCTAAACCAAAATAACCCAACAGAAATAGGTAAACAAGGAAAAGATAAACCAAAAGCTAGTCAATCCTTAGGTATAAACTGTGTAAATGCGGGGAGTGAATTATAAGAATGAGTATGACATAGATGGGTCAAGGGACACTTGCCTTCACCAACCAACTGCTGCTCAGGGTCTTCACCTGCAACTCCTTCGGACTCCACCAACTGACCGTCATCTATACGAGTTTAAACATACATTCCACAAATTTAATACAAAAGAACAGTACACCATGCAATAAAATATCATAAATAAATAGACGCTCGGTGCAGAGCTCACACCTACGACTAAGCGAGAAAGAGAGAGAGTAATGGTCGAGGATATGGTCGAAGAGCGATCACGTTACACGATTATAAATCAAAGTACTCGTCTAAATAGAATGATATTAATTTGGCCATCGCGCTATGCATAGGATAAAGTCATGTTCTGCATTTAATCATTATAAATAGATCAAAGTAAATTTAAAAGATTTTCACATGGCGAAACGCGTGACACAACACTTACACTGAATTAAGAATAAAACGACTCGTCGAGCGACGGAGCGCGTCACGAGACACTTGAATAATTATAAAAATGACGTCAAGCGTCGTGCAACGAGGCGCACGACGACATACGTCATCTAAACCGAATTTAAAACAAAACGTCGCGCAACTGGACGCGCGACTCCACACATTAATTAATTTTGAAATTAAAATGGATCGTCATGCGACGAAGCGCGAGACGCAACACATTAATAGAATCTGGAATCCAACTAATTCGCCGCGCGATGCATCACGTTAATTAAACAAAGTTTAAAATTAATTAAAACCGAAAATCAATCACCACGCGCGTGGGGCTGCGCGTGCGGGAACGCGCTGCGTGTGCCGGGTGCCGCGCGAGCCGCGCCAGGGCCACGCAGTCGCGCCGGTGGCAGGGCGGGCACCGCCGGGGAGGGGGCCGAGCAAGGGCACGCAAGGGCCATGCAGGGGCACCGCCGGGGCCGGGGAGGGGCGCGCGGGGCCGAGTAGGGGGTCGAGCATGGGCGCGCGCGGGGGGCCACGCAGGGGCGAGCCAGGGGCCGCGTGGGGGGGGGGGGTGAGTAGGGGAAGAAGGAAGGGGAGGGGGAGGGAGAGAGAGAGAGTGAGAGGGGAGAGGAGCTCACCTCGGGGATCCAAATCTGGCGATAACCGTCACCAAATCACCTAGGGCACAACGGGGAAGAGAGAGGTGGGAGAGAGGGAGTTGTGCGCGAGAAAATCAAATGAGAGAAAGGGAGAGAGAGGGGGGGCACGCATGGGGAGGGGCAGGGCGCCAGGGGCGCGCGGGCCGGGGCCGGGCCGAGCTGGGCTAGGTCGGGTCGGGCCGGGTCGCGGGTCGAAATCCCACGACACACACAACCACTGATCGGAACCCAATCGCGAATCGAAATCCGAAACGAGACGAGGCAAACACGCGATTAAACACGACATCAGACAAAGAAAAAATGCTTCGGCATGATGCAACACCCATGTCAACTTAGGTTTTTGTTTACATGCAATACGAACACCAGTCGTTATACTGCTTTGAAACTGGGAAGAAGGAGCGAAACGGGAAGAGAAGAGAGTAACACCTGAATTTGGTGAGTATTAAAGAAGAAAAAATTCTACCCCCAAATTCAGGGCGTTACATATATCGTCCCCACAGACCAACATGGGTCTTTTGTGCGCACTTTGTCCTCACTCATGCGCACCCGAGAAAACTTCACAGTCGGTCACCCATCCCAAATTGCTCCAAGCCAAGCACGCTTAACTTGGAGGTTCTTTCGAGATAGGCTTCCGAAAAAGAAGATGCACCTTGTTGGTATAAGTACATTATTAATTCTATTAAGCCTTGGGCCAGGATATCCCATCCGAGGGGCCAGGATATCACACCTAGAGGGGGGTGAATAGGCGAAACCTAGAAATTATAAACTTTGAACATGAACTTTACCCGGTGTTAGGATTAGAAATAAGTAATAATGAAATCGGAGTGTGGAAGAGAGTTCTTCTTGCTATGGGTTGCTCAGTCAATGCAGATAACTTTGGAAGCAAACTCAAAAGGATTGTAGGCAAGAGAACTTAGAGAGAGAGGAGATGAAGAATCAAATCGTAAGGTAATGATCAACACAAATGAACACAACGATTCGTTTTCCGAGGTTCAGTTCCACCTACTCCCCGTTGAAGAGGCCACGTAGGTCGGGTCTCTTTCAACCCTTTCCCTCTCTCAAATGATCACTTAGATCGGTTGAGTGCCTCTCCTTAATCTCGAGGGTCACTTAGACCCTGCAAGGATCACCACACACTTAGGTGTCTCTTGCTAGCTTTACAAGTCACGTGAGAGTTTAGAAGGAGATGAATAAAGCACGATTAAGAAAACCAAGCAACAAGAGAAACAAATGAAACATCGAATCACACTCTCTCTAGACTTTCCAAGGCACTAAATACTAATGATCACTAGTCACAATTATGACACTTAGAGAGACTTAGAAGCTTTGAATGTGTCTTGGGATGGAGTACTGTAACACCCCAGGTGTTACCAAGGCCCTGACTCCCTACTTGCACTCATGACATGTTATCTCATGAGGTTAAGTGGAGGAGAAGGAGCACCTAAAACTTTGGGAATAATGTATTAGTTAAGGAATGTCCATAACAAAAGCACTACCCAAGCATTTTCCAATTATCACCTAGGGCAAGAGAAGATTAAACCCTAGACCCTTCTTGAGCCCTTAACTCCCAAAACCCTGGTTTAAGGGAAAGGTTAAGAAAATGTGCAAATCATGAGTTAACCCTTAACCAAAGTTTAAGTACACATTAAAATCTATAAAATGCAGAGGGGAAACATTTCAAAAAGGCCCCTTAAAGACCCCAAATCCATTCTTTAAGTAGAGAGCACACTAGAGCTCTCTAATCTTCTCCAAGTCAAAAATAAACCCTAATCTAAAGATCAGGCATGTTCACTTAGTAAATGGCACCAAAACCACTTGGTCTGAATACCAAAAAGGACCCAAACTACCTAAGGAACCCACTGGAAAAATTTGAACCCAAGCCAAATTCGTTTGACATGATTTGACACCACTTTTGTCTCGGGGTGAATAGTGACACAACCCAGATTTGGCATCCGCATATCTCCCTAGCTAGAGCATATCTCCCATTGGAACTCACATACAAGAGATAGTCCTAGGTGCCAGGAAGAGGTCTGCGCAAGATTTTTGCCAAGATTCGCACGTTTGCAATCTCAGCAAGCGTTTGAACAAGGGCAGAAACACACCTCCACGTGTTCGACGCGCCCTGACCTCGCCAGAGCACGCCCGGCGCCCGACCCCGCGCGCCCCATGCCGCGCCAAGCCAAGCCCGTGCCACTGCCCGCGCCCGTGCCTATAAAGCCAGCCGAGGCTTCAACCGTACGCCCCCGCTCGCTCTCGACCTTGCCGGAGCGCAAGATCACCGGCGTTTGCCCTGCACGCGGCGTGCCAGCGGCCGCCCGAGCACCCACCACCGTAGACCGGCCAACCGAGCCATTCCCAGCCCCGTCCGACCATCGATAGAGACTCTACGTGCCTCGGTGAAGCTCCTAGAGCGAGGAATCGAGCTCTGCCTCGCCGGAGACACCGGATCAAGGTCACCGGACTTCACCCGACCGCCGGCGAGCGTAGACCGAGCTCCAAGGCGAGTCTTTCTTCGATTCCTTGCACAGGTAGACTCCTTAGCGCCCCGTGAAGCTCCCCGTGCCCTTGGATTGAACTATGTCGTCGTGGATAGGCCGATGCACCCGCCGCCGATGAGCTCGCCCGCCTGCGCACGTGGACCGGCCGATTCCGGCCATCACCGTCGTCAAGCCGCACCTCGCCATGACCGCAAGGACTTCCCGGAGCCAGCCCTGCCCTTCGCCGGACCTCCCTCGCCGCCGATAAGCTGCGCCGCCCTATTTACTTCCGCGGGTACTGTTCAAAAGGGGGGAGGGACCTCGGGGAAGAAGGAAAAGAAGTCAAGGGAGTTTTTGAATGGTCAGAGACTCAAGTGAATAGTGGCGCAGGGGCATAAGTCTAAGAGTTGGTTTAGGAAAAACCCAGGGTCCTCGGTGCAAACTGGTTTTCCAGAAAACCTTTTTAACATTTCTCATTTAAATACAAACAAAGCTTGTAAAATTCATAACTTCAGTTTTATTCAACCAAAATGAGTCAAACCAACTTTGCTAGGTTTTGAATAATGTGAACTGCTTAGGAAAAATACAAAACCCCTAAGTGTTGCAGAAGATTTTAAAGTTTTGAATTAAATAGTAAACTGGCCAAAGGCTAAATAAAAGAGGGGAAAATAGCTACACTATTAGACTGAGGTTAATAAAAATCAGAGAGATACTTAGCCATCCCTAACCTGTTTAAAAATAGTACACCCCTCAGTACACCAAATTAAGGTAGGGTTTACCATTTAAACTCATTTTGGCCAAAGTTGAAGAAAATAGAAAAGGTAGTTTAAAACAAGAACCAGGGGACAACCACATTTTTGCTAGCCCACTTATTCAATATAGTTCACTGAAAATTTTTGTTAGGCCCTCTGTTAGTACAAAAGAAATGCATTACCTTTTATTTTGTGTAAACATGAAAACTTAGGAAAATCTTAGAAAAATAATTCTGAGGAGAAACCACCCCAAGCCTTGGGATAACTCATAATATGTTATTAAAAAACTAGGAAAAATGTAAGTTCTGTTGTTTGATATTTTTCAAATAGCAAGTTAGTTTTAAGTACCTTTTTGGCATTAAACTTTAGAAAATCACAACTAAATATTCAGTAGGCCTTTTTCTGTGATTTTCAAAACCAAGACCTATTATTCCCTAGGAATCTTGGTAAAAAATAAAGGTTGAACCAGAAACCCCACAGAAACTAGAGCTATAGTGTAAAGTGCCCTTTTACCCTTACTTTTGATAATTTTACACAAGGTTCATCTGAATTAATTTCAACCTCAAATTTCTACGATAACCCACATAGGTAAATATTTACCCACTGTAATTTTTACAACATTTTTGGAAAATGTTAACTGACCATGATAGTTCAAAAATGCTTAACAAGAAGCAATAGCAAGAAAGAGGGAATTTTGGATGAAATAGATAAAGTACAACCAAAACCTTCCAAGGAACTCATGGAACATAAAAATATAATTAAAGAGTGTAAGTTCATTCAAAATCTCAAAGGGAAAGTATAAAACCCTTAAGTATACCCAAAAGAAACCCTAGAGTCTCACTCAACTTAGTACTATTTTACCATGCATAACCTTTACAATTTATCATGTCATTAATAAGCATGTATCTTATTCATTGCATTCGATAGACTGTAATCTCACTGACAGGGAGTACATCCTCATGCCGGAGCAAGGAGTTGCTCAGGAGGTAGCCCAGGATCCAGCACCAGAGCCTGCCATCAAGGATCTGCCTACCCTAGCTTTGGAAGGCAAGCCCCGGTTTTATGCATATCCAATTCTATATGCTATTTTAATACACTTAATGTTTGTAGGCTTGTATTGTGCACTTAAGTGTAGGAGTTGACTGAAACCTTAGTTGCATGAACTCAGGATTTTCCCTTGTGATGGATACTCGTATGCTAGGTCGAGTAGCTGTTTTACTAATTAGGGATCTCGGTAGTAGTCGAGTTATTTTTCTAGCACTCGCGCGAGGTCAGGAATTGGTTGCATCCACTTTGATAACAGAATGATGATGGTCTGTGCACACGGATCCATGGGGATGCATTGTTTACGAGACAGAAATTGGAATAAGGATTAACGTGCGGATATCTGTGTCAAGCGTTTGAACATACTAAGCACATGCCGAGAAATATGGTAAATCGGTAAGCCTAGTACCTGAGTGAACCTGGCAGCAGACTTTACCCCTCACGCGATCTGAGACGTGGTCTCCCATTCCGGTTATGGTGGGTACAAGTGCGGTCACTGCACGACGGCAGTCAGGGTCAGTGAGGCATTGTACGCCAAGGCAGTGAGCCCTGATCTGTTGACGGGGAATCGATGGGGACGGTTGATGTGTGTGGGGACGGAGTGCCTCGCTGCGTCGTGTGTTTAGGTTTACCTTGCAAGGATAAAAACTCGATTCGAATCGTCTGTTTCTCGCAGCTAATGAGACTGCTTGATCCATTGTACTGCATTGAGTAATAAGTGGAAAAGTGTGTGATGGCAAAAGTTGTTGATTGCTAAATGCTTGATACCATGTATGATTAGACAGGTACACATTTAGTCTTAAGAGAGTCACACTAAAACTTGAAAAACAAAAACTTGATTTTAGACTCAGCTAATTCTTTTGGCAAACCAAACCCCTCAGCCAAACAGCTGCATGTCTAGAGGTAGAGGAGTAGACTCCTCACACCGGGTAAGTCTAGCTGAGTATTAGTATACTCAGCCTTGCTTGTGGAAAAATTTTACAGGTTCTCTGGATGATATGGTTGCTGGAGTGACTTGGCCGTCCATCTTGCCACCGGGTTGGACAGTCGAGTGGGACCCTACCTCAGCAGAGGAGGAGCATGAGGAGTGATGGGACAGGCTTCCCCATCTCTCCGTTTATTTATCGTTAGTTTTATTCCGCTGCATTCCGAACAATGATCACTGCTTTTGTTAACACTCCGATGATGTTGTAATAAATTAATTACTCCTTAATGTTTGGTTTTATGCTTTATTATATTTGCTCTATGCCTCACCATCGAGTGAGTACGTGGTACTTGATCCTGTTAGTGGCGTCGTCGGACTAGATCCGAGGAACTGACGTTTCATTCCTATTTAAGTGTGGTCTAGCCTTTAAGATGGGGCTTAGGCACTTAAGTTGGAATAATTCGGGCGGTTCCACCACAAGTACTTGCTCTTGTATTGAATGTGAGTGAATGGGATGCTTGGATGGATTGAGTGGAGGTGGTTGGGGTTGTATTTATAGTCACCAACCACTTCCTAGCCGTTGCCTTCTTTTTGCTAACTGTGGATGGTCCGTGCCCCTAGTCCGGACGATCCGCCCCTGCACATCAATGGTTGAAATCGCAACGGTCAGCAGTAATGGCTATATCAACGACTACAAGTGCATTAAATACGTCGTCAGATGTCAGATAAAGCCATCGCGGACGGTCCAGCTATGCACCCCGGTCGGTCCGCGAGGACGCTAAAAATGCATTTTAACGAACCTATCACCTTCAGGGTTTTTTCTAGTTTTTTCAACGAACGGATGGTCCACGCCTGAGGCCGAACGGTTCAAGCTTTGTACCAGACGGTGCTCTCTTCTCCTTCGGACAGTCCATAGTGTAAATGCGAGTTTTGCATAGTTTCTGTCCGAGGCACACCTCGGTATCACGGACGGTCCGCCGGAAGGGCCCGAACGATCTGCGCACACATGCATTTTCCAAAAATCTTCTCCTGTCCGGAATAATCTACCCTATCAGCCGCCGACCGGGCGTGACACGCGTGGTCACAGGCATGCAGGCACGTCACGGTCACGCAGTGTTTGCTGTGCAACTGCTGCTGACGCCTGACTGTTGTGTTTGTGGACATGTGCTAACACCTTTTGCCTGCACCAATGCACCATGCGGTTCAAAGGTTTATGCGCTTGGTCAAATGGTGTAGGACGGGACAGCAGCTTCAGCGAGTGGCCAGTGGCCCAGTGCTACGGACAACAGCTTCAGCATGCCTCCTTTATGGTGTGAACACAATAGAGACCAAAGAGTAGAGATGGATGGTTTCTTCGGTTAAACCGGAAACCATACCGACCTATACTCTTAATGTTTTGTTTTCCCTTTTTCTAAATATAATTTCTACGAATATAAGGTTGACTTATCCCTTGTGGTTTCGGTTGATGATGAGTGATTGTCAATAGATAACACTCTGGGGTAGTCAGTGGACTGACCAGAGTGTGAGATTATTTATGTGCAACCATACCGGTCAACTTGTGGTGTGCATGTGTGGAGCACAGGGACAATAGTCGACGACTGAGGTGAAGGTCATGCGGGCTCGTGCTAATGGACCGGGAGTGGTGAAGGACGAGTGTTGGGTCTTGGCTGACGGACCGAAGCCGGGTGACCAGCTATGGTGGCTAACAGCTGGGACGCGCACTCGCACAAGGACGTGGTGGAGCATGCCACCGGCGCGGTTGAGGACTGGCGGGACACATTTCCAGGACATGGGGGATGAGCACGTGATGTAGTACTCATGGTAGTTTGGTGGTGAGTCTCAAAACCACACTTCGCTAAAGATGGCGGGTTTTACTGAGTTTGGGCCTCAAAACTCGGCGGCGATGGTTTCAGAGGGAATCAGTGGCGGCACGTGGCATCACAACGAAGGGTGCGTCAAGGCGAAGCAACTTCATGTGGAGCGTGTGGCCGTCGGATTGAAAACCTAGGAGTTGGTCTATTTTGCATCTGGCGGAGTGGATAGACTCTATGCAAATATGGGTCGTTCTGGAAATAGAAATAACCCTCTAGAGGGCTGATTAGTTCAGTATCTCTTGGCTGCCATTTTGTTTTGGTTTCTTGTTTTAAAACTCCTAGTTTTCTCTCTAGGTAGTCACTAGTTGAGTCAAGACATCTGCAATGATTTGTAATTGTCGACTATGTTTGTGATCTGCAAGTTTTAATTCGAGGAAGGTCGCAGGTATGACAGACATGTCTTGGTCACTTCTCCATCTCAGTTTGCATCCTTACTGAAATTTGGAGTTGTTTCAATCTTGTGTTTTTCAACTTCTTTCTCTTGTGGATTTGTGGAGAACCTTCAAGTTCATGTGATATGTGTACTGTTGGGGATTGGTTTGTGAGGAGATAGACTCTTTGGATCACTGCATACGCCCTCACGGTGCAGTTCTTGGTCGTGATCCGAGTTGAGTTCACTTTCGGATCTTTTTTGTGAAAACCTTAACAAAACCCCATCATTCTTAGGATTTCTGATCTACGCTTTGATTTTTGCTTTGCTTAGGTTTAGAAGTCACCAGTAAACGTCTTCTACCCCGTGCAAACTTTTTGTGAAGTTTGAGATCGTTCTGAGCATTTTTCAGTGCCCGGCACTTCCGCTCGTGTGCGCGACACTGCCGTGGTCCGGCGTTTTCGCGCCTACTTCCTGGTGCTTTTGACTCTGATATTTTAGGAAGTTAGGTCTGTTGTTTTTAAAGTTTTTGGTGCATACAAATGACATTGGTTCGTATTGTACTCTGATCTACTACTTTGAGTCCTTAGGGGGTTTCTAGGTTGAATTTTGGTATCAAAGTCACGTGCTCGCAAGTCGAGAATTTTTAGTAGCTCCCATTCACCCCCTCTAGTCGCCTCACTGGTCATACAAATAGTATCAGAGCTGGTTAAGGATTTCCCTTCCCTAATCGATTCGAAATCCACAAAGGCGACATGGAACATGGTGTTGGCAAGCCACCATTCTTTGATGGGACGAACTACCCATACTGGAAGATTCACATGTCTGTGTTTCTTCATAGTATTGGGAGATTTTCCTCCATGCTACGTTGAATGTTGTAAGTGAACGAATCACTGCAATTCAAGTGGAGGTCCATGATTCGAACAACAAAGCTCGCAATACTTTGTTCTCCTGCCTTTCGTTGGGTGAGTTTGAGCGAGTTGGACATCTGGCTATGGCTCACGAGATCTGGTCCACCATCGAGAAATTCCATGAGCGCAATGATCATGTAATGACCAGTAGGGATGAAAACGGGATGGGTACCCGAGACGGGTACCGGATACGGGTATGAAAATGGGACAAATTTTCGGATACGAATACGGATAATTTTGTTGTCGGGTCGGATACGGGTACTACCCGAATAGTAATCACCGGATACGGGTAGGATACAGAATCACCAATACCCGGTAAATACCCGTATTTCTCGGGTCGGATACGGGTACCTGACGGTCGGGTACCCGGTGGCTACAGGATGCAGTTCATTTACTGTTTGCTCGTCTGGGCGTCTGCATGCGTCCTGCTGGCCCAACAGCCAAAATGGCAAGCGCCAAACTGCCCTGGCCCATTAGGTCCTCACACATCACCTAGCAGCAGCAGCTAGCATGCTTACCCATTTAGATTTAGCTTAGCCCAATTGGCAAATGGCAATTGCCCAAAGCTTAGTCCGATTTAGGCAACTTCGGTTGCAACTAAATGCCCTCCTAAATGGCTGAGTCTAATATATATTCTCATGGTTCTTAATTCTCGTGTTCTGCTCTTTACTTGTGAATTTAAAAGGTGTTGCATTCATCTGGTCACCCTTCATCTTGCCCTCTCAAAGCACTTTTGACCATATGTGGGAAGCGTATTATTTAATTTTTAGTAGCATAAAATTAATTTAGTACGTTCTGATTTTTTCTAGGGGAAATTGCTCTCTTTATTTGTGATTTAATCTTCGCTTAGTGATGGACATTAGAAATGTGAATCTATGAAGCAAGGTACACATGATTATTGAAGTCTTATGATTCTCAAGATAACATTATTTGGTAATCGACTTGTGTGTTATGCTTCGTTGTGCACTAAAAATTTAACAAACAATTTGTATGTCGTTGCAAAGCACGGGTATTACACTAGTTATGCCTATAAGAGGAGATATACTATCGTTTTTTAATTGTGTTGGTTCTTTGATGACCTTGTGATTATTATCGGTTTACTTTTCTATATTTGATCTATCATATACATGATTATGTATTGCTTAATTTATGTGTTTGTTGGATGGTTGGGCAATTAATGACATCGGGACGAACTACCCGACAACTATCCGGTACCTACCCGATTAGTATCTGTTATCCGTTTCTTATCCGCCCATATTATTACCCGGTCCAGTCCTGTATCCGTCCCGAATCTTAACTACCCGTATCTGGTCCCATATCCGAGATAAATACATTAGGGTAGGATACAGGATGACCCTGTATCCGGCTGTATCCGTCCCGTTTTCATCCCTAATGACCAGACTCTTTGAGATGTATCGATGAGAGTACGAGAATTTTGTGCAGTTGGCTGGAGAGACCATTAACACAATATTTTCTCAGTTCCAGTCGATTGTCAACAAGATGCGTGCCAACAAGGCACAACTACCCTATGATGATCTTGAGAGAGCGCTCAAGCTACTTCATGCTCTAGATCGGAGGGTTTAGGAGGTGAAGATCTTAGCGATTATCGAGTCGCCCAACTACAAGAGCCTCATTATGGATGAGATGTTCAACAAGCTCAAGTCCATAGAGATTGACCACCAGACTCGGGCTAAGATTGAGAACCTGGTGCACCCACCATGTCCCTAGTCTCTGGAGGTGGTTCCTCCTCTAACCCATCACTTGCTATGTTTGCTTTGTCTTCTTTGTTGTCTACCATAGAGGAGCAGGTGGGGAGCCTCAGGGATGAGGAGCTAGCTTTTGTGGCTAGTCAGTTCACGCGGTTCCACAATGACTGCAAGAACTGATGACATGTTGGATCGAAGGATGGATGCTTCAACTACAGCGAGCCCGACCACTACGTCGCATGTTGCCCCAAGAAGGGAAAGCAGGAGGCTGGCCCACATGACCACGTGTCTGGTCGGCCTAAGGGCAAGCGGGAGTACACCTTCGGTAAGCATAAGTCCATGGGAGGATTCAACAAGGAGGCACTCAAGAAGAAGTACCTTCAAATAGCCAAGATTAAGGAGTGTGCCTTCCTTTCCTCCCTCAGCAACCTCGACCACGACTCCAACGATGCAACGTATTCCTCAAGCGTCGAATAGACTGACATGTGGGTCGAGGACAAGCTGAACAGACTCTGCTTTCTCGCCAACACCACAGGCATCCTTTGCACCATGGTCCTTGGTGATGATGTGGTGGGCGGCGATAGCCAGGACATAGGCGATGGCTCTGCCTTTGAGGTGTCACATTCCACCGATGATCTCGCCGCTGAGGTAGAAGAGCTGACGGCTGCTTTGGCTACTTAGGATAAGCTTCTTAGGCTTGCTGCACGTGATAGGAAAGATTTTAAATTCAAGTATGAGAGCACGCCTAGGGAGTTTGAGTATGCTGGAGCTCCAATTGTGGTGTCTGACGAGATTGAATGCGATGAGTGTGCTCTACACATGTCGAACATCACAACTTTGCAGACCAAGCATGCTACCTTGCTAGATGAGCATGACAAGTTGAGATCTAGGTCTAGCTTGTTAGGTGTATGTATAGTTTGACCTAGCTTGCAGAATGAGATAGCAGAGATACGCTAGGATAGCTTTAATTGAGAAGGGTAGCTCAGTGAGTGCCCCTGCACCTACGCAGTGTGCACTTTGTGAGGGTTTGCAGTTGCTTTTGAGTCCTACAGGCATGATAAGACCTGGATTAAGGAAGAAAACACATACCTTCGATCAATCTTGAGCTAGGTGTCATGTAGTGAGCCCTAGTTAGGCATGGTGGTCAACCAGTTCAAGAGGAGAACTGGCGAACCGGGGATAGGCTTTGATGCTGAGGATGGAAGTGTTGGTTGCTTTGGAAAGGTTGGTGAGTGGAGTGGATTGAAACCTTTAGCCACTCCCAATCTTATTAAAATCACCCAACCTAAGCCTATCATCCCTGTGAGAAATGGAGTGATTGAGGAGCCTATGAGAGCCCCTCCTCAGAAACAAGTGTGGGTTCCAAATCCTAACCACCTTAGGAACACACTTGATACCCTTCCAGATATCTCCAGTGTTCCCCCTCCAAAAGCCTAGCTACCCAAAGGAAAGCCCCCTCCCACAAGCAAATTCCACCTAAGAAAGAGGTCAGATTCCATGTGAGTATTGTAAGAGGGATGGACGTTTGGCTATTTTTTGCTTTATGTGATATCCTGGCCCAAGGCCTAATAGAATTAATAGAGTACTCATACCAATAAGGTGCATCTTCTTTTTCGGAAGCCTATCTTGAAAGAACCTCTAAGTTAAGCATGCTTGGCCTTGAGCAATTTTGGGATGGGTGACCGACCAGAAAGTTTTCTCGGGTGCGCATGAGTGAGGACAAAGTGCGCACAAAAGACTCGTGTTGGTCAGTGAATATGATATATGGGCTTAAAGGGCTGCCAGGAGTAAGTACCGCCAGTTCGGGAGTGGACAGGGTGTTACAAATGGTATCAAAGCCACCCCTCGTGGTTTCACGGGCGTGTGTGGGCTAGGGGTTTGGGTATATGGCACATGGCACATGTGGGCCCATAGTGGTCACATGGCATGGCATATGACGACATTAGACACACAAACATGGCCAAGAGGGGAGGTTCCTGTCTCGGGGTTGACCGTCGAGGACATTGGCTTCTAAGGGGTGGATTGTGATATCCTGGCCCAAGGTTTAGTAAAATTAATAGAGTACTCAATAAGGTGCATCTTCTTTTTTGGAAGCCTGTCTCGAAAGAACCATTAGGTTAAGAGAGCTTGGCCTAGAGCTATTTTGGGATGGGTGACCAACCAGGAAGTTTTCTCGGGTGCGCATGAGTTAGGACACAATGTGCACAAAAGACTCGTGTTGGTCTATGTGGATGATATATGATCCTAGAGGGCTGCCAGGAGTAAGTACCGCCGGTTTGGGAGTGGATGGGTTGTGCGAGTGTTTGAGTCGAGCAGGAAGAACATGAACCACAAATCTCATGATTTTCATGCTCAGCCTGTTCAGAGACGTCCTGTGAGGTTTAGAGGTGCTTTGCTTCTTACTGCTAGACCTCAAGCAGAGAGACCATAGGGTGGTCATGCCCGACGGGGTGCTGGTCTTGTGCTATATGGCCAAGGACTCCGTGGTAGTGGCTTTGGTTCTTACTTCCCCAGCGGACCACAATTTCCTTCATGTGGTGATCGCTTCTCTTCTGGATCGGGGATGGGTTGTGTTTTTCCTAACACTCTTTATGGGCAGATTCCACAACACTGGTATTATCATCAATACCCTAACCACAGTGTTGTGCCATTTTCTCACCCCGTGTCTTTCTATTGGTGTAGGATAGAGGTCTGGAAAACATATGGCTCATGGATTCCGACTGTTCGCGCCACATGACCGGAAGCAAAAAAATGGTTCTCCGGTCACGACCATGTGATTGGTAAGGAATACATCACATTCAAGGGTAAGCCGAGAGGTAAGGTAATCTCTTGTGGCTCCATTCAAGTGAACGAGAGTTTTGTTCTCAAGGATGTTGCTTTGATTTCAAATTTGCATTTCAATCTACTTTCTGTTTCACAACTCCTTGAGGATTACTATGAAGTGTGCTTTAAAAAGGGCTTTTCTCGGGTTTTGGATGCCCATGGGGATCTTGTTTATCAGATTTCCCCCTTTTGGTCGAGTTTTCAGTGCTAATTTTTTCACATTCTTTTGGCCCTTCTCGATGCTTATTGGTAGGATCGTCTTCTTTGATTTGGAAGTGGTATACGAGACTGGGACACTTGAGCTCTGATTTTTTGTGTAGACTGAGCTCACTTGGCCTGATCCAAGGATTGTACAAGTTGAAATTTGAGAAGGATCTTGTCTGTCACCCTTATCGTCATGGCAAGATGGTTACTGCTTCCCATTCCCCATCACCAAGGTGATGACCTTGGAGCCTAGTGAATTGCTTCATATGGACACTATTGGTCCAGCATGGGTTTGTTCTTTCGAGGGTATGTGGTATGTGCTTGTGTTCGTTGACGAATTTTCTCACTATTCTTGGGTGTTCTTCATGAAGGCCAAGAATGAGGCTTTCGGTCATGCTCAATATTTGATCCTTAGGTTGCAAAATAAGTATCCCAAGAATGCCATGAGAGCTATACATAGCGACAATGGCACAAAATTCAAAAATACACATTTTGAGACCTTTTGTGCTTATTTGGGACTTGAAAATAAGTTTTCCTCTCCATATGTGCCTCAACAGAATGGCATTGTTGAATGCAAGAATCGGACTCTTGTTGAGATGGCCCAGACGATGCTTGATGAGCATAGGACTTCTAGGCGTTTTGGACCGAAGCGATCAACACTACCTACCATGTGTCGAACCACAATTTTCTTTGAGATTTCTTGAACAAGACTTCATATGAGTTGCAGTTTGGACGGCCACCCAAGGTTAGTCATTTCAGGGTGTTTTGGCTGCAGATGCTTTGTTCTTAAACAAAGAAATTTGGACAAATTTGAGTCTCGGTCTTTTGATGGTGTTTTCCTGGATTATGCATTACATTATCGTGCTTATCGTGTTCTTAACCTAGAGACTAACCACATTATTGAGAATTGTGAGGTAACATTTGATGAGACTGCACCTTGTCCATCCCCTATCTTTGAGCCTACAGGTTCAGATTAGATGGGACATACCATCTTTGTGGAGGAGCATGGCGACACCGATTGGGGTGATCCCAAGAGATGACTCCATGAGCTACCCTAGTCGAGCCAGCTTCCACTGCTTTGGCTGATTGACCCGATCCCACTACTTCCACTACTTGGGGTCTGCTCGAGCCAGCTCCTGCTGAGACTTGAGGAGTTGAGGTTGTTGTTGAGGGGGAGGCCACCTCTTCGAGGATGACTCCATGGCACCTTTAGCATGATCACCCTCCTGAACAGATGATTGGTGAGATTGATGAGAGAGTCACTCGCTCCAGGCAGATGTCTCATTTCGCTCACTCAGCTTTTGTTGCTTCTTTTGAACCCTAGGATGTTGGACACACTTTATCTAATCCTAACTGGGTCAATGCTATGCATGAGGAGCTTGAAAATTTTGAGAAAAATTAGGTTTGGGTTTTGATGCCACATTCTTCAAATTTTCATCCCATAGGTACAAAATGGGTTTTGAAAACAAAGAGAGTGAGGATGGGTTGGTACTGAGAAACAAGGCGAGGTTGGTAGCCCAAGGGTTTTGCCAGAAAGAAGGTATATATTATGATGAGACCTTTGCCCCTGTTGCCCGTTTAGAGGCCATTATGATCCTTTTAGCCTTTTCTGCTTCAAAGGGTTTTAAGCTTTTTCAAATGGATGTCAAAAGTGCCTTTTTGAATGGGTATATAGAGGAAGGGGTCTATGTGAGGCAGCCCCTTGGTTTTGAGAGTTCCAAGTTTCCAAACCATGTTTTTAAACTCCAAAAAGCTTTGTATGGTTTGAAATAAGCCTGTAGAGCCTGGTATGAGTGTTTGAAATCTTTTTTGCTTTCAAAGGGTTTTAAAATGGGCTCTGCATACAAACTCTTTTTCTCCTTAAGCATGACAGCAATACCCTTTTAGTCCAGATATATGTGGATTATATTACCTTTGGTTGCTCTTCTCATGTTCTTGTTTCCAAGTTTTTAGATCTTATGAGTAGGGAGTTTGAGATGAGCATGATGGGCGAGCCAAACTTCTTTCTTAGGCTACAAACCAAACAGGCCCAAAATGGGACCTTTGTGCATCAAGGCAAGTATACAAAGGATGTCCTAAATAAGTTCGAGATGGGTGAGGCCAAGGCTCTTTCAACGCCCATGTCCGCCATGAAGGCGTTTGATGCCGATGAGGACGATGAGCCTGTGGACCAGAAGGAGTATATGAGCATGATTACCTACCTCATGTACTTGACTGTGACGAGGCCAGATATACACTTTGCAATCTGTCTGTGCGCACATTTCTAGGCTTCCCCACATACTTCTCACAGACAACCTATGAAATGGATTATGAGGTATCTGCGCTTCACTCCTGAGTTTGGTTTGTGGTACTCTTCTTCTTCCGTTCTGTCTTTGTGTGGTTATTCTGATGCTGATTTTGCGGGATGTCGCTTGGAGCGCAAGTCTACTTCTAGGATTTTTGAGTTTTTGGGGACTTCGTTGGTTTTCTGGTGCTCACACAAAAAATCTAGTGTTGCTAAGTCTACCATAGAGGCTGAGTATGTCGCTGACGCTAGGTGTTGCTCGCAGTTGTTAAGGATGATGACTACTTTATAAGATTTTGGTTTGGATTTTCATCGGGTGTCTCTACTTTGTGATAGCACGAGTGCCCAAAGTGTTGCCAAGAAATCTTGTGCTGCATTCGCGGACCAAACACATTGATGTTCGCTTTCATTTTCTTCGTGACCATTCTGAGAAAGGTGACATCAATTTGCGGCACGTTGATACCCATCGTCAGCTGTCTGACATTTTCACCAAACCCCTTGATCAATCTACTTTTACACATATGAGAGGGGAATTGGGGGTTTGCTTCCCTTTTTGATCTAGGCTCTCGTTTGGTTTTTACTTCTCGCTTCTGCTTTTTCATGTAGAGTTTCATATTTCTTTCTTGATTCTTGTACTATATCTGTATCTCATGTAGCATTTTGAGCTTCAATTGTATAACTACTAGATTGTGATTATGCTCCTAGTAGTATGTTCTGTGTGTACATGATGATGTTATGGTTGTCTTAGACTCTTTTTGCTCATATTGATCCAAAACATGTTCACCATTTGAGATTGGCACCTAGCATGTGTATGATGTGTATGAAATCCTTTGTGCTGTCACTAGTATGCTAGGTGGCTATGTCTCATGTTCTGAGTCATTCACTATCTTGAATCATAAATTATGTGCTTAAAATTAAAATCAAAATAAGTGAAAAATTCAAAAAGATCGAGATGAGTTTGCATTTATCCCCACCTCTCTGTATCGAGACTGCTTCCATTTGCACCTTTGGATGAACTTGAGTTGGGCAGTGGATGATCGAAACTAGTATTTTTAGCTTCTAATTGCCTCTCTGCATAGGCTACACCCGGTTGAAAAGTTAGACAATGAAAATGCTTACAACCTCTTGCACTCACATGCTTTTCATTGAAACTTGTAATCCACTGCAAAATCCGATAAATCTTGAGCATTTCATCTGGTATCATTTTCAGATATGTTTATAGCATGATGAGTGATCACCGTTTGGGGTAGTTCACCTAGTTTACCTTGAATGGCACTTGGTTGATTTTCTGTTACTATATGCCTAGTGTTGTTTTTAGTGGTGAACCTCTCTTTTGAACTGCTTAAAACTGAATCAAAATGCTTACACTTCACATATCTTGTGCATATGTTAGTTTGAGTATTTGCTAGCACGTGCATTTATTACTACACACATCGTACAATACCACTTAGGTCATTTTTACGCTCTGACTGGTATACTCCTGAAGCTCCTACATATTCTCCATTTTCTCCTCACTTTTGCATTTCTGCATTTTGTCAGGGGGGGTTCTCTTGTCTAGGGGAGTGTCTATTTATACCCTCATTTTTGCTTGATGGGTCCACTTGTCAACAAGGGGGAGAGACTTTGAGATTTTCTACCTCCTAACAAGGGGGACAGTCTTTGTGCATTTTAGGCTTCTGCTATTCCCATCATCAACGGGGGAGATTTCTTCTTTGGGAGAGTGCTTTGATAGGGAGAGTTTTTGAACCATTTGGAACTTTTGCTAGTTGTGTTGAGCCATTTGCCTCCTTTTGGAGGAACTACCTTTGTGTTGGGGGTATGCTTCGTAGCCGAAGATCCTAAAGAAATAAACACCTTCGGCAGATCCTCTCCAAAACAACGCCGAAGCTATCAACTATAAAGCTTCGGTACAGTGACATGTCTCAAGACGAAGGGGTGAACCGACTTAAAGATGAAATGACTTAAAGACCCATGATATTCTGTGTCATTATTATAGTTCATTGTAAAGGGTATAAATGTAATTATATACAGGCTGTGAACTGTGCCTATAAATAGGTGAACAGTACCCCTATACTGTTCACGTGCTCTCCTGTAATCACGCATTGGGCATTTGTTTTTGCTTCAAGCTGGTATTTTTGCTTTCCTTCGAGCCGAATTTGTTATCATTTTTACAATAATGAAATAGAAATGAGTTAATAATAATAATCATGTGTTTAAATTATTTTACATATTTTTTACCCTTCCTCATTATTTGTTGTGTTTATGAAGGTATAACCTTCGTCCGGAATCCATTATATCCTGAGGGAAATAATGCTTCGAAGGACGAAGGACTATAACATTTAACAATTTCTATGTTGCCTTGTTCTTGATTCATAGCATTTGAGAACAAGTCCCCAACACTTTGCTTTCAGCTTTTGTGCCGATTTTGTGGTCCAATGTGTTTTTGATTGCTGGCTAGTGGTGTTGAGCCCTTCTTTTGCCTCTTCTTGAGGACTAGTCGTTTTCTGCTTGGTCGTGTTGAGTCGTTGCCCATTTCTTTGGGGACCAAGTTTTGCTTGCTTTGAATGACTTGTTTGGCTTTAATCTTGCTTGTCGTCGTTCGAGTGAGTGTCTCTTCTTCTTCCTCTTTCTGCTTATATATGTTCATGTGGTGGTGTTGACAATGCACTCATCAAGGGGGAGATTGTGAACACAAGGTTGACTTGTCCCTTGTGGTTCGAGTTGATGATGAGTGATTGTCAACGGGTAGCACTCTGGGGTAGTCAGTGGACGGACCATAGTGTGAGATTATGTATGTGCAACCATGTTGATCGACTTGTGGTGTGAAGGTGTGGAGCACAGGCACGGTGGTCGACAGCTGCGGTGAAGGTCATGCGGGCTCGTGCTGATGGACCAGGAGCGGTGAAGGACGAGAGATGGGTCTTGGCTGATGGACTAGAGCAGCTGGGTGACCAGCCGTGGTGGCTGACACTTGCGACACGCACTCGCGCGAGGATATGACAGAGCAGGCTGTGTTGCCGGCGCAGTCGAGGACTGGTGGGACACGTGTCCAGGACGTGGGGGACGCGCATGCGGTGCGATACTCATAGTGGTTTGGTGGTTGGGCCTCAAACTCGGCGACAGCGGTTCGGGAGGGAACTGGTGACTGCACGTGGCGTCACAGCGAAGGGTGTGTCAAGGTGAAGCAACTTCGTGTGGAGCGCGTGGCCGTTGGACCGAAAACCTATAAGTTGGTCTATTTTGTGCCTGACGGAGTGGATAGACTCTATGCAAAT
This sequence comes from Zea mays, assembly GCF_902167145.1. Lineage (NCBI taxonomy): Eukaryota > Viridiplantae > Streptophyta > Magnoliopsida > Poales > Poaceae > Zea > Zea mays. Next base: position 228,461,467 of record NC_050099.1, on the reverse strand, counting down.
AGGGTAGTTTAGAAAATAGAAATAACACTCTATAAATAGAGTTGGGGTCTGGTTAGTTCAATATCTCTTGGTTGCCATTTTGTTTAGATTTGTTGTTTTAAAACTCCTAGTTTTCTCACTAGGTAGTCACTAGGTGAGCCGAGAGATCCGCAACGATTTTGTAAATGTCGACTGTGATTGTGATCTGCAAGTTTTAACCCGAGGAAGGGTCGCCAGTATGGACCATAGGTTTTGATCACTTCTCCATCTCAGTTTTGCATACTTGCTGAAATTTGGAGTTGTTTCGATCTTGTGTTCTTCCCCTTCCTTCTCTTGTGGATTTGTGGAGAACCTTCGAGTTCTTGTGACATGGGTGATGTTTGGGATTTGTTTATGAGGAGATAGGCCCTTTGGATCACTGCATATGCCCTCACGATATAGTTATTGGTTGTGATCCGAGTTGAGTTATCTTTGAGTTCGTTTTGTGAAAACCCCAAGAAAACTCAATCATTTTCGGGATTTCTGATCTACGCTTCGATTTTTGCTTTGCTCGGGTTCATACTTCACCAGTAAACATCTTCTATCCCGCGTAAACTTTCTGTCAAGTTTGAGATCGTTCTGAACATTTTTCAGTGCCCAGCACTGTCGCGCCTACTTTCTGGTGCTTTTGACTCTGATTTTTCCGAGAAAGTTAAGTCTGTTGTTCTTACGGTTTTTGGTGCATACAACCGACACTGCTTCATATTGTACTCTGATCTGCTGCTCTGATTCTCTAGACGGTTTCCAGGTTGAATTTTGGGATCAAAGTCATGTGCTCGCAAGTCGAGAATTTTTAGTGGCTCACATTCACCTTTCTCTGGTTGTCTCACCAGTTCTACAATTTCGATTGTCATTTTTCAAAAACCGAACTTAAAATAACTGAAAAAATTCAGTTAACCGATTGCCGAGGCTTATCAGTATCTAATAATTAGCTACCTTTTCACAGTAATTTTGTTCTCTATTCGGTGGACATACGTGCATATATACATAAATAAAAAAAATTCGCAATGCACCGCTGCTGGTTCATTTGAGGGAATTCCTAGGCGAGTCAAGCGTGAGTATTTGAGTCCGAAGTTGCCGTCCAAACTTTGTGAACGCTAGACCTGAACCAACAAAGACCAGATCAGACCAGCAAGCCACAAGTCAGAGTCCGCAATGCGTAATTCTGTTTTCATTTCGATGCAGATTCACGATAATAGCCGTATGAATTCGCTGGACTTGACCAGGAAGACGAGATGTCTCCGTCTCGGGTCTTTATGTCTTTATTATTTTGTCTGCATTCTCTGCAGTGTGGTTTCCTGGGCCCTTCTGTCTGAAACACTGTTACCAGATTAGACGACCATGGATAAGAAAAAGGTTTTGTCAGGTTATTCTCAGTGATAGTTTTATCACACCATTTCTAATTTCTAATATTACCATGTTAATAAAAGTAAGATATAATAAAAAAATAAAATTTGCTCTATCAATAAGAATAGATGGAAAAGATGGAGATAAAATAAATTATCCTTAATAGTGGTTTTACACGCTTTCTCAATGGTACCCATCCGATCAAGGAAGATGTCTTACAATATAGTGTGGCTTACTCTATCTTTTGATCAGAGAGTTCACTTGTGGTGGCTTTTTAGGTTTTCTTTTTCTTTGTTTCTTTTCATCTTTTTATGCAATGGTTGTAGTTGGGGCTTTGTCCAATAGTCCCTATATTTGGTTATTTGTACTGATTCTCCTTGTTTAATTATATTCGGCAATCCTCTTGTCGTCCTTTTGAAAATAAAATCATATCATAAAAACAAATAAGCATTTGAGACGATAAAATTTCATGAAATTATTTAGTAGCAGATTATAAGACGAGATTGTATTCTATCAATTCTTGTGAAGCGTGTACCATCCAGTCATAAACTTTCTTGAGACCCAATTCTGAAGAACAGCACAACATGCATGGACGGAACGAATATGCCATGAACGATATTTTTCTCATGTTGCACATAATAAAATTATGTTTGCAAAACAGTTAGGGCTCGATTTGGGACCAAATGCAACATGTGCATTGTCATAGTTCAACTGACAACGTAAATAGCAAGCGACAAAGGAAATAAAATATTGAGCAAAGGAAAGCAAAAAAAAAAAGTTTAACCTCCACAGATGAAGAACTGTTTATTCTCTCATTCATGCATGTCAGATTTCTTTCTTTCCAGGCCAGGTATATAGAGCAAGTGCGCTTCTTGAAGTGAATGAACAATCTAAAAATAATACGAAGAAACATGTAAAACATATTTCACCGCTACAACATCCACGTTTCTCTCAATCTCTGTAGGAGTCAAGTTGTCTAAATCAAACAGAAATCGAAGGTTATTAGCTCTAAATCGATAATAGAAATGTGATTGTTGAACACCAAAAATATCCTGGCAGACGGTCCGCGGTTCGGACTGTCCGCGCGTGCGCCGAATCAGTTAGGGTTCTGGATTTCTTGCGGGATTTATTAGCTAAACCTGTGAAATTAACTCGAGAACCGACTTGTAATGAGTCTATACCTCCCCTTTATATAGATGAAGGACTACGACCGATTGAACCACACACAATCGATCCAATCAACTCTATTTATCATTTTTACCTTATGCATTAGGAGTAGCCCTAGTTTAGCCTTCCTCCACCTCGAATATTCATCTCTCTTCGGCTCTACGTCGACTAGAGACGTCTTGGGTGGCCTGCCGACGCCAAGACTCACCATAGGATCTCTCTTCCCCAACGGGGTCCCTCCCGGGAGGCGAGATCTAGGTTTGATGCAAAGAAGACGATATTACATCATCGTGGACCGTCCGGACGTACGCAGAGAAGGAGTCGCTCTTGCGCCTAGGTCGCGGACCGTCCGGCCCTATGCCGCAGACTGTCCACGTCTCCGCAGAGAGCACCGCCAGGTGGTTCATTCGAGTGTTTGGCGCCCAAATCGGCGCCAACACACTTTTTGGCGACTCCGCTGGTGATCAGATGTCTAGATCTACTAAAAATTAGGCCCTCAAATGGCCGGTTCTAAAGATCACACATATGTCTCCCCATATAATATGAAGACTACATGCGTCAAGTGAAGGAGAAATTCTTGTCACAATACATGGTGGATCGCCACTAGAAGGTTGTCAAACATGGAGAAATCGGTCGCATCTCTTCTATCTTCGTTTCAAATCCCTAATGTAAGTAAATCCGACGACATCCAATCTATCAAACAATATGTAGATCAGAAGTAGAATAAAATGAAACAACAGATTGGAGGGTTAGAAGAATCAATTTGAAAATTAACACGTTCGTGCTTCTTCTTAATCTCACGGGTCACTAAGACTCCGCAAGGATCACCACACAATTAGGTGTCTCTTGCTAGCTTTACAAAGAACTTAGAAGAAATAGAGTGAGAAGAAGAAACCAATCCAAGCAACAAGAGCAACAAAGAAAACACAAAACACCCTCTCACAACTCACTAAGCACTTGAGTTGATTTTGAAGCTTGGAGAGGATTTGATATTTTGATTGTGTCTTGCAGTGTATGCTTTTGCTCTTGTATTGAATGAGAAGTGTAGGAGGCTTGGATGGCTTGAATGGAGGTGGTTGGGGGTATTTATAGCCTCCAACCACTTCCTAGCCGTTGGCTGAGTTTGTTGTCGATGGGCACACCGGACAGTCCGATGTTGCACCGGACACTGCACTATTCACTGTCTGGTGCGTGCCACGTGAGCCAACCATTGGGGTTTAGAGCGTTTGACCGTTGAAGTCCTTTGTCCTCTTGCGGCACCGGACAGTCCGGTGCATTCTGACTTTGTAGTTCTGACTTCTGACTTCTGCTCTATGCACTGTTCACTCGTCAGCGCAATCGACTATTGGAGAAGTTGATCGTTGCTCCGTTGGCTCACCGGACAGTCCGGTGGCACACACTACCGGACACAGTTCCTTTGCCGAGTGTCGCAGACACTCGGCAAAGGCTATTTTACACTCGACAAAGGCTTTGCCGAGTGTAACACTCGGCAAAGAACGCTCGGCGAACTGTACATCGGCAACGGCCTCTTTGCCGAGTACTTTTTGTCGGGCACTCGGCAAAGAAAAGTCACTGTCACGGCGCCAAGTGACGGTGACGGATCCTTTGCCGAGTGTCTTCTTTGGCACTTGGCAAAGAGGCCAATTTTGCCGAGTGTCTGCTATCACGGCCCTCGGCAAAGACGGCTCCAGTGGGCCCCACCGCCAATCCCTGTACCGAGAGCTCTCGTAGGCACTCGACAAAGGAGGCTTTTTTGCCGAGTGTCTAGTGGACTGGCACTCGGCAAAGAGTCCTCCAGTGGGCCCCTTTGCCAGTCCCTTTGCCGAGTGCCTTGACCACAGCACTCGACAAAGATGGCTTTACCGGTTCCCAGGTTTCCTTCTTTGCCGAGTGCCATGGTCAGCACTCGGCAAAGAGGGCTTTACCGGTTCCCAGTTTCCTTATTTGCCGAGTGCCATGGTCATAGCACTCGGCAAAGCTACCCTTTGCCGAGTGTTACACTCGGCAAAGTGACCAGGAAGTCCCTTTTTTATTTGTTTTTGCTGTTCCATCCAAACAAACAAAAGATATATATCATTCACATCACATTATATATCAATCGCATCACAGAATCAACACATTTATCATCAACACCATATATATCACAAATATCACCACATAAATCAGGTTTCACAGCACATAAGTCTCACTAAGTATCTCACAAGACCAAGTATAACTAACATCACCAACACTCACAAATATAAGTCTAGATCATCACAAAATAGATCATCAACGAGGTGGGCATCTGGACTGGTTCGGCGAAGGGCTGGACGAAGCGTGAGGGTTGTTCGACGCCGCCGATTGACCCTGCACAGAGAAGAGATTGCATGTGTGAGAACATATGAATATATATCATGCAGTACTAAAATTTTGATACTCACAGGAGTAGTGAACTCAGCAGGGTCAGCTATAGGGAACAACGGAGGTGGTGGAGCATGACCCTGTGCGGCGCCAAGGCTCTGCATGTACGCGAACATCTCCGCCATCCTCTTCTCCAGCTCCTCACGGCGCCAAGGGTCAGCTGTAGTGAACTCAGCAGTTGTCACATTTCTTATTTCCCATTACAAGCCATCACAATGCTTCATGATGGAGATGCGAATAACTTGGTAGATCCACAACTACATGGTGACCTCGGGCGCGGCTATATAAATGGTTGGGTGACCTCGGCTTACATGATTTATACATTCTATCATCTAATCAATAATAAATAAAAATTGACGCATAAAAAGTTTATACCTCGCGTGGGGGTGACGATGGTACGCGTGGCGTGGCCGGGTGGCGGTGGCGGTGCGCGAGGAGGCAGCCTCCGGCGGCGGCGGTGGCGCGCAGCGTTGGTGGCGGGGGCACGGCGAGGGGCGCGGGCGAGGGCGAGGGGCACGGCGGGGGCGGGCGAGGGGCACGGCGGCGCGGGCAAGGCGGTGGCGGGCGAGGGGCACGACGAGTGGCACGACGGCGCGACACGGTGCACGGTGGGCGTGGAGGGTGCAACGGCGAGCAGGCGAGGGCGCGGCGGGGGGCGCGAGTGCGGCAGACGGCGGGCGGGCAGGTGTGGCGGGGGGCACGGGTGCGGCGAGGGGCATGTCGAGGGGCGAGGGGCGCGGGCGCGGCGGGGGGCGGCAGCGCGGCGAGGGGTGGCGGCGCGGCGAGGGGCGGTCGGGCGGGGCGCGTCGAGCGCGGTCGGGCGGGGGGCGCGGGCGGCGGCGGGGCGCGTCGAGGGCGGCGCACGGCAGCGGCGCGACCGGACGGCGAGGGGCGCGGCCGGACGGCGAGGGGCGCGGACGGCGATGGGGCGACGACGCGGTGAGAGTGCGTGAGTGAGAGAGTGAGGAAGAAAGGGCTAACTGTCGGTAAGTAAACCCTCTTTGCCGAGTGCCCATGATCTGGCACTCGGCAAAGATTTTTTTTAATTTTAAAATATACTTTGCCGAGTGTCCTCGATCCGGCACTCGGAAAAGTCTTCTTTGCCGAGTGTTCCCCGGGCGACACTCGGCAAAGACTATTTCACTACACTTTGCCGAGTGTCAACCATTTGACCCTCGACAAAGGCTTCTTTACCGAGTGTCATCTCTGGACACTCGGCAAAGTACATTTTTAATTTTTTTATTTTCCCTACCAAATTTTTTGTGGTGTGTTCCTACACTATATAGACCTACATGTACCATTTTGAGACAATTAGAAAATTGTTTTCTATAGCTAGTAGATTTAGTTCGTTTATTTGAATTTCTTCGAAAAAACACATTTGAACTGCACGTCACTTGAAACTTGGAAAACCGTGCATGCAAAAATGGTATCCATGCTACTTAGCACAAGTTATGACCGATTTCAGGAGCGGATCGGAAACTTCGAGCAACATGCTCACTAAACCTGACTGTGAACTTGCCATCCACATGTTTAAAAATTGTATAAAACACAAACAAAGTCAGAAAATCATGAAACTTGTCCACGTGTCATGATATCATATGTACAGGCTGTGATAAAAAATTGAGAATGTTTGGACAAAGTTGTGAGACACTATGTGTAGAAACCTAAGAGAACTACACATGAAATCATAGAGTTTCAATGTGGATCTCTTAGGTTTGTACACATAGCGCGTCATAGTTTTCTCAAATTTTTTTCAATTTTTTATCACAGCCTGTACATATGATATCATGACACGTGGACAAGTTTCATGATTTTCTGACTTTGTTTGTGTTTTATACAATTTTTAAACATGTGGATGGCAAGTTCATGACCATGTTTAGTGAGCATGTTGCTCGAAGTTTCCGGTCCGCTCCTGAAATCAGTCGTAACTTATGCTAAGTAACATGAATATCATTTTTGCATGCACAGTTTTCTAAGTTTTGAGTGACCTGCAGTTCAAATCTAAATTTTCCGAAAAAATTCAAATAAACGAACTAAATCTACTAGCTATTGAAAACTCTGTTATAATTGTCCACAAATGATAAATATAGGTCTACATAGTGTAGGAACATACCACAAAAAGTTTGGGAGACAAAATAAAAAAAATAAAAATATACTTTGCCGAGTGTCTAGATAAGACACTCGGCAAAGTGTCCTTTGCCGAGTGCCCAATATTTGGCACTCGGCAAAGACTGACGGCTGTTAGCTGTAGACGTCCGCTAACGGCCCTTTGCCGAGAGCCATCTTTGCCGAGTGTTTGACTCTCGGCAAAGCAGTCTTTGCCGAGTGTCCTGCACTCGGTAAATAAGATCTTTACCGAGCGTAGGACTTTGCCGAGTGCGGCGCTCGGCAAAGTCGGCTTTGCCGAGTGCCCGATAAAAAGCACTCGGCAAACCGGCCGGCACTCGGCAAAGGCCCGGATTCCAGTAGTGACACTGAACAGTCCGTGAATTATAGCGGACGCGCGCTAAGAAAACCCGAGAGCGAACAGTTCGTGAGGGCTACGGCCTGGGCACCGGACAGTGTTTGGTGCGCAATTGGTCGTGCCCATTCTTCTATGCTCCAAACTTTGTAGAGTCCCCCAACTCATTTTCTTTGTTGATATATGTCGAACTTTATGCACCTGAGATAAATGACAACTAGGCAAACTAGTTAGTCCACGTTGTTTGTGATGGACGTCAAACACCAAAATCGATTATAGGAAACGGTTAAGCACATTTCCCTTTCACTAATGTTGCGAGTTCTTCTTCCATTGATGGACTCATTAATATGGTCTACTTGCAAGACTTACATAAAATAGTGCCACCTCCATGTGAGAACACATATCCACTTGTGGCATAAATCTCATCAACTTCGAATATCTAGTTTGTATCACAATAACCTTACATTACCCTTAGGTACCCGATATAGTGAATGTTATAACTCATAGTCCATTTTAGATAGTGTAATACCCCCTTAAGGCTTGCTAATGATGATCATCCTCTGAATTAGAGGCAAATCGGCTGAGCTTGCTCATAGCACATGAGATATTAGGCCTTGTCACACTAGCCAAATATATAAGAGAGCCAATAACTTGAGAGTATCTCAATTGATCCTATGATATTATGTGATTTTTTCCTTAACAACACACTTGGGCCATAAGGACTTAGAGCACATATGCAATCACTATATCCAATCGACTCAACACCTTTTCCATGTAATATGATTGCACAAGAGTAACTTCACCATTTCATCCTTCTCTCAACAACTTTATGTTAAGAATAAAATATACCTCTCTCAATTCATTGGTTTTAAAGTTAGTAGATAAAAATGCTTTCACTTCCTTAATCATTTCCAAAAATTAATACATAATATATAACATATATAATTTTATTAATATTTATTACATATAATATATACTATTAGATTGATTAATAAAACATATTCTAATAATTATGTCATTTTTGAAATACAAATATTATTAACGACCTTTTATAAATTTAGATGAATTTTAAAATTTTGATCTATACTGAGTATTACTCCCTCTATCCTAAATAAAAATTCATTTTAGTTTTAGAATTTAATTAGATTCATACATTATTTGATGTATGCGTGTTATATATATGTACTAGGTAGGTGCCCGTGCGATGCCACGGAACATTAAATCTCGATTTGTATATCAGCTATGCTTCCTGTGAAGCAAGGAAGCGAACGCAAGCCAGCCTTTTGTATTAGTGCATTATGTTCAGTTCTTACTTGATCATCCCGTGTTCTCGTGTGTGCCATGGCCGAGTGGCAAGCTCAACACTGGTATTGTTGTCTTGTCTCAAATGAAGTCCGCTTCCACAAGTTAATCGGAAATCTTCATGGGTAATAGCTGTGTCAGATTCTTCCGCGCATAGGGCAAGTAATGCAAGTGATAGCTGTGTCAGTTTACCCCCATTTTCTTGGGCATCACTTGTCTCAAATGAAGTCCATTGGAGGTTCGCAATTTATGTTCCGTGGCATCGCACGGGCACCTACCTAGTGAGGAATGAAATGCTGATGAATCAATTCATTCTATTCCATAAATCAAACAAGAAAGTGAGGAGTGAGAAGATTCCTTAAACCAAACACGTTGCAATAGAAAGTGTGTGTTCAATGAATAACACCGAAGCATGCAACAATGGCTAGTGCAGAACGAATTCCTTCCTATCTCGTTCAAAACAATACAACAGTACGCCTAAAACTGCGCTGTTTTTTTAAAAGGTATTTTTGCTACTCAGGTCAGTTGTATATAAACTAAAAGGAAAAATCGTTTAAACATGTTGTGTAATTTATACAGAATAACACGACAGTAGCACTACTCATGAAGGACTATCTTAGATTCACCATATCTGCAAATCCTTCTACTCCATCGCTATCCTCTTCCTTCTTGGAGACATTAAGGGAGAAAGACTGAGTCAGTCAAACGAAACGTCGAGTCATCGCCATCCTTCCTCTGACCTCTCCTCTCCACCCTATCAATAATAACAGAGCAGGTTATAATTATCCTTAATCTTTCTCTCCTTTTACCCTGTCAATTTGGCTAACACAAGTCCCAGAAGAAAGAAAGTTGTATATATAACATAAAGCTAAGTACAACAGAAATAATTTCCTCTGTCAATTTTCCTAGCCCAAGTCCCAAAAGTGGTGTGTATATATAACATAATAATGAGATATTTCTGGTGAAGGCTACCGACGGCAAAAATGCATGAAAAGAGAGTTTTATAAGACAAAGTAAAAGCTGAAATTTTAACCTTTCATCACTTGAGTTGCCTGAGGTGGAAAGCCATTCAAGATCCAAAAAGTTTGAATCACCAGAGGCAATATTCAACTTCAGCTCTTGGGACACGAAGCACGTCAGAGGCTGTGGGAGTATACCTAAAACGAATTTTGGAGGAAAATATGGGGGAAGTTCTCACCTGATAGTTAGGCATGGCAGGTGTCAGGACATGCAAAGATGCTGCAAATTGCACCAACCACACTTTACCTTTCCATCAGCAGCTAGTTCATCTCTGATGAAACTTGGGGTCATGCTTGGAATCCCCAGCCTGCAATAAGATTGGGACGCGCTTATAGTGGATAACTTATTCTTGATTATTCCACAAATATTTCTAAAAGATGCTTAAGCACTAATGTATGTATAATCATAATATAAGTATCCATATAAGTAGTTTAAATGAGATACTCTTTTCGGGCTTGAGTCATCTTCAAGGTATACTACATGAGCAAACCTTGTACCACCACATTTTAAGCACCGCAAGAAAATATTGCCAAAATAAGCACCAAAAAACTTGTTTAAACTACAAGATCCCCCCTCCCTCCCAAAAAAAACACAAGAAATTTTTATAGCGAAAAAACAAAAAAAGGTCTTGAATGTTAAGAGCAATCAATAAGACCTATCCTTCAGAATGCCAGGTCTCAACAGTGTACCACCACATTTTTGTAAATGTGAGATTTTCTCAATAAAACAGGTGGAAGAATACGGGGATTTACTTATTGAAGAAGAATAAGGGAGTTATTTAAGGTCTCCGAATGTATTTTTAAAGGTTATAGAGTATCAGTAATTGAGTGGCAGTATGAATAATACCTCACTTGTTTTTTCGATGATTTGCTACTTTCTTTCTGCCTTTTGTCCTTCACTAACTTTCAAAATAAAATGAGAGGCATATATCTCTGTCAGGTCATAGCTAGACAACAAAGTTCCAGTACATGGCAATGAGTTCAATGGATACCTTTGGCCCCCTTTCAATAAGAGCTCCTCTTAGGATAACCCCCGGTTGATGGATGAAAACAAAAGCATGCTGATACGCACTGTGGATCCAGACTATACAATTCTCTGGCACAATTTCCAAGGATTTGAATGTGTTGTTGTTTTGATCCGCATATAGATTTGGACAATTTGCAGTTCACCAAATAAGCCTTATAGATACCCTTGAGGCAAGTATCAAGGCAATTTGAACCTACTTGAATGCACAAGTCTCGAAGGAACATAAAAGAAACAAGAGGCATTGCACCTCGTCCTCTAGCCCATGTATGGAGCAGAGCCTACAATTGAAGCATGCAAACAGAAGTAAATAACAAACTTGGTAGATAGATAGTAGAGCAATAGCGAAAATAACGCAAAGCCAAGGTAAAGTAGAAATTGTAACCTACACACCTTAACATACTTCCTCAGGAGCGATGGGAAAGCTGCCAGAAAAACAACTGATGCTCTGACACGGTGTACAATAAATGCTATCATTTGCTCATCAGTCAGCTCTGTTATCATATGAAGCGCATTGGCAAGATAGATCCTCATAAGGGAGAAGAAGAATCAAGGTCAAGAAACATACTTCAAGCTCTCCTTGCGGGGCGATAGCACAAGCTCTCTAATGGACAACCAGCTCAGAGGATATACAACCTAGCTAGCGAAGACCTTGCGATGGTGGTCTTTTTGTTCACCTGAACAATGGAGAGGTGCTTTCCAACAACCGTCATGGTGGTGCGGCGTGTAGCTCATGTCGCCCATAAGACAAAATAGAAAATTTCCCATACTAAAATGAATTTCAGTAGATCTCCCAACATCTGAATCATTGACAATTTACGGTAAAATTGATAAAGAAGGTCGACCTTGGGGCAGTAAACAGGTTGGTGAGGAGGCAGATCAGTGGTTTCTATAGAAAGCACCAGGATCATGCTAAGCGGTTCTACTTCATATTATTAGAAAAATAAATAGATGCTAATGAACCCTACCTCCAGAGTGGCAATCGATCTCCATCTGCTTACACATTTCCACAAGCACAGAGTGCAAGCTCTGTCGGAATTCGGATCCGCCCCAAACTTATTCTCCGGAAACACATGACAAAAAATACAGAGCTCACTAAAACACATCCAAAAACTAACACAATGCACTGCAGTTATTAACCTCAACAAAATCTGAAACTGCATTCGAACTCAAATTGTCTACAATCTGAAATATACACATATAGTGTTTACATACAGTGTTGGCCGAGTTCACAGACAAAATACCGATAGAAACAAATTCACAGTTCAGCTAGGCATGTCACATGTATCTGGAATGTGGGAGATGTCGCAACACACAAAAATTGGTAACCCAGTTGTCTCACCTTGTATCCACCAGACGACCAACGATTCCTCCCAGTGGTGGCTGCGCCTGTGGAACCAACCTCTGCTATATATGAAGAAGCAGATGCTTTTTATTCCCGAGAGACAGGAGGATGGCTAGCACCACAAAAACCAGAGTCAGAGGATGGACAGAACCAGAAATAAACGCCAATAAAATCAGAGAATGAAAAACTTAATTACGCTGTTTTCTTTAAAGCATATCAACTTCTTTCCCCCCCCCCTTATAATCATTGACATACATAGCGCTCAAATCAATATGATGCAGTCATGCTGCTTTTTAAATAGAATGTAAATGAACTAAAGTCATGTTTGGATACATGGGGCTAACAATTAGCCCATGTTTTTTAAATACCAATTTGAAAGACTAAACATGGGCTAATTCTAAGCTATTAGAGCTAATGATTGTTAATCGGTGGTTATAGTACATTAGTCTTTATTAGCCCATAATTAGCCCATGTTTAATCTATTTTTGCAAAATGGTTCAATTTTTAGCTGTGATCCAAACAGGTCCTAATTGTTCTCCACTTCTTGCAGCTACCAGCTAACATGTTTTGCATAAGGTTAGCTGTCGCATAGGCATTAACCAAACAAGCTCTTGACAGTGACCGAGAGCTACAAAATGGGTACCCACTTGCATCCTGACCAATTAGATATAGATGTGTACAGTACTTAAGTGCATGTGCATTCCTGTAAACCAAAACTTAATCGTTATCAAGGTCCTCAGAGAAGTGTGCAATGCATAGGCTTGCTGCCTTGTTAAATAGGAGTCGGAGCAGCAATTGTTCTGCTGATGGTGTAGTGACGGGGTTGGGCAGATAAGAGTAAAGATTGGGTTGCCAACTTGCGAGCCTCTCTCTCACTGACCTGACCAGATAACTTTCAGCGGCACATCCCAAACATGCTGCTAAAAAAATCTCCTAGAAATGGGATTATACTCATGCTAGCCACAACAACATACTAACAGTTTCGAACCCGTTTTGGTCGAGATCAACACAACTTACTGATTCGACAATTTTACTATATATATCAGACTGGGGTTGTGTCTGAGTACATTAAACAGTTCGACGTGCTATTACACCAACTAATGGCTCATGAGCATCAATTGACATCTACCATGGTAACAACTCGGTTCATTGATGGTTTAAAAGATGAACTGAAAATAGCAGTGATCATGCAGCGACTGTCTGACCTAGATACAACTTGTTCACTTGCATTATTACAAGAAGATATGACGAATAGCTTTGCTAGATTTATTTGTATAATTTATTGCAGGTAAATACTCCCTTCTTCCTTTATAGGTGAGTGCCCATGCGTTGCAACGGGAATATATAATACCATGATAACTTATATACAAAATGTGCTTTATATTGTTATAAGAAAATGATCTCATATTTATTGAAGTCATCCACATGATTTGAAACTTATTTATGTCTTAGTTTTGGTACAAGAAAATGATCTCATATGGGATCATGTAAGTTTAAGTAGTAGCTGCTGACCTGAACTTGCATTTGGAGGGACTTCAGATACTCAATTGTCTCGTCTAGTATAGATGCTTTGTCAGTCTGAAAACAATTGGAGCTAATAAAGTAAGACAAAAGAGCGGCAGAAAACAAAATAAACATACTGACAATGATCAATGGCACCTGAATTTCAGTATTCAAGGATCAAGGGACTTGTACCTGACAAGAAAATATGCATAACATGTATTAGTATACCTTGTTGCAGTGTGGGATCAACTCTTGCAACGCACGCATCTTTTCTTTGATCCGGTCCCTTCTTCTCTACATCAGCAGCAGCTAATAACGCTGTAAGAACAATTTATCAAGTAGTTGTCTGCCTTTCTGAAAATAGGCTTTGCGTTGCTAGCACAATTTGATTCTGATCTCACCCTCTCTGAGAGATTATGGACTTCAGCTGCACGAGTCCGACGTTTCGGCCCATGCCGCTGCCAGGGTTTGGTCTCCTCAGTTGCCTCCTCACACTCGGCATCTCGCAATTTCCTCATCAATTTTATTCCACTCAAACATCTCTATTTCGACTCTATTTTCTAGCAGTTCGTTCAGGATACATGTTATACAAAAACAAAAGTAAACACCTCACTTCGACTATCTGACTCGTCTCTACACATTCCCTTCCTCTTGTGGCCATGGACGCTGTCACTGGGCAGCCCGGATCCCCCATAGTTGCTTTCGGACCCACCGGATGACGATGTGCCGTCGTGCGCGCCGGCATCGCTCGGCACCTCCGACTGCAATGCTGTGTCCTTCCCCCTGATCCCCGTCGGCGTCCTGGGCACCTGGTTGCTGCCGTAGAAGGTCGAGCAGATGTCGCCGGCCCAGCTAGACTCGACGCCGCTGCTCCCAACGGGTGGCGGCGGCGACGAAGGATGCGAGGTAGGGCCCGGGAACGTGCCCTCGTGTTGTGGGGCGGCATCGGCGATCGTGCTGTACCAGAGCTGCGTGTACAGGTCCTTCTCTAGCGGGTCGTCGAGGGTGTTCAGGAACCACGCGGCGGTCTCCTCGGTAGTGAGGCCGCTGGTGCCCGGGCGGTCGCGGTCAGAGGGCGGCGCTGGCCTGTGGTGCGCCTGGGGCTGCGCTATGACGCTCCCATTGTGCCACAATAGCTCCACGAGGTCATCGTCTGGGCTGCGGTGCGGGCGCCATTGGAGGGAGCACGCGCAATCAACCAATGGACATGAAAGGAGACTTCTTTTGTGGGTGGGGGTGAATGGCGAAACAGAATCCTTACACGATGGGCTTCTTCTGACTCTCTGCTGCGAACCTCGTATTGTCGTCCATCTCGTCAGGATTCCTATGACCCGGTGGAGAACGTCTCCTCTCCTGCAGAAGGAAGCCCCGTGGCAAGAACAACCGGCGTTAGCGAACTAACCAGAAGAAGAAACTTCTCCATCGAAGCTGCGGACCTGTTCCTCTTCTCTAATAATCGATAGATACGGTGCTCTCGCTGAACCAATGAACCGAATGAATAGGCGGCGCTGCAGCGGCCGGGGGCCGGGCATGCAAATCCCAAGCATGTGGCGGCAGGACACGGGCGCGCGTTCACCGGGCGCAGGCGAGCGCGGAGGTGAGGGAGCGGAAGGCGACCTCCTCGCAGGGGAGGACGAGGGCACCGCCGGCGCCCGCGAACCCGAACTCCTCCTCGGCGCGCCGCAGCAGGGACGGAACTCAAGGCGGTCCAGCAGCGCGATGTGCACCACGAACCGGCGCCGCCACTCGCCCACGTACACCGCGAAGTGGCCGCGCGGCACGTCGGACGGCAGCCGCATGGCCTCCTCCTCCTCCTCCCCCTCCCCTACAGCAGCACAGAGGAACACGAAATGGAATCGAATAGGGCAGCGCTGAGTAGGAAGGGAAGATCGGATCAGAACAAACTCAAGAATCGAATAAGCTAGGAGTTGTTGATCCAGTACCTTGTTCTTGAAGCTTGCTTGCTTTGGTTCACTTCTCTTCTCTACTTCTGTCTTCTGGATCTGGTGGAGCCATCTCGTCGGAGCCTCGATCTGCTGCCGCGACAAGAATCACTGAAGTCGGGAGATCGATGGACGCGGACTCAAACTTGGATGGCGGTCGGCCACCGCCAGAGGCATCGCCGCAGAGGGTGAGGATGGGTAGAGAGGCGGCTAGGTTTTTAGGATTTGGAGTTGGGGTGCGGGGTTAGTGATGCGGAGGGGCATCCTGTAACTCCCATAATTGTTGGCGGCGTGAAGCGCGGTGGGGTTTGTGGGCGGGCGGGCGGGCGGAGGCGGGCGGCCGCCGGAGCAGATCGAGGCAGGTCTGCGCGGCGCAGCGCGGCGCCGGAGTGATTAGGGTTTGGTGGGGGGAGTTGGCTGCCCGCCCAACGCGCGCGGAGGACAGGAAAGGAGGCGACGCGGGCAGGTGAGGTGTGCGGGCAGGAGGGCGAAATAGGAAATGAAAAAAAGGCAGAACGCAAGGAGGCAGCCTACCCCTTACAGCCTTAATAGTAGTAAAGATTAGCTGTATTGATTTGCTAATTCCGCATTCTTTGAAAACTATACTCTTTACAAGCAAAGGACTTAGTTTTACACTCCGATAATTGTGCATCTTGTTCTAACCACTAATCAAGGGATCTAGTTTGAATTTAGAATTATAATTTTCAGGTTTCGCCTATTCACCCCCTTTAGGCGACTTTCATACACCATTATGAGTGAAAATGGAATGGATAAAGATGTAACTAGGATATTTGTTAGTTGGATATCGAATATTTTGGTGGATATGAATATAAGTTAGAATTTTCCAAAATAATAACTAAATGAATATTATTTTATAGATAATTTTGGAAGAACAATATCATTCTACGAGTAGATACTAAAGTAAGAGTATGTAACATATGTAGCACATTGAAATTGTCAAAATTGTTTAATCATCAAACGTATATAAATTAAAAAAATATAAATATGCATATATTTCAATAATTAAAAACATTTATAAGAAAAAAATAATATTTGACAACAAAAAATAATGTATTTAAATAGAATTTGTAACAAAAATTATATACAATTCAAACTAAATCAAAGTAATATTAATTAAACTTAATACTTATATAATCAAGGAGTTGCGACGGTTTACAACAATATTCACGTAAACTATCCATAAAAAAATTTTAAGATTTTTTATTGATTGTCTCCGCTCTATATATAATATTTTTTTGATTTGGCTAACTGATGTTATTGTTTACTTCATGCAAATATGTCTTGATACAACACGGCCAATGAAGTGAGCGATTAGAAGAGAGTTCACAACGATTGACTGAATGAACAGAGATTATAAAATGACATAATTCCATCATACAGAAACCAAATAAGAGAAAGTTTGTGAGATCAAGTTTCTAAAATAAGTCACATAAAGTCAAACTTATAAAAAAGATAGATCAAAATATGGAGTGATTGCTAAAGACAGACATCAATAAAAACTGGATGCGCTCCATATAAATTATGCCACTTCGTAGTAATTACTAACGTTTAAAACCAACAAATAACATTTCATTTTGCTGTTAATGTGACAAATCATTGCTGCTCCATCCAATTCAGCAACCTCAAACACCATGTAGTCCATTGCGCCAATGTGGTCTCAGAAACGACCTAATGCTTGCAAGAGCCAAGAACGTCGTGCCGTGCTTGGGCTGTAGCCTCGGCCTGTAGTGCTGGCCCGGCCCGACACGATTATTTTTTTATTTTACAAAAAAACGTATATACCTATATACAATTTATATTCAATATTTAAAACATTTTAGCGTGATGTTCTACTGGTTAGACAGTTTTACCCAGTGTCTCCCGCCCTTCTTCCATCAGGGCATGGGTTCGAACCCCACCTCTTGCGGGCTAACGGGCTGGCCCGACATAGTTAATAGGCCGGCATGACGTGCATGTGCCATAGTTGTGGCTCGCGTGCATCTAGCCTGTGCTGGGCGTCGTTACGCTGATTTAATTAAATGGATCGACGGCCTAACGGGCTAGCCCGACACAGTTAACAGGCCGACATAACGTGCCTGTGCTATAGTTGTGGCCCGCGTGCATCTAGCCCGTGTCAGGCGTCGTTTGACATCTATAGACGTGCAACAGATTAATTTGAAATAGCTGTGAGGGGTTATTTGTAAAAAAATGACGCATGACGACCGTTGAAACTGGTGCTTTAAGTATAGTATAGATATGTAACACCTCGTCGACTCCCGGACAGACAATACTTACTCCTGACAACTTTCTAGAATCATATATTGTCCCCACAGACCAACATGGGTCTTTTGTGCACATTTTGTCCTCACTCATGCGCACCCGAGAAAACTTCCTGGTCGGTCACCCATCCCAAATTGCTCCAATCCAAGCACACTCAACTTGGAGGTTCTTTTGAGATAGGCTTCCAAAAAAGAAGATGCACCATGTTGGTATGGATACTCTATTAATTCTATTAAGCCTTGGGTCAGAATATCACCATCCTAGGGGCTAGGATATCACAATGCACCCCCCTTAGAAGACCGACATCCTCGTCGGTCAACCCCAATCCAGGAACCTCCTCTCTTAGCCACGTATGTGTCTAGTGTCATTATATGCCATGTCATGTGACCACTCCGGGCCCACATGCTCCATATACTCGAACCCCTAACCCACACACACCCGTGAAACCGCGAGGGTCGACTTTGATACCACTTATAACACCTCATCCACTCCCGGACGGACAGTACTTACTTCTGGCAGCTTTCTAGGATCATATATTGTCCCCATAGACCAACACGGGTCTTTTGTACGCGCTTTGTCCTCACTCATGCACACTTGAGAAAACTTCTCGGTCGGTCATCCATCCCAAATTGATCCAAGCCAAACACGCTTAACTTGGAGGTTCTTTCGAGATAGGCTTCCGAAAAAGAAGATGCACCTTTTTGGTATGGATACTCTATTAATTCTATTAAGCCTTGGGTCAGGATATCACCATCCCAGGGCCAATATATGACAATCCACCCCCCTTAGAAGACCGACGTCCTCATCGGTCAACCCCAATCTAGGAACCTCTTCTCTTAGCCACGTCTGTGTGTCTAGTGTTGTCATATGTCATGCCATGTGACCACTCCGGGCCCACATAGGCCATGCGCCATATACCCGAACCCCTAACCCACACACGCCCATGAAACCGCGAGGGTCGGCTCTGATACCACTTGTAACACCCCATCCACTCTCGGACCGACGATACTTACTCCTGGCAGCTTTATAGGATCATATATTGTCCCCACAAACCAACACGGGTCTTTTGTGCGCACTTTGTCCTCACTCATGCGCATCTGAGAAAACTTCCCGCTCGGTCACCCATCCCAAATTGCTCCAAGCCAAACACACTTAACTTGGAGGTTCTTTCGAGATAGGCTTCCGAAAAAGAAGATGTACCTTGTTGGTATGGATACTCTATTAATTCTATTAAGCCTTGGGCCAGGATATCACCATCCCAGGGGCAAGGATATAACAATCCACCCCCTTAGAAGACCGACGTCCACGTCGGTCAACCCCAATCCAGGAACCCCCCCTCTTAGCCACGTCTACGTGTCTAGTGTCGTCATATGCCATGCCATGTGACCACTCCGGGCCCACATGTGCCATACGCCATATACCCGAACCCCTAACCCACACACGCCCATGGAACCGCGAGGGTCGGCTCCGATACCACTTGTAACACCCTGTCCACTGTCGGATCGACGATACTTACTTCTGGCAGCTTTCTAGGAGGATATACTGTCCCCATAGACCAACACGGGCCTTTTGTGCGCACTTTGTCCTGACTCATGCGTAGGGCTGGACGAAATGATCGTCGGCTCGCTCGGTTCGTGGTCAGCTCATCTTGGCTCGGATTAGCTCGTTTGAATTTTTTTCATGAGCTGAGCTGGCATCCTAGCTCGGTTTGTTAACGAGCCAGCTCACGAGCTAAACGAGCTATCTCATTTCAACAAAACAAAACTATATGCATATCATTTACGTAAAAATTAATGAATGTGTTATATATATGTGTGGTGTATATGACCTATGAGTTAAACTAATGATTGATGAATTATGTCATTGTGTTAAATTGGTCTATGTGAATATAAGTGTGGTTTAAACTGTTGAACATGTGTGTGAATAGTGAATTGATGAGTAATGAGTTGTGTTAATTTGGTGTTATATTGATGTGGTCTGTGAAACTATGGGTATAATTACTATTTTCTGTTGTTAAATTAGTTTGAAATTAACTAGGAATTGATTATTATACACATATTATTTTTTTCTGCTCTAGCTCGCGAGCTAAACGAGCCAGCTCGAGCTTGTAAACAAGCCAAGCCAAGCTGACTATGTGGCTCGCTATCTTAGCGAGCCGATCGAGCCAAGCTGGCTCGATATCCAACCCTACTCATGTGCACCTGAGAAAACTTCCCGGACGGTCACCTATCCCAAATTGCTCCAATCCAAGCACGCTTAACTTGGAGGTTTTTTCGAGATAGACTTTCGAAAAAGAAGATGCACCTTGTTGGTATGAATACTCTATTAATTCTATTAAGCCTTGAGCCAGGATGTCACAATCTCAGGGGCCAGGATATCACAATATATATATAGTATATGTATTTAGAGCCCTGGCTCTGTTTAACTACATGAAGCCCCGACCACCTACCGACCGGGCCTGCCGACCAGGTGTGCAGACCGCACCAGGCCCCTTTTTGGCTTATTGTACCCAACTGCTTACGCCAAATTATCATATGAATTATGATGATGTGTGTATCAGTTTATGCAAATATAGTTTGTGCACGATTCGAGTATCCAGTCCGACAAGAAGATTGTGCTCCCACAATCTGGGCATCTGTACTAGTCCCCACACAAATATTGGAATTACGATGTTTTATGTTTCAGTTTACTCAACAGTAATGCACGTGTCGGTCTATGGGCCATCGAGAAGATATGGTTCCGCATAATACGTGCATCAGGCCCACGATCCCACCCACTCGCTCGCAGGCTTCCTAGTTTACCTCACCCGCACGCACGCGGCGGCGGAACCCTAGACATATCCGCCGCCATCGCCTTCATCTACTCCACCGTAGAGATTCTAAAATCGGCCAGTCCTCATTCCCCTCCATACACCGGTCAGTCCTCCACCGCCGTCGCCTTCATTCCTAAAGCATCCCGATCCTTTGGGACTCAAATGTGATACAATTACTAGTCTCAGGAGGCTAGTAAACACATTTATACAATAGATGATTCCAGATCTGCTAAAATGAGACAAACCTATAAAGGTGGCGATCAACTTTAAGAGTTGGTCCACAACTTGGGACATATCATAGAGTGGGGCTGAAGCAGCCTGATATACGCAGCGAAGCAAATCAGCGGTCCAACAGCCACAAGCAAGGTTGGGAACAGTCGTAACTCTTACCTGATCTCCTTTTTCTGAAAAACAACAAATAAGCAAGGGTGAGTACAAACGTACTCAGCAGCCCACCTTCACCCGCAGAATGGGGAAATCAGATATAATGCATGAAATATGTGGAGCTCAGGATATTTTGCAGAAACAACAATATTTTATGCAGGGTTGTTTTGTAAAACATTTTGTATTTTGCAAAGCGCATCCTCTCCAAAAGGAGCAGGAAATTTTTCAATATTAGAACAAAATCCCCTGGACTAAACCATCCAGGTATCTCAGCAGTTTCCCACTGGTTTTCATTTTCAAAAACAGCTACTGGACTTCCCGTCCACCATAGCTCACGGCTCAACCGCTGGACCTTTTAAAAACCACTTTTCTCAAACACACCCTTTTTTTAAAATGAAACACTAATCCATACCACACTAGACTCGTCCATTCCTGTGGACACAGACTATTCGAATAGGTTTTCAAACTCTGCGCAGAGGTGTACACTTTACCCACTAGTCCGGCTCTGCGATCTCATAGCTAGTGAGACCCGAAACCGAATCTCTTTCTTTCCTCGCATGTCCTTACCTTAGCGGTTATACCGGAAGGAGTCAGGCCACTACCATGTCCAAACCGGACAAAACATTCCCCCTCCTTATCCTCCTGGTGCTCCCCAGCCTTCATAACCCTGAGGTTTGGACCGTACGAGTTCAGATTGAGTGACTGCCCATACAGTCTCGAGTGGTTGTACTTATCATGAGTACAGGTAGTGAAGGATGACAAACCGGTCCTTATGTGAGGGGACAATCCTTATGCTCACACCTAAACCAGTTGAGCCATCACCTTAGGCCCTCCCCTAAACCAGGGAGTCCCTGATCATCCCACTCACAAGGTGATAAGGGTGAAAACCCTTCATCATACACATTTTGAAAAGCATTTTCTTTTGAAAACCCACACCTTTTCTCAAATCATTTGTAACAAATATATCAAGGATTGATTGAGGCAAGCGGCTGGGTGGCCATAATAACTTGTCTCAAAATCATATCATGCATAAAATAACAGGCTGAGGGTTGTGGTTGAAAAATCATAGGTAATTTATGCATCAAAGGGATCCAGTGAGCTTGTCATGCTTATCCGGCGAAGGGGGAAGGGGAGCTCGCGGAACTGGCTTCTAGCTCCACCGCCTGGCGTAGACTTGCAGATCTGGACTCCACGAGACGGCACAAACGCTCCGATAACTAGGCGACATGAACAAGCAAACATACAAACTGAAAGGGAATTAGGCTTACACCTATTTCCTAATTGATTTTGGTGGTTGAATTGCCTAACACAAATAATTGGACTAACTAGTTTGCTCTAGATTATATGTTCTACAGGTGCCAAAGGTTCATCTACAACTATACTAAATCGACTGTCCGGAATACCATAGATTATTTCGGATAGGAGAAGCTTTTTGGAAAAACAGGCCAAGCGCGGACCGTCCGGGCCCTTGCGGCAGACCGTCCGCAACACCAGGATGATCCTCGGACAGAACCAATGCAAAAATCCAAGTCTACACTACGGACCGTCCGGAGGAAAAGCAAGGACCGTCCGAGACCTCGCGCGGACCGTCCGGCCTCAGGCGCGGACCGTTCGGTAGGTGAGGAACCGAAAAACCCGAAGGTAACGGGTTCGGAAAAATGAATTATAGCGTCCTCGCGGACCGTCCGGGGTGCACGACCGGACCGTCCGCGACTGGCTTTATCTGACATCTGACGACGCATTAAATGCAATATAGCCGTTGATATAGCCATTACTGCTGGCCGTTGCGTTTTCAGCCGTTGATCTACAGGGGCGGACCGTCCGGACCAGGCGGGCGGACCGTCCGCGGTCGGCAGAATGGAGCAACGGCTAAGAAGTGGTTGGTGGCTATAAGTACAACCCCAACCACCTCCATTCACAACACCCAAGCATTCCAACCTTCAACATTTAATACAAGAGCTAGCAATCCATTCCAAGACACATTCAAAGCCTCCAGTCTCTCCAAGTTCCAAAGTTGAGACAAGTGATCATTAGTGATTAGTGACTTGAGAGAGAGAAAGATCCGTGTGTTATTTGTCGCTCTTGTCGCTTGGCTTTTGCAATCGTGCTTTCTTTTGATCTTTCTTGCGATCAACTCAATTGTAACCAAGGCAAGAGACACCAATTATGTGGTGGTCCTTGCGGGGAAGTTTGTTCCCGTTTGATTGAGAAGAAGAAGCTCACTCGGTCCGAGGGACCGTTTGAGAGAGGGAAAGGGTTGAAAGAGACCCGGTCTTTGTGACCACCTCAACGGGGAGTAGGTTTGCGAGAACTGAGCCTCGGTAAAAGAAATCTGCGTGTCACACTCTTTATTCGCTTGCGATTTGTTTTGCACCCTCTCTCGCGGACTCGATTATATTTCTAACGCTAACCCGGCTTGTAGTTGTGATTAATTTTGTAAATTTCAGTTTCGCCCTATTCACCCCCTCTAGGCGACTTTCAATTGGTATCAGAGCCCGGTGCTTCATTAGAGCCTAACCGCTCGAAGTGATGTCGGGAGATCACGCCAAGAAGGAGATGGAGACCGGCGACAAGCCCGCTACAAGCCACGGGAAAGCTTCATCGGGAGAGTCCCACAACAAAGGGAAGGGGAAGGAAAAGAAACCCTGTTCCCACAAGTCGCATCAGAGTGGGGACAAGAAAAAGAAGATGAGGAAGGTGGTCTACTACGAGACCGACACCTCATCGTCATCTACCTCCAGCTCCGACGCGCCATCTGTCACTTCTAAGTGCCATGAGCGCAAGAAGTTTAGTAAGATCCCCTTACACTATCCTCGCACTTCTAGACATACTCCATTACTTTCTGTTCCATTAGGCAAACCGCCAACCTTTGACGGTGAAGATTATGCTAGGTGGAGTGATTTAATGAAATTTCATCTAACCTCACTCCACAAAAGTATATGGAATGTTGTTGAGTTTGGAGCACAGGTACCATCCGTAGGGGATGAGAATTATGATGAGGACGAGGTGGCCCAAATCGAGCACTTCAACTCCCAAGCCACAACCATACTCCTCGCCTCTCTAAGTAGGGAGGAGTACAACAAGGTGCAAGGATTAAAGAGCGCCAAGGAAGTTTGGGACGTGCTCAAGACCGTGCACGAGGGTGATGAACTAACCAAGATCACCAAGCGGGAAACGATCGAGGGGGAGCTCGGTCGCTTCCGTCTTCGCTAAGGGGAGGAGCCACAAGACATGTACAACCGGCTCAAAACCTTGGTGAATCAAGTGCGCAACCTCGGGAGCAAGAAATGGGATGACCACGAGGTGGTTAAGGTTATTCTAAGATCACTTATTTTCCTTAACCCTACTCAAGTACAATTAATTCGTGGTAATCCTAGATATACACTAATGACTCCAGAGGAAGTAATCAGGAATTTTGTGAGCTTTGAGTTTATGATCAAGGGCTCACGGAAGATCAACGAGCTTGACGGTCCCTCCACGTCCGAAGCACAACCGGTCGCATTTAAGGCGACGGAGGAGAAGAAGGAGTCTACATCATGTAGACAACCAATCGACGCCTCAAAGCTCGACAATGAGGAAATGGCGCTCGTCATCAAGAGCTTCCGCCAAATCCTCAAGCAAAGGAGGGGGGAAGATTACAAGCCCTGCTCCAAGAAGGTTTGCTACAAGTGTGGTAAGCCTGGTCACTTTATAGCAAAATGTCCTATTTCTAGTGACAGTGACAGGGGCGACGACAAGAAGGGGAGAAGAAAGGAGAAGAAGAAGTACTACAAGAAGAAGGGCGGCGATGCCCATGTTTGTCGTGAGTGGGACTCCGACGAAAGCTCTAGCGACTCCTCCGACGACGAGGACGCCGCCAACATCGCCGTCACCAAGGGACTTCTCTTCCCCAACGTCGGCCACAAGTGCCTCATGGCAAAGGACGGCAAAAAGAAGAAGGTTAAATCCAAATCCTCCACTAGATATGAGTCTTCTAGCGATGATAATGCTAGTGATGAGGAAGATAATTTACGTACTCTTTTTGCCAACCTAAACATGCAACAAAAAGAAAAATTAAATGAATTGATTAGTGCTATCCATGAAAAGGATGATCTCTTGGATTCCCAAGAGGACTTCCTTATTAAAGAAAACAAGAAGCATGTTAAGGTTAAAAATGCTTATGCTCTAGAAGTTGAAAAGTGCGAAAAATTATCTAGTGAGCTAAGCACTTGCCATGAGACTATAGACAACCTTAGAAATGAGAATGCTAATTTGTTAGCTAAGGTTGATTCAAACATTTGTAATGTTTCAATTTCCAATCTTAGAGATGATAATGTTGATTTGCTTACTAAGATTGAAGAATTGAACAAATCTCTTGCTAGCCTTAGGAATGAAAATGAAAAATTGCTTGCTAAGGCTAAAGAATTAGATGTTTGCAATGCTTCCATTTCCGACCTTAGAAGTAAAAATGATATATTGCATGCTAAGGTTGTAGAATTAAAATCTTGCAAACCCTCCACATCTACGGTTGAACACACTTCTATTTGCACTAGATGTAGAAATGTTGATATTGATGCTATTCATGATCATATGGTATTAATTAAGCAACAAAATGATCATATAGCAAAATTAGATGCTAAAATTTCCGAGCATGAACTTGAAAATGAAAAATTTAAATTTGCTCGTAGTATGCTTTATAGTGGGAGACGCCCTGGCATCAAGGATGACATTGGCTTCCAAAAGGGGGACAATGTTAAACTCAATGCCTCTCCTAAGAAATTGTCCAACTTTGTTAAGGGCAAGGCTCCCATACCTCAAGATAACGAGGGTTACATTTTGTACCCTGCCGGTTATCCTGAGAGCAAAATTAGGAGAATTCATTCTAGGAAGTCTCACTCTGGCCCTAACCATGCTTTTATGTATAAGGGTGAGACATCTAGCTCTAGGCAACCAACCCGTGCTAAGTTGACTAAGAAGAAAACTCCTAGTGCATCAAATGAACATAGCATTTCATTTAAGACTTTTGATGCATCTTATGTGTTAACTAACAAATCCGGCAAGGTAGTTGCCAAGTATGTTGGGGGCAAACACAAGGGATCAAAAACTTGTGTTTGGGTGCCCAAAGTTCTTGTATCTAATGCCAAAGGACCCAAAACCATTTGGGTACCTAAAGTGAAGAACTAAACTTGTTTTGTAGGTTTATGCATCCGGGGGCTCAAGTTGGGTAATCGACAGTGGATGCACAAACCACATGACAGGGAGAAGAAGATGTTCTCCTCCTATGAGAAAAACCAAGATCCCCAACGAGCTATCACATTCGGGGATGGAAATCAAGGTTTGGTCAAAGGATTGGGTAAAATTGCTATATCACCTGACCATTCTATTTCCAATGTTTTTCTTGTAGATTCATTAGACTACAATTTGCTTTCCGTTTCTCAATTATGCAAAATGGGCTACAACTGTCTATTTACTGATGTAGGTGTCACTGTCTTTAGAAGAAGTGATGATTCAATAGCATTTAAGGGAGTGTTAGAGGGTCAGCTATACTAAGTAAATTTTGATAGAGCTGAACTCGACACTTGCTTAATTGCTAAGACTAACATGGGCTGGCTCTGGCATCGCCGACTAGCACATGTTGGGATGAAGAATCTTCATAAGCTTCTAAAGGGAGAGCACATTTTAGGATTAACAAATGTTCATTTTTAGAAAGACAAGATTTGTAGCGCATGCCAAGCAGGGAAGCAAGTTAGTGCTCACCATCCACACAAGAACATCATGACGACCGATAGGCCACTGGAGCTCCTACACATGGATCTATTCGGCCCGATCGCTTACATAAGCATCGGCGGGAGTAAGTACTGTCTAGTTATTGTGGATGATTATTCTCGCTTCACTTGGGTGTTCTTTTTGCAGGAAAAATCTCACAACCAAGAGACCTTAAAGGGATTCTTGAGACGGGCTCAAAACGAGTTCGGCTTAAGGATCAAGAAAATTAGAAGCGACAACGGGACGGAGTTCAAGAACTCTCAAATTGAAGGCTTCCTTGAGGAAGAGGGCATCAAGCATGAGTTCTCCTCTCCCTACACGCCACAACAAAATGGTGTAGTGGAGAGGAAGAACCGAACTCTTTTGGACATGGCTAGAACCATGCTTGATGAGTACAAGACATCAGATCGGTTTTGGGCCGAGGCGGTCAACACCGCCTGCTACGCCATCAACCGGTTATATCTACACCGAATCCTCAAGAAGACATCATACGAACTCCTAACCGGTAAAAAGCCCAATATTTCATATTTTAGAGTCTTTGGTAGCAAATGCTTTATTCTTGTTAAAAGAGGTAGAAAATCTAAATTTGCTCCTAAGACTGTAGAAGGCTTTTTACTAGGATATGATTCAAACACAAGGGCATATAGAGTCTTTAACAAGTCCTCTGGACAAGTTGAAGTTTCTTGTGACGTTGTGTTTGATGAGACTAATGGTTCTCAAGTAGAGCAAGTTGATCTTGATGAGATAGGTGTTGAAGAGGCTCCGTGCATCGCGCTAAGGAACATGTCCATTGGGGATGTGTGTCCTAAGGAATCCGAAGAGCCTCCAAATGCACAAGATCAACCATCCTCCTCCACGCAAGCATCTCCACCGACTCAAAATGAGGATGAAGCTCAAGTTGATGAAATAGAAGATCAAGCAAATGAGCCACCTCAAAATGATGGCAATGATCAAGGGGGAGATGCAAATGATCAAGACAAGGAGGATGAAGAACCAAGACTGCCACATCCAAGAGTCCATCAAGCAATCCAACGAGATCACCCCGTCGACACCATCCTCGGCGACATTCATAAGGGGGTAACCACTAGATCTCGTGTTGCACATTTTTGTGAGCATTACTCTTTTGTTTCCTCTATTGAGCCACACATGGTAGAGGAAGCACTCCAAGATTCAGATTGGGTGGTGGCGATGCAAGAGGAGCTCAACAACTTCACTAGGAATGAGGTATGGCATCTAGTTCTACGTCCTAATCAAAATGTTGTAGGAACCAAATGGGTCTTCCGCAACAAGCAAGACGAGCATGGTGTGGTGACAAGGAACAAAGCCCGACTTGTGGCCAAGGGATACTCCCAAGTCGAAGGTTTGGATTTTGGTGAAACTTATGCACGCGTAGCTAGGCTTGAGTCAATTCGCATATTATTAGCCTATGCTACTTACCATGGCTTTAAGCTTTATCAAATGGACGTGAAAAGTGCCTTCCTCAATGGACCAATCAAGGAAGAGGTCTATGTTGAGCAACCTCCCGGCTTTGAAGATAGTGAGTACCCTAACCATGTTTATAAACTATCTAAGGCGCTTTATGGGCTAAAGCAAGCCCCAAGAGCATGGTATGAATGCCTTAGAGATTTCCTTATCACTAATGGATTCAAAGTCGGAAAAGCCGATCCTACACTCTTCACTAAAACTCTTGAAAATGACTTGTTTTTATGCCAAATTTATGTTGATGATATTATATTTGGGTCTACTAACGAGTCTACATGTGAAGAATTTAGTAGGATCAGGACATAAAAATTCGAGATGTCTATGATGGGGGAGTTGAAGTACTTCTTAGGATTCCAAGTAAAGCAACTCCAAGAAGGCACCTTCCTAAGCCAAACGAAGTATACTCAAGATATTCTAAGCAAGTTTGGGATGAAGGATGCCAAACCCATCAAGACACCCATGGGAACCAATGGGCATCTCGACCTCGACGAAGGAGGTAAATCCATCGATCAAAAGGTATACCGGTCGATGATAGGTTCTTTACTCTATTTATGTGCATCTCGACCGGATATTATGCTTTCCGTATGCATGTGTGCAAGATTCCAAGCCGACCCTAAGGAAGCTCACCTTACGGCCGTAAAACGAATCTTGAGATATTTAGTTTATACTCCTAAGTTTGGGCTTTGGTATCCTAGGGGATCCACATTCGATTTGATTGGTTATTCGGATGCCGATTGGGCGGGGTGTAAGATTAATAGAAAGAGCACATCGGGGACTTGCCAGTTCTTGGGAAGATCCTTGGTGTCTTGGGCTTCAAAGAAGCAAAATTCCGTAGCTCTTTCTACCGCCGAAGCCGAGTACATTGCCGCAGGACATTGTTGCGGGCAACTACTTTGGATGAGGCAAACCCTTAGGGACTACGGTTACAAATTAACCAAAGTTCCTCTTCTATGTGATAATGAGAGTGCAATCCGCATGGCGGATAATCCCGTTGAGCATAGCCGCACTAAACACATAGCCATTCGGTATCACTTTTTAAGGGACCACCAACAAAAGGGAGATATCGAGATTTCATATATTAACACTAAAGATCAATTAGCCGATATCTTTACCAAGCCATTGGATGAACAAACCTTTAACAAACTTAGGCATGAGCTAAATATTCTTGATTCTAGGAACTTCTTTTGTTGATTTGCACACATAGCTCATTCATATACCTTTGATCATGTCTCTCTCATCTGCTATGACTAATGTGTTTTCAAGTCTATTTCAAACCAAGTCATAGGTGTATTGAAAGGGAATTAGAGTCTTCGGTGAAGACAAAGCTTCCACTCCGTAACTCATCCTTCGCCGTCGAGCAACTCTCCGGCTTTGGTATAATCTTCACTCATATTTTATTTGCCAAAGGGGAGTAAGTAGTTAGCAAGGGCTCTAACGACTCCGTTTTTGGCGATTCATGCCAAAGGGGGAGAGAGTATTAGCCCAAAGCAAAAGGACCGCACCACCACCTAATTTTAAAACTAAGGATTTTCAATTGGCAATTTCAAATTGGTATCTTATTGTGTTCAAAAGGGGAAGAAGTTAGTATTTTCAAAAGTGATATCTTAAAACCCTCTTGAACACTAAGAGGAGAATTTATTGAGGGGGAGTTTTGTTTAGTCAAAGGAAAAGCATTTGAAAAAGGGGGAGTTAATTTCAAATCTTGAAAATGCTTCGCAAAATCTTATTCATTTACCTTTGACTATTGCAAAAGAACTTTGAAAAGGATTTACAAAAGAATTTGCAAAAACAAAACAAGTGGTGCAAGCGTGGTCCAAAATGTTAAAAATAAAGAAACAATCCATGCAAGAACTTATATTGACGCAATTCAAAGTAACCTTTGCACTCACAATTATGCAAACTAGTTCAATTATGCACTTTATATTTGCTTTAGTTTGTGTTGGCATCAATCACCAAAAAGGGGGAGATTGAAAGGGAATTAGGCTTACACCTATTTCCTAATTGATTTTGGTGGTTGAATTGCCCAACACAAATAATTGGACTAACTAGTTTGCTCTAGATTATATGTTCTACAGGTGCCAAAGGTTCATCTACAACTATACTAAATCGACTGTCCAGAATACCGTAGATTATTCCGGACATGAGAAGCTTTTTGGAAAAACAGGCCAAGCGCGGACCGTCCGGGCCCTTGCGGCGGACCGTCCGCAACACCAGGATGATCCTCGGACAGAACCAATGCAAAAATCCAAGTCTACACTACGGACCGTCCAGAGGAAAAGCAAGGACCGTCCGAGACCTCGCGCGGACCGTCTGGCCTCAGGCGCGGACCGTTCGGTAGGTGAGGAACCGAAAAACCCGAAGGTAACGGGTTCGGAAAAATGAATTATAGCGTCCTAGCGGACCGTCCGGGGTGCACGACCGGACCGTCCGCGACTGGCTTTATCTGACATCTGACGACGCATTAAATGCCATATAGCCGTTGATATAGCCGTTACTGCTGACCGTTGCGTTTTCAGCCGTTGATCTACAGGGGCGGACCGTCCGGACCAGGCGGGCGGACCGTCCGCGGTCGGCAGAATGGAGCAACGGCTAGAAAGTGGTTGGTGGCTATAAATACAACCCCAACCACCTCCATTCACAACACCCAAGCATTCCAACCTTCAACATTCAATACAAGAGCTAGCAATCCATTCCAAGACACATTCAAAGCCTCCAATCTCTCCAAGTTCCAAAGTTGAGACAAGTGATCATTAGTGATTAGTGACTAGAGAGAGAGAAAGATCCGTGTGTTATTTGCCGCTCTTATCGCTTGGCTTTTGCAATCGTGCTTTCTTTCGATCTTTGTTGCGATCAACTCAATTGTAACCAAGGCAAGAGACACCAATTGTGTGGTGGTCCTTGCGGGGAAGTTTGTTCCCGTTTGATTGAGAAGAAGAAGCTCACTCGGTCCGAGGGACCGTTTGAGAGAGGGAAAGGGTTGAAAGAGACCCGGTCTTTGTGACCACCTCAACGGGGAGTAGGTTTGCGAGAACCGAACCTCGGTAAAACAAATCCGCGTGTCACACTCTTTATTCGCTTGCGATTTGTTTTGCACCCTCTCTCGCGGACTCGATTATATTTCTAACGCTAACCCGACTTGTAGTTGTGATTAATTTTGTATTTCAGTTTCGCCCTATTCACCCCCTCTAGGCGACTTTCACAAACCAGCAAGTATACCAACAAATATTTAGTATAGTGGTCAGAATAGCGATATATGGATGGTAGAGTCTTGAGTAGAATCTGTGGCATGTGGTGTTGAGATACTACTAGTGGTGGAGCGGAGGTGCTTACCAGGAGGGTGGACTGGAGGCGAAGCGACACTATGCGTGTAGCCGGCAGGGCGGAGTTACTGAGTGGGTGGGGTGTTTTCCTTGGCTGAGGGTGTTGAGTGTGTGTGGAGAGGGAGAGGGTAGTTGGGTGTATTTATAGCTGGGTGTATGTGGTGTAGCACAGTGAAGTTCACTGTTGGTGAGAATAGTGACAAATGAAAAGTCTGACTTAGTATGAACAGGAGAGTTATAGGCAGAATATGGGACAAGAGTATTTTGGGAGTTTTCTGTAATATGAACCATGCTTAAGGGATGACATGGTTGGATAGGGAATAGTTCGATAAGAATTTAGAAACAAAAGTTATTGGAATCGGAGTTTGGAAGCCTGGTTCGAAGGAATCTCAAAGTTAAGCGTGCTCAACTTGGAGAAACCTAGGATGGGTGACCAGATGGGAAGTTCCCTACTGGAAGGAAAATTACAGTCACCGGAATTCGTATGACTAGAATATGGGTCTGGCTGGTCTTAGGTGGACTGGACAACATGATGGATGAGTAGTTGAAATTTGGGGTGATCGGATGATCGATGAATAGTAACGACGAATAGTAACAATGAATAGTGACGACGAAAAAGTTACATAGATATCATCGATAAATAGTAGCGATGATGAATAGTAATGGTGAATAGTAATGGTGCATAGTGATGGTGAATAGTCGCATGAACGAACGATGGACGATGAATAGTGCCGATGAACGAACGATGAACGATGAATAGGAACTATGAACGAACGGACGAACGATCCGAATTTCGGTAGCATAACAGCAGGACAAAGATTATCTGGACGAACGATGAATAGGGACTATGAACGAACGACGAACGATGAATAGGAACTATGAACGAACGATGAACGATCGAATGATCGAACGAACGATCGGAATTTCGGCAGCATAACGGTAGGAAAAAGATTATTTGGTCGAACAAACGGACGAATGATCGATCGAACGAACGAACGAACCATGAACGATCGGACGAACGATCGAACGATCGGACGAACGAACGAACAAACTAAGAACAGGGGGACGAACGATCGAAGAACGACCGAACGATCCTTGTGCTAGTGTGTGCTTGTGTGGGAGATGGAGTGGGCTTGTGTGTGGGGGGGTGAGAGTTGCCATGAAATGGCTTGGGCTGGGATGAGAGGAGGCCCTTGCCCCTCTATTTATAGCCATGGTGGGGGATTAGGGGGAGGGATGAGAGGATTAGTGGGAGGATGAGAGGATTAGTGGAAGATTAGCATGGATTTGTCTTATATTAGTGTAATTAGCTTGTAGAGCTCACTGTATGACACTGGAGGCATACATATACGTATGAGCATGAGGAAAGTTATGAAGAAAATATTTGTAGGGACTTGAAAAATGATTCTGAAGGTATTTCTCAGGAAGAAAATACTTGGAGATATATCGGTGGAATATTTGGGCAGTATTTCTGGAAAGAATTTGAGAAGGATCACTGGAGAAACATTTGTAGGATATTTGAGGAGGATTTTAGAGAGAATATAGACTACTATATTTTATTTGCTGATATCAACTCGCAAACAAACATTTTGAAATGAAATTTAAAATTCAATTTGAATTTAGAGCGAGTTTGAGAAAATTTCAAGATTTGAATTTTTCGGATGCTACAATTCCCTCCATCACATTATTGTCACCGAGTCACTTCGTTCGTTCGCCCAACTACATTTGAAGGAAGCACCAACCGTAGACCAAATAATCGAATTGGATCAGTGGTAATCAGTAAGTTCTAAATCACCAACATTCTATTTGATTCGTTGAATTTATCGTGGTTCGTTATTAACACACACATATTTTCTCTACATTTAGTTCGTCAGTTTTCTTTTCATTATACAGTTGATTATGCTGCTGTCAACATATGACCAAACACACATAGTTGCATCCAGTTATTTAGATTGCCGTCAACATATGACCGATTTGGAATATACAGTCAACTTTTTAGTCGCCAGTAGCCCCAGTTCGATTATGCTGCCCGGTAATTAGAGGAACAATCAAATCTTTTGTTGTATATTTTTGTTTCGTTTATGCTGGTCATTAACTAAAGAACACTATCAGTTAATATGTATATATTGCATTACATAAATTTATTTTATGCCAAGATTCTGGAAGCAAACCTTCTCATAACACAAATGTTTCATAAACTGTAATTATGCTTAACTGCATCTGTTATCTACATATCAGCGTAACTCAAATGTTTACCTTCTAATATTTACCTGCATTTCATATTTACATAAACCTTATCGTAAATCAGATTCACCTTCTAGTAACTCAATTGTTTCATATATTGAAACACATATCAGCGTAACTTCAATGTTAATTTAGCGTAAGTCATTTGGCGCCAGTACGCAAAAAAAGAGCCTAGGTGTCGTATGCACACCTGATCGGCCTTCAAGGTTTGTAGGTGGTTGTGGCTTACTATATTAATTTGTTGTTGCATATGTGCATAAAAATATTTGGTTCAAAAGATCTTATCTATATGTTTATATGTTTCTACATGGTTTGTTTTGGCAGGAAAAACATACATGAAGAACGTGGACCGACCTCCGTCTAATCCAAAGCGCATAATAATTTAGTCTAGTCAGGAGTGCTTTAGTGTTGATATACCCCGTGTGCCGGCGACATCTGTCAGTCACAAACCAACGCATGCCGGTGACGACGACGATAGCGACTTTATGCCAGTAATGAAAAGTGTAACCTTGATAGCAGTCCTTCAAAATTGGTGAAGAAGACCGTTACAAAGCGGATGAAACCAGTGGAACCCCCGACAGGTTAGTATTTATGTTCAATGTCAATATATCACTTCTTGCGTGAAAATACATTGTACACTGAAATAATGTCTATTATATTGTTAATGTTTTTGCTTTAAAACAAGTTTGTTGGATTGTCTAGATATATTTGTAATGGGGATTAGGGTTTTTGATGCCCAAAACTGATTTGCGACTATGCAGATGTAAATGTAAATGGTATTGGTATCTCATTATATAGGTATAACATATTTATTGTAACATTTTTACAGCAGAGGCTTAATGTTAAATGCAATCCACAAGATGTTATTGTAAGCATTCAGATTTTAAATGACAGACAACGTCAAGCTATTGCACGGAAGGGGTTCTCCAATATACTTGATATGAGAGTTGATGCGCTTGGCAGTAGATCACATTTATGTTGGTTGATGGAAAAGCTTGATCATGAGGATATGACAATTCAAGCCGGCCCAGGAAAGGAGTTGAAAATTATAAAGGACACAATGCATCTTATACTTAGGCTACCAAATGCCGGCAGTGGAAAGCTATTAGGCATTGACGAAGCTGTTGCTGCAAATAATTTAGGGTCTGAGCTTGGTTTACCCAAAGAAGACTTCGGTGTTGCAGCTCTACAAGATCAACTAAGGAAAGGAGGCGACGATGACCTAAGCATCAGATCTTTCTTTCTGATACTGTTTAATCGGCTGTTGTTCTCTACTGCAAGCTGGGGAATAACTAACCATGAGTTGCTTTTGACTGAAGAAATGGATCGTTTCCACGAGATGGACTGGTGCTAGCTCATATCAATGACTTATGCCAAGCGGCCAAAAGTGGCACAATAGGAGCATCACTAATGTTTCTACAACCATATACGGCTGCTCCATCATCATTCTTGTAAGCATATCATGATCCTTTTTGTTTTATATAGCCAATTTTACATACTCAAATCTCATTTATATTATATTATGCTCTGTTATGTGTCAAAAAACGAATCATGCTTTGGAGAGTTACGTAATATTTTTTGGCTTTGTAGCTGTACTATTTGGATCATCTTCATGACGCTGCTGCCCCTCAGAACAAATGTGGAACACCGCGCATAAAATATTTTGATAAGAATATTATTCAAGCATTAACATGAGCTGACAAGGGTAAATCACGCTAAGGGGAGGAACCATTTGGTCATTGTGCGGTAATTTTTCTTTTCTTACATCTATTATATTTTTTGATCAATTTATTTGGCTTATATATGGTACACTCGTTTTACTGTACAAATGAACTCCAGTTTTTTGTTATATCATTTTGTACTATGCTATGATAGAAGGATAATCCACAGTCTAGCACACATCAGCATAACATACAGTGCCGGTCCTAACATTTTAGAGGCCCAAGACAAGATTTATAAAATAGGCCCTTTATAATAATAATTATTACACATAAATATATTGTGTATATATACACATATATATATTGTCGATAAAGTATTTATATATATCTGAAAAAGTTATTTATATTAAATAAAAGTATTAAAATATAGCCTAATATCTCACAGAAAAATGTGACATATATGTTTCCTGATGACTCAAAAGAAGGTTACTTCGAACAACGATTAAATGGATGCAATGTGTTGTCAGATCAACCGATCGCTTGTCTGTCTACAACTGTGCGAGAGATAGAGATGAAACGTCAAACATAGTTGTCTCGCTGCACGCTGAGAGCCTAAACGGCTGGGCCTGAGACTACGAAGTACTACTACTAGAATATAGAAATCAAGATTGATAGGCTATGCATAACTTTACTTGCTTGTTGTTGTCGTGTTCTTGACTTATAATTAGACCTTTAAATTTTTTATAGAAGTAGCATGTATACCTATATAATATATGTTATATATAATATATACTGATATCTATTACATAGGTGAGGCCCCACTGATCTGGGGGCCCTGGTCGGGGGCACTGCTCGACCCCCGCCAGGGCCGACGCTGATAACATAGTTACATTTGAGTCAGTATCTTACACGCCATTTTTATTAGTTCCGAAGCAACACAGAGACATGTTATACACCTGTACCACATGTTCAATCCCAATTTAAGGCAATCTTTTAATTATAACATTTTTTAAACTTTTACCATAATTTTCAGTTATATTGTATCCATTTACTTAATAATATTCATTTTACAACAACATAGGAATAGGACAAACACGTTTGATGCCCTGCATCCTGACTCTTGTGGTCATCACACCATTCACATCCAACTCCCACTGATTAGAGAATTGATTTCAAGCAAGATCAGGCAGCTTCCACCCTGCCACTGATTTGGATTCATAGAGAAACTGGCGCATTATGACACGGAGGTTGGCAAGGCTTGTTTAGTGATCAAACAATCTTTTTACCAGATTGTTGAGAAACAGTATAATCTATCTGATATCTTTGCCGAGTTAATTGATGAGGTCCTTCGTGCTGAGTTAGAGGAGAATGAAGATGGTTATGATGTGTAGCAACCATCCAAAAAATCAGATGATATTCATCATCATTCAACAGGTTAATCAGTTTATTGTTTTTATGTGAGTGCACACAGTTATGCAAACCTTTCAATATGGTTCCTTTAGCACAGTGTATAAACTGTCTTTGCCTTTCTTAACCATGACATACCAAGGATCACGTCTATAGTGCTCTCTTCTAACACTATAGGGGTAGCCCATCTAGGTTAGAAACACAGGGTAAGAAAGAAAGGATTGTAGACAAGGCAGTAATTACGAAGCATGCTATTTTGGGGGATTTATTAGCTAACTGTGTCACCTACTAAAGCTAATTCATTACCTTATGGTGGTACATGCTAAGATGACCATCTATACTATTTCAATCAATCAAAGAAGCAAATCAGGCAATGATCATCAGAACAATCAACCAACATTTTTTAAAAAAATATAGAAAATATTTACAATTTTGTCTTAGGCCTCTTATATCTTAAAAAGGTCATAAATGTAGGATTCCAAAGTGTGTAATCCATCTTGTCTCAGAGTAGATAAGGTAAGAATAATCAGAGTAGAACAGTAGAAGGTGAGACAGGATCAAGATTAGTATAGAAAGAATTAGATTGAGATAATTATATAATGATTCAGAGTAAGATAAGTAGGTAAGGGTTTGTCCATTTCTATCTAGGTTTCGTCCTACAGTCAACATTTCCTCTGATACCACTTCTGTCACACCCAGGCTTTAAGGAACAAAGCCGGGTGCATCTCATACATGCGCCAAGAAGACAACATATATAATAACAGAGTGCATAGAGATAAATGTCACAATAATCAGAGTATTTATAACATAGCGGTAGTCTTACAAAATAAATATAACAGGATCTAAAATCCATCCTTAGCGCCAGAAAGCTGACTCGGAGACGCCACCTAGGTCGAATCGAACTCCTCGATACTTGGCTCCACTTGAACCACCTGTTCTTGTCCTGTGGAGGGTGTGAGACAGCAAGGGTGAGCTTACACATGTTCATCGCTCAACAAGTTATGGGGAATAATGTGGCACGAACTCGCCAAAGGTGGGAGTTCATGTGAAGTGTAAGGCAGATCAATGTAATAAAGGCTGAAGCTGAGCATTGCTTTTATAAGTTGGTCAAAATTTTATTTAGCAATTACTAAGTGCAAGTAAATACCAAACCATAGTAATAATAAGTAAAAGTAATAATAAATAATCCCAAATGCAATGAAATGACAAATTAAGTTTAAGTTCCATAAATTAATCATGTGAGTGTCCGAGCCGCTCATGACCGTGAGCACAGCTAGTATACCAGTTTTACACTCTGCAGAGATTGCGCATCTTTACCCACAAGTCGTGTTACCCATTTTCCACGGAGTTGATCAGACCCCATACACCTCTACCAAGGAAGCGAGGCAGGGTACCACTACGAGGCCTTTACAAAGTTCCACTAGCTTCAGAAAACCCGCTACAGTTTATAGGAAGCTCACTCCCCTACTGCCATCGCAGCAAAATCAACCCAAGGACCTCCCTACACTGACCACTCCCCTACTGCCCTTACCCCTTTCGGGTAAGGTAGTCATCCACTAGCTTTCCTAGTTAATCAGCTAAGGGCGTCCCATTAAACCCTTGTGGTAGCACTGTTTTCCTGGGTGGTTCTCCATGTTCGCATTAATATAATGATCTTATCATGAATAGTAAATAATAAACAGATAATAAAAAGTATAACAATGAGTGATGAATATCTTTATACCCAAAGCCACGTAAAGCAATAGCATGTACTACCCAAAAAAATAGTAGTAAAACCAGTGGTGAAGCAAGGTATAAAGATATTCAAAATCTAGGGTAACCTATTGGGTCCCATAAAAGTTAACCTATGCAGATCATTATTGAAAGTCGCCTAGAGGGGGGTGAATAGGGCGAATCTAAAATTTATAAACTTAAGCACAACTACAAGTCGGGTTAGCGTTAGAAATATAAACGAGTCCGAGAGAGAGGGTGCAAAACAAATCGGGAGCAAATAAAGAGCGAGACACGATGATTTGTTTTACCGAGGTTCGGTTTTTGCAAATCTACTCCCCGTTGAGGTGGTCACAAAGACCGGGTCTCTTTCAACCCTATCCCTCTCTCAAACGGTCACTTAGACCGAGTGAGCTTCGATTCTCAATCAAATGGAACACAAAGTTCCCGCAAGGACCACCACACAATTGGTGTCTCTTGCCTTGGTTACAATTGAGTTGAATCACAAGAAAGATGAGAAAGAAAAGAAGCGATCCAAGTGCAAGAGCTCAAATGAACACAAATGTCGCTCTCTAGTCACTATTTGATTTGGAGTGATTCCGGACTTGGGAGAGGATTTGATATCTTTGGAGTGTCTAGAATTGAATGCTATAGCTCTTGTAATGTGTTGAAGGTTGGAAACTTGGATGCCATTGAATGTGGGGTGGTTGGGGTATTTATAGCCCCAACCACCAAAAATGGCCGTTGGAAGGCTGCTGTCGCATGGCGCACCGGACAGTCTGGTGCGCCACCGGACACTGTCCGGTGCGCCAGCCACGTCAGCAGACCGTTGGGGTTTGACCGTTGGAGCTCTAACTTGTGGGGCCTCTGGGCTGTCCGGTGGTGCACCGGATAGGTCCTGTAGACTGTCCAGTGCGCCAACTGCGCGTGCTCTGACTCTGGCGCGCACTGTAGCGCATTGAATGCGGTTGCAGTCGACCGTTGCGCGTGAAGTAGCCGTTGCTCCGCTGGCACACCGGACAGTCCGGTGAATTATAGCGGAGCGCCCTCTGATTTTCCCGAAGGTGGCGAGTTCTGCGTCGAGTGCCCTAGTGCACCGGACACTGTCCGGTGGTGCACCGGACAGTCTGGTGCACCAGACCAGGGTGCCTTTGGGTTGTCTTTTGCTCTCTTTGTTTGAACCCTTTCTTGGTCTTTTTATTGGCTTATTGTGAACCTTTGGCACCTGTAGAACTTATAGACTAGAGCAGACTAGTTAGTCCAATTATTTGTGTTGGGCAATTCAACCACCAAAATCAATTAGGAAAAAGGTGTAAGCCTTATTCCCTTTCAATCTCCCCCTTTTTGGTGATTGATGCCAACACAAACCAAAGCAAATATAGAAGTGCATAATTGAACTAGTTTGCAGAATGTAAGTGCAAAGGTTACTTAGAATTGAGCCAATATAGATTCTCATAAGATATGCATGGATTGTTTCTTTATTTTTAACATTTTGGACCACGCTTGCACCACATGTTTTGTTTTTGCAAATTCTTTTGTAAATCTTTTCAAAGTTCTTTTGCAAATAGTAAAAGGTAAATGAATAAGATTTTGAGAAGCATTCTCAAGATTTGAAATTTTCTCCCCCTGTTTCAAATGCTTTTCCTTTGACTAAACAAAAATCCCCCTCAGTAAAATCCTCCTCTTAGTGTTCAAGAGGGTTTTAAGATACCAATTTTGAAAATAATACTTTCTCCCCCTTTTGAATAAGATATCAATTGAAAAATTCATCATTTTTAAAACCTTTTCTTAATTTCAATTATGAAAATTGGTGGTGGTGCGGTCCTTTTGCTTTGGGCTAATACTTTCTCCCCCTTTGGCATGAATTGCCAAAAACGGATACTTGAGTGAAATATAAGCCCTTTTAAACTACTTTCTCCCCTTTGGCAAACAAAATATGAGTGAAGATGATACTAAAGACGGAGAGTTGCTCGGAGCGACGGTGAAGGATGAGTGATTCGATGGAGTGGAGTGGAAGCCTTTGTCTTCGCCGAAGACTCCAAATCCCTTTCAATCTATGACTTGGTTTGAAATTCACTTGAAAACACATTAGTCATAGCAAATAAAAAAGACATGATCAAAGCTAAATTTATGAGCTATGTGTGCAAAACATCAAAAGAAATTCCTAGAATCAAGAATATTTAGCTCATGCCTAAGTTTGTTAAAAGTTTGTTCATCTAGTGGCTTGGTAAAGATATCGGCTAATTGTTCTTTGGTGTTAATATAAGCAATCTCGATATCTCCCTTTTGTTGGCGATCCCTTAAGAAATGATACCGAATGGCTATGTGTTTAGTGCGGCTATGCTCAACGGGATTATCCGCCATGCGGATTGCACTCTCATTATCACATAGAAGAGGAACTTTGGTTAATTTGTAACCATAGTCCCTAAGGGTTTGCCTCATCCAAATTAATTGCGCGCAACAATGACCTGCGACAATATACTCGGCTTCGGCGGTAGAAAGAGCTACGGAATTTTGCTTCTTTGAAGCCCAAGACACCAGGGATCTTCCCAAGAACTGGCAAGTCCCCGATGTGCTCTTTCTATTAATTTTACACCCTGCCCAATCGACATCCGAATAACCAATTAAATCAAATGTGGATCCCCGAGGGTACCAAAGCCCAAACTTAGGAGTATAAACTAAATATCTCAAGATTCGTTTTACGACCGTAAGGTGAGCTTCCTTAGGGTCGGCTTGGAATCTTGCACACATGCATACGGAAAGCATAATATCCGGTCGAGATGCACATAAATAGAGTAGAGAACCTATCATCGACCGGTATACCTTTTGATCGACGGATTTACCTCCCATGTCAAGGTCGAGATGCCCATTGGTTCCCATGGGTGTCTTGATGGGCTTGGCATCCTTCATCCCAAACTTGTTTAGAATGTCTTGAATATACTTCGTTTGGCTAATGAAGGTGCCCTCTTGGAGTTGCTTCACTTGAAATCCCAAGAAGTATTTTAACTCCCCCATCATAGACATCTCGAATTTCTGTGTCATGATCCTACTAAATTCTTCACATGTAGATTCGTTGGTAGACCCAAATATAATATCATCAAAATAAATTTGGCATACAAACAAATCATTGTCAAGAGTTTTAGTGAATAAAGTAGGATCGGCCTTTCCGACTTTGAAGCCATTAGTGATAAGGAAATCTCTTAGGCATTCATACCATGCTCTTGGGGCTTGCTTGAGCCCATAAAGTGCCTTAGAGAGTTTGTAAACATAGTTAGGGTACTCACTATCTTCAAAGCCGGGAGGTTGCTCAACATAGACCTCCTCCTTGATTGGTCCATTGAGGAAGGCACTTTTCACGTCCATTTGATAAAGCTTAAAGCCATGGTAAGTAGCATAGGCAAGTAAAATGCAAATTGACTCAAGCCTAGCTACGAGTGCATAGGTTTCACCGAAATCCAAACCATCGACTTGTGAATACCCCTTGGCCACAAGTCAGGCTTTGTTCCTTGTCATTACACCATGCTCGTCTTGTTTGTTGCGGAAGACCCACTTGGTTCCTACAACATTTTGGTTAGGACGTGGAACTAAATGCCATACCTCATTCCTTGTGAAGTTGTTGAGCTCCTCTTGCATCGCCACCACCCAATACGAATCTTGTAGTGCTTCCTCTACCTTGTGTGGCTCAATAGAGCAAACAAAAGAGTAATGTTCA
Source organism: Zea mays (assembly GCF_902167145.1). Taxonomy (NCBI): domain Eukaryota; kingdom Viridiplantae; phylum Streptophyta; class Magnoliopsida; order Poales; family Poaceae; genus Zea; species Zea mays. Next base: position 228,419,181 of record NC_050099.1, on the reverse strand, counting down.
CAAAAATGAGCAACACGAGATCGAGTAGTTACCCCCTTTTGAATGTCGCCGAGGATGATGTTCACGGGGTGATCTCGTTGAATTGCTTGGTGGACTCTTGGGTGTGGCGGTCTTGTAGCTTGTTTTTCTTCCTCATCTTGATCATGGACATCTTCCCCTTGATCATGGCTCTCCTCTTGAGGTGGCTCAACTTCTTGATTTTCTACTTCATCATTTTGAGTCTGATTCTCGTCTTGGGTTGGTGAAGATGCTTGCATGGAGGAAGATGGTTGATCTTGTGCATTTGAAGGCTCTTCGGATTCCTTAGGACACACATCCCCAATGGACATGTTCCTTAGTGCGACGCATGGAGCCTCTTCATCACCTATCTCATCAAGATCAACTTGCTCTACTTGAGAGCCGTTAGTCTCATCAAACACAATGTCACAAGAAACTTCAACTTGTCCAAAGGACTTGTTAAAGACTCTATATGCCCTTGTGTTTGAATCATATCCTAGTAAAAAGCCTTCTACAACCTTAGGAGCAAATTTGGACTTTCTACCTCTTTTAACAAGAATAAAACATTTGCTACCAAAGAATCTAGAATATGAAACATTGGGCTTTTTACCGGTTAGGAGTTCGTATGATGTCTTCTTGAGGATTCGGTGAAGATACAACCGGTTGATGGCGTAGCAACCGGTGTTGACCGCCTCGGCCCAAAACCGATCAGAAGTTTTGTACTCATCAAGCATGGTTCTTGCCATGTCCAATAGAGTTCGATTCTTCCTCTCCACTACACCATTTTGTTGTGGGGTGTAGGGAGAAGAGAACTCATGCTTGATGCCCTCCTCCTCAAGGAAGCCTTCAATTTGTGAGTTCTTGAACTCTGTTCCGTTGTCGCTTCTTATTTTCTTGATCCTTAAGCCGAACTCATTTTGAGCCTGTCTCAAGAATCCCTTTAAGATTTCTTGGGTATGAGATTTTTCCTGCAAAAAGAACACCCAAGTGAAGCGAGAATAATCATCCACAATAACTAGGCAGTACTTACTCCCGCCGATGCTTATGTAAGCAATCGGGCCGAATAGATCCATGTGTAGGAGCTCGAGAGGCCTGTCAGTCGTCATGATGTTCTTGTGTGGATGATGAACACCAACTTGCTTCCCTGCCTGACATGCACTACAAACCCTGTCTTTCTCAAAATGAACATCTGTTAGTCCCAAAATGTGTTCTCCCTTTAGAAGTTTGTGAAGATTCTTCATTCCAACATGTGCTAGTCGGCGATGCCAGAGCCAGCCCATGTTAGTATTAGCAATTAAGCAAGTGTCGAGTTCAGCTCTATCAAAATCTACTAAGTATAGCTGACCCTCTAACACTCCCTTAAATGCTATTGAATCATCACTTCTTCTAAAGACAGTAACACATGTATCCGTAAAAAGACAGTTGTAACCCATCTTACATAATTGCGAAACTGAAAGCAAGTTGTAATCTAAAGAATCTACAAGAAAAACATTGGAAATGGAATGGTTAGGTGATATAGCTATTTTACCCAATCCTTTGACCAAACCTTGATTCCCATCCCCGAATGTGATAGTTCGTTGGGGATCTTGGTTTTTCTCGTAGGAGGAGAACAGCTTGATCTCCCCTGTCATGTGGTTTGTGCACCTGCTATCGATGATCCAACTTGAGCCCCCAGATGCATAAACCTACAAAACAAGTTTAGTTCTTGATTTTAGGTACCCAAATGGTTTTGGGTCCTTTGACATTAGATACAAGAACTTTGGGTACCCAAACACAAGTCTTAGACCCCTTGTGCTTGCCCCCAACATACTTGGCAACTACCTTGCCGGATTTGTTAGTTAAAACATAAGATGCATCAAATGTTTTAAATGAAATTTTAGAATCATTTGATGCAATTGGAGTTTTCTCCTTAGGCAATTTTGCACGGGTTGATTGCCTAGAACTAGATGTTGGGGGCCTTCGGCTTCCGAAGGTCCTCAAAAACATGATTTGACAATGTTTTCCAAGTGAAATATGCAAACAGGTATCTTCGGAATCGGGTTACAGGTATACAAGAGTATGGTCAAGACGAAGCTTGAGTAGGATGGAAAGCGATCATGATGAAGGATAAGATGACGAAGCTATGCGCAGGAAAGCTTCGGCATGACAGCAGAAAAGGGGAACCGACTTAAAGATGAAAAGCCAATTTAGGCCTCGAAGAATTACTATAGAGTTATTGATAAATGTAAAGGGCATTATTGTAATTCTACACGGGCTGCGTCCCGTGCCTATAAATAGATGAACAGTACTCCCGTACTATTCACGCTAACTTGACATTTGCTTTTCGCATCACGCCTGTACCTTTACTTTTCGCCAGTCCGAAGGTACATTTATAATTTGTTATTATGAATTTGATGATGCAAATGAAAAGAAGTTAATGATAATATCTGTGTTATTATTCGTATTTCATATATGTATTTTTCTTTATCATTTATTGAGTTTGCGAAGGTCTTTTCCTTCATAACCTTCGTCCAGGATTCAGTATATCCGAAGGGATATAATGTCTTGAAGGACGAAGGACTTTAATATTTAACATTTTTTATGTTGCCTTGTTCTTAATTCTTAGCATTTGAGAACAAGTCCCCAACATTGGCGCCCACCTCCGGTGAACTCACGTCCATTTTTTGAGTTTTAAACATCTTCGGCAAGCATCACCTTCGTCATGCCGCCGAAGAAAGCTTCAGCTACAAGGGCTGCCACTCTGCAGCCGCTGGATCCCAATCAGGATGTCCTTTCTCTTAGGGAGGCCCGAAGCCAGAAGAGGAAGGCCGCTAGTCCAACGCCTCTAGAGGACGACTTGGATCAAGAAATCCAAAACTTGGAGATGCTCCATCAACAAGTTCAACGAAAGAAGGAAAAGATGGCTCGTCTAGCTGACCTACAGAGGCAGATAGATGAAGCTTCGGAAGAAGTTCGTCATCTTGCTCAAGATGACCAGAACCAAAGGCCTCCGCGCAGAGAGCTTCATCAGGAGGGCTTCTACAATGAGGACGACTGGTATGAAGATTTCGATCATGGAAATTTTGCTTTCGATGATGCTTCTCCTCTGTCAACAAAATTGCAGGCTACACCATGGCCCCAATCTTACAAGCCACCCCAGCTCCCCATGTACGATGGTCATTCAGACCCGAAGCAATTCTTGATGAGCTATGAAGCAACCATATCTTCGTATGGTGGTAATACGGCGGTCATGGCAAAGTCTTTCGTCATGGCTGTCAAGAGTGTTGCACAAACCTGGTATTCCTCTCTTCGGCCAGGAACAATCACCTCATGGCAAAAGCTGAAGGACATGTTGATAACCAGCTTTCAAGGCTTTCAAACGAAGCCGGTCACTGCTCAAGCTTTATTTCAGTGCACCCAGGACCACGAAGAATACCTTCAGGCGTATGTCCGAAGGTTCCTACGTCTGAGGGCATAAGCACCAACAGTGCCCAATGAAATTGTCATTGAAGCCATGATCAAGGGACTTCGGCCAGAACCTTCAGCTCAATATTTTGCCAGGAAGCCTCCTCAAACTTTGGAGAAGCTGCTCCAGAAGATGGAAGAGTATATTCGAGCTGACAATGACTTTCGCCAAAGAAGGGAGGAAGCATTCAGGTTCTCTGAAATGACCAGGGGCTTCAGAGGAAGATTTCATCCGAGGCACGTCAGGTCAATTCACAACTCTACTCAAAGTGATGATAGAGGGAGTCAACAGCAGAGGCCACAGTACTCCTCGCAAGCTTCGGGGCAGCAGCAAAGCTCTTTCCGGCCGCCAGCGCCAAGGGGCAGAGGCGCCAGGGGCTTCGGGGGAAGATTTGGGGATCAGCCAAGAAAAATTTACTGTCTATTCTGTGGTGAAGACAAGGGCCATACCACCAGGATGTGCCATGTTACCATCCAGAAGCAAAAGGAAACAGCAGAAGCTGCAGCACAATAGAGTCAACCGAAGCAAGTCATGCATACTGCTTCGTGCCACTCGCCTTATATTCCAGAATATGTTGGCAATCACCCTGCAGCTTCTATTGCTTCGGCAAGTCAACCCCAAGCATCTTGGCAACAGCCTCCACCGCCACCACCAACGCAACGAGGTCAGCAGCCAGAAGGGAGTCAACACACTCACCTTCAGCGGGACTTCAGAGAGGAGTCCGAAGCTCGCACAGTCAATAGCACTGTGCCAGAGTCGAAGCACATTTACTAACAAATATCCTACCTCGACAGCAGCTTTTCACATTTTCGTATTCAGTCTTGTTTTCTTTTTAATAAGGAACAATTATGGGAAGTTTAAGTGCTTTTTACCGTTTCAATCTCATGTAACAGTTTCGCTTTTTACCATAATGAAAATATATCTTCTCTATAGGCTTAAGTTGCCGAAGCATAAGAATTTATGAGGACAAGGAGGACCTTCGAATTATCAAAAATTTGTTCTAAGGAACGCAGTACAATTTCTCTGAAGCAGCAAAAAGTCGTTCCTAAGGGAGCGCAGAGTAAGTTTTTTGCTCAAAAGTCGTTCCGAAGGGAATGCAGAGCCTACAGCGAAAAATAAACGCTGATTCCGCTGAAAGTAAAAGGCGAAGAAGCTCCTAAGGGAGGCTTACAGCGAAAAATAAACGCTGATTCCGCTGAAAGTAAAAGGCGAAGAAGCTCCTAAGGGAGGCTTACAACGAAAAATAAACGCTGATTCCGCTGAAGTAAAAGGCGAAGAAGCTCCTAAGGGAGGCTTACAGTGAAAAATAAATGTCAACCTTCGGCAAATATCATTTTGCATAACATCACATCATTACATCATTTGCATAACATAACATCATACATCATAGTGCATCAATAACGCAATAAGGGGGTCTCGATATTGATATTCGAAGATTGTTTTGGAGAAATAGTGACACGGCACAAAAAATAGCCATTGAAGAATTATATCTTCGTCAAACTCTGGAATGAAAAGATCTATTGATTATTGATTTTACGAGGATTGGTTACTGATTTTATGAGAAGACGGATATTATTTACGAGGCATGAAAAGAAGGGAAGGTGTTTTTTCGCCGAAGGCTCAAAAACGGTATGTATATGATGTTTCATGCATCGTAAAGAATAGAACTATAAACAGCTAATATACTACATCCAAAGTTACACAATATTACACATGATTCTCAACAAACATTACATTTTAAATGTTTTTACAACAGCATCTAATCTTCCCTTAGGACTACTTCTGCAGCTTCGTTTAATAGCTGATCAACAACTTTATCCATGATGGCTTCGGCCATTTGTCTAATTTCGTCATCCCCCTTCGTGTGGGGGTCCGGAGATGCCACAACAGGTTCTGAGGGAAGAGAAGATACGGCTATATTACTATTACAAACCGTGAACAAGTTCGAAGTCAAAAAATTACAACAAAGAGTAAAAAACCACTAGTTAATACCTATTTGCCCTTCGGGCTCTGCGCTTTTTTCAGCGGCCTCTGCTACTTTTCTAGCATCATGGATGCCTTTTCGCTTTTTTGAATAATTTCTTGGGCCATTTCCCGGCCACCATTGTCCCAGATGTCGGTGAAAAATTTTCCACCAACCAGGCTTGCTTCGGCTGAAGGGTCTTTTATATCTTCGGAGGATAAGGCAGTTTCGGATTGTGCTAAAGATTTCACATGCTCACAGCCTTTCCTCTCCAAAATAGTAGCAATCCCCCTGGCACCCGAAAAGGCACATATGTCTCCGCGGCTATTCAAAATTTCCTCAAAGGCCTCAGCTTCGTGACTGATCCATTCAATCGGGCCTTCGGGGTTACCCCTTGTGAAGTTTTCCTCGCTCGAGAATGCGCCAACGCTGACGAAGCTAGTTTTTATTTTCTTAGCGCATTCTATAGATTTGTCATAGCACCTTTTCTTGGATGAACGAAGCTCTTCAACGTTTCTTTCTAAATGATTTGCCCACTGATCGCTAAGTTCTCGTTTCGTCTCTTCAAGTATGCGTTCTTCTTTAGCTCTGGCTAGCTGTTTCCGAAGATCCTCGATTTCGTGCTTCTGAGCCTCAGCTTGAGCTTTAGAAGTAGCTTCGTCTTCCTTTATCTTATCCACCAATGTAAGCAAAATTTTATCTTTTTCCAAAGCTTCGTTCCTCAGCTTTATAACCTCTGTTCGTAGGTTGTTGAAAGCAATATTATAGCTCTCGTCGTCAGCATTCTTTTGCGCTCTCAAAGCGTTGCTAAGTATTAAACCCTATATGAAAAGAATTAGTATAAGAATAAAAGAATAATTCAAAAATTATAAATTTCCAAATATACAATTTTCATACCTTCAGACTATTATATGCAAGGCTATCTGCAAGATCGTCCTTTGTCATAGCGCAGAGGCCAGCTTCAAGCTTCGGGAACCCCATACTTCTAGCCATCTCCCGGCAGACAGATAATTCTTTGTTGTCTGGGAGGCAGTATAAGAAGTCATCTTCATCTGTGCCATTAAATACTAAGGCCCCCTTTGGATACTTCAGTTCTCGGGCATAGTGATTAGCTTCAAAAATCTCTTCTTTAGATAATCTTTTTCCCGAAGCATGTCGTATAATATAATCAAGGGCTTTGGAGGATGCTTCGGGGGCAGCAGTGTCAGTTTCTTCAACCAAAATTGGCTCTGCCATTTTTGTTTCTTCGGCTTCCAAAGGTTTTACCTTGGTGGGCTCTGAAGGCCCAGCTTCAGTTTCAGATTGTTGCTTTGAAGCTTCGGCGACAAAGGCTTTAGTATGCACTTCAAAAGTTTCAACAATTTTCTTCGGAGTTGTGCTTGAAGACTTAATTGTCTCCAAAACATCCAGCACATTAACCATCCTTTTTCTTTTCGGGGTCACTGCTGGACCCTTTTGGCTTTTTACTGCCTCAATTTTTGCTGAAGGACTTAAAACTTCTGATGTCTTTGTTTCTTTAGTCCTCGATTCTTCTATCTTTTCTGTTGCTGGCACTTCGGCCAGCTCTTCGATTTTTGGCAGCGGAGTTGGTTCTTTAGCTTCGGTGGCCGAAGAGGTCTCACCGGCAAACTCAGGCACTGTGGCCGGTTCAATATAACGTGGCCGGTGTGTGAGAACCTTTACCCTTTTCCTCTTCGGCGTCGGCTCGCTAGGAGCGGCTGAAGCAGCTTCTTTCGCAGAAGATGTATTCTTTCTTTTTTGACCCCGCGCTGGATAACGGTAGTCGGGGTAGACAAATCCAATTGCATCAAATACTCGGTTGAGCCTTTTCTTCTTTCGGCCTCCGAAGGCCGCTGATAATGCAGTATCTTCGGCCTTTGAGTATACCCCAAGCAATTCATCACTTACGGTCTCAATGCTTTTTAGCCAGTCGTCATCTGGCTCGACGAATTTATCCCCATATTGGAATGTGTATTTCAGCTTAACTAATCCACCTTCGTCAGTTTCTTTAATGGTCTCCTTCGGCATTTCCCACTTTTCCACAAGTGGCCATACTCTAAACGCAATATGTTCTTGGACCAAATCCCTTGTCCCAATAAAAAAGCAAACCACGCCGAAGGCTCTCTGGCATTCTTCGGCTGCTTCATTCATTTCCACCTTCGGCCTCCAGAGGCCAAAGCGCTGCCAAATGGGGCGCATAACGATACCTTTAATATCTTCCCGTGATTTCAAGTTATTCTTCACATAAAACCATTCTGACATCCAATCGCCGGGCCACCTCTTTCGAAAGGTTGGCACGGGACAACTTGACCTAGACCGAGCGTCGAAGCTGTAGCAGCCAAAATTGTTGTGATACTGCTCTTTACCCCAGGGTTTTGTCTCATACAATAGCTCGTGTATGTTGCAGAAACTTTTGGCATTTGGTTCTAAACCTTGGCTCCTTACGACCCAGATGAAGATGCCCATTCTTATGATTGATTCGGGAGTAAGTTGATGAAGGTAGATCTCAAATGTCTTCAGTACTTCCACGACAAAACTGTTCAAGGGAAATCGCAATCCAGCCTTCAAAAAGCTTCGGAAGATTACGACTTCTTTCTCTTCGGGAGTAGGCACAGTCTTCTCCCCGTCATCTACCCTGACAATAGACATGTCTCGAAAACACCTTCCCCTCATGGTATCAAGTTGACTCTGTTTAATGCTCGATTTTCCGAAGACTGTGTGACTTGGTCGCCACGGTCGATCTTCGGAGTCTTCACCCCCACTTTCTACATCATAACTATCACTGTCACCAGTATCTTCAGATAAACCCTCCAAGGCCTCCCTAGTGATCTTCTCTGTATTGGTATTTGCCATTGATTGAAGAAAGTCGAGATGCATCTCCTCAGAAAGACTCAGCCTTGCTTCGGCAACAGCTTTCTTATCTTCAGACATCTTCGCAAACGCTGAGAAAATGCTCCCAGAACCGAAGCTTAAAAGTCTAAAAAGCCAAGCAAATGTTGTAGCGCGCAAGCTAAGAGTTGGGTAAACAAGAGCAGATGGCAAGATAGCATGCCAAATAAACCCGTGGTGAGTTCTTATTTATACGTCTAGTGCGTTGAAACTGGAGGGTCCCGCCTGTCAAAGACTATTGCTATTCTAGCAAAGGGAAGGTGTTTTTTCAGACCTTTGGCTTAAAGCCTTCGTCCATGTCGCAATATGAATTTATCATTCCGGCAAATTAATATTGTGAGGGGCTACTGTTGGGGGCCTTCGGCTTCCGAAGGTCCTCAAAAACATGATTTGACAATGTTTTCCAAGTGAAATATGCAAACAGGTATCTTCGGAATTGGGTTACAGGTATACAAGACTATGGTCAAGACGAAGCTTGAGTAGGATGGAAAGCGATCATGATGAAGGATAAGATGACGAAGCTATGCGCAGGAAAGCTTCGGCATGACAGCAGAAAAGGGGAACCGACTTAAAGATGAAAAGCCAATTTAGGCCTCGAAGAATTACTATAGAGTTATTGATAAATGTAAAGGGCATTATTGTAATTCTACACGGGTTGCGTCCCGTGCCTATAAATAGATGAACAGTACTCCCGTACTGTTCACACTGACTTGGCATTTGCTTTTCGCATCACGCCTGTACCTTTACTTTTCGCTAGTCCGAAGGTACATTTATAATTTGTTATTATGAATTTGATGATGCAAATGAAAAGAAGTTAATGATAATATCTGTGTTATTATTTGTATTTCATATATGTATTTTTCTTTATCATTTATCGAGTTTGCGAAGGTCTTTTCCTTCATAACCTTCGTCCAGGATTCAGTATATCCGAAGGGATATAATGTCTTGAAGGACGAAGGACTTTAATATTTAACATTTTTATGTTGCCTTGTTCTTAATTCTTAGCATTTGAGAACAAGTCCCCAACACTAGATGTCTCACCCTTATACATAAAAGCATGATTAGGGCCAGAGTGAGACTTCCTAGAATGACTAATAACTCTGACTTATAGGTATGCCCTTGTTATGATGAATATATGGCACATAAAATAGAAAGATCAACCATATCCTCATTGTATACGTTTTTTTGGGTATTACAAATCCTACCCCCCCCCCCCTTAACAAGAATCTCGCCCTCGAGATTTAGGTAGGACTAGGAAAAAGATGGGGAAATCTATGCGAAGCTCTTCTTCTCTCTCCCAAGTAGCTTCATCTTCACCATGGTGACTCCATTGTACTTTGCACATCTTTATCATCTTATTTCTTGTAACTCGAGTCAAAGTATCAAGAATCTTGATAGGGTACTCAGCATAAGTCAGGTCATCTTGAACACTAAGGTCCTCCATTGGTAGCTGCTCTTCAGGTACCCTAAGGCACTTCTTCAGTTGTGACACGTGGAAGACATCATGTACATCCGCAAGATGATCGGGTAGTTCTAGTTGATATGCCACTTCTCCCACTCGCTTTAAGATGAAGAAAGGTCCAATGAAGTGAGGGGACAACTTTCCTTTAACTTTAAATCTTCTGATACCCCGGATTGGTGACACCTTCAGATACACGTGATCACCCTCCTTAAACTCCAATAGTCTTCTCTGGGTATCAGCATAGCTCTTCTGTCTTGATTTTGCAATTCTCAAATTCTCTCTTATTATTCGCACTTGTTCTTCTTCCTATTGTATAAGTTCAGGCCCAAAGAATTGTCTTTCTCCAGTCTGATCCCAATATAGTGGAGTCATACACTTCCTGCCATATAAAGCCTCGAACGTTGACATTTTCAGACTGGCATCTTAACTATTATTATATGAGAACTCGAGCCATGTATACTCTACCAATACCAATTGAGATACCTTATAAGTAGTCTTAACAGGAATGAAATGAGCCACATTGGTCAGTCTATCCACAATAACCCATATAGAATCATATCCTTTCGAGGTGCGAGGTAGTCCAGTAATGAAGTCCATACCAATCTCTTCCCACTCCCACTCGAGTATCTTTACTGGATGCAGTAGTCCAGCCGGTCTCTGGTGTTCAGCCTTAACTCTTTGACACACATCGCACATAGCCACATGTGCAGCCACATCTCTTCAATCCATACCACTTGTATTTCTGCTTCAAATCATGATACATCTTGGTACTACCAGGGTGGATAGAGTAATCAGAATCATGGGCTTCTTTTAATATAGTCTCACGAAGGCTATCAATCTTCGGAACACATATCCGATCCTTGAACCATACTGTTCCTTGCTCATCCTTCGTGAATTCTGGACCTCTACCTTCAGTAATCAGATCCTTAATCTCTTGAATTTTAGCATCACCAACCTGACCTTTACGAATTTCTTGCTCCAAGGTAGATTCCACTTCAATGGTGACTCCTTCAGTGTGAGCAACTATCCCCAGGTTAAGTCTCCTGAAATCCTCAACAATCTCATCGGGTAGCTGGGCAACAACAACTAAATGAACATGCTCCTTTCGACTCAAGGCATCTGCAACCAAATTTGCCTTGCCCGGGTGATAGTGAATCTCCAAATCATAATCCTTAATGAGCTTCAACCAATGGTGTTGCCTAAGATTGAGATCCTTCTGAGTAAATATGTACTTCAAACTCTTATGATCCGTGTATACTTGACACTTAATTCCCATAATGTAATGTCTCCAAATCTTAAGCGCATGCACAACGGCTGCCAGTTCTAAGTCATGAGTGGGGTAGTTCAATTCATGTTTCCGCAACTAACGAGACGCATAGGCAATCGCGTGTCCTTCTTGCATAAGTACACATCCCAAGCCTTGGCCACATGCATCACAATAAATGTCAAATTCCTTCTGTAGATCTGGCATAACCAACACTGGTGGTGACATCAATCTCTTTTCTAATTGATCAAAGCTTTCTTGGCACTTCTCGTCCCACTTAAATTCTCTTCCTTTCTCCAGAAGCGAGGTCATAGGCTTAGCAATCTTAGAAAATCCTTCAATAAACCTCTGATAATATCCTGCAAGTCCCAAGAAACTCCAGACCTCAGTAATTGTAGTGGGTATGCTCCACGCCATTCTCTCCTTCACTTTAGCAGGATCCACTGCTATACCTCCATTAGAAATGATATGTCCAAGGAATGGCACCTTGTCAATCCAAAACTCGTATTTGCTATACTTGGCGTAGAGTTGAATATCTCGTAGCTTCTGTAGCACCAATCTCAGGTGTTCCTCATGATCACTTTCACTCATAGAATAGATAAGAATATCGTCGATGAACACCACGACGAATCTGTCCAAATACTCCATAAGACCATAAACACCTTATTCATCAAATTCATAAAATAAGATGGTGCATTAGTTAATCCAAACGACATAACAGTAAACTCATATAATCCATATCGGGATGAGAAAGTCGTCTTGGGAATATCCGATGGTCTAATCTTCATTTGAAGGTAACCCGATCTGAGGTCAATCTTAGAGAACACCCTGGCACCTCTCATCTGATCAAATAAATCCTCAATGCGGGGTAACGGATACTTGTTCTTCACAGTAACATCATTAAGTGATCTATAATCCACACACATCCGCTGTGATCCATCCTTCTTCTGTACAAATAGTACTGACGCTCCATAAGGTGAGGAACTCAGACGAATGTATCCAGCCTCTTGTAACTCTGTTAACTGCTTCTTAAGTTCTTTTAATTCTTCTACGGACATCCTATATGGTCGTTTAGAAATAGGAGCAGTCCCAGGTAAGAGATCAATGACAAATTCAACTTCCCTATCTGGTGGCATCCCTGTCAACTCCTCTGAAAAGACATCCAGAAAATCCCTAACCACACGGATGTTGTCACCAACAAATTACTCAGCTATAAAGAACATCGCCCGTTTGGAAGAGGTGGTTACTGCAATTTGAACTTGAAATCTTTCTCCTTTAGGGCTGATGAGTTCTATGGTTCCTTTAGCACAGTGTATAAACTGTCTTTGCCTTTCTTAACCATGACATACCAAGGATCACATCTATAGTGCTCTCTTCTAACACTATAGGAGTAGCTCATCTGGGTTAGAAACACAGGGTAAGAATGAAAGGATTGTAGACAAGGCAGTAATTACGAAGCATGCTATTTTGGGGGATTGAACATCAGATGACCATGCTAAAGCTAATTCATTACCTTATGGTGGTACATGCTAATATGACCATCTATACTATTTCAATCAATCAAAGAAGCAAATCAGGCATTGAACATTAGAACAATCAACCAACATTTTTTAAAAAAATATAGAAAATAGTTATAATTTTGTCTTAGGCCTCTTATCTCTTAAAAAGGTCATAAAATGTAGGATTCCAAAGTGTGTAATCCATCTTGTCTCAGAGTAGATAAGGTAAGAATAATCAGAGTAGAACAGTAGAAGGTGAGACAGGATCAAGATAAGTATAGAAAGAATTAGAGTGAGATAAGTATATAATGATTCAGAGTAAGATAAGTAGGTAAGGGTTTGTCCATTTCTATCTACGTTTCGTCCTACAGTCAACATTTCATTTCCTCTGATACCACTTCTATCACACCCGGCCTTTAAGGAACAAAGCCGGGTGCATCTCATACATGCGCCAAGAAGACAACATATATAATAATAGAGTGCATAGAGATAAATGTCACAATAATCAGAGTATTTATTACATAGCGGAAGTCTTACAAAATAAATATAACAGGATCTAAAATCCATCCTTGGCGCCAGAAAGCTGACTAGGAGACGCCACCTAGATCGAATCGAACTCCTCGATACTTGGCTCCACTTGAACCACATGTTCTTCTCCTGTGGGGGGTGTGGGACAGCAAGGGTGAGCTCACACATGTTCATCGCTCAACAAGTTGTGGGGAATAATGTGACATGAACTCGCCAAAGGTGGGAGTTCATGTGAAGTGTAAGGCAGATCAATGTAATAAAGGCTGAAGCTGAGCATTGCTTTTATAAGTTGGTCAAAATTTTATTAGCAATTACTAAGTGCAAGTAAATACCAAACCATAGTAATAATAAGTAAAAGTAATAATAAAATAATCCCAAATGCAATGAAATGACAAATTAAGTTTAAGTTCCATAAATTAATCATGTGAGTGTCCAAGCCGCTCATGACCGTGAGCACGGCTAGTATACCAATTTTACACTCTGCAGAGATTGCGCATCTTTACCCACAAGTTGTGTTACCCATTTTCCACGGAGTTGATCAGACCCCATACACCTCTACCAAGGAAGCGAGGCAGGGTACCACTACGAGGCCTTTACAAAGTTCCACTAGCTTCAGAAAACCCGCTACAGTTTATAGGAAGCTCCAGTGCAGGAATCCCTCGCCTGACCGCCATCGCAGCAAAATCAACCCAAGGACCTCCCTACACTGACCACTCCCCTACTGTCCTTGCCCCTTTCGGATAAGGTAGTCATCCACTAGCTTTCCTAGTTAATCAGCCAAGGGCGTCCCATTAAACCCTTGTGGTAGCACTATTTTCCCAGATGGTTCTCCATGTTCGCATTAATATAATGATCTTATCATGAATAGTAAACAATAAACAGATAATAAAAAGTATAACAATGAGTGATAAATATCTTTATACCCAAAGCCACGTAAAGCAATAGCATGTACTACCAAAAAATTTAGTAGTAAAACCAGTGGTGAAGCAAGGTATAAAGATATTCAAAATCTAGGGTAACCTATTGGGTCCCATAGAAGTTAACCTATGCAGATCATTATGATTAATAAGAACATGAATGGGTAAAAGGAAGTGATCAAGGGCACAACTTGCCTTCAACGAGCTCCAGCTCAACAGTCTCTACCAGCTGAACCTCAGGATCCTCTGTGACTTTCTCGTCTACTCGCATCAGCACAATACATACATAGTATAGCAAAATTTAACATCACACCACACATGTAAATAAAATACACAATAATAATCTAGATGTTAAAATAAGATCCTAGGAACTTGAATCATTAAATTTGGAGTTATAGATTTTAAGATATGAATTCCTAAAGGTTTTATGTATTTAATACAAGATTAAGTAATAGATAAATTTTAAATTATCTTTCATGTCAAAATAGAGACACTAATTGATAGAGAATAATATTACAAAATTATAGGAAGTGGAATGGATTAATTTGGAGCAAGTATGAATTTTCTAGGAATTTAACAAATTCTAACATTTATTTATGAATTAAAAATTAATTTCTGTTTTATTTTCTATGGTTTTTCTGCCCTCTGGACTGGGCGAAAATTCCAGAAAGGCCAGGGGCTCTGGCGCAAATGTAATCGAGACACAGACGCCCCTGTGAATGGACTGCGGGTTGTTTTTAGGTAAAGCGAGGGCTTCTTGTGCAAAATGGACTGGTGAAAGGGTATGGGTGATTCTCGGCCGTTGGATTAATAGTCGAGCGCCCGGATTAAATCGTAGCCCCCGCGAACCGGTACCCAAACTCAGTCGTCCGATCTTCAGCGAACATACTGGATGTAGAACAACCAGATCGAATCGCCCTCGCCAGATCAGAAATGGACGGCCCGAAATCGCCGTCCGCGAATCACTACGATCTAATCAATCTCCCCCGCACATATCCCATCTAATGTCTATGGCGTTTCCCCCAATTCCTCCGCCAGCGACGGCGACGCCGCCTGAAATCACGGCGGCCTCTCGCCGGAGAGAGGCAATCCGATCCTGACCACGGACAGGTGCTACACCGATTTGGCAACAAATAAAAACTATCTAGAGGCCGTACCAGTGAATCGGTCGACGGTAAGGAGCTCTCTACCACGAATGGCGACCCTACGATGTTCCCTCTACACCGACGTGTGATTACGGCTTAAGCGGTCACCAAATCCGCCCGAAAACTCCACGAGTGGCTTCCCTCTAGCTCGACGCGGATTCTTGACCCGATCCTAGGCTCTGGACGACTTCAGGGAGAATAATTTGCGGTGGCGGCTATATCTCTCCGTGCGGCGCACGGTGGCGCAATGGTGGTAACGGGCAGTTGGGGATAAGGCCGAGGGGATAGCAGGTTTGCGGTGCGGAAGCCTTATAGTAAGGTCGCGACCCCAGAAATCGGCGATGTTGGGTCAGCGCGTCGATCCGTCCTTCCCGGAGAGCTCCGCGGGTAGCGCGCGAGGTGGTTGATTACTTGCGGGCCCCGCGTGGAAGTGACCGTGTTGAGAGGAGCGGGTGGCTTGGGGCTGCCAAGTGGGGTTCGGGTGTCGGCGCCAATATGTTGAATGCCGCGGCGGGAAGGGATGACCGGTGGGTCCATCCTGTCAGGGAGGCGCGCGCGGTGGAGGGTATTCTGGGCCGCACGGGGTGTTTCTGCGGTTGGGCTGAAAGCAAGATCCTGGCCCATTCAAGCGTTTTCCCTCCTTTTCTTTTATATTCTGTTTTCCTTTTATTTTCTTTTTAATTTCCCACTTCATAATTTAAATTCCCATTCAAGTTTAAATTTCTTGGCACATTTGTTTTCTCATAAAATGTTCCTCTTACACATGGTAGGAGTAATTTACCTATTTTAATATTCATTGGCTGATTATTAGTGCTTCTCTTTCTTAAATCCTAGAATTCCCTTTTTTAGATTTTAACTTCCACTTTGGAATTTAATATATTCCTTTTTATATTATTTTATATTTTCACAAAAATGCACATAAAATAAAACTTCAGCATGATGCATATTCCATTTTAGTACCATTTATTTTGACTAATAACTCTGACTTATAGGTATGCTCTTGTTATGATGAATATATGGCACATAAAATAGAAAGATCAACCATATCCTCATTGTATACGTTTTTTGGGTATTACAATATTTGACGTTAACGTTGGGGTAAACTATCATAGCATACCTATACCATATTCATCTACACAATGTTATTCCAAATAAACGGACTCCATTAATTTTTTTATTGCAGTCCCTATTAAACTTTGAGGAACAGGAACGGCACAGCAGAAACCCACAGCCGTTTGATGAAATTATCCTACACACATTTCTTGACAATACATTGCTTGAGACAAACAAATTGGATAAATGCAAATCGGTATCAATCGTTTTACAATTTACAAGCATGAGTTATGCTAAATGGTGCATTTCACATATTCATGCATAACCATCTATGTTTTTATTGATCTTCATGTTTTTACACGATCAGATCATGATTCCCATGCTAAGCAGGGGGCACTGGACATTGTATGTTGTCAATACAGTCAAACGGTGCATTCACATTTTAGATTCTAATCCCTACGGGCCAAAACTTGGTGGTACTACTTGGAAGAATTACCATTTCGCCCAAATGGACTTAGGTGGTAGGAAGTTATGGTCTAAGGTTATAATGAGTAGGTTAAACAAAGCCCTGCAACATTTCCGCCCCAGGTCATGCTTTCCAAAATTTGGCAACTTTGCAATTGACTTGCCACCAATCTATCCTACCATGGAAGCAGGCTCTAATGATTGTGGGTTCTATGTTATAAGATACATTCACTACTATGACTGCATTGAAGGATCTTTCAAGTCATACATACAACCAGTACGTACAAATTTATCATTTCGTTTTATAGTTGGCCCAAAGGCAGCATATGGTACTCATGTCTAGCTAATACAATTTTATTTGCTTGCAGAACAACACCAGGGATCTACGGTCTCTTGCACTATACTACATCACATTCCATCGCAAGAACAAAGCCATACCGCTCCTTGCAGACATCCAAAGATACAAGTTCTCACGGATGTAGTCTAGTTTAGATATGTTAGATATTATGTATACAATATTTCCATAAACTTCATCTGGAGTTATGTGTGTATACTATGGTAATGACGGTAGAACAATCATGTGTCGTTGTTGATGTTTCTTATGTTATGTTAATGACAACCTGGGAACAGTAATGTCTAAACTGCAATGTTTTCTATGTTTTTAACATCATGTGTGTTTTTTATTTGATCAGTACAGTGCATATCATTCTGAACTCTATGTGGAACCAGAATGACATGTATAGTATATTATGCCCGTTTTTTGGTTACATTACTGAAAGGGAAATGTGCCCTTCGGCCATTTCTAAGTGTTTTGGTGATTTAGTGTCCAACACAAGTGCCTAAGTGTAAAAAGGTGGACAAAGTACAAATCAAGAATTAAGGTATGTTTCTCAGACTTAGTACATTGTTTTATGGACTAATGTATTGTGTCTAAGTGCTGGAAACAGGAAAAATCCAATTGGAAATGTCTTGGCTCGAGCAGCCAAGAATCTGCTGAGTCTGGGAGCACCGGACTGTCCGGTGGTGCATCGGACAGTGTCCGGTGCGCCAGGCTGGCTCGAGCGAACTGGCCGCTCTCGGGAATTCACCGGCGACGTACGGCTAAAATTCACCGGACTGTCCGGTGTGCACCGGACTGTCTGGTGAGCCAACGATCGACCGGGCCAACGGTCGGCCGCGCAATCTGCGCGGGACACGTGGCCGAGCCAATGGCTAGAAGATGGCACCGGACTGTCCGGTGCGCCAACGGCTCTCAGCCTGCCAACGGTCGGCTTCGCTATTTAAGGAAGGAAATCGGGCACCGGACAGTGTCCGGTGTGCATCGGACTGTCCGGTGCCCCCGATGACAGAAGGCAAGAATGGCTTTCCAGATTTGTGCTCAACGGCTCCTAGCTGCCTTGGGGCTATAAAAGGGACCCCTAGGCGCATGGAGGAAGACACCAAGCATCCTTTGAGCATCATTGATCACTCACACTTCATTCTTGCGCACTTGTTCGACATTCTAGTGATTTGACCTTTGTTCTAGTGTGCTAGTCTCTTGAGCTCAAGTCTGGGTTTTGTGTGTGCGTATTTGCTGTGATCTTTGTGTCGTGTGTGAGTTGCTAATCCCTCCCTTGCTCTGTGATTCTTTGTGAACATCTTTTGTAAGGGCGAGAGGCTCCAAGCTGTGGAGATTCCTCGCAAGCGGGATTAAGAGAAGCAAAGCAACACCGTGGTATTCAAGTTGGTCTTTGGACCGCTTGAGAGGGGTTGATTGCAACCCTCGTCCGTTGGGACGCCACAACGTGGAATAGGCAAGCGTTGGTCTTGGCCGAACCACGGGATAACCACCGTGCCATCTCTGTGATTGATATCTCTTGGTTATTGTGTTGTGTTGAGATTCTTCTCTAGCCACTTGGCAAATTACTGTGCTAACAATTAACCAAGTTTTGTGGCTTAAGTTTTTAAGTTCTACAGGATCACCTATTCACCCCCCCTCTAGGTGCTCTCAATTGGTATCGGAGCCATTCTCTTCAAGAAAGGGACTAACCGCCCGAAGAGATGGATCCTAAAGGCAACGGGATGGTGATCAACGACAAGGAGAAGGAGTCCTTCGTCAACGAGCCCAATGATGACAGGCCCACCGACTCAGGATCGGGCCACAAAAGAAAAGACGGGAGGAAGAAGAAGACAAGGCGCATCAAGGAAATTGTCTACTACGACAGCGACGAATCTTCCTCCTCCCAAAAGGACGACGACGACTACGATAGACGAAAGACGGTTAACTCAAACTTTTCTTTCGATTATTCGCGCATCCTGCATAGTTCAAATGCTCAATTGCTCCTCATTCCACTTGGCAAGCCCCCTCACTTTGATGGAGAGGATTACGGATTTTGGAGCCACAAAATGCGTACTCACCTGTTTTCTCTTCATCCAAGCATTTGGGAGATTGTGGAAAGTGGAATGAAATTTGATAGCTCGGATAGCCCTGTGTTTATTAATGAACAGATTCATAAAAATGCACAAGCTACTACTGTGTTGCTAGCCTCTTTGTGCAGGGACGAGTATCACAAGGTGAGCGGCTTGGACAATGCCAAGCAGATCTAGGACACCCTCAAGATCTCTCATGAGGGAAACGACGTCACCTTGCTCACCAAAATGGAGTTGGTGGAGGGCGAGCTTGGACGGTTCGCGATGATAAGGGGCGAGGAGCCGACACAAACATACAACCGGCTCAAGACCCTTATCAACAAAATAAGGAGCTACGGGAGCACGCGATGGACGGACCACGACGTCGTCCGCCTAATGCTAAGGTCATTTACCGTTCTTGATCCTCATTTGGTGAACAATATTCGTGAAAATCCCAGGTACACCAAGATGTCGCCCGAAGAAGTTCTTGGGAAATTCCTTAGCGGGCGAATGATGATCAAGGAGGCGAGGTACGTGGACGACGCCTTGAATGGTCCGATCAACGAGCCGCAACCCCTTGCTCTCAAGGCAACACGAAGCAAGGAGGCGCTACCTAGCAAGGTGGCACAGATTGAGGCGGCCGGACTTAATGATGAAGAGATGGCTCTCATCAT
The DNA here is from genome assembly GCF_902167145.1 of Zea mays. Lineage (NCBI taxonomy): Eukaryota > Viridiplantae > Streptophyta > Magnoliopsida > Poales > Poaceae > Zea > Zea mays. The sequence continues at coordinate 228,399,492 of NC_050099.1, read as the reverse complement.
CAAAAGATTCAAGACGGTGCTTAAAGGTCGCAAGGGACAGCCAAGCAAGACCAAAGCCAAGGGGAAGCGCTCATGCTTCAAATGCGGTAAGCTTGGTCATTTTATTGCTAACTGTCCCGACAATGATAGTGATCAGGATCAAGGGAACAAGAGAGAGAAAAAGAAGAACTATAAGAAGGCAAAGGGCGAGGCTCATCTTGGCAAGGAGTGGGATTCGGACTGCTCTTCGTCCGACTCCGATAATGAAGGACTCGCCACCACCACCTTCAACAAGTCATCCCTCTTCCCCAACGAGCGTCACACTTGCCTCATGGCAAGGGAGAAGAAAGTAAGCACTCATAATACTAGTACTTATGCTTCTTCAAGTGAGGATGAGTCTAGTGATGATGATGAGATAGATTACTCATGCTTATTCAAGGGATTAGATAGAACCAAGGTAGACAAAATTAATGAATTAATTGATGCCTTGAATGATAGGAATATACTTTTAGAAAAGCAAGAGGATTTGTTGTATGAAGAGCATGATAAATTTGTAGAAGCTTAGAAATCTCTTGCTCTAGAAATTAAGAGGAATGAAATGCTCTCTAGTGAATTATCTTCTTGTCATGAAACTATTGCTAAGTTAAAAAGTTTTAATGATGATTTAAATGCTAAACTAGAAGTAGCTAGTAAATCTAATTCTTGTGTAGAAATTGTTGAAACTTGTAATGGGTGTAAAGATTTTGACATTGATGCTTGTAGTGATCATTTAGTTTCAATTTCCAAATTAAATGATGAATTAGCTAGTCTTAATGCCCAACTTAAGACTAGCAAGAATGAATTTGACAAGCTAAAATTTGCAAGGGATGCCTACACGATTGGTAGACACCCCTCAATTAAGGATGGTCTTGGCTACAAGAGGGAAGCCAAGAACTTGACAAGCCACAAGGCTCCCATCTCCGCCAAGGAGAAAGGGAAGGCCCCTATGGCTAGTAGTGTGCAAAAGAACCATGCCTTTATGTACTATGATAGAAGACAACCTAGAAATTCTTATAGGAGTTGTAATGTATATAATGCCTTTGATTCTCATGCCATGTTTGCTTCTAGTTCTTCTTATGTGCATGATAGAAATGTTGGTAGGAGAAATGTTATTCATAATATGCCTAGGAGAAATGTCGTAAATGTTCCTAGGAAAGTTAATGAACCTTCCACAATATATCATGCTTTAAATGCTTCTTTTGCTATTTGTAGAAAGAATGGGAAGATAGTTGCTAGAAAATTAGGGGCAAGATGCAAGGGAGACAAAACTTGCATCTGGGTCCCTAAAGATATTTGTGCTAACCTTGCAGGACCCAACATGAGTTGGGTACCTAAGACCCAAGCCTAAATTTGCCTTGCAAGTTTATGCATCCGGGGGTTCAAGTTGGATTATCGACAGCGGATGCACAAACCATATGACGGGGGAGAAGAAGATGTTCACCTCCTACGTTAAAAACAAAGATTCCCAGGATTCAATAATATTCGGTGATGGGAATCAAGGCAAGGTAAAAGGGCTAGGTAAAATTGCAATTTCCAATGAGCATTCTATCTCTAATGTGTTTCTAGTGGAGAGTCTTGGATATAATTTACTATCTGTTAGTCAATTATGTAATATGGGATATAACTGCTTATTTACAAATGTAGATGTGTCTGTCTTTAGAAGATGTGATGGTTCACTAGCTTTTAAGGGTGTACTAGACGGCAAGCTTTACTTAGTTGATTTTGCAAAAGAAGAGGCCGGTCTAGATGCATGCTTAATGGCTAAGACTTGCATGGGCTGGCTGTGGCATCGCCGCTTAGCACATGTGGGGATGAAGAACCTTCACAAGCTTCTAAAGGGAGAACACGTGATAGGCCTAACCAATGTTCATTTCGAAAAAGATACACCTTGTGCAGCTTGTCAAGCAGGGAAACAGGTGGGAGGCTCTCATCACACCAAAAATGTGATGACAACATCAAGACCCCTGGAGCTGCTACATATGGACCTCTTCGGACCTGTCGCCTATCTGAGCATAGGAGGAAGTAAGTATGGTCTAGTTATCGTTGATGACTTTTCCCGCTTCACTTGGGTGTTCTTTTTGCAGGATAAGTCTGAAACCCAAGGGACCCTCAAGCGCTTCCTCAGGAGAGCTCAAAATGAGTTTGAGCTCAAGGTGAAGAAGATAAGGAGCGACAACGGGTCCGAATTCAAGAACCTTCAAGTGGAGGAGTTTCTTGAGGAGGAGGGGATCAAGCACGAGTTCTCCGCTCCCTACACACCTCAGCAAAATGGTGTGGTAGAGAGGAAGAACAGGACGCTCATAGATATGGCGAGGACTATGCTTGGAGAATTCAAGACCCCCGAGTGCTTTTGGTCGGAAGCCGTGAACACGGCTTGCCACGCCATCAACAGGGTCTACCTTCACCGCCTCCTCAAGAAGACGTCGTATGAGCTGTTAACCGGTAACAAACCTAATGTATCGTATTTTCGTGTTTTTGGGAGTAAATGCTACATTCTAGTGAAGAAGGGTAGGAATTCCAAATTTGCTCCCAAAGTCGTAGAAGGGTTTTTATTAGGTTATGATTCAAATACAAAGGCGTATAGGGTCTTCAACAAATCATCGGGTTTGGTTGAAGTCTCTAGCGATGTTGTATTTGATGAGACTAATGGCTCTCCAAGAGAGCAAGTTGTTGATCTTGATGATGTAGATGAAGAAGACGTTCCAACGGCCGCGATACGCACCATGGCGATTGGAGATGTACGGCCTCAAGAACATTTGGAGCAAGATCAACCGTCTTCCTCAACTATGGTGCTTCCCCCAACCCAAGGTGACGAACAGGTACCTCAAGTGGAGGCGCATGATCAAGGGGGAGCACAGGATGTTCAAGTTGAAGAGGAAGAAGCACCTCAGGCACCTCTAACCCAAGTTCGAGCGACGATTCAAAGGGATCATCCCGTCGACCAGATATTGGGTGATATTAGCAAGGGAGTAACTACTCGCTCGAGATTAGTTAATTTTTGTGAGCATTACTCTTTTGTCTCTTCTATTGAGCCTTTCAGGGTAGAAGAGGCCTTGCTAGATCCGGACTGGGTGTTGGCCATGCAGGAGGAACTAAACAACTTCAAGCGCAATGAAGTTTGGACACTGGTGCCTCGTCCCAAGCAAAATGTTGTGGGAACCAAGTGGGTGTTCCGCAACAAATAGGACGAGCACGGGGTGGTGACGAGGAACAAGGCTCGACTTGTGGCAAAAGGTTATGCCCAAGTCGCAGGTTTGGACTTTGAGGAGACTTTTGCTCCTATGGCTAGGCTAGAATCAATTCGTATCTTGCTAGCATATGCCGCTCACCATTCTTTCAGGTTGTACCAAATGGATGTGAAGAGCGCTTTCCTCAACGGGCCGATCAAGGAGGAGGTGTACGTGGAGCAACCCCCTGGCTTCGAGGATGAACGGTACCCCGACCACGTGTGTAAGCTCTCTAAGGCGCTCTATGGACTTAAGCAAGCCCCAAGAGCATGGTATGAATGCCTTAGAGACTTTTTAATTGCTAATGCTTTCAAGGTTGGGAAAGCCGATCCAACTCTTTTTACTAAGACTTGCGATGGTGATCTTTTTGTGTGCCAAATTTATGTCGACGACATAATATTTGGTTCTACTAACCAAAAGTCTTGTGAAGAGTTTAGCAGGGTGATGACGCCGAAATTCGAGATGTCGATGATGGGCGAGTTGACCTACTTCCTTGGGTTCCAAGTGAAGCAACTCAAGGACGGCACCTTCATCTCCCAAACGAAGTACACACAAGATTTGCTAAAGAGGTTTGGGATGAAGGACGCCAAGCCCGCAAAGACGCCGATGGGAACCGACGGACACACCGACCTCAACAAAGGAGGTAAGTCCGTTGATCAAAAAGCATACCGGTCCATGATAGGTTCTTTGCTTTATTTATGTGCTAGTAGACCGGATATTATGCTTAGCGTATGCATGTGTGCTAGATTTCAATCCGATCCGAAGGAGTGTCACTTAGTGGCTGTGAAGCGAATTCTTCGATATTTAGTCGCTACGCCTTGCTTCGGGATCTGGTATCCAAAGGGGTCTAACTTTGACTTGATTGGGTACTCAGATTCCGACTATGCTGGATGTAAGGTCGATAGGAAGAGTACATCGGGGACGTGCCAATTCTTAGGAAGGTCCCTGGTGTCATGGAACTCTAAGAAACAAACCTCCGTTGCCCTATCCACCGCTGAGGCCGAATACGTTGCCGCAGGACAGTGTTGCGCGCAACTACTTTGGATGAGGCAAACCCTCAGGGACTTTGGCTACAATCTGAGCAAAGTCCCACTCCTATGTGATAATGAGAGTGCTATCCGAATAGCGGAAAATCCTGTTGAGCACAGCCGCACAAAGCACATTGACATCCGACATCACTTTTTGAGAGACCACCAGCAAAAGGGGGATATCGAAGTGTTTCATGTTAGCACCGAGAACCAGCTAGCCGATATCTTTACCAAGCCTCTAGATGAGAAGACCTTTTGCAGGCTGCGTAGTGAGCTCAATATCTTAGATTCGCGGAACTTGGATTGAAATGCAGCATACATGTGTTTATGCTTTTGATCATGTTCATTCTGCATTTTGTTGCTTATTGTGGTGCTCAAGTTGTACAAACACTCCCTGGACCTCACAAGTCCTGTTTGCAAGTGATGCACATATTTAGGGGGAGCTGTGCTACAACTTGACCCTTTGAGACTAATCATGTACTTGAGTTTGGTTGTTTTAGTCTCCAAGGAGAATTGAAAGGGAAAAAGGTGGACTTGGACCATGCAAGACTTCCACTGCACTTCGATGAAAAGAGTAACTCTTCCAAGTTCATCTTTATACTCTTATTGCCTATTTTGCTCTTAGTTGAAGATTTTGGTGAGGCAATGGGGTTAAAGGGCCAAGATTGATCCCGTTTTGGTGCTTGATGCCAAAGGGGGAGAAAATAAAGGCCAAAGCGATAAATGGATCAGCTACCACTTGAGAGATTTTGAAAATAGTAGAATAGAGCTTTTGGTTTGTCAAAACTCTAAAGGCCAAAGCGATAAATGGATCAGCTACCACTTGAGAGATTTTGAAAATAGTAGAATAGAGCTTTTGGTTTGTCAAAACTCTTTTGTTGTCTCTCTTGTCAAAAGTTGGCTTCTTGTGGGGAGAAGTATTGATTATGGGAAAAAGGGGGAGTTTTTGAAATCTTGAATCAATTTCTCTTAGAATGACTCTCTTTATGTCTTAACATGTGTGTTTGACTTAGAGATAGAAATTTGAGTTTGATTTGCAAAAACAAACCAAGTGGTGGCACAGAGTGATCCATATATGTCGAAATTTGAGTTTGATTTGCAAAAACAAACCAAGTGGTGGCACAGAGTGATCCATATATGTCGAAATTTGAGTTTGATTTTGTACTTGTTCTACTTGCTTTATGTTGTGTTGGCATAAATCACCAAAAAGGGGGAGATTGAAAGGGAAATGTGCCCTTGGGCCATTTCTAAGTGTTTTGGTGATTTAGTGTCCAACACAAGTGCCTAAGTGTAAAAAGGTGGACAAAGTACAAATCAAGAATTAAGGTATGTTTCTCAGACTTAGTACATTGTTTTATGGACTAATGTATTGTGTCTAAGTGCTGGAAACAGGAAAAATCCAATTGGAAATGTCTTGGCTCGAGCAGCCAAGAATCTGCTGAGTCTGGGAGCACCGGACTGTCCGGTGGTGCACCGGACAGTGTCCGGTGCGCCAGGCTGGCTCGAGCGAACTGGCCGCTCTCGGGAATTCACCGGCGACATACGGCTAAAATTCACCGGACTGTCCGGTGTGCACCGGACTGTCCGGTGAGCCAACGATCGGCCGGGCCAACGGTCGGCCGCGCAATCTGCGCGGGACACGTGGCCGAGCCAACGGCTAGAAGATGGCACCGGACTGTCCGGTGCGCCAACGGCTCTCAGCCTGCCAACGGTCGGCTTCGCTATTTAAGGAAGGAAATCGGGCACCGGACAGTGTCCGGTGTGCATCGGACTGTCCGGTGCCCCCGATGACAGAAGGCAAGAATGGCTTTCCAGATTTGTGCTCAACGGCTCCTAGCTGCCTTGGGGCTATAAAAGGGACCCCTAGGCGCATGGAGGAAGACACCAAGCATCCTTTGAGCATCATTGATCACTCACACTTCATTCTTGCGCACTTGTTCGACATTCTAGTGATTTGACCTTTGTTCTAGTGTGCTAGTCTCTTGAGCTCAAGTCTGGGTTTTGTGTGTGCGTATTTGCTGTGATCTTTGTGTCGTGTGTGAGTTGCTAATCCCTCCCTTGCTCTGTGATTCTTTGTGAACATCTTTTGTAAGGGCGAGAGGCTCCAAGCTGTGGAGATTCCTCGCAAGCGGGATTAAGAGAAGCAAAGCAACACCGTGGTATTCAAGTTGGTCTTTGGACCGCTTGAGAGGGGTTGATTGCAACCCTCGTCCGTTGGGACGCCACAACGTGGAATAGGCAAGCGTTGGTCTTGGCCGAACCACGGGATAACCACCGTGCCATCTCTGTGATTGATATCTCTTGGTTATTGTGTTGTGTTGAGATTCTTCTCTAGCCACTTGGCAAATTACTGTGCTAACAATTAACCAAGTTTTGTGGCTTAAGTTTTTAAGTTCTACAGGATCACCTATTCACCCCCCCCTCTAGGTGCTCTCAATTACTTTTGTCACAAGTTTATGCTACAAACAACACCGTGTTATGCTTATTTTTTTACCCATGGTGCGCAAACAATGTTACTCTGTGTAGATTTTTAAGTTGTTAATATGTGTATAATGGTTACGATATCTTTCACACAAGTTTATGATGTTATCGGTACATATTTATGATATTTGTATCACAGTTCCATCCACTATACTCTTAACATATAATGCAAATATAAGGTCTGTCATTCATCCATTTGCAACACTAGTTACCACAAAAACAACCCATGATCTCATAATTCTTTTGGTATTCTACTCTCTACCGGATGAATCATCATCTTCGACATACACTGTGCGTTTTTTGACGTTGATGTCTCATTCCACTGTGGTGCTGCACCTCCGATTTTGTTCCTCGAACCAGGAGGTCGACCTCTCTTGCGTCCAGCTAGGCTAGCCAATCGAATCCTATTATCCTCCACAGTTAAACAAGTACGACTGTTGTGACCATCAGCGATGCCACACTTTTGGCACATTCTGCTCATCTTCTTCGCTCCTTTCGTACCCAACCTAAGAACTTGTTCCTCACTACTTTTGATCGTTCTGCCCTTAGGTTTGGCCTTATCTGGTCTTGCTAAGTTTACACCTTCCCTATGAAACTCCAGTTTCTACAAATCAAAGATATTAATTCAATTTACAATCTCATAATCTAACCATATATCTAACATTGTTATTACCGTTCTAGCTTCCACATCCGGAGCACTACTAGCAACCAGATGCATATCAGTGTTCTGTTCCAATGTACGTATCGACATATTACATTGAACATCGTTAGTATTGCCTTCATTTGTATTAGACGCCACTACAATTTCCTGGGAAATAACACAAAACGAGTGAAGACACAATTGTTAAAGAGCAGCATAAACAACACATTATAAATGCCTCATGCATACCTCGTTCCCATCATCTACATTGCGTAAATCATCTCTTTCTACGTCTTCGGTTTCATACACTTCGACCTGTACCATTTAAATTACAAACATGGATCATTATTGACATTTGATAAATAATTTATGCACATGGAAAATCATAAATTTGTAATCATAATAACACGATGTGTGTACCTGGATGTCATTGCCACCACTGGTGCCACAACTCTCACTAGTACCTATATCAAGCTCGGCACGCATCAATAACCCTAGTAGTTCATCCATCATCTCTAGGGCTCTATTATTCCCAGCCTTAGATAGACTAGCATGGTGTACTACCTTCATTGCCTTTTTAAGCAACATTTTCTATCTATATGATCTAGTTTCTCCATCCTTTCCTTTCAAATTCTTGTCGTCTCCTGAAAAAGCCACAACCTATCGCATAGAGTATTGTATCGTTGCAGAATGTACTCACTTGGAATCCGTTCAATCTGGAGATGCATGAATGCGCGTACAAGATGAACACAAAATAGACCTACAATTCATTAACCATATGATATGTCATAAATTATTCGCGCACAATGTTAGATAATAATAGTTCACCATTTCATATAGGAAGATTTGTTCAAAATAACACACATGTATGCTCCCACTGCTTGCACTCACATGAATACTTACCAGAATCCACATCAGCCCTTATTTTGAATTGGTGTTGTCCCCAAACAATTTTATTCGATCTTGTAGTATGTTTCACCACCCAATCATTTACGTCACCATCTGTATCATGGTCTATTCGGTATGCAGTAGCATATTTTACTGACTCCTGGAACCTTGTCATTACAGCCCTAGTGTATGCCCTCAGAACTCATATTTCAAACATATACAATGTAGTTGTATCCTTTTGACCTTGCAAATTATACAATACTAGATTATTCCCCGTTTTTGTTAAATAGTATAAACAAAATGTTATTCATTTTGTCATTTACCATGCATCATAGTGCCTCTTTGGCCTCTTTCATCTTCCTACTATGCAGGAGCTTCATCATTTGCTTTGCAAATTGATGAAGCGGTGTATTTGCATCCACATGGGCACTCTTCACTAGCTTGTTCATGCTTTCGCTATGTTGTGTAGAGACCATACGACCACAATAGTCTCCTTTGAAAAATGCAGGTACCCAATCTTTACATATTTCATACAATCTGGCAAGGGTGTTGTTCTCGTGTAGCTGGAAATCATTTAGCATCATTTGCCAGGCGGCCTCGAACTCCATTTCATTCAATGAATGATGTATTATAGATTGGAACCTTGTTTTGAAATCCACTTCCTCAAATTTGGCATACAATTCATTCAAGTGGGGCATATACCTGTTTTGCACATGCCACAAACACAACTGATGCATTGTGTTTGGGAAGACTCTGCCAAGTGCGACTGGCATCGTAGGGTCTTGATCTGAAATTGAAACATTTACATAACATTACGCAATACATTATTTAGTAAAATGATACATAATTATAAACAAAATTATGGTAGCATATAATATGTGTTTAATCGATACGAAGCATTTATATACAACATACCTGTCAACATTACTCGTGTTCCGTCAGATCCCATGCATGTTTTGAACGTATTGAAGACTCACTCGAATGTATCGACTGTCTCGTCTCCTAGTAAAGCAAATGCAAATATTGTGCACTCGAGGTGGTGGTTTGAACCAACAAACATGCCTAATGGCTTATCATACATATTAGTCTTTTGTGTAGTATCAAAGGTAATTGCATCACCAAAGTCAATGTACTCGACTTGCTGGCAAGCATGGGACCAAAATATGCTTAAAATCTTCCCTTCTTTGTCTAGCTGAAAGTCAGAAAAAATTATGGATTATCTTTTTTTCATAATGCAAAAAAGATAATAGCTTTGACACATCATTTGCATTTCTTTCCCTTTGCCATGCTTTCTTCGTGTCAAAACATAAAGATTATGCGCTACACCTTTTTAACATATGCTTGTTAATATATAATAATTTTTTTGTCAATTAAGACTACACCTACAGGTTACTCCTTCTTTCCTGCATCGCACTAAGGAACTCCATATATTCACGATCATGAGTTTTGTTGCATTGAAATTGGCCATTTTCTATATCTTTCTTTAAGAATTCATGATTATGCTCAAAGTTAACCAGATCAATCCGTACATAAATAAATTTTTCTTTGGCATCATCATAAATTTTTTAAGTTTCATCCCAGCCTTGCATTGTGTTCATTTCGAACATGTATTACGCATCCTTGGATTTCCAACACCCCTTTCAGCATTCTTTCCTTCCATTGAACAATTCAACCATTTACAATTCTTCCGCTCCCTATATTTCTTTAATGGAAATCCCACCTCATATGCATATCGACTATAAAAATTATACGCCTGTTGGAACTTGCTCTCCGATGCAAGGAGATCCAACGGGGGTGTGTAGTGACGTAAACAAGGTTCTCGCACGGGATGGCAATAGCACGGGTTCGGCGGGTGAGGTGATGACTGCAGCGGCGCCTGCCCCCGCATGGCACCATGCGTCGTTGTTGGAACTTGCTCTCAGTAGCAAGGAGGCCAACAAGGATGAACAGTGGTGACAACAGGGATACGTGCTCGGGGGCAAATAGCTCTGTTAATGTCTAGCCTCTCACGGGCACTGTGCGGGGGTATTTATAGGTATCTGAGTGCCCAGCGCCTCGTGTTAAGGACGCATGTGCCCTCGGACACCTAGTTTATCCCCAGAATATTCCCATAAAGCAGGGTTACAAGCTGTACTTACAAGAATGCCTTTACAAACTAGGCCCGTAACACAACGGTGGTCACGCGGGGCCCGTTACAATGGGCCAGATCACACGTGGGCCTCAGAGCAGGACGAGGCCGTGCTGCGGGGAGACGTCACCGCAGGCCTTCGTCTGGTGCTGAATGAAGCGAAGGGTGTCCCTGCCCGTTTTGTCTTCGTCAAACCAGCGACTGCAGCGAAGGGCGACGAGCGAAGGGTGGCGTCTTTGCCTTCGCCCCAACATTTGCCCTCCGAGGGACCAGTTCGACAAAGTCACCTGGTGCCGAAGACGTCGCTAGATGGCGGAGACGCTGCCCTCGCTCGAAGTGGTTCCGCGGGGGTTTTCGATGTGACCGTTGATGGACGGCGTACTGTTGGATTGCGGGTTTCCCGAAGCGCCGCACCCTGTCGGATTGCGGGTTTCCCGAAGAGCCGCGCCCTGCCTATAAAAAGGGGGCAGGGGTCGGTGCCTTTTGAACTTTGCCTTCCGCGCACCACGAAAACCCTAGCCACCCGCCGACTTGCTGCTCGTCTGCCCGCCGTGCTCTTGATCGCCGGAGATCTGGCTCGAGTGAAGCAGACCGCCCGCCGCCGCCGACGGTACGTAGCAATGCCGTCCTCTTCTTCTTCCGCCGACACCACGCCGCCGGCGGCCGCCTCGTCTGAGGAGACGTTGAGTAGCTTGATGGTGGAGAAGTTGCGCGCCGGCGACTCTGTTGATTTTGGTGTGTCGCGGATGACGTCAGCCCGCGTTGAAGATATGCAGCGGTTGGGCTACTTTGGCGGCGGAGTTGCTCGTGCTCCGGGGACGGAGGAAGTCCCCGAGCCGGAGGGTGAGTTGGTCGTTTTCGAGGCGTTCTTCGCCGCCGGTCTCCGCTTGCCTGCGCACCGGTTTGTTGGCGAAGTCCTGCGTAGATTCAACGTTCAAATACATCAGCTGACACCGAATGCCATGGTGGCGCTGGCGAAGTATGTCTGGGCGACGACTTCGTACGGCGGACAGCCGTTGGTTGAGGTTTTTGTGAAGAATTATTGTTTGCATTGGCAGAAGAGGATGGTTGGGGACGGAGTCGCCCAGTTTGGGTCATGCACATTCACGCCGAAGACCGGCAAGACCACAATGCCAGTAGTGGAGTTGGTTCCGTGCGCCCGCAACAAGTGGGGCAATTGGAATGAATTTTGGTTTTACGTTGCTAAGGGTGCTGTCGAAGGCCATGAGGGACTCCCCGTGTCTGAGATGTGCTCTCATTATTACTCTGCGTATCCGCCCTTTGAAGTGGCAGAAGAGGATGCGGACGAAGGGGCCCTTCGGTGCGCTGCCGGTCAGAGCAGTGGGCGTGATTTAGTTGAAGAGTTCGTGGCGTACGGGGTCTGGCCCTTGGCGCATGGCTGGGCGTTGGGCGAAGTGTGCCCTCGCCAGATGCCTTTTCACGGAGGAAGGGTGGTGCGAAGTCCAGCCTTCGCACTGAATTTGCGAAACCGCGACCCGGCCGCCTTTGTGCGTGATGCGGAGGACCTGGCGGTGCGGCTCGTGGGATGTTACGTGCCGAGGACGGAACGCCAGCGCAGTTTTGATATCCGCGGGTCAAATGACCGTTTGAACAGGGTCTTCGAATTAAATCAATTGTCGTACGATGGCTATCCCGGTCAAGACGAAGTGGACCGCCGTGGGAAGAAACCGGCGGTGGAGACTGGAGACGACCCTGCGCCGGCGGCCGCCCCTTCCTCGAAAAAGAGAAAATTAGGTACTGCGATGGGAGGACTTGGGGTGTCTGACAGTTTTGCTAGAGAATTGATGAGGACGTGCGTGGCCCCGGGGGAAAGGATGTCTTCGCCCGAGCTCCGGGAGTCTTCAGCTCGGATGCTGAGGGTTACCGGGGGCTGCTGGCCTAGAAATGTTCCTATCCCCTGCGCGGCTGAGGAGGACTGTTTTACATCTCGTATGGTTCATCGGTGGAGAGTTTTTCCTTACGGGCGAAATATCGGTGCTGTTGTGTGGGTAGTGATGGACAAGGATCGCCAAGGTGCGGCGCAAAAACGCCAGGCGACTGTCCGGCTGCATGAAGCTAGGCCGAAGAGGCCGCGGGGGGCTCCGAAGGCTGCGGCCTCCGGCGGAGGCAAGCCGCCGCTGGCGGCGAAGGCGGGCGCCGCTGCACCTAGCAAGGCGCCGGAGGCGACGGCGGGCGCCGGAGTCTCCAAGTCAACGAGGGTGGTGCCGCCGGCCAGCGGAGTGGCGGAGGCTTCGAAGGCGGCTCAAGCGTTGTCGTTGTCGGGCAAACGCGTTGCCGACTTCGGCACCGATATTACTGTGGACGACTATCTTGGTGGTAAGTCGCTGGCCTATTATTGTTATATATATATATATATATATATATATATATATATATATATATATTTTAATTTGTTGACGCGTTGCAGGGCCGGGCGAGGGCCAGCTTGCTATAGCTGCGCCTGGTGCGGCGATCGCGACGGCCGTCATGGTGCCGAAGGCGAGGGGTGAGGCGCTTGGCGCCGAAGGCGAGGTGTCGGCCCTCGCGTTGGTCAGGGACGAGGCGGGCGCGGCGACCCGCCGGCTGAAGGGGGTGACGGAGGCGCTGAGTCAGGCGACGGAGGCGCTGAGTCAGGTCCGTTGAGCTATACTCTCTCCCCCACCTCTTTTGGGGCAACGGCCTTACGTACTGCGTCGCGGCTCTGTAGGTGGCTGACTTCGCCAGCCGTACTGCGTCGGGGGCCCTCACGGCGGCTGTGTCTGCCGAAGTCGAGAGACTTCGGACACAACATGCTGACGCTGTCCGTGAGAAGTCGGCCTCCGACAGCAAGTGCCGTAAGCTGACGGACAGGGTGGCCGCCCTGGAGAGGGAGAAGGCTGACCTCCGGCGCCAACTGCGGCGGAGAGGAGGGAAGCTAACGAGGCCGTCGCCAAGGGGCAGGCTGCGCAGGCGGAGGCCAAGCTGGCGCGGGCGGAGGGCAATCTTGCCAAGGAGCTCGCCGAACATCTGCAGGAGCGGCTCACCGCCCTGGAGAGCCGCGCTAAGGAGGCCGAGGCCGCAATGCATGCGGAGGCCGAACGGACGCGCACGCAGCTTATGGATACATATCGTGAGCTGGGTGCGCGGACCGGTGACTTCGAAGTGCCGGACCGAGAGCCCGGCCTTCGCTGTCTGCAGTGGGTGCAGGAGGAGCTGCTGGAACTTCCAGCCGTCGTGGGGGGTTGATGTCGTACGCCTCCCTGGTCACCTGCGAGGGGGCGATGAACGCGCTCTCCCGCGAAGGGTGCCGGCACTTCGAGGCCTTCGACCAGGCGGATGAAGATTTTGATCGAGATATCTATAAGGTCGAAGACCCCGTAGTGAAGGAATCCGCCGGGGCCCTCTATGACCGGATGTGGGGTCTGTACGGTCGTGAGGTGGTCAGGGAGCGGGCCGAGGCTGTGAGGGCTCAGGTAACGTCGTTTGTTTGGCGTTTGCTGTATGCGGGCTGTGCGTGTGTTCGCTGAATTTTTTTGTGTGTTGTCTTAGGCGGAGCGTGGCGAGCGGGTGGACGACTTCGGGGCACTGAACAGCGCGCTGCCTGACCCGGAGCCGACCCCTGCGGAGGCCGCGACTGGAGTCGCCCTGGAAACAACCCCGGAGACTGCGGAAGACGCGCCGGGCGTCCCCACCTCTGCTGTGGCCGGCGAAGGCCTGTCCCCAAAGGTGGCCGAAGGCGCGCCTGACGCCCCCGCAGCTGCTGCGCCGAGCGCTGAAGATTCCGCGGCGGTGGTGGCGGAAGCAGCGGCGGAGGCGACAGCGGAGGCTCCCGCAGCGGCAGGGCCTTCGCAGGTGGCGTAGTGGGTGTTTAGGGTTGGGGACTTTTTGGATGTTGTACTGAATTTTGGTTGCTGCGCAGGTTCAAGAGTTTGGGCCTGCGCACGCAACCGCTACTACTGAGTTTTTGGCGGCTTCGAACGCGGAAGGTGGAAATGAATATGGTGGGTCTGTATGTGAGTTTTTTTATTTTACTGACTCTGGGAGCTCGGTTGAGTGGAGTGAGGAGTCGTCGGAGGAGGACTTGGATTATTTTGCGGCCTTGGACGTGGCTGCGGCGGAGGCTTCGCCACGCGCTGCGGACGCGCCAGACGTGCCGGGTCCTAGCACCGGGCGCCGACGACGAAGGGCGGTTGCAAAGCGTAGGGTTAGCGCGGAGGAAGGGGCTCGGCTTCGCGTGAGTAGGGTTGGTCGGCAGGAACTGTTGTCTTTGCCGGCCGCCGCGAGCACAGGGGAAGGGGAACTGCGAAGTCTTTTTGCGGATGAGGAGCTTAGGATAATGTTATTTAATTATAGGGAGATGGGGATTATTCCTAAGGTGGAGCCGATGTAGAGTGTGGTGCCCTCGCTTGTATATGTGTAAAGGGTTGTAAGATGAAGTTGTGTGCCCTCGCGTGCCTGTGCCTGCGAGGGCGCTGTGTACTTTGGGTGGCATGGTTGGCTATGCTGTGCTGGTGTGATTATAGTCGGTCTTAGCGCGGATGGTTTGATGCTGTCGCTTCTGCTTTTGTTGTACTAGTTTGACCGCGCCCTGAGGCGGCTTCTGCGCGGAGTCTTCGCGAGAGACATCGGAATTTCTCGCACTTGTTGTGCTAAGTCCGGCTGCACCCTTAGGCGGCTTCTGCGCGGATAGTCTTCGCGATAGACGTCGGAATTTTTCGCACTTGTTGTGCTAAGTCCGGCTGCACCCTTAGGCGACTTCTGCGCGGATAGTCTTCGCGATAGACGTCGGAATTTTTCGCACTTGTTGTGCTGAGTCCGGCTGCACCCTTAGGCGACTTCTGCGCGGATAGTCTTCGCGATAGACATCGGAATTTTTTCGCACTTGTTGTGCTAGTCCGGCTGCACCCTTAGGCGACTTCTGCGCGGATAGTCTTCGCGATAGACATCGGAATTTTTTCGCACTTGTTGTGCTAGTCCGGCTGCACCCTTGGGCGACTTCTGCGCGGATAGTCTTCGCGATAGACATCGGAATTTTTTCGCACTTGTTGTGCTAGTCCGGCTGCACCCTTAGGCGACTTCTGCGCGGATAGTCTTCGCGATAGACATCGGAATTTTTTCGCACTTGTTGTGCTAGTCCGGCTGCACCCTTAGGCGACTTCTGCGTGGATAGTCTTCGCGATAGACATCGGAATTTTTTCGCACTTGTTGTGCTAGTCCGGCTGCACCCTTAGGCGACTTCTGCGCGGACTTGTCGCACGCGAGGGTGGCTAGCGCTTAGCCTCGCGGTGACTTCGAATTGGTCGAATGCCGAAGACCGGTGTCGCGGTCTTTTTTCGACACATGTTTTTGCGGGGGATTTTTCTCACATATATTACATGGCTCCGCCTCGTTAAAAACCTCACCCCCCGGGAGGAAAAGAGTGCGGGCCGGTACAAGAGTGTTTGCGGTGAATTACAAGGGCGAAATCAGCCCTAAGTGGATCAAACAAAAAATTTGCGAAGGTTGTCGATGTTCCGGGAGTGCTCCAGGTCCTCGCCAATTGGCGTTGTGAGCCTGTAGGCGCTGGGGGAAGCTTTTGTTTTGACTATGAAGGGGCCCTCCCACTTGGGCTCCAACTTGCCCTTGGACTCCGTCCGAGCTGTTCGGATGAGTACGAGGTCCCCCTCGCTGAACTCCCTCGGGATGACTGCGTGGTCGCGCCATGCTTTGGTCTGGGCTTGGTATTTGTTTAGGGCCTGTAGGGCGAAGACCCGGTCTCCGTCAATGAGATCTTTTGAGGTTGGCTCGTCCACGTCAGGGACGGCTGACAGAACTGTACGCGGGGACCCATGCTTTATTTCTTGCGGGGTCATTGCCTCCGATCCGTATAGAAGGCGGAAAGGAGTGAACCCGGTCGCCCTGCACTCAGTTGTGTTTAGCGCCCAGACTGCCTCCGGTAACAAATCGGTCCATCTGCCTTTTTTTCATCGAGGAGCATCTTCTTGACAGCTGTGAAGATTTTCCCATTGGCACGCTCCACGACCCCGTTGGACTGCGGATGATAGACTGAAGCGAAGGCAAGCTTGGTGCCGATGGAGAAACAAAAATCCTTGAAATCTTGGCTGTCAAACTGCTTGCCGTTGTCAACTGTTAGCTCGGACGGTACTCCGAAGCGGCAAACAATGTTCTGCCAAAAGAATTTTTGGTCAGTCTTTGATGTGATTGTGGAAACAGCCCTCGCTTCAATCCATTTGGTGAAGTATTCGACGGCTACGAAGGCGAACTTAAGGTTCCCCTGAGCGGTGGGCAGGGGCCCGACAATGTCCAGGCCCCAGCGCTGGAGAGGCCATGTATGGGCGATCAGCTTTGTATATTGCGAGGGGTTGCCTGACCGAGGAGAGAACTTCTGGCAGGCTTCGCAGGACCTTGTGACTCGATTTGCGGCGCAGATCATTGCAGGCCAGTAAAACCCTTGTCGGATCACCTTGGCTGCCAGGGCCCTTGGCCCTGCGTGCGAGCCGCACGTGCCGCTGTGGACTTCGCGTAGGATCTGCATGCCTTCGGTTTCGGTGACGCATTTGAGCATTGGCTGACTGACCCCTTTCTTGTATAGTTGGCCCTCGATCAGAGCGAAGTCCCGGCTTCGATGTCTGAGGCGCTTTGCCTCACTGACGTCGGCTGGATGATAGTACCCCTGTAGGAACAGGGTTATTGGTGCCCTCCAGTCTTCGGTCATGATTAGGTTGACTATACGGTGGCCCTCGCTATCATTAGTTATCTGGAGCCCTTCGGGGCTCCGGACGGCTGGAGTGCCGATGGTATGGAAAAACACGTCGGAGGGCAGGGGCTCGCCCCTGGCGGCGGCCTTGGCTAAGGCATCGGCCTCCTCGTTCTTGGCCCTATCCACATGCTGCAGGGTGAATCCCTTGAATTGTCTCTCGAGACTTCGGATAGCCGCGAGGTATTGCATGAGGGCGGGGTCTTTTGCTGCATAGTCTTTCTCGACCTGTCCGGCAACTATCTTGGAGTCTGTCTTGATGATACATGTGGTGACTCCGAGGGCCCTTAGCTTGCGGAGGCCGAGGATAACCGCTTCATACTCTGCTATATTGTTTGTACATTTGTCGGATTCCAGAGCGAAGTTGAGGCGTGCTGCATATCTGTGTTTGACTCCGGCTGGTGAGGTGACGACTGCAGCGACGCCTGCCCCCGCATGGCACCATGCACCGTCGCAATGGATGGTCCAGATCTTCTCTGTGGACGGGTCCGGCTGTGTTGCTGGCCCAGTCCAGTCGACGACGAAGTCTGCCAGGACTTGCGACTTGATGGCTGTCCTGGGCTCGAAGCTGATGTGGTAGCCGGAGAGTTCGGCTGCCCACTTGGCAATCCTCACCGATGCCTCCGGGTTTCTGAATAGTTCGCCGAGCCCTCTGTCAGAGGTGACTCGGACCTTGAATGCTTCAAAGTAATGGCGCAGTTTGCGCGAGGACATGACAACTGCGTAGGCGATCTTCTCCAGCTCTGTCATGTTGCATTTGGACGGTGTCAGGACTTCGGAGACATAGTAAACAGGGCACTGTCTGACTGCGCCTTCGACTGACTGCTCCTGCACTAGTGCCGCGCTGACCGCGTGCGGCGAAGCCGCGACATAGAGCAATAGGGGGAGCGAGGAGTCGGGGCTGGTGAGGGTGGCCAGCTCCGACAGGTACTGTTTGAGTGAGGCGAAGGCCGCTGCTTGCTCCGGTCCCCAGGCGAAGTCTTTCGCGCCGCGGAGTGTTTTGAGGAAGGGGAGACTTCGCTCGGCGGACCTGGAGATGAATCTGTTGAGAGCGGCTAGTCTGCCTGTCAGACGCTGGACGTCCCTGACGGACTGCGGAGGCGACATGTCGACGATGGCCTGGATCTTGGTTGGGTTGGCCTCGATGCCGCGGTGTGACACCAAGTAACCCAATATCTTGCCCTGGCGAACACCGAAGACGCACTTTTCTGGGTTCAGGCGGAGTCGTGCATCTCGCATGTTCGCGAATGTCTCGGCGAGGTCGGCGAGGTGGTCCTCCTTATTCTTGCTGGCGACGACGATGTCGTCCACATATGTAAATATGTTTCTACCGACCTGCCCTTCGAGTACTGTTCTGGTGAGTCTGGAGAAAGTGGACCCCGCATTCTTGAGTCCCTCCGGCATCCTGATGAAGCAATAAGTGCCGAAGGGTGTTATAAAGCTGGTGCTAGTCTTGTCTTCCTCCTTCATGTATATCTGGTGATAGCCGGAGAAGCAGTCGAGGAGTGACATGACCTCGCATCCGGCCGCGCTATCGACTATTCTGTCGATCCGCGGCAACGGGAAATTGTCCTTCGGGCAGGCCTTATTGAGACTGGTGAAGTCTATGCACATTCGCCATTTCCCGCTTTTTTTCTGCACCATTACGACATTGGAGAGCCACGTGGGGTAAGCCACTGGCTCGATGAATTTAGCTTCTAGGAGGCGGTGCACTTCCGCCTTGGCGGCCTCTGTCTTTTCGTCGGACATTTTGCGGAGCCTTTGCTTTTTTGGTCGCACCGAAGGGTCAATTCCCAAGCTGTGCTCAATTATGGATCGGCTGACTCCGACCAGGTCTAGGGCGGACCAGGCGAAGACATCTTTATTCTTGGCCAGGCAGCAGAGAAGCTTCTCTTCTTCATGTGACGTGAGGTCTTCGCTGATAGTGACTATCTGCTTGGGCGTGGCCTGATCAAGGGGAACAGTCTTGGTTCCGTCTTGGCTCTGCAACTGTGCCTTCTCGTGCTGCTTGTCGGTTGGGCTGGCGGGCGCGGGGACCTCGCGCTGGGTCGTGAGGCAGTGTACGTTCCTCTGACCAGGCACGAAGTCCCGCTCTATGTTGCGCGTCGTCTGCTGGTTGCCGTAGATCGTGATAGCGCCTAGCGGACCTGGTATCTTCATGCATAGGTACAGTCCGTGGATGGCAGCTTCGAACTTATTGATGGAGCCCCGGCCCATGATGGCGTTGTACGGATATACCATGTCGACAATGTCGAAGGTTACTTGCTCACTTCGGGCATTGGGTGCTACACCGAAGGAGAGGGGAAGCTCTATTTTGCCAACGGGAAAGGTGCCCTTGCTGCCGAAGCCATACAACGGATTGTCCGAAGGCTTGAGCAGACTGTGGCTTATACCCATGCGGTCGAAGGCATGGAGGAAGATGATGTCCGCCTGGCTGCCGTTGTCGACTAGGACCATGTGTAGGTCCCAGCCTGCCACGCTGCAATTGATGACCATAGCGTCGATGTGGGGGGCGCTGCGCAGGTCGACGTCTCGTGCATCGAAGGTTAGCGGTATGTGGGACCACTTCGTCTGCACGACTGGGCCGGTGACCGCGACATGGTTGATGCTGCGGTAGTGGTCCCGCTTCTGCCGCTTGGTGTCGAAGTCAGTGCTGGACCCCCCTGTTATCATGTGAATGACTCCGCGATATGGTTGATCGGCGAAGTCTTCCTGCTTTGGGGCATGGGGGATGTTTTGGTGTTGCTGGTGTGGTGGTGGGGGTGGAGGAGGTACGATTTGTACTTCCTGATGGTGTTGGTAAGCGTGGTGCGGTGGATGCGGAGCGGGAGCGTGGATATATGGTGGGGGGGTGGCTGGTAATTATGCGCGACAATTCTGGGATTGTCGGCTGGCTGCGCCCGCGCCATTCTGTCTCTGGTGGCCTTCGTTTCGGGGCAGTCTTTGGTTTGGTGGGCGCAGTCTTCGCCGTGAAAAAGGCAGTAGAACCGGCGCGGCGGCTGCGCGCGCCCTCGGCCCCTGCCACGAGTTCCGTTTCCGCGGCCTTGGGGGGGATATTCCTGGCGACGAGGGGGGTCAGCAGCAGGCTGCTGGTTTGCGATGTTGTGCACTTGCTGTTGACTGCGGCCATCTCGGCCGGAGTCTGGTTGCGGAGTCCTCGTCCATGTGCGGCTGGACTGCGGGGCATCTTTGGGCTTCCGCTGTGACTCAACTTTGCGCTGGTGGAGCTCTTCGGATTTGGCATATTTTTCAAAGAGCTGATATAGCTCCTGAAGGTTCTTGGGTGGATCTCTGATACAGTGGCTGTAGAGGACGCCGGCCCGAAGGCCACTGATGGCGTAGTGGATAGCGATCTGATCGTCGACGGAGGGCAGCTGTGACTTGAGCGTTAAGAATTTGCGGTAATACTCCCGCAGAGTCTCCTTTTCCAGCTGTTTGCAAAGCGAGAGCTCGGCCAAAGCGTCGGTGTCTGGGCGGTACCCTTGGAAGTTGAGAAGGAACTTGTCCCTGAGACTTCTCCACGAATCAATGGACAGCGGAGGCAATCTGGTGAACCAGGTGAGTGCTGGGCCCTCTAGGGCGATGATGAAAGACTTCGCCATTGTGGCGTCGTCCCCTCCGGCGCATGCAACGGCGACTTGATAACTCATTATGTATTGCGCCGGGTCGGTGCTGCCGTTGTACTTGGGATATGCCCCTGCTCGGAAGTTAGCTGGCCAAGGCGTCACTTGCAGGTGTGGCGCCAGGGGACTTCGCTCGTCGAGGTAGTTGACCCCTTGGAATGGCGTGCCGTGCTGGAAGGCGTAGTCATGCTGGGGGAATCGCGGGTTCTCCGGCTGCGCCCGGTGTTGCAGGGGTGGGCCATGCTGCAGGCCGAGGTGGCCTTCGCGCGTGTCTTCCGGTTGTGCGCGCTGCTGGAGGGGTGGCTCTTGCTGTAGACCGAGGTGGCCTTCGCGCTGCATCAGCGCGATCTCGCGCTCGAGGTCTTGGGCCTTCTGTTCCTCGTCGCGTATCATTTGCCGCACCTTGGCTAGTGCGGACACACGCTGGCGTTTGGCCTCCAGTATCTCTTTCTGCCTTTGGAGGTTGCGGTTCTTGAGGCGCAGGGCGCGCAGCTGTAGCTGTTCTTCTGTTGAGACGCCGAGGACCTCGCCGTCCTCGGTGAGATCCGCGCCCTCCAGTGGGGCGAAGCCTGGGGGCGGCTGCGATTGTCCTTCGGGCCCGCAGGTGCGGAAGGTGTCGTCTTCGCAGGTGCGGGGAATATTGTCTTCGGTGGGCTCTTGGTGGGTGGATTGGGTGAGGGCGAGGGCCTTGCCCTTCCTTGCGGCAAGCAGTGCTGCCTTCGCAGCCTCGTCAGCCTTCGGGTTAGCTCTCTTGGGTGCCATCGCGGGTGGTTTGGTCGTAGCACGAACGGTGGGCGCCAAATGTTGGAACTTGCTCTCAGTAGCAAGGAGGCCAACAAGGATGAACAGTGGTGACAACAGGGATACGTGCTCGGGGGCAAATAGCTCTGTTAATGTCTAGCCTCTCACGAGCACTGTGCGGGGGTATTTATAGGTATCTGAGTGCCCAGCGCCTCGTGTTAAGGACGCATGTGCCCTCGGACACCTAGTTTATCCCCAGAATATTCCCATAAAGCAGGGTTACAAGCTGTACTTACAAGAATGCCTTTACAAACTAGGCCCGTAACACAACGGCGGTCACGCGGGGCCCGTTACAATGGGCCAGATCACACGTGGGCCTCAGAGCAGGACGAGGCCGTGCTGCGGGGAGACGTCACCGCAGGCCTTCGTCCGGTGCTGAATGAAGCGAAGGGTGTCCCTGCCCATTTTGTCTTCGTCAAACCAGCGACTGCAGCGAAGGGCGACGAGCGAAGGGTGGCGTCTTTGCCTTCGCCCCAACAGTCGTCGCAGTGGATCGTCCAAACCTTCTCTGCGGACGGGTCTGGCTGTGTTATTGGCCCAGTCCAGTCGACGATGAAGTCTGACAGGACTTGTGACTTGATGGTTGTCCTGGGCTCGAAGTTGATGTGGTAGCCGGATAGTTCGGCCGCCCACTTGGCAATCCTGACCGATGCCTCCGGATTTCTGAACAATTCACCTAGTCCCCTGTCTGAGGTGACTCGGACCTTGAATGCTTCAAAATAATGGCGCAATTTGCGCGAAGACATAACAACTGCATAGGCAATCTTCTCCAGTTCTGTCATGTTACATTTGGATGGTGTTAGCACTTCGGAGACGTAATAGACTAGGCACTGCCTGATCACGCCCTCAACTGTCTGCTCCTGCACCAGTGCCGCGCTGACCGCATGTGGCGAAGCCGCAACATAGAGCAACAGGGGTAGCGAAGAGTCGGGGCTTGTAAGGACTGCCAACTCCGACAGGTACTGTTTTAGTGAGGCGAAGGCCGCTGCCTGCTCTGGTCCCCAAGCGAAGTCTTTTGCGCCACGGACAGTTTTGAGGAAGGGGAGACTTCGCTCAGCGGACTTGGAGATGAATCTGTTGAGGGCGGCCAACCTGCCCGTCAGGCGCTGGACGTCTCTGGCGGACTGCGGAGGCGTCATGTTGATGATGGCCTGAATTTTGGTTGGGTTGGCCTCGATGCCACGGTGTGATACCAGGTAGCCCAGTATTTTCCCCTGGCGAACGCCGAAAACGCACTTTTCGGGGTTCAGGCGAAGTCGTGCGTCCCGCATGTTCGCGAATGTCTCGGTGAGGTCAGCAAGATGGTCCTCCTTGCTCCTGCTGGCGACGACGATGTCGTCCACGTATGTGAATATATTTCTGCCGACTTGCCCCTCAAGCACTATCTTGGTAAGCCAGGAGAAGGTGGACCCGGCATTCTTGAGTCCCTCCGGCATTCTGATGAAGCAATATGTGTCGAAGGGTGTTATAAAGCTAGTGCTAGCCTTGTCTTCCTCCTTCATATATATTTGATGATAACCGGAGAAGCAGTCGAGGAGTGACATGACTTCGCATCCGGCCGCGCTATCGACTATTTTGTCGATCCGAGGCAGCGGGAAGTTGTCCTTTGGGCAGGCCTTGTTGAGACTGGTGAAGTCGATGCACATGCGCCACTTGCCGCTCTTTTTCTGCACCATCACCACGTTGGAGAGCCACATGGGGTAAGCCACTGGCTCGATAAATTTGGCCTCCAGGAGGCGATGTACCTCGGCCTTGGCGGCTTCTGTCTTCTCGTCGGACATTTTGCGGAGCCGCTGTTTTTTCGGTCTCACCGAAGGGTCGATTCCCAAGCTATGCTCAATTATGGTTCGGCTGACCCCGACCAGGTCGAGGGCTGACCAGGCGAAGACGTCTTTGTTCTTGGACAAGCAGCAGAGGAGTTTCTCCTCTTCATGCGAGGTGAGGTCTTCGCTGATGGTGACTGTCTGCTTGGGCGTGGCCTGGTCTAGGGGAACAGTCTTGGTCCCATCGTTGCTCTGCAGCTGTGCCTTGTCGTGCTCTTTGTCGGTTGGGCTGACGGATGCAGGGACCTCGCGCTGGGCCGTGAGGCAGTGCACATTTCTTTGCCCGGGGACAAAGTCCTGCTCTATGTTGCGCGCAGTCTGCTGATTGCCGTAGACCGTGATGGCGCCTAACGGACATGGTATCTTCATACATAGGTACAGTCCGTGAATGGCTGCCTCAAACTTGTTGATAGAGCCCCAGCCCATGATGGCATTGTATGGATACACCATATCGACGATATCAAAGGTTATTTGCTCACTTCGGGCATTGGGTGCTACACCGAAGGAGAGAGGCAGTTCTATTTTGCCGACAGGAAAAGTGCCCTTGCTGCCGAAGCCATACAACGGGTTGTCCGAAGGCTTGAGCAGGCTGTGGCTTATGCCCATGCGGTCGAAGGCGTGGAGGAAAATGATGTCTGCTTGACTGCCATTGTCGACTAGGACTTTGTGCAGGTCCCAGCCTGCCACGCTGCAATTGATAACCATGGCGTCGATGTGGGGGGCGCTGCGCAGGTCGACGTCTCGTGCGTCGAAGGTTAGCGGTACGTGGGACCACTTTGTCTGCACGACTGGGCCGGTGATGGCGACGTGGTTGATGCTGCGGTAGTGGTCCCGCTTCTGCCGCTTTGTGTCGAAGTCGGCGCTGGACCCCCAGTGATCATATGAATGACTCCGCGATACGGCTGATCGGCGAAGTCCTCTTGTTTTGGGGCGTGGGGGTGGGGGATGTTTTGATGTTGCTGGTGTGGAGGTGGGGGTGGGGGAGGTACGATTTGTACTTTCTGGTGGTGTTGGTATGCGTGGTGCGGTGGATGTGGGGCGGGGGCGTGGATGTATGGTGGAGGGGGTTGCTGATAAGTGTGCGCGACAACTCTAGGGTTGTCGGCTGGCTGCGCTCGTGCCATCCTGTCTTTGGTGGCCTTCGTCTCTGGGCAGTCTCTGGTTTGGTGGGCGCAGTCTTCGCCATGAAAAAGACAGTAGAATCGGCGCGGCGGCTGCGCACGCCCCCGACCCCTACCGCGAGTGCCATTTCCGCGGCCCTGGGGGGATATTCCTGGCGGCGAGGGGCGTCAGCAGCGGGGTGCTGGTTGGCGATGTTGTGCACTTGCTGCTGATTGCGGCCGTCTCGACCGGAGTCTGGCTGCGGAGTCCTCGTCCACGTGCGGCTGGACTGTGGAGCATCTTTGGGTTTCCTCTGAGACTCAACCTTGCGCTGGTGGAGCTCTTCTGATTTGGCATATTTTTCAAATAGCTGATATAATTCCTGGAGGTTCTTGGGCGGATCCCTGATGCAGTGGCTGTAAAGGACGCCGGCGCGAAGGCCACTAATGGCGTAGTGGATGGCGATCTGGTCATCGACTGAGGGTAGCTGTGACTTGAGTGTTAGAAACTTGCGGTAATACTCCCGTAGAGTCTCTTTTTCCAGCTGCTTGCAGGGTCAGAGTTCGGCCAAGGCATCGGTGTCTGGGCGGTACCCTTGGAAGTTGAGCAGGAATTTGTCCCGGAGGCTTCTCCAGGAATCAATGGACAGCGGGGGCAACCTGGTGAACCAGGTGAGAGCTAGGCCTTCGAGGGCGATGATGAAAGACTTGGACATCGTGGCATCATCCCCTCTGGAAGATGCAACGGCGACCTGATAACTCATGATGTACTGTGCTGGGTCCGTGCTGCCGTTGTACTTGGGATAGGTCCCTGCCCGGAAGTTGGCAGGCCAGGGCGTCACTTGCAGGTGTGGCGCCAGGGGACTTCGCTCGTCGAGGTAGTTGACCCCTTGGAATGGCGCGGCGTGTGGGAAGGCGTGGTCGCGCTGGGGGAAGTGTGGGTCTTCCAGTTGCGCGCGCTGTTGCAGGGGTGGCCCGTGCTGCAGGCCGAGGTGGCCTTCGCGCTGCATCAGCGCGATCTCCCGCTCGAGGTCCTGGGCCTTCTGCTCTTCGTCGCGTATCATTTGCCGCACCTTGGCTAATGCAGACACACGCTGGCGCTTGGCCTCCAGTATCTCTTTTTGCCTCTAGAGATTGCGGTTCTTGATGCGCAAGGCGCGCAGCTGTAACTATTCTTCCGCTGAGACGCCGAGGACTTCGCCGTCTTCGGTGAGGTCCGCGCCCTCCGGTGGGGCGAAGCCTAGGGGAGGTTGCGGTTGTCCTTCGGGGCCGCAGGTGCGGAGAGCGTCGTCTTCGCATGTGCGGAGAACGTCGTCTTCAGTAGCCTCTTGGTGGGTGGATTGGGTGAGGGCAAGGGCCTTGCCCTTTTTTGCGGCCAGCAGTGCTGCCTTCGCGGCCTCGTCAGCCTTCGAGTTAGCTTTCTTGGGTGCCATCGCGGGTGTTTTTTCGTAGCACGAACGGTGGGCGCCAAATGTTGGAACTTGCTCTCCGATGCAAGGAGATCCAACGAGGGTGTGTAGTGACGTAAACAGGGTTCTCGCACGGGATGGCAATAGCTCTGTTAATCTAGCCCCTCAAGGGCACTGTGCGGGGGTATTTATAGGTATCTGAGTGCCCAGCGTCCTGTGTTAAGGACGCATGTGCCCTCAAACACCTAGGTTATCCCCGGAATATTCCCATAAAGCGGGGTTACAGACCGTAATTACAGGGAGGCCTTTACAAATTAGGCCCGTGATGCGCAGCGGCCACGCAGGGCCTATTACAATGGGCCGGATCCCACGTGGGCCTCCACACGGGACGAGGTTGCAAGATGTGACGACCTCGTCACAGGTCTTCGTCCGGTGTCGTATGGGACGAAGGGTGAGCCTGCCCGTTGTCTAGTCTCCGTTGGTCCAGCGATTGCGGCGAAGGCATCTAGCGAAGGGTGGCGTCTTCGCCTTCGCCCCAACAACGCCTTGTCCACATTACAAAACGTCATACCAACTTTAGGTATCAATCTTATATCAATATTGTCTGGTTGTGCACAGAAAATTAACAATTATGAAATAATGACGGCATTAATTTACTAGAAAATACTACAGCACTACCAAAGTATGTACGTAAATGATAGTATGATGTTTTCGGAACTTACATGGCTTTGCAGAATGTGAGGTGTATCCTGATCATGCGCACCAATATGTCTCATGGGGATGCGTTGATCTGCTCCTACCATCTCTAACGATCTTGTGTTGTCATCAATATTTCCAGGTGCCCTCAATGCCGTCGGTAGAGTAACAGCTACAACATCTGCGACTCCGGTCAAAGCATCAGGTACATCTATGATGTCCATGCCAGTAGACGTGTCTGGTTGATCTACGTGATCTGTTTCTCCTCCCGCGGCCATAAACCATCGCCAAGAGCACAAAGGATATGGTATTTCTGCTCTCGTACAGGAAAGGCTACTACAAAGTAACGTCAAAGTCTCAAAAGAATATGTCCTTCCTTATTTTAATGCTCCTCAAACCGCAACTTTGAGAATAAAATGGTAACTGTCCCACATTCATCGTGATTTTACAGCACTACTTTCCTAATCTCAAACCAACCCAGATCTACGCACACACTGGTCACATATATACAATAACATAAATGGTATGACATCGTCATAATGCATGGTTTATGTTGTTACTCTTCATGTGCGTATGTAGTCATAAACACTGAACAAACTTGTAAAGTCGTCCCACATGATTTGCGCGTCACCAGATTTCTTTTTGCATGGTTTATGCATATTATTCTATTTGTTTATCCCGGTATAAATGCGGACGCAGGCATAGGTGATCTGCCTTCGAGATTCGTTGCATGGTATATGCAACTTGTATAATTGGGTTATAAAGTGATAAATGCAGACGCAATCATGCATATTGTGGCCTATCCACGTCCTGGCTGGGGCTCCCCCTACTAATCGAAGCCCAGGGCTTCCATTACCTCGATCATATATATACCCTTGGCTTCCAATAGTTGGGCGAAAGCCCTAATCCGATGTTGCCAACCAGTTCAGCAGCACTAGGTCCGAAGCGTCTATAAAAGAAGCTCCAAATCGCTAGGGTTCAGTTTTAGCGACACCGACAGTTATGCCCCACCCCCGAGAGGCGCACGCGGCGGTGGATCCCGGGAGCAAGTGTGTGACGGCTGACCTAGGGGACATGCTCGCGACAGCGGATCAGGGGACACGCTCGCGGCGGCGGATCCCTGAGGCCAGCGCGCGGCGATGGCCCCCCTGAGGCGCGCACGACGGCGAGGTGGGAGCGGCTACGGCATCGGATCCCAAGGGCACGCACGCGGCGGTGGCCCCATGAGGTGCGCACGACGGCGAGGTGGCAGTGGCCGCAACGGTGGATCCTGGGGGGCACAAGCACGGCAGCGTCTCCCTGAGGTGCATGCGGCAGCAACCCCTTGAGGTGCGCATGACGGTGAGGTGGGAGCGGTTGCGGCGACGCGACGGTGGATCTCGGGCACGTGAGCAATGACGGCACCCCTAAGGCGTGCATGACCGCGAGGTGGGAGCGGTTGGTGCGACGGATCTCGGGATGCACGCACGTGGGGGTCGACCCCAGAGCGCGTACGAATGCGATGCCATCCAAGGTGGGAGCGGCGATGGCGGACTTCCCTAGGCGCGAGCGACGACGACAGCCTCCCCTAGGCACGAAGTGGTGGCGCATCCCAGATGCGAGGCGGCGGTTCCGCAGTGCGGCGATCATATTTTTATGCTATTTTGTATACATATTTATGCCAATGTCAATAGGTTTTTACGACCTATATTTCAGTTCGTGGCTCCGCTTCCATCTATTTGTTTGTTTATGATATTTCTATCCACATTTTACACAAACGATTTATTGATTTGATGCATTATCTCGTTTAGTTAATCTAGTGTGTATTGGGTTCCTACCATTTATGCCATATGTATAAGATATATTTACGACCCACACATTTACACAACAAAATAGAATTTTAGAAAAAGGTAACCGCTCTAAGAAATGAGGTCATTTGCCACGATTCCATAAATCTCGCGTATGCCGATCCATTTCCTTTTCAACTCACATTCTTGTCATTCTAAATTTGTGCACATGCAGTAGAAAACAAATTTTTTACGCAGTCTACCTTAGTGCAAAAATAACTTCACCGTGTAGTATAATTAGTATTAGTATATATCATAAACTGGTTCTAATGAGTCTTGATGCATGGATTTTGGAGAGATCCTATATTTATGGAGGAAATAAAGCATTTAAATCTGATGTTTTTTGTTTCCATACATGTTCTCGTTATGAAATAGATCGATGATTACACTAAAATTCATACCCATTTACGTTGTTTTGGTTCACGTTTTACGCTGAAATCCGCCTAAGCTCACACGCACGATCGACTCCATATCTTCTGTTCTGATATATACGGTAACTTCTAATTTCGTGGGCGTGCTAATCACGGTGGTGTGTGGACCCACCTGAACGAACCAATGAAAGGTTCGTTGCCGTTGTCCTGTTATGCAAGTCTGAACCATTAAATATGCTAGCATAACCACGAGTAGGAACCAACTACCCGACCAGCGAACACGACGCTGGACCACCTTCGTCCATCCCAACTCGACCCCACCACGTGCGCACCTTCTGTTTACGCAAAACATAACACATGTTTACACATGCATAAACGTGCCCCACAATTTCTGGATGGGCAGAGGATATTTTTTAAGTGGGAACATACAATTCGGACTGGTGTTATAATTGACTTAAGGTATTTTCTTCGTACCACCTTATCAGGAGTTTAAATTTTTTTCTATGATAATCATTGTATATAATATAGTTGGCCAAACATTATTCTATAGGCTTAATACTAGCTACATCGTTCTATAAGCTATGACCATGTGGGGGAATGACATACGAATGGAATTTGTTAGGGTGATTGTAGTATGTTCGTTTCATGTTCAAACATACATTCTGATTATATAATACAAATTTGATATTTTGTTCTCTTATGTATTTATGTAGGATGCAAAGATTTTTCGAAGGAACTTTGTGATTAATCTGTTAAGTTATGAGGACAATTCGTGCCGATATGTCATCCCTGCAAATATAGAATAGTGACTTATCGATATCGCTAAAAAGGATTAGATTAGTGTATAGTTATCGACACATTTATCTGTCAATACAAATTCTAAATTGACTCTTTAGAAATAATTTGTGTGATATTTATAATATTTACCACACGTATTTTGCATATCATAGTGATGTTTGTCGTTCCGTTTCAATGTTTCATACATTTTTTTTACTCTCGTCGTAACGCACGGACACATATTTAGTATACAATTTATATATATATATATATATATATATATATATATATATATATATATATTCATTATTATCTATTTCGTCTGTTCTTTTTTATTTGTCATGTTTTAGTTTAAAAATATTTAAATATTCGAAAACGGAAGTAATATTTAAATATAGATATAGAAATTAAAGGCTAAAACAAATACTAAGGCCCCGTTTGGATCATAGGACTAATGTTTAGTCCCTACTTTTTAGTCTCTTTTAGTCCCTAATTTTCCAAACACAAGAACTAATAGAGGGACTAAACCAGTTTAGTTTCTAGTCCCTCCAAGAGCTCCTAAACGGAACTAAACGCAAAATTTCCTCTCCTGCCCTCCCGCCCTCGAGCCGCCGCAGCAGCCCGCGCGCAGCAGAATGCGGCAAAAAACCCGCTGCTGCTGCTGATTTGTGCGCTGATGGGATGGTGATTTGTGTGTGTGGCGCCAATCAGGGCCATTCAACAGTTCCAGTCCAGCAGCACAGTCGTATTTGCAAGTAGCAGGGGCAAGCCTGAGGACATTTTGGTATTTGTATATTGCTTTAACTGTGTTTAGCTCATGTTTAGTCTTTAGAACCAAATAGGGTAGGGACTAAAGATTAATCCATTGACTAAACTTTAGTCCTGGGACTAATAAAACCAAACGGGGCCTAATTTCGACGAAAGATGTACTTTCTGTTTAGACGGAGGAAACACGAAATCGAAGTTCGACGTAGGATAAGTGCGCTCAAACGCTCGTTCTTTTTGCCGGCCATCGACACCAAAGTATGGGTTCGTGCAATCCTCACCTGTGTCACGTTCCGACACAACTTTGTTTAAGGCTAATTTGGGAACACTAATTTCCCATGAGATTTTCATTTTCCCGAAGAAAATGTTATAGTTTTTTTGGTACATCTCATCGTTATGCGTGCCTGCGGGCACCTCATCATAACGGAATCTCATTATCTATTACGGAGTATGTATTCGAGATGGAACAAAATGATCTTTTGTCGGCATATTTCTTTCTTAGACTACTTTGGCAACTATAATTTTTAACTAGTTTGGGAACCCCAATTTTTCAAGGGATTTCTATTTTCTAAAATAAATTAGTTCATTTTTCTATAGGAAAATGAAAATCTCTTGGAAAAATGTGGTTTTCAAACTAGCCCTTAGTAGGAATTTTTTAGGTGAGATTTCACCACGTAATAAGAAGCACATATACATCCGCTAGACCGGAAAATACTCGAAACCCGAATTTTATTTGAAAATTTTAGATAACAAATTCAAAAACCCGAAATTATTTTAGGTAATTCAGGTACCACGGTAGCCGAAATAAACGAACTCTCCAAACCACAAGTAAGAAGCCATCATAATTACTTCATCAAAACCAAGTAAGGCTTTCAGAAACAAAACCAAGAAGCTATCGAAACATGATTTTACTATCTTCATTGTTTTTGAGAATAGGTCAAACCCTATCAAAGAGTACATGTTATAATTACTTCATCACTTCTAAAATATAGCTCGTTTTTAGCTTTGTTATAAGCTGTTTTTTATAAAAAATTACTATTTTTAAAATATTTTTGATAATATAGATGCACTATAAAGATATAGTCCATGGTGGATAAAATCAAAATATTTTTGATAATATAGATGCTGATATTTTTCTCTTCATGTAAACTAAGATAAGGTTAGAGAAGCTTGATGAAAGCCTCTATAATATTTATTTTATAATGTTAATTTCATGCAAATAGTAATTATGGCATCCCACTAGTATTGAAGTTATTATTAGCTTGGTCGTCGGTAGTCGTCATCCACACTATCACAACAGTAAATGAAACAACTTCCGACGGCCAAAGCCGTCGGACATAAGCTATAAACCGTCGGAGATAGCTTATGTCCGACGGCATTTAGTTATCTCCGACGGTCTCTGGCCGTCGAACATATGAGGTCGGAATTAGCATAATGTCAGACGGCGGCGGTCGGACATAAGTTATCTTCGACGGCCACAACCACCCGTCGAAGATAGTATATGTCAACCGTTTTACCGGTCGTTTGGTGGGACCCATAGCTTTTATGTCCGACGGTCTGGCGTCAGCCGTCGGACATAAGGGCTTGTTATCTCCGACGGTTTATATTAAGCCGTCGGACATAACCAACCCTTATGTCCGACGGCTGACGCCAGACCGTCGGACATAACAAATTTCAGAACTTACACAAAATTCTATTTTTTAAAAAAATCTGACATTTACAAAAAAAACAGATTTCATGCAAATATACACAGAGTTCATATACAACCACATATTCACAATCACAAATATATTCACATAAGTATTCACATTCACAAATTTAACATAACGACATATAGTTCCAAATAGTCTCAACAAATCTTTTTATATCAACATATAGGTCCAAAATAAAAACTGACATTGTTCGACGGATAGTCTTTAACATGAACAGTAATAGTTCCAAATTAAACACATTTGATGAACTATCACTCATATCCATCGCCTGGTTGGTTCGAGTTATATCCACTTCCTCCGGCTGGACTCTGCGTGTTGAAAAGGTTGTTCACCCAAGAATGCGATGTGCTATCTTGACCAGACCCATCTCCAGGTGCGGCAACTAAAGCGGGTGGTGTCTGAAATCCCTATAACACACGCACATGAAATAGTAATCACTCAGTTTTTCATTTAAACACATAAGACATCTATGAACATGTCACACACGCATATGTGTACATACCATAGGGAATTGTGACGGAGGCGGAGGTGGAGGCGCCAGCATTGGCATCGACAGTGCAAAGTCCGGAGGCGACATCCCATATGTCGGCATCGGGACGCCCGCTTGTTGGGCTAGTTGCTAAAAACTATATACAAGCCATTGTTGAGCAAATAAGATACACATCATGTGTTTTGCAAAATAAGGTACAAAATGTTACTTCAACTTACCGAGAGAAGAGCTTGATTTTGGGCCTGGAGGTTTGCATAATACTCGTCCTTCTTTTTCGGGTACTCAGCTTGTTATCTCTGGTACTCAGATTGTTGCCTCTGGTACTCCAATTGTTCCCTCAAAACTGGTTGATGATACTCTGCCTGTTGACGGAACACTGCAAGCTCTATCTCTTGGGCGGATGATCATGAACGGGACGACTCTGAAGACAACGATGTGGACTGTCGTCCACGGCGTCTCAGCTCCCTAGAATCAATCGTAGAATCAAAAATACCCAACCTACAAGAGTGAACTATGGACTTAGTATAGTAAATCGTGGACTCAGTTGAATCGCAAGCATATGAGGATAATTTTGAAATTCAAATCAAATAATCCCACCGTCCATGGGCTTGTCCTCCTGCGCTAGCATATGCTGCCTGAGGGTCGATTGGCTGGTTCCTCCAATCGTACTCCTATCCATGGCGTTAAACCATCTCCTGCCCATACGAAGCCTGGAGGCAAACAATATCAAATATAAGTGCATCACCAAATTGATGGACAACCACATAATAGAGTACAAAAAACTCACTAGACGGTCGGTGGCCGTCTGAGTGCATAAAACATCAGGATTCTGAGAATCAGAACCCCTATGCCCTTGCATATACACCTCCACATCCATGGGCGTACGACCGGATTTGACTTCCTGTACATACAAGTTAGAATGACACATTTCTATGTAATTCGAAGTTACAACATACTGTGACATACCATTCGCTTAGCCAAGCGCACATGACCATCGCCGTCGTAGTTGTGGAACGACTCAGTCCCACGGTTTCCCCTGTTCCTTTCGGAAATGGCACGAAACTCAGGGGAAGCCCACCATCTGCACAAGGCCCGATAACCCTCTGATCGGGTGGCCATCCACGGCATCGACACCTACATGAAATTTTTTAAATAAAGCAAATACATGGATTCGTGCGATATGAGATGCAACAACTTGTTTACCTCAAGGTATTGCTCCTCCGTAAGGTAAATTGATGACCACCTGACCTTGGTATTTGGCATCGGTCGATCATCAGCACTTGCTCTATACCATGCCTTTATAGTCTGAATTCGTGCATAGTACATTGCATCTGCAACGACATCGTTCGCGTTATACTCAAACACATAACGAGTGTTCATATCATATGATCCATCGTCCGACAACTTGTACCGTTTCTGCAAAAAAAAATAGTGTTATCATAAAAGCAACCATATATGGGATAACTAAATTAGTATAAACAATTCATACCCAGAATGCATCCCAAACTAGTGCCTGTGTGTTGCCAAACGTTCTACAAACACCATAGCGATAATGCTCCCAAGTGGTGGCGGGGACAGACTCGCCACTAGGCAAAGTCACAAGACCAGGCCAGTGCAGATGGACAAGATTACCAAGGACCATGTTCACCTTCCTGTAGTGTCCTGTGCCTGTGAACGAGTCGTCGATCCAAGTCCTGCAAACATAAAACAATGTAGAAATTAAAACATAACTTTCAATAACATTTAAGCAAAGATATGTCACTCACTTTCCACTAGGCTTTATAAAAACCCGAGATTTGGGTGGAAGCTCTGGAGGTGGTCCAACAAAATGCAGCTTCCTCGTTCTCCTAACTCGAGAAGTTCTAGACCCAGCTGCGGAATCTCCACCAGCCCTAGAATCCACGCTTGCAGAATACCCATGAGCATCGTCTCTAGCATCATCTCCCACATCATCTCCACCATCATCTTCATCATCATCTCTCGCATGATCCTCTACCACTGGTTCCTCGATTTCAGCATCCTATGAAACAAGTAACTTACATCATACAATATTAAGTAACTCAAATAATGTAATTTAACAACTAACTTACATCATGTGGAGGCAAATGTTCTGTCAGCGCTCTGCGTCTGATCATGGTAGAACCTGTGCCCTGAAAAACTGAATCCTCACCCCTCGAGCTACTCCTCATCCCAAGCAAACTACGAGCAAAAGACCTCATTTTCTTTGACATCCCATTTTAACAAAAACAAGTTAGTACATAAATCGACAATAGAATAATGAAACAAATTAAAAAAATATATAAAATATTCAATAAAATCATGATCCATACTCGTCAATCGTAATCGTAATCAAAATCAGGATCTAGTTGCTTTCGTCGATTTAATGGACGCCAAGTAGCTTTCTTCTTTCTCGTCACTCGTTTTCTTTTTGGAGGAACCTCTACATCATTTTGATCGTCTAATAAAGATTCTTCCAACATTTCAGTTTGTACATTAAACGTGTTGGTAAGTTCGTCGTCTTGGAAAATCTCAACAGCCCCCAATTCCTGCTCGATTTGACTTTCAACATAACCAGCATCACCAGGAGCATATAGTCGTTCAAGAGGATTAACTTTGTACACTACCATCCAATCAAACAAACCCTTTTTCTTAGATGGATATGTCATATAATACACCTGCTCGCATTGGTGGACAAGGATTATAGTGTCGTGGCCTTTTAATCTATCGTTGTGTTTGACTTCCACCATGCCTTATTGGTTTTCTCGCGTTGTATTTGGAGAAAACCAATCACAATCGAAGAACACCACTTTGAGTTGTTTATCTCCAAAAAACTTGTACTCGAGTATATCATTAATGACTCCATAATAATTAGTCACCTTCCCTTCATCATCGACAACTCTAGTTACAACTCTGGAATTTGTCATGGCTGCTAGAGGATGATCATCTTCGAACCTTGTAGAACGGAATCTAAAACCATTGACATCATACCGACCATAACGTCTGGCATTTACTGCTCCTAGGGATAATTGTCGAAGGTCCGGGTGTATATTGTCATTTTTATCTACATAATCTCGAAACCATTATAAGAAATTAGGTCCCCCATCTTTTCCCACTCGACGAATCTGGTCACGTTCACAGCCAGAGATGCAATTTTGAGAATCAAATTCACTATTAGTACAAGGAAACAAACCTTTTAGTATAACAACAAAAATTGTAGCGGCAATGACTAAAATTAAGTTTACACTTACAGGAGAAACTGACTCATCTCTTCCATGTTGTTATACATGTAGAGTAAAGCAGTCTTCCATTCGTCATTGGTGAAACAGTATGTTGTGCTGGATCCTACAGTTTTGCCCCTCCATTGAAAAATTTCAATATCACTGATAGGGGGCTCATCGACATGATACCGCAACGCAGGGGCATTGACATTGTGTTCCTCTGCAAAGTACAGGCCCGTGAACGATGCTATCTCTTTGTATTTGAATTCTTCAGCGATGCACCCTTCAACTTGTCTCTTATTACCAACCATTGCACATAGCTTCTTTAGTGTCCTTTCGATGTGATACATCCATCTATATTGCACAGTACCTCCTACCTTAGCTTCGTATGGTAGGTGAACAAGTAGATGTTGCATCGGATTGAAGAAACCTGCTAGAAATATTTTTTCAAGTTTGCATACCAAAATCGGTATTTGTTGCTCAAGCTTCTCCATCATCTCTTTCTTTATTTCTTTAGCACAAAGATGTCTATAAAAGTAGCTTAGCTCCGCTAATGTTTTCCAGACATCATTTTTTACAAAACCACGAAACATAACAGGAAGGAGTCTTTCCATTATTATGTGGTAGTCATGACTCTTCAACCCGGAAAACTTGCCCGTCTTCAAATTCACAGACCTTCTAAAGCCCGCGTCGTAACCATCTGGGAACTTTAAGTTTTTCAACCATTTCATCAATTGTTTCTTCCTTTTAGGTTTAATACTGAAAGGAGCATGTGGCTTCTTCTGGTTCTTTCCTATCTCCATAGTTGGTCTTCTACAGATTAAGGCCAAGTCTTTTCTAGCCTTAGGGTTGTCTTTTGTTTTGTCAGTGATATTCATGCAAGTGCTGATAATGCTTTCACCCATATTTCGTTCCTGGTGCATCACATCAATGTTATGCATTAGAATCAAGGCTTTCATATAAGAGAGTTCCCATAGACCACATTTGTGAGTCCAATTATGCTTGGTTCCATAACCTTCAAAACGATTTCCATGTTCGTTTAGTTTCAAATCATTAAGTCTCGCGAGAATCTCTGCACCACTAAGACACTTGGGTGGTCCCCTCGTCACAATTGTGTACTTTTTAAAAGCGTTCGTATCAAACCTGAACGGGTGATCCTCTGGCAAAAAACATCCATGGTAATTGAAGTAACATATCTTTCCACCAAACTTTAGTCGAAAGCATAAAGTGTCTTCAACGCATATCGGACATGTCAAAATCCCATGACAACTCCATCCAGCAAAGATACCATAAGCCATAAAATCGTGAATAGACCACAAAACGCGGCTCTCAGGTTGAACTTCTGTTTCTTGTAACAATCGTACGCCTCGACTCCTTCCCACAAAATTTTCAATTCTTCAATCAGGGGTCTCATCATCACATCGATCTTTGTTCCAGGATGATCCGGACCAAGTATTACAAGACACAAGAAAATAAATTCATATTTCATGCAAAGAGCTGGTGGAAGGTTGTATGGAACAGCAAAGACGGGCTAACATGAGTAGGACGTTGCAGTTAGATTGAAAGGCGAGAAACCATCTGTTGCTAAACCGAAGCGAACATTCCACACTTCATCAGCAAAGCTGGAATCAAAAGCATCTAGTGCCTTCCATGCATCTGTATCAGCTGGGTGCGCCATGACATTTGGATTCTCACGTACACCTTCTTTGTGCCACCTCATGTGTCTGGCTGTATTCTTGGAGATGAAAAATGTTTCAACCGAGGTATAAGAGGCATGTAACGAAGCTGCTTACGTGCAATCTTCGTCGTCACGGTCAAACCATCGTCGTTTTTAACCTCAACGAATCTACGCTCACCACATACAGTACACTTCTTCTCACTCGCGGTCTCCTTCCATAAAAGCATACAGTTATTGTCACAGACATCGATTTTTTGCGTAGTCCATACCGAGCCCAGAGAGCAACTTTTTGGACTGATACATGTCCTTTGGCATCTTGTGATTCTCCCGAAGTACATCACTGATCAAGTTCAAAAGCTCCTTATAGCAGTTGTTTGAGAATGCAAACTTAGACTTAATAGCCATAAGTCGAGTCACAAATACAAGGACGGTCACTTTCGTGTGCTCATGCAATGGCTCTTCGGCAACTTTAAGGAGCTCGAAGAACTTCTGAACCTCAGGTGTAGCTGGATCCTCATAATTGGTGGGTTGACCGGGGTTCTCTGAATCGACGGTTAGAATCTCATGGCGTACATCATCAAGCATCTCTTCCATCCTATCGTAGTCCCCCTCTTCATGTGACTGAAATTCCGATACAATACGAGGAGGTGGGTCCTCACCGTGGTGCACCCACACCTCATAGCCTGACATATAACCGTTCTTGCAAATATCTATCGACATAGTCCTCCTATCAAGGAAATAAATGTTCCGACACTTGCTACAAGGGCACCTAACATCGGTTCCAGTCTCTGATCGAGCAAAAGCACGGTCGAGAAAAGCATCAGTCTTGGCAACCCACTCACTTGATAGAGCACCTCTTTTCTTCCAACCTTCATACATCCATCGACGATCCTCCTCCATACTAGATACGAGACGTTCACTTAATTAGTTATGATTACTAATGAACCACACTAATACAATATCACTACAGAAAAATCATTTCACGGGACCCTAAATCAAATAAAACAACCTTATTTCCGAGGGCTTAATAATTACCCTCGGAAATTAAAAGTTTAAATTATATAACCACTAATAAATAAATTAAAACAAGCTAATTTAATTGCATAATTAAATCAAGTCGTCGGACATAACAAAACTAAACATTACTACTAGCAAACAATATATATGCATATACAAAATTATACTAAAAAATATAAAATTGCTCACTTTGCCGGACGATTAGCCGGTGAAGCGAGCGCCGGCGGGGTCGCGGCGGGCGTCGGTGGCGTCGAGGATGGGGGCAGAGGCTCTGGCGGCCGCGGGCTGCGTCGGGGCGGCTCTGGTGTTGCTTGGGCGGCGGTGGAGTTACCGGGCGACGGGGGCAGAGACTCGGGCACGGGCTGGGCGTCGGGGCGGGGCGGGAGGTCACCGGGAGTTGCTTGGGCTGCGGTGGAGTTACCGGGCGATGGCGGCGGCGGCTAGGCATACGCGAGCGGGAGAGAAGACAGAGAATGAACCGACGCGGGCGCGGGGCCATCGGTTAAATTCGTTTATTTCCGACGGCCCCCTAGGTCCGACGGCCTGTCTGCCAGCCGTCGGACATAACCTTATGTCCGACAGCCTGTCTGACAACCCTCGGATGTCCCGCCTTATGTCCGACGGCCGCCAGTAGTCGTCGGACATAAGCTTATGTCCGACGGTGCTCTAGGCGGCCGTCGGACATAAGCGAGCCGTTGGACTTGTACTGTTTTTACTATAGTGTATCAGCATGTACTTGGAGTATTAGCTTGCTAGCGAGTCAATACGTACGAACAATGCTGGTCGTCTCCGCTCAACATCATGTCCGCCTCTTTTGCTCCTCCAGTCATCGTCTCCGCTCGAAGGAGTGCAGGAAATGAGGTTTTGAGCACGTCTTTCACTCTGGCCCACGTCCAAGATGGCTATCGTCTTCACCCGCCAAATAAGTTACAGCTGCCATCTACACGTACAGCCGAGACAGATCCAACACATAACGAGTTGTGCTTTTATTTGGTCTTGTTGCATGGACAAACAAACCGCATATATGACCTTCTTTACTAGTGCTGGGAATTAGGCCAGACTGAGCCGGTATGGTCTGGTCTCATCATGCTTGAGACTAAATAGTTTCGGACCGCAATGACCTAAAAAAGTTGAGCTACCAGCCTAAATAGTAGATATAGTGGCCCAGCTCGGCACTAAAACATGTGTGCCTTCGTCAGGTCGTGCCATGCCAAGCGTGGCTCGCATATAAAGTTCTGTATTACAACCACATAAAGTCTATAACTCACTAAAATTAAAGAAATTAAACACAACAGACTTTTCTGTCGGGCCGGTCCAAACCTAGCCCATGCGTGCGGGGCGTGCCAAGGGCTCGACATACCAAAAATTAAGCCCCGACCTAGCCCTACCTTCGGATCATGCTAGTCCATCCCAAATCACTTCGTGTTGGGCCGTGTTTTGGGCTCCTAATTTCGGGTCGTGCCCGTGCTGGCGCAGAAAGCCCAACCTATATTTGCAGCACTACTCTTTACTATGGAAATAGGTAACTCATTTAGGGCATCATGGACAACTTACATCTCGAGCAAACTTTCAATCCTCTCATGCCTCCGTCTTGAGCGCATGCTTCCCGCAAGTCGAGCCACCATCCCCATGAGTTGAGCCACATCACCGACACATGTCTGCATTGCCCGCACCCCCCCCACACACACACTCACGAGCCAAACCAAAAGTCGAGCGGAGCCAGGATAGAATCACTTAATGAGCTTGAATGACTAAATGAATGACTTGACGACCATGAATGACTTAACGCACT
Organism: Zea mays; assembly: GCF_902167145.1. NCBI lineage: Eukaryota > Viridiplantae > Streptophyta > Magnoliopsida > Poales > Poaceae > Zea > Zea mays. The sequence goes on along the minus strand of NC_050099.1, from coordinate 228,359,248 downwards.
CGAATGCCTTAATGGACACGAATAACTTAAAGTGGGCAGTTGTGGGGTCAAATGATTTAACGAATGACTTAACGCGCTCAAATAACTTAATGTCCTGGAATGACTTAGTGTTTCCTGTACGTTGGAATGACTTAATGTTATCTAAACGCTTGAATGACTTAAGGTTGCCTAGAATGACTATCGCGGTTTCGGGTACCAGGGACACAGTAGAAATTGTGTTCGGTGGGGGAGGCTAGCATGGACTCACTCCGAATGGTGAATCGAAGAATTCGAACAGGGAGTTTATACTAGTTTAGGCTTGCACCCAAGTCTAGTGTAGTGTTGATTGTAGTATTGCTCTAATGATCGTGTTACAAAGGGTGCAAGTGTGAGAATGTGAGTAGAGTCCTCCCTTGAAGTCGAATGCTCCCCCTTTTATAGTTCAAGGGGAGGCTCTTACAAGGGAACTTTGTCCGAAGTATGGCACAATTTGTTGTCTATGGTAGTCTTGCTGACGTGGTTCACCTGACGTTGTATTCTGGTTCGCACGTAGTCATACCCCTGGAATGGCGGATCGCTCCATCTATATGGTATATGGTTTACTGTAGAGACTCCGATGTTGAGGTCCTCCATAGTTGCGCCTAGTGGGAGCCACTATACAAAGTCAAAGGATATTGAGGTCGTACGTGGCGACATCTCGTCCCATTGCCAGAGACACCCTGTCACCCCTCTGGCACGTCATGGCATCATCCGAGACGGTGTGTGGTGGTGACCTGCCTTACCCTGGCTGGCATGGGGTAACCATGCTTGCCTTGCCTCTACGTCAGGCTAGTACATGCATGCTTCTATCGTGCTTATGACAAGAGGGCATGGCACAAGGTCCCACAGATGTACTGGCCACGTTGTAGGCCTATGCATGTCCGCCTCGCTGAGTTGCTCGGTAGGACCTGGTCAATCGTGTTGCCTCGTAGAGTTTCTTGGCAGGACTTGGTCAACCGGTCCGCCTCGTAGAGTTGCTCGGCAGGACCTGATCGACCAACCCGCCTCTCAGAGTTGCTTGGCAAGACTTGGTCAATGGTTTGCCTCACAGAGTTGCTTGGCTAGACTTGGTCAGCCTCGGTGGTTCGTCATAAGTTATGGGCTTACTTTAGGTACCGTGTTCCTGGGTACCTGTTAGCAGCCCTCGAGCCTTTGTGTAACTCTTTGGAGTTGCTCGAATGCTTTCTTGTTAGGAACTGAAGTCTCGAGCACGCGCAAACACATCTTCTAGATGTAGCCCCCGAGCCCTTGAGTAATCTATAAAGATTGCTTGGGGGTTTAACTAGTTTGTTCATAGTTTTGGTAAGAACCCTTTTTGCGATGGTTGGCGTAATTCCTTGCTTGTGTCGAGGATATCCTTAATTAGTGTCGGAGCTAGGTGTAGTCCTGGGCAAAGCCTTTGGCTTTGATCGTGTTGGTCGTGAGTTCTATTTTGCATGCATCCCCTTAGAAGAATTTTGGGTCCTTTTGAGGGGAGGGTAGTCCTCCACCGACATATCGGCACGGTGAAGTTGGCCATCGAGCTACTAATGGGTTATCCAAGTGAGATCCTACCACCCTTTGGTAGGGTCTGGTCTTGGTGAGTGGTCCTATTGGGGGCCTCGGCCTACTAGGTCATCTCATTAAGTCCTTCATTATTCAACCCTTTATCGGCTCAACTTGGCTGACCAAAGAAATCAGAAGCTAAAGACACTGGTTTCGATCATCCACTATACAACTCAAGTTCTTCTGAAAGTGCAAATAGAAGCAGTCTCAATACAGTGATATGGTGACAAATGCAAACCCATCTCGATCTTTCTATTTTTCACTTATCTTGATTCAGATTTTAGCACAAAATTGATGTATCAAGGCAGTGAGTGACTCAAAGCATGAGACATCACCACCTAGCATACTGGTGATTGCAAGGAGGATCTCAACACATCCTACACATGCTAGGTACAAATCTAAATGGTGAATAGTTTTGGATTTAGCAAGTAATAATCGTGTTCATAATTATGAAAACAGACTTAGCTCAACTACATTGTATCAATATGAGCAAAAGGAGCATAAGCTTGCCATAGCATCATCTTGTACACAACGAACATACTACAAAAAACATAGACCCATTCTAACAGACATACACGTGAAGCTCAGTAACATACATGATGAGATGCAAATGTAGATATAATACAAAAATGCAAAGAAGTATGAAAAGTATAAAAATGCAAGAAAAAGAAAAAAATAAAATCCTCATATAAAAGGGAAAACATACATCCAAGTCCCCTCACAAATGTGCAAAACTGGACTCATCAAGGGATTTTGTGAGGTTATCTACAAGCTGTCTGTGGGTATCAACATGATGAAGATCAATGTCCCCTTTCTCAGAATAATCTCTGAGAAAATAAAAGCGGACATCAATGTGCTTGGTCTTAGAATAAAGCACATGATTTTTGGCGACGCTCATGGCACTCATGCTATCACAAAGCAGAGGCACATGAGAAAACTCCAAACCTAAAGCCCTCAAAGTAGCCATCGTCCAAAGCAACTGCGAGCAATAGCTAGTGGTAGCAACATACTTAGCCGAGGTAGACTGGACAACGCTAAATTGTTTGCAAGAAGACCAAGACACCATAGAGGAACCCAGAAACTGGAAAGTCCTAGAGGCGGACATGTGATCCAAGCGGCATCCCGCAAAATGAACATCTTAATAAACGCACAAAGACAGAACAGACGAAGAGGAATACCATAAGCCAAACTCAGGAGTGAAATGTAGGTACCTCATGATCTATTTAACAGCCTATCTATGGGAAGTGCATAGGGAAGCCTTAAATCGAGCACACAAACACATAGTGAACTGTATGTTCGGCCTCATCGCTGTTAATTATAGGAGGGAGCTGATTTTGCTCATGTACTTCTTCTTGAAAGGGAAATGTGCCCTTGGGCCATTTCTATAAATGTTTTGGTGATTAGATGCCCAACACATTGTTTTAAGTTCATATATGTCAAGTGATTTAGAAATGCGCATCAAGAACCAAGGTATGTTTCTAGCCCTAGGAAATTGTCTTTGGGTACTAACATGTTTATCTAAATACTAGAGACATTGCCAAGAAAATAGGAAAAGAAGTGGAGAAGAATTGGGTATGTTCAGCCAAATCAGCACCAGCCTGAGGCGCACCGGACAGTGTCCGGTGCCCAGGCTGGCCCAGCGACGAACTCGTCACTCTCGAGAAAAAGCGAAGGCGCCGCGGCTATAATTCACCGGACTGTTCGATGTGCACCGGACTGTCCGGTGAGCCAAACGGCGCCCGTGGCCAACGGTCATCTGCGCGATCAACGAGCGACATGTGGCTAAGCGAACGGTCGGATGGTCACACTGGACTGTCCGGTGTGCACCGGACAGTGTTCGGTGCGCCAACGGGACCAAAGACCCAACGGTCGGTTTTGCTAGAAAAGGAAGGAGATCATGCACCGGCAGGAACTCTTCATGTCTGGTGGTGCACCGGACTGTTCGGTGCACCACCCGACAGAAGGCAAGAATTGCCTTCCAATTTGATCTCCAACGGCTCCTAGTTGCCTTGGGGCTATAAAAGGGGCCCCTAGGCGCATGGAGCAATACACCAAGCATTCTCTGATCAATCTAAGACACCTAGACTCCGTTGCCACGCATTTGGATCGCTGTGTTAGAGATTTGAGCACCTTTCGAGTCGAGAACTCCTGCGCCGTGTTTTTGTGCTCAAGTCTTGGATTGTGTGCGTGTGTTTGCTGCGTATTGAGTCTTGCGTGTGTTGCTTTCCCTCCCTTACTCTTGTGCTTCTCTTGTGATCAATAGTGTAAGGGCGAGAGGCTCCAACTTGTGGAGATTCCTCACAAACGAGAAAAGAACTCTAAAGAAAAAGACTGTGGTATTCAAGTCGATCATTGGATCACTTGAAAGGGGTTGAGTGCAACCCTCGTCCATTGGGACGCCACAACGTGGAAGTAGGCAAGTGTTACTTGGCCGAACCACGGGATAAAACATCGTGTCTCTTGTGTTGCTTTTCTCTGTGATTGATTTCTTCTCAAGAGCTCACTCTATAGCAACTCGATTTAGTCTAACTAACATTTTATAAACCAAGTCTGTGCAATTAGTGTTGAATTTTTCAGGATCACCTATTCACCCCCCTCTAGGTGCTCTCACTTCTGATCCACAACCTCGTCATCCTCATCGGCATCCAGAGCCATCATTGTCGACATGGGCGTCAAAAGAGGCTTGGTCTCACCCATGTCAAACTTATTTAGGATATCCTTTGTATATTTGCCTTGGTGCACAAAAATCTCGTCCTAGGTCTGCTTGATTTGCAGTCCAAGGAAGAAGTTGAGCTCTCCCATCATGCTCATCTCAAACTCCCTGCTCATAGTATTTGAAAACTTGGAAAGAAGAGCATGAGAAGAACCACTAAATATGATATCATCCACATATATCTGAACTAACAAGGTGTCTTTGCCATGCTTGAGGAGAAAAGAGTTTTATCCATAGAGGCCATTTTAAAATCCTTTGCATGAAAGAAGGTTTTCAAACTCCCATACCAGGCTCTAGGGGCTTGTTTCAAACCATACAAAGCTTTTTGGAGTATGAATACAGGGTTTGTAAACTTGGAACTTTCAAAACCAGGGGACTGCCTAACATAAACTTCTTCCTCTATATACCCATTTAAAAAAGCACACTTGACATCATTTGAAAAACTTTAAAACCATCTGAAGTGGCAAAAGCAAGAAGGATCCTAATGACTTCTAAATGGGCAATGGGTGCGATTGTTTCCTCATAACCAATACCCTCTTTCTGGCAAAACCCTTGGGCAACCAACATCGCCATGTTTTGCACCCTCATCCCATTCTCACTTTGTTTGTTTTTGAAAACCCATTTGGTACCGATGGGATGGCAGTTTGAAGGAGGTGGCACCAAAACCCAAACCTAATTTCTTTCAAAATTTTCAAGATCTTCATGCATAGCATTGACCTAGTTAGAATCAGACAAAGCGTGTCCAACATCCTAGGGCTCAAAAGAAGAAACACAAGTTGAGTGAGCAAACTAGGAAATCTGTTGTGACATGGAGCGAGTGAATCGCTCATGAAGCTCCAGATCATCTGCTGAGGTGGGTGATGACACTGAATGTGTCATGGTGCATCCCTTGAAGAGGTTGCCTCCCCATCAACAGTAGCCTGATCGTCTCCAAGCTGACCAGGCTCCGCCTCGAGTAGACCCCAAGTAGTGGAAGTAGACATGTTGGGTCTATCATCTGAGGTCGTTGACGCAGGCTCAACCAGGGAGTCGATGGAGGCAGCTTAGGAACACACCAGTCAGCGTCGTCGTGCTCCTCATCCACAAAGATGGTCTCACCCATCTAATCTGGACCTGCAGGCTCAAAGACAAGGTATGGACTAGGTGAAGTCTCATCCAAGGTCACCTCACAAGTCTCCATGATTTGGTTAGTCTCAAGGTTAAGAACACGATAAGCATGGGAGTGTAATGCATAACTAAGAAAAACACCATCAGAAGACCGTGACTCAAACTTTGTCCAAATTTCCCTGCTTCAAAACAAAGCATTTGCATCCATTAAATGATTAACCTTGGGCAGCCATCCAAATTGTAACTCATAAGAAGTTTTGTTCAAAAAGGCACAAAGAAAGATGCGATTGGGCACATGGTAGGCCATGTTGATTGCTTTGGCCCAAAAACGCCTATGATTCTTGTAACACCCCAAGTGTTACTTAGGATTTCTACTCAGCACTCACACCCTTGACCTATCATCACATGTGGTTTAGTTTGATAAAGAGACACCAAACTTGAGAACCAAGGTTCTAAGTGAGTGTTAATCATCTTAGAATACCTACCTTAGCCATTTCATCCACATAAAAAGGGGAGAAGTGCTTAAACCCTAAATCCACCCACTTTAAACAAAGAGCACCAAGAGAGAATAAGTAAGAAGGCAATGTAAATGACATTATCAAGACTTGGGCTATTTACAAGAAATAGTAAAAAAGTTACCCCAAAAAGGTTACTTAAGAGGAGAGCTCAAAAGAAAACTCAGCTTTTCACTAAGTTCATTTTTCAGCCCCTTGCAAAGATCAATCGTGTTCAACTAGTTCCAAAACCCAAAACCACACGACTCAATGGACAAAGTGGTGCCAAAATACCCTAGGCACACCCTGGGAAAGTTTGAAATCAAACAAAAATCGTTTGACATGATATGGCATGAGATTTGTCTCAGGGCCGACACGTCTGATAGAACCAACTTGACACCCCAAGATCTTTTGACCCTACCCATATATACACTTGGAACTTGCACGGAAGAGATAGAGTTTGACACAGTGAAGAGACCTTACACGAGATCTTTGCCAAGATATGCACGCTAGGGCTGCCATACGAGCGTTTGAACACGGGCAGAAGCAAACTGCCACGTGCTTGACCTCAGCTGGCACTCGGGAACGCGCCGTGTCCGTGCCCGCGCGCGCCCCGAGCGTCGATCGGCACGATCGTGCACCCAACCCCGCGCCAACGACCATACCAGCGCCTATAATACAGCCCAACCCCTCGGCCTCGCTCTCTCGCACGCCTTTCACCCTCACCGAGGCCCAACGCTGGCGATCGCTTGAGAATCGAACCTAGCTCCACCCGCAAGATCACCCGAGCCTCGGCCACCGTGGCCTAACCACTCCAACCCCTCTCCACTCAATTGAGCTTCAACATTGGCTTCCCAGAGGCCAGTGAATTTTCTCAAGACCTCAGACCGAACGCTACCTCACCGGAGAAACCAGGTCACCCTCGCCGGACATCACCTGCCCCCAGCTGAGAGCACCTAGAGGGGGTGAATAGGTGATCCTGTAAAATCAAACACTAAATAGCCACAAACTTGATTATATAAAAGTTAGTGCGAGTTAATCAAGTTGCTATGAAGCGATCTCTTACGAACAAAACAATCACAGAAGAGCAACACAAGAGACACGCGATTTTTATCCCGTGGTTCGGCCAAGTAACACTTGCCTACTTCCAGGTTGTGGCGTCCCAATTCGACGAGGGTTGCACTCAACCCCTTTCAAGTGATCCAATGATCAACTTGAATACCATGGTCTTTTCTCTTTTGAGTATTCTTCCCGTTTGCGAGGAATCTCCACAAGTTGGAGCCTCTCTCCCTTACAATATAGATCACAAAGAAAGCACAAGAGTAAGGATGGGGGAGCAACACACGCAAGACCCAAATCCGCAGCACACCCACGCACACAAGCTAAGACTTGAGCTTGAAACACAGCACATAGAGTTTGCAACTCAAACGGAGCTCAAATCACTAACACAATCGATCAAATGCGTGGAGGCAGAGTCTGGGAGTCTTAGAATGCTTAGAGAAGGCTTGGTGGTTGTGCTCCATGCGCCTAGGGGTCCCTTTTATAGCCCCAAGGTAGCTAGGAGCCGTTTGAGACCAAATTGGAAGGCAATTCCTACCTTCTGTCGAGTGGTGCACCGGATAGTCAGGTGCGCGATTTCTTTCCTTTCCGAGCGTGTTCGACCATTGAGCCGGCGATCCCGTTGGCGCACCAGACACTGTCCAATGTGCCCAACCGACCGTTGGCTTGGGCCACGTGTCGCCCGCTGATTTCGCTGCCGACCGTTGGCTCGGGCGGCTCTGACTCACCGGACAGTCCGGTGCACCACCGGATAGTCCGGTGAATTATAGCTGCGGCGTCCTCGGTCAATTCCCGAGAGCGACGAGTTCGTCGCCGAAAACATCGGGCGCGGGCGCTGAAGACTCATCGGACAGTCCAATGCACCACCGGACAATCCGGTGAATTTTAGCCACGTTGCCCGGCCGATTCCCGAGAGCAGCCAGTTCACAGTCGAGCAGCCTGGGGCACTGGAAACTGTCCGGTGCGCCACCGGACAGTCCGGTGTGCCAGGCTCGAGCTGGTTTTGGTTGTACAGAGCCAACTCTTCTCCATCTCCTTTCTTCTTTTCTTGGCACTGTTTCTAGCACTTAGATAAACATGTTAGTATTCAAAAAACAATTTACTAAGTCTAGAAACATAGTTTGTTCTTTGATTTGCACTTCTCACACATTTAGCACATAAGAACTAAAACAGTATGTGTTGGGCATCTAATCACCAAAACACTTAGAGAAATGGCCCAATGCCTCATTTCCCTTTCAATCTCCCCCTTTTTGGTGATTTATGCCAACACATTAAAAATCAACAAAAGAAGTGCAACATCAATGCAAATGAAGACCAAATTCTTTTTACTTAGGATTTGCCATATTTGGATCACTCTTTGCCACCACTTGGTTTGTTTTTGCAAATCAAATTCTTTTCCCTATCTCTAAGTCAAACACGCTCGTTTGTGCAAATAGAGAGACATTCCAAGTGTGAAATTTGTCAAGTACCAAAAACTCCCCCTTTTCCCGTAATCAAAATTCTCCCCCCATAAGAGACCAATTTTTGCAATAAGAGTATTTTGGACAAATCACAAATTCTACTATTTTCAAAATTCTCAAGTGGTTGGCTGATCCATTTGCTTTGGCCTTAATTTCTCCCCCTTTGGCATGAAGCACCAAAACAGGATCCTATTTGGCCCTCTAACCCCATTGCCTACCAAAATGTCAAATAAGAGTAGAAAGGAAACGAGAGCATTAGCATGAACTTGGAATTAAATACACTAATACCGGAGTGCAGTGGCAGTCTTTTCATCCTCCAAGTTCATTTTCCCTTTCAATGGTCCTTCGAGGCTACTTCAAGTGTACTCAAGCAAACAAATTAGTCTCAAAGGAGTCAAGTTGTAACACATCTCCCCCTAAACATGTGCATCATTTGCATACGGACTTGTGAGGTCCGGGGATGACTTGTACAACTTGAGCACCACAAACAAACAATAATTGATTTAAATGCTCAAAGTAACATGACCAAAGGCATAGAACACATGTAAGCTATAGATCAATCCAAGTTACGCGAATCTAAGACCTTTAGCTCACTACGCAACCTGCAAAACATTTTCTCACCTAAAGGCTTAGTGAAGATATCGGCTAGCTGGTTCTCGGTGCTAATGTGGTACACATCGATATCTCCCTTTTGCTGGTGGTCTCTCAGGAAGTGATGCCGGATGTCTATGTGCTTAGTGCGGCTGTGTTCAACAGGATTATCCGTCAAGTGGATTGCACTCTCATTGTCACATAGGAGTGGGACTTTGCTCAGATTGTAGCCAAAGTCCCAGAGGGTTTGCCTCATCCAAAGCAGTTGCGCGCGACACTGTTCTGCGTCAACGTACTCGGCCTCAGCGGTGGATAGGGCAACGAATGTTTGTTTCTTGGAACTCTATGACACCAGGGACCTTCCTAGAAATTGGCATGTCCCTGATGTGCTCTTCCTATCAACCTTGCACCCGGCTTAGTCAGAGTCTGAGTATCCAATCAAGTCAAAGATAGACCCCTTTGGATACCAGATCCCGAAGCAAGGCATAGAAACTAAATACCTAAGAATTCGCTTAACGGCCACAAAGTGACATTCCTTGGGGTCGGATTGAAATCTAGCACACATGCATACACTAAGCATAATGTCCGGTCTACTAGCACAAAGATAAAGTAATGAACCTATCATTGACTGGTATGCCTTTTGATCGACGGCCTTACCTCCTTTGTTGAGGTCGAGATGTCCGTCAGTTCCCATCGGTGTCTTCACGGGCTTAGCGTCCTTCATCCCAAACCTCTTGAGAAGATCTTGGGTGTACTTTGTTTGGGAGATGAAGGTGTCGTCCTTGAGTTTCTTCACATGGAATCCAAGGAAATAGGTCAACTCGCCCATCATTGACATCTCAAACTTTTGCATCATCACGCTGCTAAACTCCTCACAAGACTTTTGGTTAGTAGAACCAAATATTATGTCATCGACATAAATTTGGCAAATAAAAAGGTCACCATCACAAGTCTTTGTAAAAAGAGTGGGATCAGCTTTCCCAACCTTGAAAGCATTAGCAATTAAGGAATCTCTAAGGAAATCATAACATGCTCTTGGGGCTTTCTTAAGTCCATAGAGCGCCTTAGAGAGCTTATATACATGGTCGAGATACCTGTCATTCTCAAAGCCAGAGGGTTGCTCCACGTATACCTCCTCCTTGATTGGCCCATTGAGGAAAGCGCTCTTCACGTCCATTTGGAATAGCCTAAAGGAATGGTGAGCAACATAGTCTAATAATATCTGAATTGACTCTAGCCTAGCTACAGGAGCAAAAGTCTCCTCAAAATCCAAACCTGCAACTTGGGCATAACCTTTTGCCACAAGTCGAGCCTTCTTTCTTGTCACTACTCCGTGCTCGTCTTGCTTGTTGCAGAACACCCACTTGGTTCCCACAACGTTTTGCTTTGGACACGGCACTAGGCTCTAGACTTCATTCCTTTTGAAGTTGTTGAGCTCTTCCTGCATGGCCAACACCCAGTCCGGATCCTGCAATGCCTCTTCTACCCTGAAAGGCTCAATAGAAGAGACAAACGAGTAATGCTCACAAAAATTAGCTAATCGTGAGCGAGTAGTTACGCCCTTGCTGATGTCACCCAAAATCTGATCGATGGGTGATGTCTTTGGATCGTCGCTCGGACTTGAGTTGGAGGGACCCATGGTGCTTTTTCCTCCATAACATGTTCTTCCTGTGCTCCCCCTTGATCACACTCCTCTTCTTGAGGTACCTGTCCATCATCTTGAGTTGGAGGATGCACCAGTGTCGAGGAAGAAGGCTCATCTTGTTCCTGTAGTTCCTATGGTCGGACATCTCCTATCCCCATCGTGCGCATTGCGGCCATCGGAACTTCATCTTCATCTATATCATCAAGATCAACTTGCTCTCTTGGAGAGCCATTAGTCTCATCAAATACAATGTCGCTAGAGACTTCAACTAATCCCGATGATCTGTTGAAGACCCTATACGCCTTTGTATTTGAGTCATATCCTAGTAAGAAACCTTCTACTGCCTTGGGAGCAAATTTTGAATGTCTACCTTTCTTCAGCAGAATGTAACATTTGCTCCCAAATACATGAAAGTAAGAAACATTTGGTTTGTTACCAGTTAGGAGTTGGTAACAAGTCTTCTTGAGGAGACGGTGCAGGTAGAGCCGGTTTATGGCGTGGCAAGCTGTGTTCACAGCTTCCGACCAAAACCGCTCAGGCAGCTTGTACTCTCCAAGCATCGTTCTTGCCATGTTGATTAGCGTCTTGTTCTTCCTCTCTACAACACCATTTTGTTATGATGTGTAGGGAGCGAAGAACTCGTGCTTGATGCCTTCCTCCTCAAGAAACTCTTCCACTTGTAGATTCTTGAACTCGGACCCATTGTCACTTCTTATCTTCTTCACCTTTAGCTCAAACTCATTTTTAGCTCTCCTTAAGAAGCGCTTTAGGGTCCCTTGGGTTTCTGATTTGTCCTGCAAAAAGAATACCCAAGTGAAGCGGGAAAAATCGTCAACTATTACAAGACCATACTTACTACCACCTATACTGAGATAGGCAACGGGACCGAAGAGATCCATATGAAGAACTTCCAGTGGTCTTGACGTTGTCATCACATTTTTGCTATGATGAGTGCTTCCCACCTGTTTCCCTGCCTAACATGCTGCACAAGGTCTGTCTTTCTCAAAACAGACATCGGTTAGTCCTAACACATGATGTCCCTTTAGAAGCTTATGAAGGTTCTTCATCCCAACATGTGCTAGACGGCGATGCCAAAGCCAGCCCATATTAGTCTTAGCTATTAAGCATGCATCTAGATCGGCATTCTCTTTCGAAAAATCAACTAAATAGAGCTTGCCATCTAGTACACCCTTAAAAGCTAGTGAACCATCACTTCTTCTAAAAACACATACATCTATATTTGTGAATAAACTATTATAATCTATGTTACATAATTGACTCACAGATAACAAATTATAACCGAGCGATTCAACTAAAAACACATTAGAGATAGAATGCTCGGATGAGATGGCTATCTTTCCCAATCCTTTGACCTTGCCTTGGTTCCCATCTCCAAAGATGATCGAATCCTGGGAATCCTTGTTTTTGACATAGGAGGTGAACATCTTCTTCTCCCCCGTCATGTGGTTCATGCATCCGCTGTCGATAATCCAGCTTGAGCCCCCGGATGCATAAACCTGCAAGACAATTTAAGCTTGGGTTTTAGATACCCAACTCTTGTTGGGTCCTACAAGGTTAGTCATAATAGCTTTTGGAACCCAAATGCACGTTTTGTCTCCCTTGCATTTGGATCCCAACTTCCTAGCAACTACTTTTGCATTCTTACATAAAAGTACAAAGGAAGTATTGCAAGTATGGAAAACAGTAGTAGGACCATTGCAAGTTCTCCTAGGTGCATGAGACACAGCATGATTACGCCTAGGCCTATTTCTACCATAAGCATAAGTAGAGCTAGAAGCAACCATAGCATGAGAAGTATGATAACCAGGTAAAACAGCATGATCATAGCATCTATCATTATGAGCATGCCAAGTAAATTTCCTATCATACATATAGGCATGGTTATTTTGAGAACTACTAGCCATAGGGGCCTTCCCTTTCTCCTTGTTGAGAACGAGAGTCTTTTGGCTTGTTCAGTTCTTGGTTTCCTTTCGAAAACCAAGTCCATCCTTAATTGAGGGGTGTCTATCAACAATGTAGGCATCCCTAGCAAATTTTAGTTTATCATAATCAACTTTGCAAGTCTTAAGTTGAGCATTAAGACTTGCCACCTCATTGTTTAATTTAGCAATGGAAATAAGATGTTCATCACAAGCATCAACATCAAAGTCCTTACATCTATTGCAAATAATGACATGCTCTACACATGAACTAGTTTCATTAACTTTCTATAGCTTAGCATTTAACTCATCGTTTAAATTCTTTAAGCTAGATATAGATTCATGACAGGTAGATATTTCAGAAGATAGCAGTTCATTCTTCTTAATTTCTAAAGCAAGGGATTTTTGAACACTAACAAATTTATCATGTTCCTCATACAAAATGTCCTCTTGCTTTTCTAGAAGTCTATCATTTTCATTAAGAGCACCAATTAGTTCATTTATTTTGTCTACTTTAGCTCTATCTAATCCTTTAAATAAATCAGTGTAATCTACTTCATCATCAGACGATTCCTCATCGCTAGAAGAAGAGTACTTGGGGATATCTCGAATACGTACCTTCTTCTCCTTAACCATAAGGCAAGTATGGCGTTCATTGGGGAAGAGCGAAGATTTGTCGAAGGCCGAGGTAGCCAGTCCTTCATCGTCGGAGTCGGATGAAGAGCAATCAGAATCCCATTCCTTTCCTAGGTGCGCCTCGCCCATCGCCTTCCTGTAGTTTTTCTTCTTCTCCCTCTTCCCATGCTTTTCTTGTCCTTGGTCATTATCATTATTGGGGCATTGAGCTATGAAATGATCAGTCTTACCGCATTTGAAGCAGGAGAACTTTCCTCTTGTTTTATTCTTGTTGGGGTACTCCTTACGTCCTTTTAGCGCGATCTTGAAGCGCTTGATGATAAGCGCCATTTCGTCTTCATTGAGCCCAGCAGCCTCCACTTGTGCTACATTGCTTGGTAGTGCCTCCTTGCTGCTAGTTGCTTTGAGAGCAACGGGCTGCGGCTCGTGGATGGGCAGTGGACCATTTAGCACATTGTCCACGTATCGTGCCTCCTTCACCATCATGCGCCAGCTTACAAATTTTCCGAGGATTTCCTCGGGCGTCATCTTGGTGTACCTGGGATTTTCACGAATAAGGTTCACAAGATGAGGGTCAATTACTGTAAATGCCTTGAGCATGAGTCGGACGACGTCATGATCTGTCCATCTTGTGCTTCCATAGCTTCGGATTTTGTTGACCAGGGTTTTGAGCCTGTTGTAGGTCAGTGTTGGCTCCTCTCCCCTGATCATCGTGAACCTCCCCAGCTCGCCTTCCACCAGTTCCATCTTGGTGATCATGGTGGAGTCGTTACCCTCATGTGATATTTTGAGGGTATCCCAGATTTGCTTTGCATTGTCCAAGCCACTCACTTTATTGTACTCATCTCTGCAAAGTGACGCTAGCAAGATAATAGCTTGGGCATTTTTATGAATTTGTTCATTTATAACAACAGGATTATCCGTACTATCAAAATGCATCCCATTTTCCACAATTTCCCAAATGCTAGAATGGAGAGAAAATAAATGACTACGCATTTTATGGCTCCAAAATGAGTAATCCTCTCCATCAAAGTGTGGGGGTTTTCCAAGAGGAATAGAAAGTAAATGGACATTTGAGTTATACGGAATACGAGAATAATCAAAGGAGTAGTTTTGATTAACCGTCTTTTTCTTGGACGAGGAGTCGTCGTCGTCGTTGTTCCTTGGTGAAGAAGATGAGGCATCGCTGTCGTAGTAGATGATCTTCTTATTGCGCCTCTTCTTCTTCCCGTCCTTCTTCTTGTGACTCGAGCCTGAGTCAGTAGGTTTGTCGTCTCTTGGCTCGTTGAAGAGGGACTCCTTCTCCTTGTCATTGACCACCATCCCCTTACCCTTAGGATCCATCTCTTCGAGCGGTTAGTCCCTTAAATGAAGAGTATGGCTCTGATACCAATTGAGAGCACCTAGAGGGGGGTGAATAGGTGATCCTGTAAAATCAAACACTAAATAGCCACAAACTTGATTATATAAAAGTTAGTGCTAGTTAATCAAGTTGCTATGAAGCGATCTGTTGCGAACAAAACAATCACAGAAGAGCAACACAAGAGACACGCGATTTTTATCCCGTGGTTCAGCCAAGTAACACTTGCCTACTTCCACGTTGTAGCATCCCAATTGGACGAGGGTTGCACTCAACCCCTTTCAAGTGATCTAATGATCAACTTGAATACCACGGTCTTTTCTCTTTTGAGTATTCTTCCCGTTTGCGAGGAATCTCCATAAGTTGGATCCTCTCATCCTTACAATATAGATCACAAAGAAAGCACAAGAGTAAGGATGGGAGAGCAACACACGCAAGACCCAAATCCGCAGCACACCCACGCACACAAGCCAAGACTTGAGCTCGAAACACAGCATAGAGAGTTTGCAACTCAAACGGAGCTCAAATCACTAACACAATCGATCAAATGCATGGAGGCAGAGTCTGCGAGTCTTAGAATGCTTAGAGAAGGCTTGGTGGTTTTGCTCCATGCGCCTAGGGGTCCCTTTTATAGCCCCAAGGCAGCTAGGAGCCGTTTGAGACCAAATTGGAAGGCAATTCCTGCCTTCTGTCCAGTGGTGCACCGGACAGTCCGGTGCACCACCGGACAGCTACTGTAGTAGTCCGGTGCGCGATTTCTTTCCTTTCCGAGCGCATCCGATCGTTGAGCCGGCGATCTCGTTGGCGCACCGAACAGTTCGGTGTGCCCAACCGACCATTGGCTCGGGCCACGGGTCGCCCGCTGATTTCGCTGCCGACCGTTGGCTCGGGCGGCTCTGACTCACTGGACAGTCCGGTGCACCACCGGACAGTCCGATGAATTATAGCCGCGACGTCCTCGGTGAATTCCCGAGAGCAACGAGTTTGTCGCCCGAGACATCAGGCGCGGGCGCTAAAGACTCACTGGACAGTCCGGTGAATTTTAGCCATGTCGTCCGGCCGATTTCCGAGAGCAGCCAGTTCACCGTCGAGCAGCCTAGGGCACCAGACACAGTCCGGTGCGCCACCGGACAGTCCGGTGTGCTAGGCTCGAGCTGGTTTTGGTTGTACAGAGCCAACTCTTCTCCAGCTCCTTTCTTCTTTTCTTGGCACTGTTTCTAGCACTTAGATAAACATGTTAGTATTCAAAAATAATTTACTAAGTCTAGAAACATACCTTGTTCTTTGATTTGCATTTCTCACACATTTAGCACATAAGAACTCAAACAATATGTGTTGGGCATCTAATCACCAAAACACTTAGAGAAATGGCCCAAGGCCTCATTTCCCTTTCACCAGCACACGTGGTCCAGATAAACCAACGAGCCATTCTTCGATTCCTTGCAAACACACACCCCATGTCACCTAGTGAAGCTCCCGGTGCGATTTGATTGACCTCTACCGTTGTGGTTTGGCTCGAGCAGGCGTCGCCAACGAGCACCACCACCTAAACTCGTGGCTAGTACACCTCCGGTTACTTTCGACGCCGACCCGCACATCGACGTGACCGCCAGGGACTCTCCGACCTCACCCGACCCTTCGCTAGAGCTCTATCGCCACTGGTAAGCCACTCCGCCGTCTTTTTCTCTGCGGTTACTATTTATCGCAACCAAGGACCACATGTTAGATGCCAGGAAAACCTAGGGGGTTAAGTGTTAAGCCATAGACTCAGATGAATAGTGTACCATGGACTGTTTTGTGAGAGAAAAGGGAAAGAAAAGCCAAGGACCTGAGGATAAGATGGTTTTTCATTTTCTTTTGTAATATCTACTTCATTTATTCAACAACAAACTTTAATAATGCTTAACTCAAGTAAAATTTATCCAAATTTGGTCAAACCAATTTTACTAGGCTCTGGACAAAGGAAACTTTAGAGCAAAAATAGAAAACCACCTTTGTCTGGTGTTGTTTCTGGAAGTGTTATTTTATTTAGGTTATAGGGTAGAATATGGAAATAGAAGTAAAAATAGGAACTATTGTGCTATGGCTAGAAAAATTTTAGCATATACCTACCCAACAGTGAACCCATACAAAAATACTATGCACCCTAGCTCCCCCATTTAAGTAGGATTCATACATTGATTTAGGTTTCTGCCTATTTATTTGGAAAATTAAAACAAGACATAAAAATATAAAACAGCAGACCAACTCATTTTTCTTAAAATAAGTAAGAAACAAAGTTTCAAGGAAAATATAAAAAGGGCATAGTTCAACAAGAAAATATGGTCCCCCCTGCCCCATGAGAGATATAAAGAAAACTTTAGAAAATCATAGAAACCTTTTCCTGTAGAGAAAAATCTCCAACCCTAGGAATGATTGCTCTTGTGCAAAGAACAATTCATAAAAATTACCAAATCTGTTGTTTGATATTTTTCAAAAAGAAAGTTAGTTAAGAGCACCTTCTAGCCTCTAAACTTTAGAAAATCACAACTAAATATTCACTAAGTCTCACTAAGTAATTTTTGGCACAGAACCATGTTATTGCACCTAGATACCAGTAAAAATAACCATTAGGGAAGAAGCCACTTCTAGATAGAAGGTGTAGTGCAATGTGACCTCTCTGCCCTAGTTTTTGTTATTTTTGTCTAGAACAGATTATAACTAGTATTGACCTCAAATTTTAGAACAAACTAGTTTAGCCAGAGATAAGCTACTATATTTGTTACAGAATTTTTGAAATTTTCTAAATAACAGTTGTAGTTGAAACCACCCTTAAAAGAATAAAGAAAATAGAAAAGAGGAAGTAAGGGCCAACCAATATTGATTAGGTAACTTAAGACAAAACCTAGCTAAGCCTTCACTGAATTCTTAGGAGAAAAGTTAAGTCTCAAACCACCCTTTATTTCCCTTGGTCAACCTTAAAGCTAGACCAATAAGTGCACACTGCTAAAAGACTTAGTTAATAAAAAGAAAACCCTAACCTTACTAAGTGACTTAATGATACTCAACCTCACATCATATTTGTCATTTTTTCATACTATATACATGTATCTTATGCATTGCATTCATTAGATTGCAACCTCGCTCACACAGAAAACGTGCTCATTCCGGAGCAAGGAGTTGCCCAGGAGGAAGTTCAGGAGCCAACTCCCGAACCTGCCATAGAGGATCTTCCTGCAGCCCCATCAATTGAAGGCAAGCCCCGATTTATGCATAACCATTATATCTATGCTATTTTACCGCACTTAATGTTTGTAGGGTTTGTATTTTGCACTTAAGTGTAGGAGTTGCTTGAAACCCTAGCTACATGAACTCATGTTCCTTTTGAGATAGATACTAGTATGCTATGTCTAGTAGCTGCTATGCTAATTTAGGATCTCGGTAGAAGTCGAGTGATTTTTCTAGCACTCATGCAAGGTCAGGAATTGGTTGTATCCATTTTGATAACGGAATTATGATTGTCTATGGACATGGATCCATGGGGATACGCTGTCTACGAGACGAAATTGGAATAAGGATTAATGTGCGGATACCTATGTCAAGCGTTTGAAAGAACTAAGCACATGTCGAGAAATATGGTAAATCGGTAAGCCTAGTATCTGAGTGAACCTGCCCAGACATACCTGCCCACGTGTCATGCGACAGGGTCTCCCGTTCTGAATATGGTGGGTACAAGTGCGGTCACTGCATGACGGTGTCCAGGGTCAGTGGACATTGTATGCCAATGGTAGTGGGCCTATTCTGTTGATGAGAAATCTATGGGGACGGCTTGTGTGTGCAGGGACGGAGTGCCCCTACATGTTGTGTGTTTAGGTTTACCTTGCAAGGTTTAAAACTCGATTCGAATCGTCTGCTTCTCGCAACTAATGAGACTGCTTGATCTATTGTACTACATTGAGTAATAAGTGGGAATGAGGTTAATGGCAAAAGATGTTGATTTACATAATGTTTGATACCATGTATGCATAGCTAGGTGCTCATCTAGTCTAAATGTATCATTAGAACTTGAAAAGCTAAAACTTGTTTTAGACTCAGCTAGTGATTTGGCAAACCAAACCCCTCAGCCAAACAGCTTCATGGTCTAGAGGTAGAGGAGTAGACTCCTCACACCAGGTAAGTCTAGCTGAGTATTAGAATACTCAGCCTTGCTTGTGGCATAATTTTACAAGTACTTCATTGGAGGACATGGTTGCTGGTTTGACTTGGCCATCCACCCTGCCACTAGGATGGACAGTCGAGTGGAACCCTGCCTCAGTAGGAGAGGATCTTGAGGAGTGATTGGCCAGGCTTTGCCAGACTCCCTTTTATTTATCGTTAGTCATTTTCCGCTGCAATGAGAACAATGGGTTACTACTTTTGAACTCCGATGATGGAATAACTCTAAGTACTTTATTAATCTATGGTATTATGTTTTATTATATTTCTCTGTGTCTCACCTTTGTGTGAGCTAGTTGTATTTGATCCTTGGTATGTGGCTTTATCGGACTAGATCTGAGGGATTGACAGTTTATACCTGAAAGTCGCCTAGAGGGGGGTGAATAGGCGAAACCTGAAATTTATAAACTTTAAACACGCACTAAGGTCGGGGTTAGCGTTATAATTAAATCAGAGTTCGAAAGATAGTACTCCTTGCATAGAGTTGCTCAATCAATGTGGATAACGTTTGGGAGCAAACTCAAATCTATATGAGCAAGGAAACTTTTAGAGAGAGAGGAAAGAGGGGAAACAAATCAAGTGAAGATCAACAAGTGAACACAGTGATTTGTTTACCGAAGTTCGGTTCCAAAGAACCTAGTCCCCGTTGAGGTAGCCACAAAGGTCGGGTCTATTCCAATCCTTTCCTTTTGTCAATCGGTCACACAGACCGGTCGAGGCTTCTCCTTAATCACTTGGGTCACTAAGACCCCACAAGGATCACCACACACTTAGGTGTCTCTTGCTATATTTACAAAGCACTTAGAAGAATTAAGAATGAGAAGGAGAAAGCAATCCAAGCAACAAGAGCAACAAAAGAACACAAAACACCCTCTCTCAAGTCACTAAGGAATTGAGTTGATTTGGAGGCTTGGAGAGGATTTGATCTATTGAATGTGTCTTGGAGTGTAGTCTTTTACTCTTGCAATGAATGTGGAGTTCAGAAAACTTGGATGGCTTGAATGGAGGTGGTTGGGGGTATTTGCCCCAACCACTATTCTAGCCGTTGTTGGCGATGGCGCACCGGACAGTCCGGTGGTGCACCGGATAGGGCACTGTTCACTGTCCGGTGCGTGCCATGTCAGCACGTCGTTGGAGTTTGGAGCGGTTGACCGTTGAAGTTCTTTGTCTTGTAGTTGCACCGGACAGTCCGGTGGCACACCGGACATGTCCGATGCATTCTGACTTCGCAGCCTGACATCTGACTTCTGCACTGTGCGCTTTTACTGTTCACGCAGTCGACCATTGAGCGCCAGGTAACCGTTGCTCCGTTGGCTCACCAGACATGTCTGGTGCACACCGGACAATCCGGTGAATTATAGCGGAGTGCATCTCTAGAAAACCCAAGAGCAGCCTGTTTGAGTGGTGACTAGCTTGGGGCACTGGACACTATCCGGTGCATACCGGACACTGTCTGGTGCGCCACTAGCAGCACAAATGTTATCCTTTGCTCCAAACTTGGTTGAGTCCCCAACTTAATTTCTTTCTTGGTTTGTGTTGAACCTTATGCACCTGAGATAAATGACATCTAAGCAAACTAGTTAGTCCACGTGGTTTATGATGGACGTCAACCACCAAAATCAATTATAGGAAATGATTAAGTTCATTTCCCTTTCAATACCAATTTAAGTGTGTCGTTGCCTCTAAGGCGAGACTTGGGCACTTAAGCTAGAATAATCTGGGTGGTTCTGTCATAATTCCTATGCTCATCGAGCATCATCCTAGCCATCTCAACAAGGTTCTGATTCTTGCATTCAATAATGACATTATGTTGAAGCACATATGGAGAGGAAAATTGATGCTCGAGTCACAAAGAAGCACAAAAGGTCTCAAAATGAGTATTCTTGAATTCTATGCTATTGTCGCTGCTAATCGCTCTCATGGCATTTTTGGGAAACTCATTTTGTAACTTAGAATCAAATCTCGAGCATGATCAAAAGCCTCATCATTCGCCTTCCTAAAGAACACCATGAATAGCGAGAAAAGTCGTCGACAATCACCAGCATATACCACATCCCCCCAAAAGAGCAAACCCGAGCTGAACCTGTAGTGTCCATATGAAGCAATTCACTGGGCTAGGAGGTCATCACCTTCGTGACTGTGGAATGGGAAGCAGCAACCATCTTGCCATGACAACAAGGGTAACAAACATGATCTTCCTCTTTAATTTGGGCAATCCTTGGGTAAGGTTAAGTGAGTTCAAACGTCACAAAAGATCGAAGCTCAAATGAGCTAGCCTCCTATGCCACTTCCAAATCAAAGAGGAAGATCCTGCCAAAAGACATCGAGAGGGGCCTAAAGAGTTTAAAATTAGCTCGAAAAACTCATCCAAATGGAGAAATCGAACAAAAGTGATCTCCCTTTGCATCCAAAACATGAGAAAGCCCCCCTCTTAAAGCACACATTGTAATCGTCCTTAAGGAGTTGCGAAACAGAAAGTAGATTGAAATGAAATTTCGAAACCAAAGCAACATTCTTGAGCACAAAGCTCTCGTTCACCCGAATGGTTCCATGAGAGACAACCTTACCTCTCGACTTATTGTCGAATGTGATGTACTACTTACCAATCACGGGGTCGAGGCTGGAGAACCATTTGGAGCTTCTGGTCATGTGGCATGAACAACCGGAATCCATGAGCTATGTGTTCTCCAGGCCTCTGTCCTGCATCAGTAGAAAGACACGAGTGAGAAAATGGCACAACATTGGGGTTAGTAAAGTTTGAACGATACCAGTGCTACGTCATTTACCCATGAAAAGTGTTAGGGAAAACACCAAACATCCCTGGTTCCATGGGGGATAGCGGTCACCATGAGAAGGAAATTGTGGTCCGTTGGGGAAGTTAGAACCAAAGCCATTGCCATGGGGTCCTTGCCCATATGGCACACGACCAGTACCCCACAGGGCACGACCATCCGGTGGTCTCATTGCACGAGGCCTAGTAGCTTGAGGCAAAGCACCTCTAGGCCTAGCAGGACATCTCTGAACAGGAAGCTCATGAACACCATGAGAGGGCGATTCATGTTCCTCCAATTCGACTCAAAACCCTGCCTCTCATCTCTCTTCCTCCTTAAGAAAAAGACAGCCAGATGCCCATCCCACCACAATACTCATAATGAAACATCACCTCTCTCTTGGGTGGAATCTGTTTGTGGGAGTGGGTCTTTTTGGGGTGGTTGAGGAGCTCTTAGAGGGGGAACACTAGAGATGTCAGGAAGGGTGTCAAGTGTGTGTATTGAGGTGGTTAGTGAGAGCACCTAGAGGGGGGTGAATATGTGATCCTATAAAATATGACTTAAAACACACAAACTTGGTCTAAAAGTTAGAGTTAGTGCAAATTAAACCAAGTTTGAGAGAAGAGAAGGAGAGAGAGGTTCCCTTCACTTGATTGCTCTATCAAGATATGAGTTAGACTTATAGCAATATCACAAGTGAGATTAGAGAACTTAGGAAGATGAAAAATCACAATAAAGTAAATGATACAAGAGACACAACAATTTTTATCCCGTGGTTCGTCCAAAGCCTACCTCCACGTTGTGGTGTCCTCCTTTAGACAAGGGTTACAATCAACCCCTCTCAAGTGATCCAAAGATCAAACTTGAGCCACGATTAATTCCTTAGATCACAATCACGTTCGTGAGGAATCTCCACAACTTGGAATCTCTCATAGCCTTACAGAGTGATAACAATAAAAAATGGAGTAAGGGAGGGAGAAATAACACACACGCAAGAGCAAATCATAGCAATCCATGCAAGAGATACAAAGACAAGAGAGCAAGAACACAATGACAAAGTTACAACTCAAAATGGCGCTAAATCTCTCTAGAATCACTCGGTGGCGTGGTCGCAGCGTATCGGAATGTGGCGCAGCTCTTGAGGTGCTTGAGTGCTACAACAAGGCACCTAGGGGTCCCTTTTATAGCCCCAAGGGACCTAGGAGTCGTTGTAGCTTCATTTGGAAGCTCCACACCTTCCCTGTCTGGGGGTGCACCAGACTGTCTGGTGTGCACCAGACAGTGCACAGAAACGGTCAATGAATCCCTCTAGTTGGTTGGTTTCCTATTCTAAAAAGCATCAAACTATCCGGTGGGGGGCACTAGACTATCTGGTGCTCCCAGTCAACCGTTGGACGCCGGGCCTAATGCGAAGTAGCCATTGGAGAGGTACACCGGACTGTCCGATGATCGAGCCAGGATCGTCCGATGATTTATAGCGAGAAAACTCGAGGTTAAAGAGTTGGGCTGCACAACCACCTGGTTGTCCGGTGGTGGGCACCATACTATCAGGTGGGGCCCAAACCAACCCAAAAAATTTCTTTTGAACCAAACTCGCTTCAAATTCTTTTGATTCACCTTGAGAGGTCCCCTAGCACTTAGACAAACATAGTTAGCACACGAAATAATTGACTAAGTGTTGGGATCATAAGCTAGGGGAGATGATATCCATTAATAATCATTCATCTTCAAACATACTCATAACCTTCACCTTCGTCGTCGACCACCGTCCTCGTGCTCCACCCGAGAAACATAGTTAAACAAACATACTCATGACCTTCACCTTCGTCGTCGACCACCGTCCTCATGCTCGATATCTTCACACCACAAGCAGAGAGACAAGGTTACACAACCCATAACTCATGTCCCGGTTAGTCCATGACTCAACCCGAGATGCTACCCATTAATAATCATTCATCTTCAACTTGAACAAAGGACACAAATCAATCTTGTGTTCGCAATATATTTTAATCTATTATGGATTATATATTGTAGTGCGTCCAACAACACTATTATGTGGATTCTACACTTGCAAGTATCTCAGAGACCGATAAATTCCACATTAGCTACAGAGAGCTAATGAAAGGACAACACTGACAAGAAAAGAGATGGGTCATCGACAAGTGCATAACCGTAGTGAACTTATGTGGATTTGTCATGCACAAATGCGTGCATCCAAACTGAGATCACTTCAACCGCGACAATGACTACGTGTAGGATGAGAAGTTCATAAATTGCGAGCAATTAGAATTAGGGGATTACAAGATAATAGAGGTTTTTGATAAGAAAGTAGCGGACTATAAAATATTTGAACTCCTAGTTTCATATATACATACATATGATATGTAACATGCATTGTTCGTTCTACGATGATAATGGCACACAAATATATACACACACGCTATTTGTTACCTAGTTAAAGTTTCACCCAGCCGATAATTACTAAAAAACACTCAACAATTTTCGATAATGACTGAATATCGCTCGGTCATTACCAAAATTAGTGTTCTTTAGTAACTATTGACTAGATGAAGCTTCATTTAAGGTGATGCGTATTTGTCTGAGTGTATATATATATATATATATATACTAGGTGCATGCCCATGCGCTGCCACGGAAGTTAAAAAATAATATAGAATATAGAAACATCATCCGTTTGGCAAAATGTTTTGTATCCAGTTATTCCAACTGTGCAAGCTGCAAAATCTAATCACCAGTAAGTTCAAAAGGCATGGTAAAAAAAGTAGCAAAAATAGAGGTAATGAAAGCTTTGCTTAAATGTTTTAACTCCAAAAAAAGGTTCACAACATGAACATGATCAGTTAGCAAAAAATGATCACTGTAACTTTATACCTATCTCAAAGACTATCTCCACAGTGAACGAAGTACATAAAATGGCAAAAGTAAGCAACAAAATATGTCAATAAATTGTTGCAAGTGTATGAGGCAAAATGATGTCTGTCAAGATCGAATGACCTCCACCTGAGATGTTTCATTGGAAAGGGATGACAAAACATATCCGACCAATCGTTTCCCAACATGCAAATCATACACTGCTTAACTCAATTGTGTTAAGAATATAAATACAACAGCACATTTATGAGCAATAATATATGTATGTTCATTTATTGATTTATTCATATGCAAAACCTAAAAACAGCCAGCAACATTAATTAATCTTGTAATCTTCTGCACTAACCACTTTGCCCCTTGCTGCACTATACAGGGACCTCCTCTAATGCACATGCTGACATCTGTTTGCTTCTAGACATCCTCCAAGATTCAGTTTCTCGTTTTGCCTTTCCATAAAATACACCCAAATCATTGGTTCTGATCCTTTGTCATCTGCGACCGCAAGAAGTTATAGCAGAGCTACAGAGGAGGCTGCCAGGAGCACCAATGGGTCAATGGATGTGTCTGTCGGATCAAGAGCTCGACACTTGACTGATGTGGATGGTGACTTGTGGGATCTGGTCAGGAGGGATCTCCAACTAAAGGCCACCTTCCTGTACATTGACCTGAACAGTTTGATTGCCTGTAACGAGTGCGAGGAGCGTAGGGAGGAGATCACGCTTCTCGCCAACGATTTCTTCTACTGCAAGGATGAGGGTATGCGATCGGTGCCTTCTTTTCCCATCAATGGTAGGAGTAGCGATCGGTGCCTTCTTTTCCCATCAATGCTAGGAGTAGCTTTTATTAGAAGCATTCTATTTTTTTTCAGTCAGCATGGTAATGTTTTTATATGTGTCAACAACGTACATGATGAAAAAAATCTTTTTTAATATATCTTTAAACAATTAACGTTTACCCCATAGCCAATTTATCGGCCAATTTTAGCTAATAAAGATGGTATGGTAGATTTTATTTAAAATATAACAGTAGTCGATCAAACAATTAGTACAAGATGGGGAGAGTTGAGAACCTTCTCATCTTACTTTGTATCATAATCAGGTCAACAAAAAGACACACAGATCATCCAGATATAAACAAATTACGAACTGCATGTCAATGCTTGTGCACCATTAAGCACCATTAACCTAAAGCAGAATATTACAACTTCAGTATCCGAATGCCTAACTCCTAAGACCTAAAACTATGTTTATCAATTATTGGTTTAGGCTCTACCTTTATAAAAATGTACCAGTCTAATAAAACTTTAATAGTAGTAAATAAATAAATAAACATATCCAGTTTCGTAGAAAGATCTCTCAGGAAGACCCTAGATCCCATAAAATCAAAGTTGAAACTACAGTTGAGCAGTTTCTAACCGAGCCAAGCAGTCCAATGTGCATTGTTGCTCTTCCACTAAGAGCAGTTCATTCTAAAAATTTAATATATCTTTTAGTTGAGTAAAACATGCAATTACTAATAAAGATAAACCCCACTGCTTATAATGAATCAATTAATAAATACATGAAAAAAGATGTTATACATAGATTAAAAAATCTTTGGAAGCCTTTTACTAACAACTATTTCAAAAAATCATTATAAGTCCTTCAAATAAAGTTTTTTAACCTAGAGCCATGAGCAATGAAATTCGTGACATGGCAATCTGAAACAATTCATAAAATAATTATTCTTCAAATAAAGTTTTTTGTAAGTCCTTGACATGCAGCTAACCCACTTCAACATATTCTTTGTCAAAATTTTCAGTAACAATAATGCCTTTTATATTTTAAGTGAGGAAATTTGCTCTGCCCCTGGTTCTTAACTGCATCTGATTCTTTTTTGTTTGCAAACAAGAATCTTTCTGGTTTGAGATCCCTGTGCATCACTCTAGGCCTATGTCGCTTCTGCATTGCACAAGTTAATTCATCATCCTGATTATGAATGGGTTAAATACTGGAGAGAGGCTAAAATGCAATGGAGTTTAATAAAAGAGATGGTTCAATTTTAGGAAATGAAAAGAGCATTTTTAAGGAAAATCTGTAAGCTTCAAATAAATGTTGCCTTCACCTAGAACTCATACTTGTGGGAACAAATTAAGAATGCAACAAGTTATGATATCTAAAAGAAGCACAGCTGCTACAATAGGCTATATAGTAGCAGCAGCTGTAATTAGGATATTACAGACAGTTAGTATAACTCCCCTTGAGACATTCATGTCTTAATAAATATTCCAAACCAGCTTGCAATAGGCTAGTAACATTGCCATGAAATTTGATTGCATGGAAGATGCTTGCGCCAAGTAGTAATACCTGGTCTTAATTAGAGGCAGTTGTCTATCTGTAGAATTATCTTAGCATCACAATGTTTTCACAATCTTGGTTCAGTACTGAACATGGAATATGGTGCATGCTTTAATTTGTAATAAAGCCATTGAGCTAGCAAGTCTATCAGATACTGTGTCAACGCCATTGAGCTCCATAACAGTATATTTACTCCTTCCATGATAAGAACAAATCAGTGAGAGCAACCATAGTGCAACAGTTTCTTCAGAAACCTTTCCAAGTTCAGGCACACTTAAAACATGTGGGATATGCCAATTGGAAGAATAATTTGAGTGAGTCAAAATTCAGTTAGAACTCTAGGATCATATCACCCCTCCCCCACCCCAAAAAAATAAGGCAAGCATGGCAGTGTCTAGGCACTAAATAACATAACACGTTCTAATGCAGTGATATACCTCTGTCAAAATTCAGAAATCATTCACATCACGTTGCTGTCTTCTACGGCTGTCGGGGCCAAGCCGTGCCCCGCTGCTGTGGCCGCGCTGGAGGAGGAGAGAGCCCACACCAACATGAGCGCGACTGGGCCCAGGCGAGACTGGAGCAGGGGGCCTTGCGCGACCGAGAGGTATCTGCGAACGTCTCCCAGTCATGACCAGCACAGCAACTGCGTTCGTGGCCATGAAGCTGTAGATCTAGCCGAAGTGGGCCCGTGGACAGAACCCTGGGGACGGGGTCGGGGCGGCGATGGCAGGCTCAGCGGCCGGCGGCGGCGTCTTCCCTGGAGACGTGGTTGCCAAGGATGAAGGACGCGAGCGGGAGCGCGGTGGGGGAGGAGGTCGAAGGCGGGTGCGAGCCGGTGCAGCGGCACATGTACGGACCTCCACGATGGCAAGGTGCTCCGTTGAGCGAGGCATCGGCTGAAGGTGCTCCCAACGAGAGGTTGATGTAGTCCACCTTCACCTCGGTCACCTCCTCCTCATGGGGTTTCGGCGGAGGGGCGGCAACGATGGCGGCGGCGAGCGCGAATGGAGGAGGGTTTAGGGTGAACGTGGGGTGAGGAGGGAGCCCGGGTCACGTGTGCGGGCGTAGGCGCGCAGGCGGGGGCGCGACTCGATGTGGACGCCCTCTTTGCATTCTTAATAGGAGTAGTATATATATATATATATATATATATATATATATATATAGGGACGAGGTAATGGAAGCTCTGGGCTTCCATTAGTACCAGGAAGCCCCAGCCAGGTATAGCCACGTCCCGTACCAGCGGGCGTCCCATCGGGCACGGGTTCTGACTCGCACAGATTTTAACGTAAAACGTAAACAAAAACAGCGTAAATGATTACGAATTTTAGCGTAAATCGTAGATCTGTTTTAAAACTGCGAATGCGGCCCGAAAATTACGGCGTAAAAATCTCGCGCGTCCCATCGTGATCAGGTTCTGACTCAGAAAGATTTTAGCGTAAAACATGAACCAAAACAGCGTAAATGAGTACGAAATTTAGCGTAAATCGTATATCTGTTTCGAAACTGTAAATGGGTCCCGAAAATTACGGCGTAATAATCGCGTGCGTCCGATCGTGCTCGGGTTTTGGCTCAAATAGATTTTAGCGTAAAACGTGAGCTAAAACAGTGTAAATGAGTACACAATTTAGCGTAAATCGTATACCTATTTCGTAACAGCAAATGAGGCCTGAATTACGGCGTGAAAATCGTGTGCTGCCGATTGAGCGCGTGTTCTGGCTCGAATGGATTTCAGCGTAAAATGTGAACCAAAACATTGTAAATTAGTACAAATTTTACCATAAATCGTATATCTGTTTCGTAATGGTGAATGTAGCCCAAATTTACGGCTCCAAAATCGCGCGCCACCGGTCGTGTGCAGGTTCTGGCTCGGACGGATTTAAGCGTAAATCGTGTACCAAAACAACGTAAATGAGTATGAATTTTAGCGTAAATCGTCCATCTGTTTCATAATAACGAATGTAGACCGAATGTATCTCTCAGCGCATGAGATTGTCATAAAATGCATCAAGAAATTTTGTAAATTGGTGTAAGATACAACAAGAAGTGATCTGAGGTAATTGTAGCGTAAAATGCAAGCTAACCATCTACAGGAGAACTGTTTCAGATTTTACAATAAGATATAAGAGATCATTATTCCTGTACTCAGCTATGATAATGTCGTGTTTACATTTTAGCTGTTGGTACATACACACAAAACTCGGTTTCACCATAACACCACTGTTAGCAAAAAACTGAGTTCAAAAGGCTCTTCCAGCTTTCCTAATGTGGAGAAAACCACTGAGGTCCATATCTGCAAACATAACATGAACTGTTAATATGATCTTTCCTTGTTAATATGTCTTTTCAAGCTTGTTATGACTAACATAACCTAAAGTCTAAACTGAATGCAAACTTGAGTTAGAAGATCATATTACCTATAGCACAGATGTCATGTGATTCTGACTGGGATCATATCTGGCTGGGTCTCTGCCCATCTCCAACCTCGAGAGCCCACCAAACCCAAATCCCAGGCCTCTCCGTCCCCAATCCCCCATCCGGCTTGCCCACCATGTCGTCGCAGTGCCCCTACTGCCGCGCGTCGGGGCCGGCGCGGTGCGCGACGACGCAGCCGCCGCTCTCGCGCGCTGTCTCCGAGTGCTCCGCCTGCGCCCGAATTGTCCTCGAGCGCCACCTCCACACGCACCCCTTCTTCCCCCTCCTCCCCTCACTCCATCCGCTCCCCCTTGTCACCCCCCCGACCTCGCCACAGCCATCGATCCCGCCCCATCTCCTTCCCCCGGCGACGAAGATGACGAGGACCCCTTTCTCCCCGCGGGCTTCGTCTCTGCCTTCTCGGCTTTCTCCCTCGAGCGCCACCCCGTCCTCGCCCGCTCCGCCTCCACCTTCTCCGGACACCTCGCCGAGCTCGAGCGCGCGCTCGCCGTCGACTTCGCCACCGCAGCCTCCAACCCGGACCCCGCCGGCCCCATGGTCTCCGTCGACAGCCTCCGCGCCTACCTCCAGATCGTCGACGTCGCCTCCATACTAAGGCTCGACGGGGACATAGCGGACCACGCTTTCGAGCTCTTCAAGGATTGCTCGTCCGCTACTTGCCTCAGGAATCGAAGCGTCGAGGCGCTCGCGACCGCCGCGCTCGTGTAGGCTATCCGCGCGCGTCGAGCCAACGCCGTAGAGCCCCCGAGGTGGCGAACAGCAGAGCAAGAGATCCGGACGCCGGTGGCCGGTGCCTAGGCAGCTGGCCGAGTCTGCGAATCACCGAGTCTGGAGAGGGCGAGGGGCGAATAGATCTGGGCTAGGAGGCGGTGCGCCGGAGGGATCACGTGCAACAGGTGGGGACGCTTGTCCGCCGCGGGCGAGGGTTTGTGCGGGGAAAGGGGGTAAGGTGAGGGGAGGGAATAAAATGAGGGAAACAAAGGGAAGGCACCTCTGGAACGATGACAGGGAGGCGATCGCCATGGATCTCGTATGCTTGTCCACCGTGCTCGCTCGTGTCGCGCAACCGCCGCCACTGAAACCCTAGTCTAAGCCATCGCGCGGAAGGCCAGGTAGAGCGGTTGGTTTTATACAATGGTACATGAGCATAAACTCGTAAACTTGTGTATAACTAAGCGTAAACATTATAGTGGGTGGACCGGATGGTCGCCTGGTCAACCGAGCGGGTGGTCGGGGCTTCCTGTAGTTAAAAAGAGCCCAGGGCTCTAAATACTATATATATATATGGTGTTTAAATTATAAAACTATAATTTGAATTTAAATTTAAATAAAATAGTGGGAAACTATTTTTATAATTTAAAATGATTAACATAGACGAAAACATTAAAGAGGACTCTCTGTTAATGAATATTGTTGGGACGGAAATCCATAATCCAAACACTTGGGAGAGAAAGAGCAGGTGACACAGTGGGCGACGGGATGCTAGAGCAATATATTGCCAAAGTGCTATAGGATCGGAGTATTTATGAGGGTAGTCGGTTTTAGATAAACCAAGTACCATAATGGCCTCCGCTACCAACTATATTTCCACCATGCACTATACAATAGGGTAATTACAAGATAGTAAGCACATCGATTTCTGGTGGAGACCGATTCTTCATAAAAAGACAGTAAATGTTAGCCTTCAATATTATTGAAAATTACCGTTTATGACTATTTTCGATAAAATGGAGGGCATGTAATTTACACAGAGGCTGCTAAGGCGCGTAGTCCGACGACCATAGTTGTAAGTTACCATCAACCAAGCTAAGTCTCCGAGCGTCTATGGAAAGTTGACCCCTTCACAAGTGAGCCTGCATGGTTGACTTCATCGCCTTCCTTTAGCTCTTGCTTCAATGGTTCCGCGAGCGTTATGTATTCGCTCTAATAAATATTAACACAAACGAACATCATTAAGCGGCTGCCTCTATCCCTACTACTAATTAAGAATACAGTGTGGGCGCCTGGCGTGGCCATGCCCCCGCCTCCGCCTCCCCCGCGCGATGCCCCAACAGCCCCACACCAACGCAGGGAAAGCGCGCAGCCGTGGGTTGCCGTCTTTTTGTCTCTGCCTGCAGCAGCTGGCCTGGGCAGCGTTATCTGATGTCTGCGTGAGAGGGACTACCGTCCAGGCTGGTTGCACGCATAGCCACAGGGAAAAAACACTTCCTGTTGGATCCGTAAACAAGCTGGCTAATTCATCACCCTCCTCACATCCAGCGTCCGCAAAAAATAGTACAAAACAAGTACTTGAACGCACACCCTATGCTGTAGAAATTTGGGAATAACCAACAGACCACATATATTTTAGTGTTTAAAAATAAACAAAAAATATATATTTGTAACCTAGACGCCGCTCTCATGCTCCACATCTCGTGGCAACGCACGGGCACATACCTAGTAAAATACCATAAGGGCCCGTTTGTTTCGTTGGAATTGAATTCCATTTTAATAATTATAATTTAGACAAAACTAATTAAATTCATATATTTATATATGTAATATATTTGTATATTATCCAAAATCATATGAGAGAGATAATTATATACTACATTTATGTCATAGCGAAGTAATTAGAAGAGTGTGCTATAAGTTGTACTTGTACATCAGAAAAATAACATGTAAATCTATAAAATCAATTTCGATCTCTCACCCCATGAATTTGAGATAGGCTTACATGATAACTTTGGAAAGTAGTGGAATGTCATATTCTAAAAAAATAGTCTATTCCATTAATATGATTCCAATTTCTCGAAATGAAAGGAAACAAACGGGACCTAAGATAAAATGCAAATATCATATAATACAAAGTTAAATTCAAGTTTATAAATAATAGTAATTTTTTATATAAATAAGTATCATTAGATTCGTGACTAAAAATGTATATACGGTACATATACTTGGATTCATATATGTTGTTACTACTTTGCAAATACTTATCAAATTAGACCTAATTTTATATTCTTTTGGGACTGATACTAATTGTTAGCAGCAGATAATAGCTAGATGCCGGTTTAAACTCCGCCAATTTTACTAGTTAAAGGAGTGCCTCGATTCATTCAACTAATATTATTATCTTCCACAAATTAGCTCGAATAGGATCACACAGTCGAAGTAAAATGTTATCTTGTCACCTATATAACAACTATGTTACCAGTTACTTTAATCTATTTAATAAAAACTAATAGGTTATCAAATATATTGGTATCTACCTAGTTGCGGACGTAACCTATGATTAGGGATGATAATGAATTATGATCCAAATATTTCTATACAATTAGTTAAGATCCTAAAATAATTTTAATTTAAAAATAAATAGAAATAAAGTTTAATTCTAACTAGATCATATCCTTAATTTTTATAGTTTAAATTTAGAGCCTATTGTCAGCTATACCTATGATGCAGAGATGGGGAGAGGGAGTCTAGTGGAGAATGGGCTTAACACTCCAGAGCCCTTGCCTCTACTCATGTCTATCTATACCTTCATACTATACTACAGACAAAATCATATTAGCTATTGTATTTAAATAATAATTAACCAACTAATAGTAAAGTACGAACATGCTTGATCAGCTAAAGCTGTAGATTTGCTATTTCGTTAACAGCTATCTATACATTTGGTTAATAAATGAGCTATTTAAATCAGGACTAATTTTAACTTTTTTAGCTGGCTAATAATTAACTTTTGAACGGCTATTAGTGACTCTACAAATCTAAAACAAAACTAAGGATTTCACAGTTTTATTTCACGTGAAAAATGTAGAGTAGAAATAAGAAAAAAAAATCTCGTACGTACTTTCAAACAGGACCTTTGACGTTTGTATAATCAAAGCCCTATCAGTATTCAGTAGGGATGCAAATGAATGAGACATCAAGAGATATTATTAATACTAGTACTATTTTTTTATATTTCTGTTTGACTTCGGATTCGAATATGAACAATATCAATATCAAATAGAATGTAATAAATATTATATATATATGATTTGAGTTCGAATATGATTCAATATCAAATCTTAAAAACCCGAATTTAGATACACCTAGACTCTGCACATATTCCGATATTCGGAGGATGGAAAACACCCCTCGGGCAGTCTGGGCTGGCGGTCCCGTGGCGGTGGGCCCACGCCACACGCAGACGAGTCGACCCACCTCACCGGCTCCGGCTCATATATCGGCCGCTCCCCTTGAGAGCCAGCTCATCAGCCGAGTGGTTGTGCCGTGGAAGCTTTCGTTTACCGTTCCCATCCCCCGTCGTCTCTCCTCTCCTTCCCACTCTCCCACCCGTCCTCCATTGCTCCCTTCCTCTCTCTCGCGGAGTCGCTGCGATCTAGCCACCGAGCACGAGCGTCCTACTCGCCGCGGACCTTGCTCATGGCCGCGGGGTCGATCCGGGTCACCATGGAGGTGGGCGCCGACGGCGTCGCGCTCATCACCATCGCCAACCCGCCCGTCAACGCGCTCCACCCCATCAGTAAGCAACGGGCCGACGCCTCCCTTCTTCCTCGGTGTTCAATTCTGTCGTGATTTTCCTTTCGGTGGAGTTTCGTCCTGCGGTCTAATCCCGGCGTCGTGCTCCCCAACATCGCCTGCAGTCATCGCGGGGCTCAAGGACAAGTACGCGGAGGCCTTGCGCCGTGACGACGTTAAGGCAATCGTGCTCACTGGTCAGATCTCTCCTCCCTCCTCTTCATTATTTAATTTGTCCTTCTATCATTTGATAATATATATCTCGCTGAATTTTGGGAGTGGGGATCGTGTCTCTGCTTTCTGTAGGATTTATTTTTTATATATTTCGCCGTCGTAATGAGATATATCGGTAATATTATTACTTGTACCAGCCATTTAAATGTTTGGTGCTATTCACGTTTGATATCGATAGTTGTGGAAACTGGAAACATCGCTTTCCTAGTTTTGTACTACTGCTCCACCCCCAGTCCACCTTGCCAGTTGCGCTGGCCTCTGGAGAAAGTATTTTGCTTAGGCAGAGATAGAACTCAAGTGGTCGAAGCAAGAAAACAGGGCCGTTGACCCAAGAAACTGGTTTATGAAAATTAAGTTGCCTCCAAACATACCAGTTTATGCCTCAATTTATAGAAATTGGATTACCAATTTCTTAAAAACCAAGAGGTTGGTCTCTCCTAGCTAAAAGATAAAACCAGTTTCTTAAAAACTGGGTTGCTTCCAGACAGGACCTAAACCGAAAGTATCCTGATGCCTTTTCAAGTTATTCAACATAACACACAATTTTAACTCTTTTTTCTTGTTTAATTGGTAACTGATGTGGATGTGCTGCCAAATGCCCAAATCCGTAGTTCCGTACACTGCACCAGTATACAAAAGAGTCCTTTTTTTTGAAACGAGATTTTACTCTGCTTTTAAGAAAGCATATAACAATGTTCAAACACATACTGGGGATACCAGTTTACAATCATCAGACAACCAACCACCAGAACTAAAGGAACCTATAGACTAGCATAGCCAAGATGCAATCAGTGAACCGATCAGCTAGAAGTAATATAGACAGCACACAGGAGCCATGAACTCCACCAAAAAGAAAAAGAAAAACCTCCAGAATTTTCCTCCCAGCAAAGGTGAACCACCAGCTAAGAGTAAAACACTCTGAAACACTCCAGAAAGTGTAGAGAAATCTCTAACAAAGATTTTCTAATACTTCAAATCACTACTATGTCGCTTCCCCCTCCATCAACACTTTTGAAGCTGAAGATCCAAGACTGCACCTCCTCTACCTTCTTCTCTAACATGCTTTGGTCATCTTCAGATAGCAACACCTTCCATTTCTGCAAAAACGAAACAGCATCACGGAGGATCACAAAAGGGCTGCAGGGGAACTCTCTCTCGAACACCATTTTATTTCTATTACGCCATAAGGCCCAAACCATGCCTGCAAGCAGAAATAAACGAAAAAGAGAAGTCCACTTAGGTTTCACTTCACTCCTGCAACAGAACATCTCTTCCACTGAGCTGGGAATATTGTTCCTTCCAAATACCTGCCTCAAACAACTCCACACAAAATATGCCAAGGAGCACTGAAAGAATATATGATCCACAGTTTCTTGCTTTTGACATAAAGCACAACGATCACTACCCTTCCAACCTTTTTTTTAAGCACCACGCCTGCCTGAATTTTCCGGTTACATAATTGCCACAAAAAAACTTTAATCCGCAAGGGCACCTTGGACTTCCAAATATTTTTATATATATCTTTTCTAATCCCTCCATCAGTCATAAACCTATACATAGACTGAGTAGTGAAAGTTTTAGATTTGTCCAGTACCCATACCACCTCATCTCTCCCATGAGTGAGCTCCTGATCGACAAGCTTAGTAACAAGTTCATCCCAAACCTGAAAATCAGCAATCGTCAGGGGGCGCTTGAGGTCGATATGCCACTCCCCTTCCTCATAATAATCTACAACTCTGGCATTTTTGTCCATGCATATGTCAAAGAATCTGGGATATACTAATTTTAGGGGCACATCCCCCCACCAGGTATCTTTCCAAAAGAGGGTACCTTCCCCGTCCCTAACTTTATTAATAGCACCCCATTTGAATAGGTGTTTAACCTTGTGCAACCCTTTCCAAAATTGAGACGCATCTCTATCCGATGACAGGAAAAAATTTCCTTTGGTCATGTATTTTCCTTTGATAAGTTTGAACCAAGTATCATTAGACCCCTGAACAATTTTCCATATCCATTTTACCAGCAAACATTCATTCATCAATCTGCTATCAAGGATGCCAAGACCACCTTGGTCTTTTGGCCTAGTTACCATCTCCCATTTGGCCATGTGATAGCATTTTTTCTTTTCAGCTCCTTGCCAAAAGAAGTTAGATCTAATAGAATTCATTTTATAATGAAACTCTTTAGGGAGAAGATAAAAACCCATGCAATACATAGGTAGACTACTGAGACAGGAGTTAGTTAGAATTAATCTCCCACCAGAAGAGAGGTGCTTGCCCTTCCATGGGTCTAGCCTTTTCCTCATTTTCTCCAAAATAGGCTCCGAGATTACTGAGTTAATGTTATGATCAGAGATAGATATACCTAGATATTTC
Organism: Zea mays; assembly: GCF_902167145.1. Classification (NCBI taxonomy): domain Eukaryota; kingdom Viridiplantae; phylum Streptophyta; class Magnoliopsida; order Poales; family Poaceae; genus Zea; species Zea mays. The sequence continues at coordinate 228,322,930 of NC_050099.1, read as the reverse complement.
ATCGGCAAGGATCCCAGGGAACAGTTAAGCATATTGGCCATCTCTTTTTCCTCCTGGTCATCAGCTCCAAACACAAAGACCTCGCTTTTATGGAAATTTATTTTCAGCCCTGATAACCATTCAAAGCAATACAAAATTAATTTCAGATTTAAAATTGTTTTTTTTGACCCATCAATCATAATCACTGTGTCATCTGTGTATTGTATATGTGAAATACCTCCTGGTAGAACATCGTTCAAAACTCCAGAGATGTGCCCTTTGGCAATCCCTACATCCAACAGCACACTAAGAGCATCAGCCACCAAATTGAAAAGTAAAGGGGAGAGAGGGTCGCCCTGCCTAAGACCCCTAAAAGTCTTAAAATATTTACTCCTCTCACCATTAATGTTCACACACACTTTCCCATTCTCCATTGTTCTCATAACCATATTGGTCCATCTGTCCGGGAACTTCTTCAATTTTAAGACCTCAGCTAAAAAATTCCATCTAACCTTATCATAGGCTTTCTCAAAATCAATCTTCAGAATCAGACCTCTCTGTTTTTTTAATTTCAAATCATGAATTACCTCATGAAGTATCACTACTCCTTCAAGAATGTTTCTGTTTTTTATGAAGCCTGTTTGATTGCCCCCAACAGCCACCTTGGCTACCTGGGCAAGCCTACTAGAAAGGACTTTGGTGAAAATTTTGAAATCAACGTTAAGAAGACAAATTGGACGATATTGCTTAATCGAGGTGGCATCTTTAATTTTTGGAGCCAAGGAGATGACCCCATAATTCAGCCTCTGAATATCTAAATTTCCTCCATGGAAATCTCTAAACATTTTCATAAGATCTCCTTTGATTATATGCCAAAAGTTTTTGAAGAAGGCCACTCCAAACCCATTTGGACCCGGGGCAGAGTCAACATGCATAAGGTCAATCACCTGTTTTATCTCCTCTTCATCAAAAGGCTTAATCAGGTGAATGGCCTCCTCAATTGATAATTCACTTCTACCTTCCCAGAAATTCTCGCGTAACTTCATCGCACAAGGAGTAGATGGTCCAAAAAGCTGTTTATAAAAATCAACCACGTGATTGCTAATATCTTTCTGGTCCACCAAGGTACAAGAATCTGCCACCAACTGTAGAATATTATTTTTCCTCCTCCTACCGTTAGCAAACAGGTGGAAAAAACTAGAATTAGAGTCACCTTTGAGAATCCAGTTTTTTCCGGCCCGTTGTTGCCAATACACTTCTTCCATATGATACACATGCTCTAATTCTTTCTCAACTCTATATCTTTCGTTCCAATTTTGGGGAAGATTGTCCTTCATAACCAAACCATCATCCAAGCTTTTTAGTTTTAATAACAGATCTTGTTTAATCTTATTTTGATCACCTCTTTTTTGTCTGTTCCACCCTCTTAAGAATCTTCTGATAGAAACCAGGCTCCCATGCCACCCATCCATCGAGTAGGAACCTTCAGGCCTACGATCCTTAAGATCAGTCCATTTTTGCGAAATCAAAGCCCTGAAGTCTTGTTGGAGAAGCCAGTTATTCTCAAAGAAAAAATAATGAGATTTATTAGGATTATTCTCACCAGAGTCAAGCACAATAGGACAATGATCAGACCCCACTCTAGTTAATCCTTTAGAAAAGCAAAGAGGGAATCTCTCCTCCCACTCAGTAGAAACAAGGAACCTGTCCAACTTAACTAGCACCGGATTAACTTGATTATTAGTCCAAGTATACTGAGGGCCCCCCTGGCAATTTCTCGAAGCTTGTAGAGATTAATAAATTCATTGAACATGTTCATGAGGCTCTGATCGATATTATGGGAATTCTTCTCTTGCCTATTCCTTATTAAATTAAAATCACCCCCAACACCACAGGAAGGGTCTCCCTTTCGCATATCTCCGACAGCTCTTGTAGAAAACTAGCAGACTGGTGGTGCTGAGCAGGCCCGTAAACACACAACACCACCCAACGGTAATTGCTGAATTTGTTTCTGACCGTAGCCTTAATAGCAAAATTGAAGTTTTCCCAATTTTCCACCTCGAGAGAGTCTTCCTTGACCCCTAGTAAAATACCACCAGAATGACCTCTCGCGGGAATCCAATTCCATTGGAAACAACAATTAGAGGAGATCCAGTTAAGCTCTCTAACCGAAAATTCTTGCTTAATGGTTTCTTGGATCCCAATTATGTCCACTTTTTCTTGAGTCAGAAATTCCCTAAGTTGATTGATTCTCCCTAACTGACCCATTCCCCTAATATTCCAACTAAGAAATTTCATTTATCCTTTTTTAGACTGTTTCCCAGGTCTCCCTTTCTTTTTATTTTTCTCGGGTTCAGCCCCCCCTGGGCCTTCCTGGGAAATTAAAGGAGCCTCCAATCTCTCTTTATTTGTTATAGCCTCCATGGCTAATTCTTGCAGGTCCTCTTCAGTTTGAGGGGCATTTTTACTGTTAATTTTATCCACATACTTGTTATAGTTAGCTTCAGCTATAGTGGCTCTAACCCGCTCTTCAGCTTTGAACAAATCTATTTGATTGTCATAATTTTCTAGAACAATGCCTATATCTTTCATAACAGTAGACAGGTTTTCATTAGATTCATTATTCAGAATGAGAAAAGGATTTGGACGTGAAGTACCTTGTAGCTGATTTTTCTCACGAGCTCTTTTGGTGGCTTTCTCAAGTATGGGAATTCCATCTCTGGCAATTCTCGAGCTGGCTCTTGTAGCTATCACTGGAAAGTTCCTTCTACTTTTTTTCTTCCCTTTCTTGCTTAGTGCCTTCTCCCATTCATGTTCACCATCTTCTTCTGTGTGATAAAGCTCAACTTGCTCCATTATGTTCCCATGCCAATCTTCCTCATTGTCCTCTATTGGAAAGTCATCGAGCATGAGCTTCAAATCCTGATCCTTTTTCTCCTGGTTAGCAAGCTGAAGGTTAATTCTTCCCCCAAAATGATTCATACCATCCAGCCCAATACTGTTTCTGTTGACCCGACTGTTTGTAAGTGTATTAATCTCTTTGTTTGAGCAGAAAGTCTGATCATCCACTCTCTGTTTCATCATTTCAATCTGAGATTTCTCAGGAGCCACCTTGGCCCGATCATCCACCGAACCTTCATTATCCAGCACATCCGAAAGTTGACTATCAGAGATGATTTTTTGTTCTATTTCCTTATTAAGCATCAAGACTTCAGATGAGTTCACCGTATCAGTGTGGTCTTCAACTTTTTTTAGATCGGATGAAAAGAATCCTTTTGTGGGATGAAACGCCGCAATGGGTATCTCATCATAAATCTCTTGCAGTGTCCCCTCCACCCCAGCATCTTCCTCCATATCCTCCTGAGATTCTCCAAAACTAGAATCTTGATTTTTCTCTAACTCCTTCCCTTTCCTCTCAAATTTCCCCCCTTTTTCTCATCATTCCTCCCAGGTCTGTTCCTGTCTTTATCTTGATCTTTATCATCTTGTTTTCTAGATCCACTCGTCCCTGACAAGTAAGGAGATCGAGTGCGAACTCCCTCAGCCACAACCTTCAGTTCATATCCCACTTTGTTGAAGAAGACTTCAATGAAACCTTTAATTCGAGAGGGGTCCCGACAATCCACTTTGACTCTAGCTGGTCCCTCCTTGATAATACTTAGCTCATCGACCACCACTGGCTTACCCACTAGGCTTGCTACTTCTCTTATAATCCCCTCCTCGCGCGCAATGTCCGGCAGGTTGTAAATTTTGATCCAAACACACTGAAGCACCGATGAAGCCATCAGATCTGAGTTGGCTTTGGTAACTTGAACTCTGTAACTGTATAAAGGCAACTCAAGACTGCTCAGTTTAGCATATGATTCCAGCGAGCTTTTGTCCGGAAAGGAGGCACTAAAATCATGTTTGTCCATCCTCCTAACCCTGAAATCCCAGTTAGCTTACACCAGATTTTAAGCTCTCTGTCCAATTTCTCTTCTGTGGGTTCCCCCTCAAGAATGTGAATAACAGCATTCAACATATTCACCTGCACTTTTTTCTCAGGAATATCAAAACCAAAGAAGCCCTGCTCCGGAATTCCAAATCCAAACAACCTAAGTTTCTTGTTATTTTGGCATTCCGCCGCCATATGCCCAGACTCTTTACATTTGTAGCATAGAGGGTCATTCGGGCAGTCAGCTTGATGGTGTCCAGATTGAGAGCAACGGAAGCATCTAATCTCCTTGACCAGACCTTCCTGGATTTTAGAATCCCTGCCCTGCTGCATGCAAACTCCAAAACCAGAAGGTCTTCCCCTCTCTGAACATGGCTGAGAGCCTTGTTCCCTATCACGATTTTCTTGGTTTTTGCTTCCCCTACCCCCTGTCTCATTCCTATCAACAGAGCGAAAACCCCCAAAGCCACCCCTAGCTGGCACAAAATTCCCACGCCCTCTCCAGAAACCACCCCTCCGAGGAATTTTGTTACCTGTAAAGCTTCCTTGACGATGATGCCCCACATCTTGCTGATCCTGCTCAGTGTGTTCCCCTGGGGCCCTCTGGAGCTTGGATCGTAGGTCTTCCTCCCTGCTGAACTCCGAATCCAGTAAGTCATCCTCTTCCATCCAATCCTTTGGGGGTCGCTTCCAGCTATTTCCCCCCGATTCTCTTCTCCACGCCATCCTTCCCTCCTTAACCACCTGAGAAAAGGATCGCACAAATGGCGTCGGTGGCTCAACTCTCTTGATACGTCTAGCCCTTTGCCCTAGCCGGCGAACCTCTTCTGGTCTTGCCTGGTATCCTTTACCTGAGAGAATGTTGGACCTGGGCACCCATAACCATTTCGGGTTAATGGGCCTCCAGGAATGTCTGAACACCTGGGCCAGGGAGAGGCCCAAACAACCTTGCTTCTCCTTCCCAACTTCCAAACGACCATCCCTGGTGGTAGAACCGACTTCCATCTTGGAAATCGCAAGGCCATGTTGAGCATCCTTGCATGAATGGCCTATATCAGTTTTTGGCTTTGCCATCATTCTCACCCTTGAGAATGTGAAATCCAAATCGTCATCAACCTTGTCATCTTCAGGCCCAAACTCCATCTCCCAACCCCTAACGGCAGCCACCGCGACCCAGCTCCAAGGACCCCTCAGCAGCGCCCAAGGAGACAACGTACCCCAAAACTTACCAATGGGAGGGTCCTATTGCGCAGCATGCTGAAGACCCCAGGGAGAAAAGGCAGAGCGCTACCCACCCACAGTTATGTCAGCAGCGACGCCCAATCCCCCTCGACCTCGCCGTCTTCCTTGTTCGCCCAAGCGGCTATGGCAAATGGGGGCGGAAGCCGCTGGGGGAAGCGACAACGACGAGCAGTGGGCGGCAGGAGCGAGCCCACCGAACAGCGCGGGAACGGACGGGAACGGGAGACGTCGGGGGGGGGGGAGCGGTAGGAGGTGGGGCAGAGCGCAGACGGGGAGAAGCACGGGTGAGAGTCTGGGAGACCGAACCTCGACGGAGCGCGGGTGCTTTCGCAACGGCGCCGGCGTCGCTGAGCTCGACGATGGCGTCGCCTTGGTTTCGCCTTCACTCGCCCAGTCGCCAAGTTAGAAACTAGGATTAGGACGGCGTGTGCTTGCGGGTATCAGTTCAGGATGCCATTGGCGAGAAGGTAATAGCTCCAGCTCTCTTTGAAAGTCGTATACAAAAGAGTCCTGTTTTTAACTCTTGCCATTGTCCTGGATTCTGAATTTCCTAGGTGCTGGAGGCAAGTTCTGTGGAGGATTTGATATCAACGTTTTCACAAAGGTTCATCAGACTGGTAATGGAGTGCCTTTCAATTGTGCTGTTGTTAGCTCTATGCTAGACTTTCCACTTACGGGGAGCTGTTTGCCTGTTCCTTTGCTTATACGTGCATCATTGGTACAGGGGATGTATCACTTATGCCGGACGTATCCGTCGAGCTTGTGTCAAACATGATGGAAGGTACTTTTTTGCTACGTCACTTGCATGTCACTATATCTTTTTACATATGCTTTTTGTTTCTATCAATATCACAATTCCTGGACCTTTTTTTGCAGAGGGAAAAAAACCTTCTGTTGCAGCCATTCAAGGTCTTGCATTGGGTGGTGGCCTAGAGTTGACTATGGTATGCCATTTCTGCCAGATGTTGTCAGCTGCTTGTTAAGCTTGCAGCTGAACCTAGTCTAAATCCATTGCATCCATAAATGACATGTTCAGGGTTGTCATGCTCGGATATCTACTCCTGAAGCTCAACTTGGATTGCCAGAGCTAACCCTTGGCATCATCCCTGGATTTGGAGGTATGGATATATCTGTTCCTGAACAGAGAACTATTTCTACAGTTACCTTGCTTTGTATTGTATTATATCATGTATTGGATCTAACTGTGTTCACTAATTATCTAGGTACCCAGCGTTTGCCGAGGCTTGTAGGTCTACCCAAAGCAATTGAAATGATGCTGGTGAGTAATTTAGTTCGTTTGTTTCTTGCATAAGTGAATTCTTCCTTTAAATTGGTAAAAACTCATTAACTAAACTCTACAGTTTTTCCCCATGAAATCAACCTTGCTTTCAGTATATTATTTTAGGCTACAAGTAATTGTAAGCTACTCAATTTTTTGGATGATGTCTATGTGGATGGGGAAGTGGGTCCAGGAGTTGAATTAATATGATGTCCATGGTAGGAAAGGGGTGACATGATCAGTAACAGTTTAGCCAATGGCAGAACTGGGCGGATGGGAGACAGGCTTAAGGGGAAGATGTCTGAAGGGGATATTTTAGTGGGTACTTTTCCATAAGCATGTGCTTATTTCAGAACAATATATAATAGTTCACCTTCACTATTACAAACACCCTGTGATATTTCCTTGTTTCTGAACATATAATCATGTGAACTTTTGGGCCAAATGTTGATAATTTTCCATACCTGAAACTAGGCAATGTTAAATTTTCAACACTGAGTAGTGCAGCCACGTCTTGTTTGTTTAATTTTTTTGGCATATTGAATTTATATTTGACTGCTTAATCTGATATCAAGCAATGAACAAATTCAGGAAAAAGAGAGATCATAGATATGAATCTTTGCTTAAATCTTTAATGTGTTTATTTATTTCTATTATAGACTTCATCTAATTCAAGAGAACCCAATCAGTAGGCATCTAGTTACTTACTTTGTGAACTGTGGATGTAAGGACCTGTCTGGAAACAAGTTCCATTTTTAGTTAATTACTGTAATGATCTAGCATCTGATGTTTCAGTCTTCTGTATTGGACATCTGGTATGACTTTTACAGCAAAGTAAGTTCATTACGGCAAAGGAAGGGAAGGAACGTGGTTTGATTGATGCCCTTTGCTCTCCTGATGAATTGATAAAGACATCACGTCTTTGGGCTCTGGAAATTGCTAATTGCCGTAAACCTTGGATGAGGTCTCTTGGCAGAACAGATAGGCTTGGACCACTCTCTGAAGCTCGTGCTGTGTTAAATGCAGCAAGACAGCAAGCAATGAAGATCGCACCAAACATGCCACAAAACCAGGCCTGCCTGGATGTGATGGAGGAAGGCATATTATGTGGAGGCCAAGCTGGTGTTTTGAAGGTATGTCTCTGTAACTGTCCCCTTCCAATACGAAATTGAGGTGAAACTATCTACTATTTTCAACTTCTCTTAGTTATCTAGCTCGGCATCTTATTTCTCAGGAATTTCCATAGGCTATGTAAAACACGTAAGGGTTTGTTTGGATTGGAGGGGATTGAGGGGGAAATGAACTAATTTCCCCCTCAACCCTCTCAATCCCCTTCTAACCAAACAAGCCCTAAATGTATATATATGAAATAATCCTGCAATGTAGATGCTATCTTAGCGCTATTTTGGCATTTGTGCTGGGATCAATGCTCTCTGACAATAACTAGTAAACACCTCACAATAGTGGCTGGTACATTCTTGTTTCTTGCTTTTTACTATATAGCCTATTCACATGTTTACTTAACAGACACCAATAAATGCAGGAGGCCATGGTTTTCAAGGAGCTGGTGATAGCACCAACATCAAAGGCTCTTGTCCATGTTTTCTTTGCACAACGTTCCACGACAAAGGTTGTGTTCCAGTGTAGTTTACCTTTCTTTTATGATTTACCATCAAATTTCCATCCAGTCCTTGAATACATTTAAACCTTAGATGTATCACCCTTTCTTTTTAATTATTTAGAAATGATCTGATGTTTATATGCAGAATCTGTTCATTTGTATTATAGTAACATGACTGGATTTCTTCAAATAGAAAAAAACATAAAAAAATGTAGATGAAGTCAAGTTCAGTGAAGCTAAATTGCTGCAGTGACTTATGCTGCTGATTATGTATAGGTGCCAGGTGTAACTGATGTTCAACTGAAACCAAGGCCAATTAGAAAAGTTGCTGTTATTGGTGGTGGTCTGATGGGATCTGGAATTGCCACATCACTTCTTGTTAGCAACATTTCTGTTGTGCTCAAGGAAGTAAACCCTCAGTTTCTGCAAAGGGGAGAGAAAACAATAGCAGGTCAATCTCTTTATACAGCTGCTGCATTTCTTGAGAAAATGTTCTTCTCCATGTGCTTGAGCTTTAGAATTGTCTTTAAAGTTAAATTTATAAGTTACCTTACTAGTAAATCTAACTATCTTTGTAAAGGTAATCTTGAGGGCCTGGTCAAAAGAGGTTCACTAACAAAGGATAGGATGCACAAGGCCATGGCCCTTCTCAAGGGTGCTTTGGATTATTCAGATTTCAAGGATGTTGATATGGTTATTGAGGTTAGTGTTCATATGTTTTTTTAAATCTGTTGTGATTGAACTACATTTTGTGTTCATGAATCTCATGAGAACTCTATTAAGTTACATAATTCATGTGTACATGCTCATAGAATATTTGGTTGCTAGGTTGTTGTGACTCATTCCTCTCTTGTAGGCTGTTATCGAGAAGATTCCTTTGAAGCAATCAATATTTGCTGACATTGAGAAAATCTGTCCAAAACATTGCATACTTGCAACAAACACATCCACCATTGATTTGAATGTTGTTGGCAAGAAGACAAATTCTCAAGATAGAATTATAGGGGCTCACTTTTTCAGGTTTGTGAATTCTGATTACTGGATTTGTGAAATATCTTGAATACTAGCGGTGCAAAAGCTAAAAACATCTGGAGTAGAGTATGCTTATGGATTAACACATTTGTTAAAATAAAAAACCATTTACTGCATTTTTCCAGTTGAACTACGGATTTCTGACATCCACAGGTTGCTAATGCTATTATATTGTGTTATTTTCAGCCCTGCTCATATTATGCCCTTGCTTGAAATTGTTCGGACGGAGAAGACATCACCACAAGCTATCCTTGATCTCATCACCATTGGGAAGATAATAAAGAAAGTCCCTATTGTGGTCGGCAACTGCACAGGATTTGCAGTCAACCTTACATTTTTTCCTTACACACAGGGTTCTCATCTTCTAGTTAGTCTTGGTATTGATGTTTTCAGAATTGATCGAGTAATAAGCACCTTTGGCATGCCAATGGGACCTTTTCAGTAAGTGATTTGGCTCTGTTTCCTAACATTTGTTTGTAGTATTAAATGACCATTATAATTGTTCATCTTGAAAAGGAATTAAATTGTACAAAATTACGGAGGAAGTGCAATTCATACAAAGGTTAATGAAACTATCCTTATGAAGTCGTACCACATTTTTTACTAATGGCAATGTACATGCACAATGTTAGAAAATAAACTGGCATTCTGCCAACACTTGGGCAGGCTTCTGAACCATTTTAGATAGTGCTATTCTTGGACTTGAACCATTGTGAATGTATTCAGTACTAGATTATCGGTCCAAATTATCTTCCTTTTGCAGATGGGAATCAAGCATTTACCTGGACAAAGAATAAAAAACTCGGCCGGGGAGGGAAAGACCGCCCTCCCGGTATTCCATATAAGAAGAGACCGAAACAATGGCCCGGCCGAGAAAATCCCCGAACCCTGGCCCCCCATCACTAACGGGCCGGCGTCAACTGTCCACTCTGCAACGGCCCAACCGGAGGGTGGCGCACAGGACATCGCAACCTAAGAGTGGATGGGGCACAGCGAGGGGATTTTTTTAACCAAGTCTGAAAATTCGCTCCCGATAGGAATGGAACCCAGGATTTGGAGGTGCTACTCGGAAGTCCTTAACCGCTAGGCTAGAGGCCCTTTCGCTGGACAAAGAATAATGCGACATCTTTAGTTTGCTGTGTTGTGCCTTAGCTAACTCGTTAAAATGAGCAATGCAGACCTGAGGCACCGTTGATTCTTAAATGGCTATTGTTGATTGACTGTTCTAAATTTTACTTCCATGATTCTTGTGAGTTCTTAAATTTGGCATTTTTTCCTTGCTTCCCTGTAGACTCCAAGATGTGGCTGGGTATGGAGTTGCCTTGGCAGTAAAGGATATCTACGCTGATGCCTTTGGAGAAAGAAATTTGGACTCTGACCTTGTGGATTTGATGGTAAAGGATGGACGACAAGGTAAACTTCTTAACATTTGCTTGTTTCATAATTTGATCTTCTCTTATATGATGGCTAATTTGATCCTCTTATATAATGGCACAAACCAGTTAATAGATGAATGCACATTTTATATATTTCTCGAGAAGTGAAATTTCCAAATTACTGTTTTTCAGGAAAGGTGAACGGCAAAGGTTACTACATTTATGAGAAGGGTGGGAAGCCAAAGCCAGATCCTAGTGTTAAGCATGTTATCGAGGAGTACCGAAAGCACGCAAACACAATGCCTGGTGGAAAGGTACTGTTTTCTCACGCCTGTCTTGATACATGGCCTGTGCATTTTTATTAGAATTTTTATTCTATTCCTGTTGAGTAAGATCCTTATTCGACCAAATTATATTTCTTGCAGCCTGTTACTTTAACGGATCAAGATATTTTGGAGATGATTTTCTTCCCAGTTGTGAATGAGGCATGCAGGGTTATGGATGAAAATGTTGTAATTCGAGCTTCTGATCTTGATATTGCTTCTGTTCTTGGAATGGGCTTTCCTAAATACAGGTAAGAATTACTTGAAGTTTTAACTGTATTTAAATGCTTATGTAGTTACTTCTGTACAAAATGATTTTTTTTTTACTTTCTTCCACTTAACTCGCAGTTTTCCATCCCTGGCACGTTCATTTTTGCACAAGTTTGCTGAATGAATTTACAATTTTAATCCATGAATCCCAAATCTCACTAAAACCACAGGTTGTGATGATACTCCTGGAAGAACACTTAATAGATCATATAGACAAAACGCAATGGGTGTGATTTGCAATTTATGGAAATAAATTTAAATGGCATGTCTTCAAATTTAGCACCTTGCTAATGTACTCATACAACAAATGTACCTACTCTAATAATTATACAGGCTAACCTCTCATCCTATGATTGTGTTGCATATAGTATCTAACATGTGTATAGTTGTCTAATTATCGATCTGGTTCCTCATTGTTTGAAATGTCCAAGACTACTGTATGCTTGACTTGTATGTAGTTCTGCAGAGAGTTCTACTTAATATTGAACTGAATTCTATCTTTACGTCGTGCAAGTATTGGCAGCCCTTAGTGTCAATACAAGCTAAACCTCTTCTAATGCAATGATCATTGTCCTCCCATTTACCATTTGTGTATTTCTATGTTGTATTGTTTATGGATTTAAGGAGGTGTGGTGCCTATTCTGAGTATTTATTTGAACTTACAAAAAAAATGCAGGGGTGGTCTTGTCTTCTGGGCTGACACTGTTGGAGCACCTTACATACATTCTAAGCTAAGCAAGTGGGCTGAAATTTATGGCCCCTTCTTCAAACCATCATCATATTTGGAACAGCGAGCTAAGAGTGGTGTACCATTGGTAAGCTCTCATTGTCACTCAGCATCCTCATGAGTTGGGTGATGCACATAGATATTCCATTCTGATATAGATGCGAATTTACCTTTGGTCTTGTGCTAATCATCTATCATAATACAATTACCGATTCGTCTAGACTACTGCTGTTGCTGCAGAAAACAGTGTGACGCTATATGTCAAATCATGGAGCAGGCTGTTCGTCATGCTAACCGTTTTTATATTCTCCGCAGAGCGCACCAGGAGCTTCGCAGCAAGGTTCGGCGAGGTCACGCATGTGAGGTGCTGTCCAGCATTGAGCAGAATAATGCAGAATACTTGCGGGATGAGCCATTGACGGCTGCTTCGCTGATCAAAACACCTCCGTGAACACAAACATGAGGCACAGAAGAAATGATGAAAAATAAAGGGATTGTAACAGTTTTGGTGCCTTTGACTGTAACTGGCAGAGTTTCTGGGGACAGAGTGGCATGGATTAATTGCACCTGATCACTCTGTATGTCGCTGTCATGTGTGCAATGTTCAATACGTACGTAATAAAGAATGGAAATATATGCCGCAATCAGTGCGTCGTCTTCTCGAGTTAATCGCTTGCGCCAACCAAGACGGCCGCGCGTCGTGATCCAGCGAACAAGGAGTCAGGACGGCCGGGCCATGGCGGCGGGGACAATGACGCGCACACGGCGTGCCGCTCATCACCATGTCCCATCGTGCTCCCGGAGGACTCCAATGCAATCTTCGCTGGGTTATGGGAGAAGTACGGTGAGGCCATGGCCCACGACGATGTCAAGGCCTCCCCTCATTCCTCCATTCTGCAGCGGGGATGACGGTCTGTAAGAACACTGATCTAGGTGGGGCTGTACGCCGCTCCCGGCATACGTCTCTTCTTACGGACCACTGGATTACAACTAATATCTAGAACCTTACACAGCGTCACCGCCAGAAATCTGAGCGCAGCCGACCATCTGTTCTCCACACACCCTTAGGTCTTGTTCGGTTATTCCCATTATACATGGATTGGAAAAAATTTAGAAAAACTTTGACTTGCTTGGGATTTAAACCCACTCAATCTCACTCAATCCACATGGATTGAGAGCTAACCGAACAAGCCCTTACGGGGTCCACTCCACCTCCTTAACCCCTCTTCCAAGGTTCACGAGAATAAAACAAAAACAAAGTTGTAGCCACCTAGTGGGTCCATTACGGCCCACTACTCTTGGATTGGACTTCACACTACGACTAGGCTTGCCTTCTTCCTCTGACTCTTTCGAATCCTTGACATTCTTCCCCTTTTGAGAGATGGCTTGTCCCCAAGCCGCTATCCGTGGAAATCGCGCGACGGTGATTGCCTCATCTTCTTAGGTTGCTAGTTTTTCCAGTTATGAGGTCCACTTGATCAACACTTGTGGAATCACTCCTTTCTGTGTAGAGAGCTCTCGACGCCGCAAAATTTTCTCGTGCTGTTGTGAAGGGTTAGGCACAGGAGGTAAAGCTAAACTGTAACACCCTTAATTTGGGGTATAAATTTTTTCTCTAAATGCCTACCAAATTCAGGTTTTACCCTTTCTCTCTCTAGTCTCTCTCTCTTCCTTTTGAGTAGGATTAGGTTAATTAAGTGAGGGATTTATTATTTATTTTGTCAAAACTTATGTGGGTCATAATTTGTTGCATCATGCTGAGCCTAAAATATTCTTTGAATTGATGCACATGTTTGAATTTGAAACTTGGTTTGAATTTGAATTGAAAACCGTAGAGAAAATAAAAAAAGCATTTCGAAAATCAAGGGAAAAAGAAAAACTCAATTCAGCCCAAGCCAGCCCAACTCGGCCCAGTCAGGCGGCGCGCGCGCCCGCGTCATCTGACAGGTGGACCCCATCTGCCAGCGACCGCCTGCGTCCGCGCACGCGCTCTCTCTCCCTCTCCCCCCTCCCGCTGCCCAGTGGACCCGACCTGTCGGCGCTGACCCGTCCGCACTCGTGGCCGCTCTCACTCGCTGCTCGGTGGGACCTTCCTGTCAGCGCTAACGGCACACGTTTGCCGCTCACCCTCGCTGGTCCGCGGACCCCGCCTGTTAGCCACTCCCCTCCTTAACCTTCCGCCCACGCTCTCCGTCGTGGACGCGCCCACGACCGCACGTTTTTTCGGCCACGACCCCCGCGCCCGAGCCCTTTTCTGCAGCCCACGCCCACGCACTCACTCCCCTCGCCCAGTTGTGCCCTCAGCTAAACTCCCTCGCTCTCTCTCTCTCGCTCTGCGCCCGCGCCCGTGGAACTCCACCGAAGGTTCGTCGCCGTTCCGTGGCCGTCGTCGAGCGTCAGCCGCGTCCGTTGCCTCGGTGAGCTCCGCCCCTTCGCTAGCAACGCGGGACACCTCCCGGTTTGCCCCCAGCCTCTCTAATTCACCCGGTCCACGATTACTGGCGTTCTCCCCATGTAGCCAAAGCCCGCCGCCGTCAACCTGAGGCGTCCTTGCGTCCCCGCCATTGCCCCGGTGCTCCAGAGTTTCCTCTTGAGGTGAGCAACCTCCCCGTGCCCCTATTTCTCCGTTTGTTGCCTTGGTCTTCGCGCGATTGCTCATCGGAGCAACTGCGCGCCGCCGTTTCGCTACTCCGGCGCGTTCTGTACCCTCTGGTGCCCCCGCGCCGGCGTTGTGCCCACAGTTGAGTCCGCCGTGTCACCCTGAGTGCGCTCGAGTCTTTCCCCAATCCCCTAGAGCTTTGCTGTGGCCGTGCCCTCGCCTCTGGCAAGACCTCGCCGCAGAGACGAGCGGTGCCGCCGCACTTAAGACCGGCCGCCCTGACCGCGCTGGCCGTTGGATCCCGGATGTCCATCCGAGATCAGGCAGGCTAGGTTTAAATAGAACCGATCTAATCTCAGTCGCCTGATGTAGATATGGCCGCTCAGATCTCCCCCTCACCCACGCCCCTATCGCTGGGCCCGGTCTGTTAGTCCTACCTTAGGCCGCTGACGCCCCGAGCCCACCTGTCAGCGCTCGTCGCGCGCCCGCGCACTCGCGCTCGGATCTATTCTTGGTCGTTGATCTGAGATCCGATGGCCGAGAGAGCCCGATACCCCTTCGCGTGGTAAAATTGTTAAAGAGACCCCCGGTTTGTTTGAAATCAACCCACCGTCCCTAGTTTTCACGCGCAGGCCCCTGTAATCTTGCAGATTGAACCCTAGACTTTTGTTTAATCACAGATTTAGGCCTAATTTTGTATTTTAAACTTCAAAACTTGCTTATTTCATATCTTTTGCATATGAAATCCAAATTGAGTGATTCAAATTGCAAAATGTTCATAGAATTATTATCTGTTCAAATGAATTAGGATCATTCACTGTTTGTGCATTCTAATTTTATGCCTAGGCTATAGGTTAGTTTATGTGATAATTTATTTGTTTATTAAGATAAATAAAAAGGAAACCCTAGTGGTAATTGGATGTTAATCTTGTGAGATTAATAATATGTAATGTATGGATTTATCCTTGGTATAACTCTTATGTCTCACTAAAATAAGGGAATTAGATTATGTAATCATGGAGATAGACAACACTTAGAGAATAACAAACTACTAAATGTGATTAGTTCACCCTATAACCTAAACTCCTTTTTGAGTTTATACTTTTTCTTTTGATATGTGTTCAATTGTTTGTACATGAGTGGTGTGTTGTTCATTTGTCATTATCCAAATGTATTGAATGCATGATCGCTTTATTTAGATGACGAGCAGCCCGTGGTTCCTGAGTGTGTTGCCGAAGATCTTCCTGAGCAACAACCTGGTGAAGGCAAGTGTCCTCTGACCTATTATGTCCTACTTACTTTATAATTCACCGCCCCACATTACATTATTGAAACATAAGGATCGACTAGTCTGTATTTACCTTATCCTTGTTTCCCTTTTTGGGTTATCATGGTTTGCTTTATGCTATTGCTTTAACTTAATCAATGGACATGATGTGAATATTTATGATACGATGATGTTATCCCGATGATGATCTTGTGATATTTTAGGGGACTCAGGCCATTTTCCTGAGTACCTCTCCGTAAGGACCTGTTCGTTGAGTGACCACCCAGGATAACAGTGCAACCATGAGGGTGGAATGAGACACCCTTAGCTGAATAATTAGATGAACCTGGGGGTGTAGTTGTCTTTGTCGGAGGGCCACCAATGGGGGTCGGGGCGTAGTGCTCGCTCTGCCAAGGGGGGTGCAGAGGTTCATTCGATTTGGTTTTGTTAGTCACCCACCTTGGGGAGGTATACTGCGTTTGTACGACTGGCGAAACCTAACGAGCAGCTATGCACTAGGGGAGTCTTTGTAAAGTCTACGTAGTGAGACCCTACCAGGTAACCTTGGTAGTGATCAATGGGGAGTCATGATCTCCGGGTAGAATGGGAATCACGACCCGTGGGTAAAGTGTGCAACCTCGGCAGAGTGTTAGAAACTGGTATATCAGCCGAGCTCACGGTTAAGAGCAGCTTTGGGATCCTCTTTGATTAGAAGAACTTTGGATACTTTTATGATGACGTTTAATGATGATGGTTATAATTATGATCTCTAGTATTTCCTCTTGGAGGGAGTACATTTGGGTAATAACTGGGTTCATTACTAAAATTTGGCTCTACCATTAGTAATAAATACTTGACCAACTAAAAGCAAGTGCTTAACCTTAACTCCACATACAGCTAGTCCACTTTAGCCAAACGGGACATTTGCTGAGTACGTTGATGTGTACTCACCCTTGCTTTAAAAACCACCCCACCCCAGGTTGTCCCCATTGTATTCAGTGCTCAAGAGGAGATGTTGACAACATGGAGGACTTTGAGGAGTTCTAGGACTACGACGAGTTCTAGTTATGTTAGTGGCAAACCCCCCAGCCAGCTGCCTGTGAAGGCCTTATCAGCTACGTTTCGTATTCCGCACTTTGATAATGTTAATGACTATGTTATAGACTCTATGGATGTCTTGGACATCTTGATGTAATAAAATACATTTCCGCTATTTACTTTGAGCAATGTGTGATGATGTCCAATTATGTAATCGCTATGTACGTGAGTTTCATATCCTGGCACGCACATGTTTCACATTCGTTTTTTCTTCCAAAACCGGGTGTGACATATACTCACCTGAACATTAGAACCTAGTGCTTTCTTAAGGAGCGACATGTGGAAGATGTTAGGATTTATGGGCTAGGCCCAAATTGAGAAAATCAAATAAATACCAGGAAATCTCAAAAGCCCATATAAGTGGATGGCTAGGGAATAGGTGGAACCAATAGCACCATATTGCTAGTTCTAGTGGAGTAGAGCTAGCTTAAATATGGAAGCCACACTCACTCACCAAGTCATGGATGAGAGGAGAGAGTGTGGAGAGCCACACGCGCGCGCGCGCTCGCTCGCCTCGCTTGGCCGGACCGGGGTGAAGGGCGCGGGCACACGACATGCGCGTGAATGGTCCGCCGAAATCCGGCCCCTCGCCTTGCGAGGGCGCGGCTTCCTTTTGCCGTTTGAATTTTTGGTTACTTGGCTGTTAAGTTTAGAATCCTAACCGATCGCTATAAAATCTAAACTAAACGCGAGATTTTCGCGGGCGGATAAGATCGAAGGTAGCTATCTGGTCGCGGACTCGGCCCTATAAAAGGCACCTGGCAGCCAGTATCCAAATCATCCCAGTTTCGCTTTCGCCTCTCTTCATAGCTGAGCCGCCTTCCAATTCCCTTCATCCCGACCGCAGACGTGCATTTGCGATCAGGAGAGCAGGTCTCCAGAACCCTTCGTCTTCTAGATCCTGCACCAGGAGAGGGCGAATAAGGTTTTTTGGGAAGCGTCTTCACGCGACTGCTCATGATCTTCTGATGTCGTCGACTTTGCTGATTTCTTCGACGTCGTCGACCCTGCTGATTCCGGCGCGTGCCATCTATCAGTATGTCTAATCAGTACGCATCATCTGATTTGGCTTTTTACTTCAGTTCTTCTGATTTGGTCATGATTTATATTCGGAATTTAATCTGGAATTTGTCTAATTATTCAACAATCCAAAAACCTTATTGTAGACAATTTCCTAGTTTTTCTATGGCTGCTTTTGCCGACGCGCTGAAGCCAGAAAAGTTCAATGGTATGCACTTTAAGAGATGGCAAGTCAAGGCCACGCTCTGGCTTACTGCTATGAATGTCTTCCATGTTAGTAAAGGCAGACCTGAGGGTCTACTGACTCCTGAACAGGAGAAAGAGTACAACCATGCCAATACTATCTTTACGGGAGCCATTTTTAGCGCCCTTGTTGACCGTCTGGTTGATGCGAAAATTCAGTACACAGACGAGAAAGAGTTGTGGGATGCACTTACTACTAAGTATGGTGCATAAAATGCTGGCAGTGACCTATATATCATGGAGAGCTTTCATGATTATAAGATGGTTGATAATCGCTCTATTGTAGAGCAAGCTCATTAAATACAGTGTATAGCCAAGGAGCTCGACCACCTTAAGATAGTCCTTCCTGACCGATTTGTGGCTGGGTGCATTATTGCAAAGTTGCCTTCTACATGGAGGAACTTCGCCACATCTCTGAAACATAAGAGACAGGAGATATCAATTGAAAATCGGATAGCGTCTCTGGATGTTGAGGAGAAAGCTCTGGCTAAGGACACGGGATCTAAAGGAGGCGAGGGCCACTCCAGCGCCAACATGGTTCAAAGGAACCACAACAAGGGCAAAGGAAAGCTAAAATCTAACAAGCCCAACAAAACTACCAACTTCAAGAAGAAGAAGAACAAGGCTGAATTGACATGTTTCACATGTGGCGAGGCGGGTCATTTTGCCAAGGATTGTCCTGATCGAGCGGATCGCCATGGCAAAAAGGGCAATTTCAACACAGTGGTCGCTAGCAATGAGGAAGACAAAGGGTACGATAATTTACCTTTCATCTTCTCAGTATTTCAATCACCTAGCTGGTGGCTTGATACTGGTGCTAATGTTCATGTGTGTTCTGACATTAACTTGTTCTCTTCTTATCAGGGCGCCCGGGATTCTTCTGTCCTAATGGGGAATGGGTCACATGCTTCTGTTCATGGCACTGGCACGGTGGATCTGAAGTTTACTTCGGGAAAGATCGTGCAGCTGAAGAACGTGCATCATGTCCCTTCTATACACAAGAATCTCGTTAGCGGAACCCTTCTATGTAGAGATGGGTTCAAGGTAGTTTTAGAGTCCAATAAATTAGTTGTGTCTAAGTCTGGACAATTTATTGGTAAAGGCTATGATTGCGGAGGCTTGTTCCGCTTTTCTCTGTTAGATTTCAATAATAAGTCTGTGAACCATATTTGCGCTAATGTTGATGATCTTGCGAGTATTTGGCATTCTCGTTTGTGTCATATTAATTTTGGCTCTATGTCTCGGCTTGCAACCATGAGTTTAATTCCGAATATCACCATAGTCAAAGGTTCTAAGTGCCATAGTTGTGTACAGTCAAAGCAACCTCGAAAGCCTCACAAGGCTGCTGAGGAGAGACACCTGGCACCTCTAGAACTCATACATTCTGATCTTTGTGAGATGAATGGTGTGTTGACAAAGGGTGGTAAGAGATACTTCATGACATTGATTGATGATGCGCCTAGATTTTGCTATGTATACTTGCTAAAAACTAAAGATGAGGCTTTAGACTACTTTAAAATCTATAAGGCTGAAGTTGAAAACCAACTAGAGAGAAAGATCAAACGTCTTAGATCAGATCGTGGTGGCGAATTCTTTCCCAAAGTCTTTGATGATTTCTATATAGAACATGGGATTATTCATGAGAGGACGCCTCCCTATTCACCCAAATCAAACGGGATTGCTGAAAGGAAAACCGTACGTTGACTGATCTGGTGAATGCCATGTTAGACACTTGTGGTTTATCTAAGGCATGGTGGGGGGAGGCAGTCCTGACTTCATGTCATGTTCTAAATAGAATTCCTATGGGAAAAGAAGAGAAAACCCCTTATGAGAAGTGGGTTGGGAGAAAACCATCACTTTCATACTTGCGCACTTGGGGGTGCATGGCGAAAGTCAATGTACCAATTAATAAAAAGCGCAAGCTTGGTCCAAGGACAGTGGATTGTGTCTTTCTTGGATATGCGTCATGTAGCATAGCATATAGATTTTTAGTAGTTAAATCTGAAGTTCCTGATGTGTATGTTGATACTATTATGGAATCACATGATGCTACTTTCTTTGAACATATATTTCCAATGAAAGACATTCATAGCAATTCTAGATACTCTTCTGAGATAACTCTTGAACATAGTACACCTATTGAGAGTTTTGAATAGCCACATGAAACTGTCCTAGAGGAGGATGACAATGATGCTCCTAAAAGGAGCAAGAGACAAAGGGTTGAAAAATCCTTTGGTGATGATTTCATTGTGTACCTTGTGGACGATACTCCTACTACCATTGCAGAAGCATTTGCATCTCTAGATGCAGATGATTGGAAAGAAGCACTTCATAATGAGATGGACTCCATTCTTTCAAATGGTACGTGGGAAGTCACTGATCGACCCTATGGATGCAAACCTGTGGGTTGTAAGTGGGTGTTTAAGAAGAAGCTCAAGCCTGATGGTACAACTGAGAAGTACAAGGCTAGGCTTGTGGCTAAAGGCTATACTCAGAAAGGAGAAGACTTCTTTGATACTTACTCACCTGTTGCTAGAATGACTACTATTCGAGTACTACTTTCCTTGGCTGCCTCGTATGGTCTCCTTGTTCATTAGATGGATGTAAAGATAGCTTTTCTTAATGGAGAGCTGGACGAGGAAATCTATATGGAACAACCTGATGGATTTGTAGTAAAGGATCAAGAAAGCAAGGTGTGCAAGTTATTGAAATCTTTGTATGGTCTGAAGCAAGCACCAAAGCAGTGGCATGAGTGAAAGGGAAATAGGCTTACACCTTTCCCTAAATTGATTTTGGTGGTTGAATTGCCCAACACAAATAATTGGACTAACTAGTTTGTTCTAGTCTATAAGTTTTACAGGTGCCAAAGGTTCACAACAAGCCAATAAAAAGACCAAAGATGGGTTCAAATAAAGAGAGCTAAAGACATCCCAAAAGGCACCCTGGTCTGGCGCACCGAACTGTCCGGTGCACAAGGGCACTCGACGCTGAACTTGCTACCTTCGGGAAAATGGGAGGCCGCTTCGCTATAATTCACCGGACTGTCCGGTGAAGCACCGGACAGTGTCCGATGTCACACCGGACTGTCCGGTGTGCCAGCAGAGCAACGGCTACTTCGCACGCAACGGTCGACTGCAACGCATTTAATGCGCGCCTGCGCGCGCAGGGGACAGAGCACGCGCAGAAGGAGCACCGGACAGTCTACATGACCTGTCCGGTGCACCACCGGACAGCCCAGAGGCCCCACCAGTCAGAGCTCCAACGGTCAGAACCTAATGGCCGGCTGACGTGGCAGGCGCACCGGACTGTCCGGTGCGCCATGCGACAGCAGCCTTCCAACGACCACTTTTGGTGGTTGGGGCTATAAATACCCCAACCACCCCACATTCAATGGCATCCAAGTTTTCCACCTTCAACACATTACAAGAGCTATAGCATTCAATTCTAGACACAACCAAAGAGATCAAATCCTCTCCCAAGTCCGGAATCACTCCAAATCAAATAGTGACTAGAGAGAGCGGCATTTGTGTTCATTTGAGCTCTTGCGCTTGGATTGCTTCTTTTCTTTCTCATTCTTTCTTGTGATCAAACTCAATTGTAACCGAGGCAAGAGACACCAATTGTGTGGTGGTCCTTGCGGGAACTTTGTGTTCCGTTTGATTGAGAAGAGAAGCTCACTCGGTCTAAGTGACCGTTTGAGAGAGAGAAAGGGTTGAAAGAGACCCAGTCTTTGTGACCACCTCAATGGGGAGTAGGTTTGCAAGAACCGAACCTCGGTAAAACAAATCCTTGTGTCTCACTCCTTATTTGCTTGCGATTTGTTTTTCGCCCTCTCACTCGGACTCGTTTATATTTCTAACGCTAACCCGGCTTGTAGTTGTGCTTAAGTTTATAAATCTCAGATTCGCCCTATTCACCCCCCTCTAGGCGACTTTCAATTGGTATCGGAGCTCGGTGCTTCATTAGAGCCTAACTGCTCGAAGTGATGTCGGGAGCATCCGCCAAGAGGGAGACCGGGACCGGCGAGAAGCCCGCCACAAGCCATGGGAAGGCTCCATCCGGGGAGTCCGCTAACAAGGTGAAGGGATCCCCTTCACACGACAAGTCGCGTCGGAGCGATGACAAGAAGAAGAAGATGAAGAAGGTGGTCTACTACGAGACCGACTCTTCGTCGCCATCCACCTCCGGCTCCGACACGCCGTCCATAACTTCTAAGCGCCATGAGCGCAAGAAGTTTACTCCTTTACTTTCCCCCTATGCTACCCTCGCATTTCCAAACGTACTCCTTTACTTTCCGTCCCATTAGGCAAACCACCTATGTTTGATGGTGAAGATTACAATATGTGGAGTGATAAAATGAGGCATCATCTAACCTCACTCCACACTAGCATTTGGGATGTTGTTGAGATTGGAGTACAGGTACCATCACCGGGGGATGAAGACTATGATTCGGACGAGGTCGCCCAAATCCGACACTTCAACTCCCAAGCCACCACTATACTCCTCGCCTCTCTAAGTCGAGAGGAGTATAACAAGGTGCAAGGGTTAAAGAGCGCCAAGGAGATTTGGGACGTACTCAAGACCGCGCACGAAGGAGATGAGGTGACCAAAATCACCAAGCGGGAGACGATCGAGGGGGAGCTCGGTCGCTTCCGGCTTCGCCAAGGGGAGGAGCCACAAGACATGTACAACCGCTTGAAGACCTTGGTGAACCAAGTGCGCAACCTCGGGAGCACCAAATGGGATGACCATGAGATGGTCAAGGTTATTCTAAGATCCCTCGTTTTCCTTAACCCTACGCAAGTTCAATTAATTCGAGGTGATCCTAGATACACGCTAATGTCTCCCGAGGAAGTAATAGGCAAATTTGTGAGCTTTGAGTTGATGATCAAAGGCTCAAAGAAAATCATCGAGCAAGACGGCCCCTCCACGCCCAAAGCACAATCGGTCGCATTCAAGGCAACGGAGGAGAAGAAGGAGGAGTCTACCTCAAGTAGACTACCCATCGACGCCTCCAAGCTCGACAACGAGGAAATGGCGCTCATCATCAAGAGCTTCCGCCAAATCCTCAAGCAAAGGAGGGGGAAGGATTACAAGCCCCGCTCCAAGAAAGTTTGCAACAAGTGTGGTAAGCCCGGTCATTTTATTGCAAAATGTCCACTATCTAGTGACAGTGACAGGGGCGACGACAAGAAAGGCAAGAGGAGAGAAAAGAAGAGGTACTACAAGAAGAAGGGCGGCGATGCCCATGTGTGCCGCGAGTGGGACTCCGACGAGAGCTCCTCCGACTCCTCCTCCGACGAGGATGCCGCCCACATCGCCGTCACCAAGGGGCTCCTCTTCCCCAACGTCGGCCACAAGTGCCTCATGGCAAAGGATGGCAAAAGGAAGAAGGTAAAATCAAGATCCTCCACTAAATACGCTTCCTCTAGTGATGAAGATAATTCTAGTGAAAATGAGGAGGATAACTTGCGCACCCTTTTTGCCAACCTTAACATGCAACAAAAAGAAAAATTAAATGAATTAATTAGTGCTATTCATGAGAAGGATGAACTCTTGGACTCTCAAGAGGACTTCCTAATTAAAGAAAACAAGAAGCATGTTAAGGTTAAGAATGCTTACGCTCTAGAAGTGGAAAAATGTGAAAAACTATCTAGTGAGCTAAGCACGTGCTATGATATTATCACCAACCTTAGAAATGAAAATGCTAAATTAATTGCTAAGGTTGATTCTAATGTTAGTGATGTTTCAATTCCCAATCTTAGAGATGATGATGTTAGTTTACTTGCTAAGATTGAAGAATTGAATGTTTCTCTTGCTAGCCTTAGAAATGAAAATGAAAATTTGATTGCTAAGGCTAAGGATTTAGATATTTGCAATGTTACAATTTCCAATCTTAGAAGTGAAAATGACATATTACATGCTAAGATTGTAGAACTAAAATCTTGCAAACCCTCTACATCTACCGTTGAGCATGTTTCCATTTGTACTAGATGTAGAGACATTAATGTTGATGCTATTCATGATCACCTAGCTCTAATTAAGAAACAAAATGATCACATAGCTCAACTTAATGCCAAAATTAATGAGCATGACATAGAAAATGAAAAATTTAAATTTGCTAGAAGCATGCTCTATAGTGGGAGACGCCCTGGCATCAAGGATGGCATTGGCTTCCAAAAGGGAGACAATGTCAAACTTAATACCCCTCCTAAAAGATTGTCAAACTTTGTTAAGGGCAAGGCTCCCATGCCTCAGGATAACGAGGGTTACATTTTATACCCTGTCGGTTATCCCGAGCATAAAATTAGGAGAATTCACTCTATGAAGTCTCACTCTGGCCCTAACCATGCTTTTATGTATAAGGGTGAGACATCTAGTTCTAGGCAATCAACCCGTGCAAAATTGCCTAAGAAGAAAACTCCTATTGCATCAAATAATTCTAACATTTCATTTAAAACTTTTGATGCATCTTATGTTTTAACTAACAAATCTGGCAAAGTAGTTGCCAAGTATGTTGGGGGCAAGCACAAGGGGTCAAAAACTTGTGTTTGGGTACCCAAAGTTCTTGTATCTAATGTCAAAGGACCCAAAACCGTTTGAGTACCTAAAATCAAGAACTAAATTTGTTTTGTAGGTTTATGCATCCGGGGGCTCAAGTTGGATCATTGACATCGGGTGCACAAACCATATGACAGGGGAGAAGAAAATGTTCTCCTTCTATGAGAAAAACCAAGATCCCAAAAGAGCGATCACATTCGGGGATGGAAACCAAGGTTTGGTCAAAGGATTGGGTAAAATTGCTATATCTCCTGACCATTCCATTTCCAATGTTTTTCTTGTAGATTCTTTAGATTACAACTTGCTTTCAGTTTCGCAATTATGTAAAATGGGTTACAACTGTCTTTTTACAGATACAGGTGTTACTGTCTTTAGAAGAAGTGATGATTCAATAGCATTTAAGGGAGTGTTAGAGGGTCAGCTATATTTAGTAGATTTTGATAGAGCTGAACTCAACACTTGCTTAATTGCTAAGACTAACATGGGCTGGCTTTGGCATCGCCGACTAGCACATGTTGGAATGAAGAATCTTCACAAGCTTCTAAAGGGAGAACACATTTTGGGACTAACAAATGTTCATTTTGAGAAAGACAGGATTTGTAGCGCATGTCAGGCAGGGAAGCAAGTTGGTGTTCATCATCCACACAAGAACATCATGACGACAGACAGGCCACTCGAGCTCCTACACATGGACCTATTCGGCCCGATTGCTTACATAAGCATCGACGGGAGTAATTACTGTCTAGTTGTAGTGGATGACTATTCTCGCTTCACTTTGGTGTTCTTTTTGCAGGAAAAATCACATACCCAAGAGACCTTAAAGGGATTCTTGAGACGGGCTCAAAACGAGTTTGGCTTAAGGATCAAGAAAATTAGAAGCGACAACGGGACGAAGTTCAAGAACTCTCAAATTGAAGGCTTCCTTGAGGAGGAGGGCATCAAGCATGAGTTCTCTTCTCCCTACATGCCACAACAAAACAGTGTAGTAGAGAGGAAGAATCAAACTCTACTGGATATGGCAAGAACCATGCTTGATGAATACAAGACTTCGGATCGGTTTTGGGCCGAGGCGGTCAACACCGCTTGCTACGCCATCAACCGGTTATATCTACACCGAATCCTCAAGAAGACATCATACGAACTCCTAACCGGTAAAAAGCCCAATGTTTCTTATTTTAGAGTATTTGGTAGCAAATGCTTTATTCTTGTCAAAAGAGGTAGAAAATCCAAATTTGCTCCTAAGGCTGTAGAAGGCTTTTTACTAGGATATGATTCAAACACAAGGGCATATAGAGTCTTTAACAAGTCCTCTGGACTAGTTGAAGTTTCTTGTGACATTGTGTTTGATGAAACTAACGGCTCTCAAGTAGAGCAAGTTGATCTTGATGAGATAGGTGATGAAGAGGCTCCGTGCGTCGCGCTAAGGAACATGTACATTGGGGATGTGTGTCCTAAGGAATCCGAAGAGCCTCTACAAACACAAGATCAATCATCTTCCTCCATGCGAGCATCTCCACCAACTCAAAATGAGGTTGAGGCTCAAGATGATGAAGGAGAAAATCAAGAAGATGAGACACCTCAAGAGGAGAGCAATGATCAAGGGGGAGATGCCCATGATCAAGATGAGGAAGATGAACAAGTTCCAAAGCCACCACACCCAAGAGTCCACCAAGCAATCCAACGAGATCACCCCGTGAACACCATCCTCGGCGATATTCAAAAGGGGGTAACTACTGGATCTCGTGTTGCTCATTTTTGTGAACATTACTCGTTTGTTTCCTCTATTGAGCCACACAAGGTAGAGGAAGCACTTCAAGATTCAGATTCGGTGGTGGCGATGCAAGAGGAGCTCAACAACTTCACTAGGAATGAGGTATGGCATTTAGTTCCACGTCCTAACCAAAATGTTGTAGGAACCAAGTGGGTTTTCCGCAACAAGCAAGATGAGCATGGTGTGGTGACAAGGAACAAAGCCCGACTTGTGGCCAAGGGGTATTCACAAGTCGAAGGTTTGGATTTCGGTGAAACCTATGCACCCATAGCTAGGCTTGAATCAATTCGCATATTACTTGCCTATGCTACTTACCATGGCTTTAAGCTTTACCAAATGGACGTGAAAAGTGCCTTCCTCAATGGACCAATCAAGGAGGAGGTCTATGTTGAGCAACCTCCCGGCTTTGAAGATAGTGAGTATCCTAATCACGTATATAAACTCTCTAAGGCGCTTTATGGGCTCAAGCAAGCCCAAGAGCATGGTATGAATGCCTAAGAGGTTTCCTTATCACTAATGGCTTCAAAGTCGGAAAGGTCGATCCTACTTTATTTACTAAAACTCTTGAAAATGATTTGTTTGTATGCCAAATTTATGTTGATGATATTATATTTGGGTCTACTAACGAATCTACATGTGAAGAATTTAGTAGGATCATGACACAAAAATTCGAGATGTCTATGATGGGGGAGTTGAAGTATTTCTTGGGATTTCAAGTGAAGCAACTCCAAGAGGGCACCTTTATTAGCCAAACGAAGTATATTCAAGACATTCTAAACAAGTTTGGGATGAAGGATGCCAAGCCCATCAAGACACCCATGGGAACCAATGGGCATCTCGACCTCGACACGGGAGGTAAATCCGTAGATCAAAAGGTACACCGGTCGATGATAGGCTCTTTACACTATTTATGTGCATCTCGACCGGACATTATGCTTTCCGTATGCATGTGTGCAAGATTCCAAGCCGACCCTAAGGAAGCTCACCTTACGGCCGTAAGACGAATCTTGAGATATTTAGTTTATACTCCTAAGTTTGGCCTTTGGTACCCTCGGGGATCCACATTTGATTTAATTGGTTATTCGGATGCCGATTGGGCGGGGTGTAAAATTAATAGAAAGAGCACATCAGGGACTTGCCAGTTCTTGGGAAGGTCTCTTGTGCCTTGGGCTTCCAAGAAGCAAAATTCTGTAGCTCTTTCTACCGCCGAAGCTGAGTATATTGTCGCAGGCCATTGTTGCGCGCAATTGCTTTGGATGAGGCAAACCCTTAGGGACTATGGATACAAATTAACCAAAGTTCCTCTTCTATGTGATAATGAGAGTGCAATCCGCATGGCGGATAATCCCGTTGAGCATAGCCGCACTAAACACATAGCCATTCGGTATCATTTTCTAAGGGATCACCAACAAAAGGGGGATATCGAGATTGCTTATATCAACACTAAAGAACAATTAGCCGATATCTTTACCAAGCCACTAGATGAACAAACATTTAACAAACTTAGGCATGAGATAAATATTCTTGATTCTCGGAATTTCTTTTGATGTTTTGCACACATAGCTTATTTCTATACCTTTGATCATATCTCCTTCATATGCTATGACTAATGTGTTTTCAAGTGTATTTCAAATCAAGTCATAGATTGAAAGGGAATTGGAGTCTTCGGCGAAGACAAAGGATTCCACTCCACTCCATCAAATTACTCATCCTTCGCCATCGCTCCGAGCCACTCTCCAACTTTGGTATAATCTTCACTCATATTGTGTTCGCCAAAGGGGGAGAAATTAGTTAGAAAAGGGCTTATATTTCAGTCAAGTATCTGTTTTTGGCGATTTATGCCAAAGGGGGAGAAAGTATTAGCCCAAAGCAAAAGGACCGCACCACCACCTAATTTTATTTTAAAATAAAGATTCTCAAATTGATATCTTATTGTGTTCAAAAGGGGGAGAAAGTAGTATCTTCGAAAATTGCAAAACCCTCTTGAACACTAAGAGGAGGATTTCACTTAGGGGGAGTTTTGTTTAGTCAAAGGAAAAGCATTTGAAAACAGGGGGAGAAAATTTCAAAATCTTAAAAATGCTTCTCAAAATCTTATTCATCTACCTTTGACTATTTGCAAAAGGACTTTGAAAAGAATTTACAGAAGAATTTGCAAAAACAAAACATGTGGTGCAAGCATGGTCCAAAATAATAAAAATAATGAAACAATCCATGCATATCTTATGAGAACTTTTATTGGTTCAATTCTTAGTAACCTTTGCACTTAAATTATGCAAACTAGTTCAATTATGCACTTCTATATTTGCTTTGGTTTGTGTTGGCATCAATCACCAAAAAGGTGGAGATTGAAAGGGAAATAGGCTTACACCTTTCCCTAAATTGATTTTGGTGGTTGAATTGCCCAACACAAATAATTGGACTAACTAGTTTGTTCTAGTTTATAAGTTTTACAGGTGCCAAAGGTTCACAACAAGCCAATAAAAAGACCAAAGATGGGTTCAAATAAAGAGAGCTAAAGACATCCCAAAAGGCACCCTGGTCTGGCGCACCGGACTGTCCGGTGTGCCACCGGACAGTGTCCGGTGCACCAGGGCAGTCGACGCTAAACTTGCTACCTTCGGGAAAATGGGAGGCCGCTCCGCTATAATTCACTGGACTGTCCAATGAAGCACCGGACAGTGTCCGGTGTCACACCAGACTGTCCGGTGTGCCAGCAGAGCAACGGCTACTTCGCACGCAACGGTCGACTGCAACGCATTTAATGCGCTCCTACGCGCACAGGGGACAGAGCACGCGCAGAAGGCGCACCGGACAATCTACAGGACCTGTCCGGTGCACCACCGGATAGCCCAGAGGCCCCACCAGTCAGAGCTCCAACGGTCAGAACCCAACGGCCGGCTGACGTGGCTGGCGCACCGGACTGTCCGGTGCGCCATGCGACAGCAGCCTTCCAACGACTACTTTTGGTGGTTGGGGCTATAAATACCCCAACCACCCCACATTCAATGGCATCCAAGTTTTCCACCTTCAACACATTACAAGAGCTATAGCATTCAATTCTAGACACAACCAAAGAGATCAAATCCTCTCCCAAGTACGGAATCACTCCAAATCAAAGAGTGACTAGAGAGAGCGACATTTGTGTTCATTTGAGCTCTTGCGCTTGGATTGCTTCTTTTATTTCTCATTCTTTCTTGTGATCAAACTCAATTGTTACCGAGGCAAGAGACACCAATTGTGTGGTGGTCCTTGCGGGAACTTTGTGTTCCGTTTGATTGAGAAGAAAAGCTCACTCGGTCTAAGTGACCGTTTGAGAGAGGGAAAGGGTTGAAAGAGACCCGGTCTTTATGACCACCTCAACGGGTAGTAGATTTGCAAGAACCGAACCTCGGTAAAACAAATCCTTGTGTCTCACTTCTTATTTGCTTGCGATTTGTTTTTCGCCCTATTCACCCCCCTCTAGGCGACTTTCAATGAGAAGTTTGACACGACTCTAATGTCTGCAGGCTTTGCCATTAATGAGGCAGATAGGTGTGTATATTATCGCTGTGGTGGGGGCGAAGGAGTTATATTGTGCTTATATGTTGATGATATATTGATATTTGGCACAAACATTGATGTGATCATTGAAGTCAAGTCTTTTCTATCAAAGAGTTTTGATATGAAAGATCTGGGGGAAGCTGATGTGATTTTAAACATCAAGCTGATTAAGGCAGATGGTGGGATTACTCTCTCGCAATCTCACTATGTTGAAAAGGTTTTGAAGCGATTTGGCTTCTCTGAGTGCAAACCTTCTCCAACACCTTATGATCCCAGTGTGACACTGCGAAAGAACAAGAGAATTGGTTTAGACCAATTGAGATACTCTCAGATCGTCGGTTCACTCATGTATCTTGCTGGTGCAACAAGGCCCGATATTTCTTTTGCTATGAGCAAATTAAGTAGGTTCATGTCAAACCCCGGGACTGATCATTGGCATGCACTTGAGCGGGTTATGTGCTACCTACAAGGTACAATGAGTTATGGAATTCACTATTCTGGTCAGCATGCAGTACTTGAAGGATATAGTGATTTGAACTGGATATCTGATGTAGACGAGCTTTATGCCACCGGTGGTTATGTCTTTACTATTGGTGGATGTGTGGTATCATAGAGGTCATGCAAGCAGACCATCTTGACGAGGTCAACCATGGAAGCTGAGCTAGCTGCACTTGACACAGCAACCGTTGAGGCAGAATGGTTGCGTGAACTCTTGATGGACTTGCCAGTGGTTGAGAAACCAATACCAGCTATCCTTATGAACAGTGACAATCAGACAATGATTGCTAAAGTGACGAGTTCTAAGGATAATGGGAAGTCATCAAGACATGTCAAAAGACGATTGAAGTCTGTCAGAAAGTTGAGAAACTCCGGAGTTATAAGTGTGACTTATATTTCAACAGATAAAAATCTGGCAGATCCTTTTACCAAGGGACTACCATGTAATGTGTTAGAAATCGCATCAAGAGAGATGGGTATGAGACCCATATAAGTTGCCATGGTGGAAACCCAGTCTATGTGATCGGAGATCCCGTGAATTAGGTCCTGGGAAGAACAAGCCATTGGTGAACTGAGGAGAGTAACCTTTGACCCTCTCTAAGTAAAGATGCAATACTCTCAAATGCTGTAAGGCAGGTTGGCTTTGTGCCTTAATATGTTCTGTTGGCTTGTATTAGCAAAGATGTTGTCCTCCAGAACATTTTTGAAAGAACACACCTATATGAGTTAGACTGTCTAACGTCGCAGTCTATGAGATTTGGGTGATCTCTAGTAAACTCATGAAGAGACCTTGGAGTACGACGTATATGCTCCACCCGAGAAGGGGACTACTGGTATATGACTTCAAGTGAAACCCATTCACGCAAAACTTGCAATTCAAGGCATAGTCCATTGTCCAAGTTGTGGGTTGGTGTAGCTTGGAGTTCTAGGCGGAAGTTCAACTTAACAGTCTCTGCTGAAAAACTAGTATATTAAACAGTAGTGAACAGTGGCGAAAAGTGCAGATGGGCATTTGAGATCTGGTGGGGGATTGTTAGGATTTATGGGCTAGGCCCAAATTGAGAAAATCAAATAAATATCAGGAAAATCTCAAAAGCCCATATAAGTAGATGGTTAGGAAATAGGTGGAACCAATAGCACCATATTGCTAGTTCTAGTGGAGTAGAGCTAGTTTAAATATGGAAGCCACACTCACTCACCAAGTCATGGATGAGAGGAGAGAGTGTGGAGAGCCACACGCGCGCGCGCTCGCTCGCCTCGCCTGGCCAGGGCGAAGGGCGCGGGCACACGACATGCGCGTGAATGGTCCGCCGAAATCCGGCCCCTCGCCTTGTGGGGGCGCGACTTCCTTTTGCCGTTTGAATTTTTGGTTACTTGACTGTTAAGTTTAGAATCCTAACCGATCACTATAAAATCTAAACTGAACGCGAGATTTTCGCGGGCGGATAAGATCGAAGGTAGCTATCTGGTCGCGGACTCGGCCCTATAAAAGGCGCCTGGCAGCCAACATCCAAATCATCGCAGTTTCGCTTTCGCCTCTCTTCATAGCTGAGCCGCCTTCCGGTTCCCTTCATCCCGAGCGCAGACGTGCATTTGCGATCAAGAGAGCAGGTCTCCGGAACCCTTCGTCTTCTAGATCCTGCACCGGGAGAGGGCGAATAAGGTTTTTTGGGAAGCGTCTTCACGCGACTGCTCGTGATCTTCTGACGTCGTCGACCCTGCTGATTTCTTCGACGTTGTCGACCCTGCTGATTCCGGCGCGCGCCATCTATCAGTATGTCTAATCAGTATGCATCATCTGATTTGGCTTTTTACTTCAGTTCTTTTGATTTAGTCATGATTTATATTCGGAATTTAATCTGAAATTTGTCTAATTATTCAACAGAAGACTGGATGCATGGCAGATTCTGGTGGGAAATCCAATTTGTAAGCCACCTGTTCGACTTTGGCCACCACTTGATAGGGTCCAAAAATCTTGAACGCGAGTTTTTGATTCCTCCGTTTGACCAGTGAAGATTGTACATAACGTTGCAGTTTCAATTAAACCAAGTCACTGACCTCAAATGTTCTTTCTGATCTATGACGATCGACCTGCCTTTTCTAACATTGTTGAGCTCTTGTCAACTGTTGTTGAATCAACTGAATCATCCAGGGACGGATCGAGCAGTGGGGTGGACGGGGCTCGAGTCCTCCTACTGCTTCGGATTCCATAGAGCCCCACTACAGCCTCCCCTAATCTAAAATATATACAATACAATGTAGAATGCATTTTTATACTGTAGCAATTTAGTTCAGTCCCTCCTAAACTTTTTTAGGGCTCCGTCCCTGGAATCGTCAATTTGCGATCGGCCAGCCATGTTTGCAGCGATGGAACTGTACCCTGGTCACTGAAATTCAGACCCGGATGGTTGGGAGGGTAGCCATATAGCACTTTAAAAGGTGTCCTTTTCAGCGAAGTATGGCAACTAGTATCATACCAATACTCTTCTAGTGAAAGCCAATGTTTCCATTTTGAGGGACAAGCTTGGGTGAATCAACGAAGATATGTCTCTAAGCATTGGTTGACTTTCTGTTTTACCGTCCGTTTGAGGGCTATAAGCTAATGTGAACCATAGATCCAAACCTGCCAACTTAAAGACTTCTTGCCATAGCGCACTGGTAAAGATGTGATCCCTGTCTGTGATTAAAACTTGAGAGAATCCATGCAACTTGAAAATATTGTCCATAAATTTGTGTGCTACCATTAATGTTGTGAATGGATGATGCAAAGGAACAAAGTGGTTATATTTAGATAGTTTATTGACTACCACCATGATGCAGTTCGAGTGATCAGACAATGGGCGACCTTCAATGAAATCCATTGAGACCACTTGCCATGCGCCTTTAGGAACTGGTAGAGGCTGGAGTAAACCCAGGTATGGAACCCTTTTAGACTTTGCTTGTTGACATTGGTACAGGTTTGGCACCACTGTTTAATTCCCTTCTTCATACCAATCCACATGAAGGGTTTCTTAATCTTATGGTATGGGACTATAAATCCGGAATGGCCGCCAACTGGTGTGTTATGCAGAGTACTGAACACTTCCTTTGGGAACTCGGACGCTGCAGGTAACAGAACTCGGTTCTTGTACAAAATGATCCCTTCTTTCATCTGATAAGCACTCGTAGGCGACTGAACAGCCAGAGACTGAAGAATTGGAGTTGTGTCATTGTACGAAGGATATGCGTCAGCCACTGACTGCAACCATTTTGATTTTACTTGAGAAATAGCCAACACTTCTGTAGTGGGTAATCTGGATAAGGCATCCGCAACTTTATTTTCATATCTTTTTTGTAATAGATCTTGTACTGGAGGACTAATAATTTGGTCATAGCTTTTTGTTGCCATAGTGTAGTGAGGTGCTGGTCATCCAAATGAACTAGACTCCTGTGGTCTGTTTTGATAGTAAACTCACTACTCATGAGGTAAGATCTCCAATGATCGACAACTAATAAAATCGCTAAGTATTCTTTTTCATAATTGGATAAACCTTGGTGTCTCGGACCTGAAGGAAATGGTGACACCTAAGAGGGGGTGAATTAGGACTTCTAAGAACTTCTTTCTAAACTAGGACACAATTAAATCTCTAGAACAAAACCTATGTAAATAAACAATCTAGAGTGTGCAAACTAGATTTTGTCTAAGTGTTGCTATCTCTACCGCAAAGCCTAAGTTTCAATCCTAAATATTCTAACTAGAATGAAGAGATTGAAACTTAAGTACTTAATATAAATGCGGAAGGTAAAGAGGTAGTAGAGAAAGCAAACTCTCGTGGATGACGCCAGTATTTTTACCGAGGTATCCGGAACCACGCAAGGTCCTGACTAACCCTCGTTGGTGCCCCTATGCAAAGGGTAGGCCACACAAGGGCAAAATACCTCGGTCGAGTAACTCCGTAGAGAGCCGCGGGCCTTCTCCATGCGCAAGTGGTGCTCCGCTTCCGGCTCCTCTCGGATGCTCCCCGCAGTCTCTACTATCGAGCTTTCGACCGAAACACCGTGGGCCTCGTTCCCTTTGGTACACGGTGGCGGCCGTGACACAAACTCGGTTGTCACGGTCTCACGCCCCACTATGATTACAACGGCTCGCGCAAGAGCTGAGGGGTTGTGTGGTTTTTTTAAACTCACTCAACTAACTAGGCTTCACCTAGAGCAAGCACATAAGCGGTCTAACTAACCTAACACTTCACAAAGCACCTACGCTAATCACCGAGTGATTCTATTAAGCACTTGGAAATGACTATAGCATGTATTTGTATGTTGCTTGGGTTCCCACACCTTCAAATGGTCAGTTGGAGGGGTATAAATAGTCCCCTTAATTATAGTCATTGGATAGAAAGTTGACTGCTTTGTCGTCGAACACACCGGACATGTCCGGTGCCCTGGCCACGTCAGCCAACCATTGAGGTCTGTAGCAGTCGATCGTTAGATCCGACCATTGCCAAACTATCCAGTGCATACCGGACAGTCCGGTGTTATAGCGCCCAAGAGTCCCTGTTTGTGGACTCACTGCTCAGACTGTCCGATTGCACACCGAACACTCTGGTGCACACCAGACAGGTACTGTTCACTATCCAGTGCGCGACCAGAGCATAAAGTAGTAATTTATTAGATCACGATGTCAGAGACACCCACATAGTCATTAACTTAAACAGTAATCAAAGTGCTAAGGAAAAACACAGTAAAGGTAAGGCCTTCACAGACAGCTGGCTGGGGTTTACCGCTAATCTACTCTAGAACTCATCGAAGACATGAAACTCCTGAAAGTCCTCTGCATGGCCTTCATCTCCTCCTGAGCAGGGGTTACAATGGGGACAACCTAGTGTTTGGTGTTTAAGAAAGGGTGAGTACACATCAACATACTCAGCAAATGTCTCGTTTAGCTAAAGTGGACTAGTTGTATGTGGGGTGAAGCTTAAAGCAGTTGATTTTAGTTTGTCAGGTATTTCTTATTAGTAGAAGCCATGTTTTAGCAATAAACCCATGTTATTTTCCCAAAGGAACCTCCCTAAGAGAGGACATTCGTGAATCCATAGTTATAATCATCATCATTAAACCATCATCATCAAGGTATCTAGAATATCTCTAATCAAAGAAGCTCCCAAGGCTGCTCATAACCGTGAGCATGGCTGATATACCAGTTTCTAACCGTCTACAGAGGTCGTACACTTTACCCATGAGTCGTGATTCCCTTTCTGCTCGAGGAGTGCTACTCCCCATTGATCACTTTCTACATGGTCTGGCAGGGTATCACTATGTAGCCTTTATAAAGATTCCCTATAGGTCGTAGCCGCCCGTTAGGTTTCTCCAGTTTGATAAACATAATACCTCTCCCAGAGGAGGGGTGACTAACAAAAGTAAAACAAACGAACCTCGGCACCTAGCCTCGGTAGAGGAAGTATCGTGCCTAGACCCCATTGATGGCACAACAGCAAAGCCAACTCCACCTCATGTTCCTTTAATTAATCAGCTAAGGGCGTCCCATACCACCCTCATGGTTGTACTGTTTTCTAGGGTGGTCATCCAATGAACAGGTCCTTCCGGAGAGGTACTCGGGAAACAGCCCGAGTCCCCTTTAGTGCCACAAGTTCATCATCATATCCAGAATAACATCATCATATCATAAAGTATTCTCATCATGTTCATTGATTGAAGTAGAGCGCTAGCATAAAGCTAACCATAATAGCCCAAAAGGTAATCAAGGACAAGGTAAATAAAAGCTAGTCGATCCTTAGTTTTCAATTATGTAATGCAGGGATATGAATTATAAAGTGAATAGGACATAAATAGGTCATAGGACATTGTAAGGAAAATGGACCCCGGGCCTTTTGGCTAATTGAGTTTTGGTGTTTGATGAACAACACAATCAGTGAACTAATAAGTTTTCTAGTGTTTGTGTTTGTAGTTCACAGGATGCTAAGAGAATTGGACCAAGACAATGAGGATGCAACACCTCAAAAGAAGACATAAAAAGATGCATAGGAGTCCAATACTCAAGAACAAAGAAGCCCGAAGAAATCAGCGAAGAAATCCAAGATAAGGGCTGTCAGCCAGCGCCTGGTGGCGCACCGGACATTGGTGTCCGGTGTGCACCGGACTATCCGGTGAGGCACCGGACAGTCTGCGCAGAGAGGCCGCAGACAGGCACTCTCTGGCTGTAGCACCGGACTGTCCGGTGTGCACCGGACTGTCCGGTGTGCCAACGGGCAGAAAGGCAACGGTCGGATCCAACGGTCGACTGCTACAGGCGCCAACGGTCGGCTGACGTGGCGTGCACCGGACATCTGCTGTGCAGTGTCCGGTGGTGCACCCGACGACAGAAAGCTGCTGCTTTCTGTCCAACGGCTAGTTGAGGGTGTGGAGGCTATAAATACCACCCCAACCGGCCATTCTCAAGTGTGAGAGCCCAAGCAACATACCAATACACATATTGCATATTTCCAAGTGCTCAAACACCCAAGTGCTTAATAGAATCACTCGGTGATTAGCGTAGGTGCTTTGCGAAGTGCTTAGGTTAGTTAGACCACTTTAGCGCTTGCTCTAGGTGAACCCTAGTTAGTTGAGTGAGTTTTGTAAAACCACACAACCCCTCGGCTCTTGTGTGAGTCGTTGTAATTGTACCGAGTGGGGCGAGAGTCTTGCGAGACCGTGACAACCGCGTTTGTGTCACGGCCGTCACCGTGTACCGGAGGGAACGAGGCCCGCGGCGTTTTCGGCCAGAAGCTCGATAGTGGAGACGGCGGGGAGCGTCCGAGAGGAGCCGGAAGCGGAGCACCACTTGCGCGTGGAGAAGGCCCGCGGCTCTCTACGGAGTTACTCGACCGTGGTGCTTGGCCCTCGCGTGGGCTTCCCTTTGCGTAGGGGCACCAACGAGGATTAGTCGGGACCTTGCGTGGTTCCGGATACCTCGGTAAAAATACCGGCGTCATCCACGAGAGTTTGCTTCTCTACTTAGCTCTTTACATTCCGCATTTATATTAAGCATTTAAGTTTCAATCTTGTAGTCATACTTATTTAGTGTAGATTGAAACTTAGCCTTTGCAGTAGAGATAGCAACACTTAGACAAAACCTAGCTTGCACATTCTAGTTTTGATTATCTGCATAGGTTTTGCTCTAGGGATTTATTTGTGGCCTAGTTTAGTAAAAGTTTTAGAAGTCCTAATTCACCCCCCCTCTTAGGCGTCACCCGTTTCCTACAAGTGGTATCAGAGCCCGGTTTGGCTCATTTGAAACGCTTTAGCTTCACCGCTAAAAAGAGCCGACGCTTTTTAGAGGAAGGGATGGATACCCATAGGCCACCACACTTCGACAGCACTAACTTCCCATACTATAGTGCTAGAATGGCTTGTTACCTAGAGGCCGTTGATCTAGGTGTTTGGAGAGTCACTCGTGACGGGATGAAACCTCTCAAGAATCCCGAGAAACCCACCACGAGTGAGGAAAAAGAAATTCATTTAAATGCTAGAGCTAAAAATTGCTTGTATGAATCTCTTAGCATGGATATTTTTAATCAAGTATTTACCTTGAGAACTGCTAATGAGATTTGGCTAAAATTGCATGAGCTCCATGATGGCACATCCAATGTCCGTGAGCAAAAACATTGCCTAGTCTTGAATGAGTATAATTCTTTTGCTATGAAAGATGATGAGCTTGTTAGAGACATGTATTCTCGTTTGAATCTAATTATCAATGAGCTCAATTCTATTGGCATTAATAAGCTAGGTGATGCGGACATTGTGAGGAAGATTATCTCCCTGCTACCACAACAAAGATATGGGAGCATCATCACCATCCTTCACAACATGGAGGATTTGAGCAACATGACCCCGACCATTGTGATTGGGAAAATTGCAGCCTTTGAGATGTCGCGAAAAATGAGTCGGGGAGAGGAGCCAACTTCCTCAAGGCCATATGCTTTTGCATGTGATGAAAGGAAGGGCAAAAAGAAGGCTCCCACTCCAAGTTCCTCAAGTGAAGAAGAGGAAGAAGAAGAAAGTGATGATGATGAAGATAATCAACCATGCACATCATCCTCCGAGGACGAAGAAACAATCCGACGCGTCGGAAAGGTAATGAGGATGATCCGCAAGATTAATCTAATGGGTGTGCCCCTGCAGGTCGAGGATCTTCTCTTTAACATTGACAGGAAAAAGCAAAGGAAGAGAGGATGCTTCGCATGTGGGGAGAAGGGCCACTTCAGGGACAACTGTCCAAATATGGCCAAGCCCAAAAAGGAGAGGAGCAAAGGCAAGGCGCTAACAAGTGTTAGAACTTGGGATGATTCTTCAAGTGAAGATGAACCTCCAAGGACGCGCAGCCACCGGTCCTCGTCACGATCATCACGGTCATCACACAAATGCCTTATGGCAAGAGGTAACAAAAGCATTCCATCCTCTAGTGATGAAAGTAGTAGTGATGATGAAGGTGAGGGAAAGCCCTCTCTAGATGAGCTTGCGGAAGCCGTAGAATTTTTCCAGGATGTTTGCACTAAGCAAAAAGCTCAAC
The DNA here is from genome assembly GCF_902167145.1 of Zea mays. Classification (NCBI taxonomy): domain Eukaryota; kingdom Viridiplantae; phylum Streptophyta; class Magnoliopsida; order Poales; family Poaceae; genus Zea; species Zea mays. The sequence continues at coordinate 228,284,002 of NC_050099.1, read as the reverse complement.
TTAAAACTTTGAAAAATAAGTTGGTTAGCTCTCAAAATGATTACAAAGGTTTGCTAGAAAAATTTGAAACTTTTGCAAACTTAAATAGTGAGCTATCAACTAAAATTGAGCTATTAGAATCTAGTGCACCATCCACTGCTACCGATGATAGCCTTATTAAAAAGAATGAAAAACTTAAGGCTAAGTTAGCTAGCTCCCAAGAAGCTATTGAAAATTTGCTAGAGAAAATGGAAATTCTTAGTATACACAACAATGAGCTAACTACTAAGCTAGAAAACATTGGTAGCACCCCAGCAGCATCTTTAGTTGAAATACCTGAAATAATTAAGAAAGATGCTTCTACTTCCTGCTTTGATTTAATTGATGATTCTAACCCCTGCAACCAAGTCGTTGTTGAGAATATTGTTGTAGAGACATGTACGGATGAGGTTGCAAAGGAAAATGAACAATTAAAGCAAGAAGTGGCTCGCCTTGGCAAGGCTTTGTATGACAAGAAAGGCAAAGCCAAACAAATCCAACCTCCACAGGATAACACCACTGCGGGAGTGAACAAGCCTATGGAGGGAGAAACTGTGATTTGTAGGCTATGCCACAAGGAAGGCCACAAGTCTTTCCAATGCAAGGCGATGACCGGGGATAAACAAAGGCAAAAGCTCAAGCAAAAGCCATCAAGCAAAATCTCCAACACCTACATCAAAAAGGTGAACAAAAAGGATGCTACACCATATTTGATCAAGAAGAAAAAGAATGGAAAGGTGATAGCAATCAAGGCCAACAAGCAAGCCAACAAAGGAAAGGGGGCCAAACGCATCTGGGTGCCAAAGGAAATAATTACAACCATGAAAAGCACCAAGAAGGTTTGGATCCCGAAAGGGAAGTGAGTAGACCAAAGGAGGGTTGGGAAATTTGGAGACTTGGCTATATTGGGATGTATATCATGGGATACATCATATTGGATCAAGTTTATTGCCAAGTGGGTTAGTGAAAATTTTGGACCCAAATTTCCCACCCATGACTAAGGTAACTAGTTTTATTGTATTTTTCGTTTTTAGATATGCGTATCTATTTATCTTTTATCTAGTTTACCTTCCTTGCCTAGTATTACATTTGTTATGTACTTTTGTTTAAAATCATGCATACTAGGTAAATCATATGGTAGGATTGCTTGTTTTTAATTCATATACTTAAGCAAACCTACATGGCTTAAAAGGTTTAGTTAAAGCACGGCACATAGCTTTTATATCACTCCATAGTAAATGATGCATCAATTGAAAATTTTGATTTCTACAAAGTGTATCATTTAACTTATATGTGCCAAAGTTTGGATTATGGATAATTTGCCCCTCTTGATATCAAATCAAAGTGCATGGCTCCTACAAGTATTCAAAACTTGTATGCACACCTTTAGGGGGAGGTTACTCTATAATCTAACACTTTGAGACTAACACCATTTCAAGTCTATTTCATGTGATAGTCTCATTGTAAGGAAAATGAAGTCCCCGGAGAAAGACAACAATCTTCCACTGCAAAATCTCCAAGAACTCTCATGTCTCTCAAGCTCACCATTGACTTTCAATTGGTATCTTTTGAGACTACATTTAGTATCATTTACATGTCTTCTCCAATATTTGATTAGACTATATTTCATATCATATGCTTCCATGTTGCTAAAAATGCATAAGTAGTTAACTCATATTCTGTTACCTATGCATAAGGGAAGTTAGTCTTTTCAAACCATGTCTTGCACCTCTAATTTTTCACTTGCTTTTTCCTAAGTAGAGGATCTCTGTCAGGGGGAGTATTTCTTCATCTCTAAAGGGGGAGAAAAACTCTTTCTAAAAGAGAATACTCATTTAGGGGGAGTAATCTTTTGAGGACTCCTTCAAGTGGTATCATTCACATAGTTTAATCTAATATCCTTCTAGTGATATCATTTGATACAATTCTTGATGAGGGCAAGCTTTTATTTACTTCCTTCATGCTTTTAATGTCTTCCTTTTCGGTGGTTGTTGCCAAAGGGGGAGAAGTTTAGGGACCAAAGCAATGAAAACTATATCAAACACCAAACACCACCAATTTAAAATTTTATATCTACAAATGGCTTTTCAAGTGGTTTTGGTTATCTGGTCCAAAAATAGGAAGTAAGTGAATTATGGAGTTAGGAGGAGGCTTAAGTCCATAATATCACATTGAGGGGACAATCATGCATCTTAGCAAGTAAAATGCATATTTTCATTCAAATACTTGTATTATTTGCTTGCTTTGGTTGTGTTGTCATCAATCACCAAAAAGGGGGAGATTGTAAGGAAAATGGACCCCGGGCCTTTTGGCTAATTGAGTTTTGGTGTTTGATGAACAGCACAATCAGTGAACTAATAAGTTTTCTAGTGTTTGTGTTTGTAGTTCACAGGATGCTAAGAGAATTGGACCAAGACAATGAGGATGCAACACCTCAAAAGAAGACATAAAAAGATGCATAGGAGTCCAATACTCAAGAACAAAGAAGCTCGAAGAAATCAGCGAAGAAATCCAAGATAAGGGCTGTCAGCCAGCGCCTGGTGGCGCACCGGACATTGGTGTCCGGTGTGCACCGGACTGTCCGGTGAGGCACCGGATAGTCTGCGCAGAGAGGCCGTAGACAGGCACTCTCTGGCTGTAGCACCGGACTGTCCGGTGTGCACCGGACTGTCCGGTGTGCCAACGGGCAGAAAGGCAACGGTCGGATCCAACGGTCGACTGCTACAGGCGCCAACGGTCGGCTGACGTGGCCTGCACCGGACATCTACTGTGCAGTGTCCGGTGGTGCACCGGACTGTCCGGTGCACCCGACGACAGAAAGCTGCTGCTTTCTGTCCAACGGCTAGTTGAGGGTGTGGAGGCTATAAATACCACCCCAACCGGCCATTCTCAAGTGTGAGAGCCCAAGCAACATACCAATACACATATTGCATATTTCCAAGTGCTCAAACACCCAAGTGCTTAATAGAATCACTCGGTGATTAGCGTAGGTGCTTTGCGAAGTGCTTAGGTTAGTTAGACCGCTTTAGCGCTTGCTCTAGGTGAACCCTAGTTAGTTGAGTGAGTTTTGTAAAACCACACAACCCCTCGGCTCTTGTGTGAGTCGTTGTAATTGTACCGAGTGGGGCGAGAGTCTTGCGAGACCGTGACAACCGCGTTTGTGTCACGGCCACCACCGTGTACCGGAGGGAACGAGGCCCGCGGCGTTTTCGGCCGGAAGCTCGATAGTGGAGACGACGGGGAGCGTCCGAGAGGAGCCGGAAGCGGAGCACCACTTGCGCGTGGAGAAGGCCCGCGGCTCTCTACGGAGTTACTCGACCGTGGTGCTTGGCCCTCGCGTGGGCTTCCCTTTGCGTAGGGGCACCAACGAGGATTAGTCGGGACCTTGCGTGGTTCCGGATACCTCGGTAAAAATACCGGCGTCATCCACGAGAGTTTGCTTCTCTACTTAGCTCTTTACATTCCGCATTTATATTAAGCATTTAAGTTTCAATCTTGTAGTCATACTTATTTAGTGTAGATTGAAACTTAGCCTTTGCAGTAGAGATAGCAACACATAGACAAAACCTAGCTTGCACATTCTAGTTTTGATTATCTGCATAGGTTTTGCTCTAGGGATTTATTTGTGGCCTTGTTTAGTAAAAGTTTTAGAAGTCCTAATTCACCCCCCTCTTAGGCGTCACCCGTTTCCTACAGACATAACTAGAGATCAACTATAAATTGGGATGTAAAAACAGTAGATGAACATTATTTTAACATGTAGACAAAAACATGATGAACATTTTCCAATTTGAGGCAACTAATTTGGAGTTCATATGACAAAGTTATGAATTTTAGAAGTTTTAGAATTTAAAACCCTATTTTAAACACATTTTTCTGATTAAATAAAGACCCGAGGGCCTAATTGCAAGATTCCAGGGACCCAGGTAAAAGAACCAAGGATGACACATTCTATTCTTAGAAACCCAAGGGGATCTTTAATAAAAGTGCCACACGAAGGGGTATTGGGCTCCCTCGGTCATGGGATCTCGAATCCACGGCCGAGATTAGATCGGCCGAGCGGGCGCGCAGGCAGCCGACAGGTGAGGCCTAAGGGCAGGGGCACAGATGCAGGCACGACGGCTAGCAGGCCGGACCCAGTGGCAGGGGCAGGGTACGGGGATGGTCTTGGGCCGTCGGATCTCAGGCTGACGGTTAGGATTAGATACTATTTGTTTAAAAAGGAACACGAAGGCGGGGATTAAATCGAGGTAGGGGCACCGGAGGGTGGCAGCCTACAGTGAGGTGGCTCGGCGGCGGCACCATCTATCTCCAGCGAGGAATTGCATGCAACATAGAGCAAGAGAGGGAAATGAGAGGGCGGGGAGGTTTGTTATCTCTAGGGTAATCTCAGGGACCTCTTGACAGCAACAGGGACGCGACGATGACTTGAGTCGACGACGATGGCACCACGACTGCATGGAGGAGGGTAGGTGAGCGCGGGCAGGGCAAATCAGAGGGGAGAGAACAAATTGGGTTGTGTCACGAGCTACGGACGTCGAGGCAGAACTTACCGTGGCAAAGGGCACGGCGGGGCCTCAACATCGCCAGGGGAATGAGCTCGGGATGGCGGTGAACGACGGCGGCTCCTCCCTAGCGTGCGCACGACACTAGGCTGGGGGTTCTATGGACGTGCAAATGAGGGAGGGGAGAGTGGGTGGGGCTCTGGGGGGCTTTGAGTGGCCGAGGGAGAGGGTGGTTGCAGGCTCGGCACACGACGTAGGAGCGCGCGCGGAACGCGCGGGCAGGCGGTTGGAGGGGACAAAACTGATAGGCGAGGCTCGAGGGTCAGCGAGAGGGGACGCGCGTGCAGGCGGGCCACAGCGCAGATAAGAGGGGCCCTCCACACACACACACACACACAGAGAGAGAGAGAGAGGGCGGGGCGCGTGGGTGCGCGAGGGTGGACCGGAATGGACCAAAAGGCCGAGAGGGAGGGGAAAGCGGGCTTCTTTGAGTTTTTCTTTTATTCTGAATTTTGGATTCCCTTTTCTTTTTATTGGTCCTTTTAATTCAAATGCAAATGAGCCACAAATTCAAAAAACACATCTCAAGCATATGCATCACACAAAAATAAAGTTTGGGGTTCAACATGATGCAACATTTCATACTCCCTTGGAGTTTTGCCTACTAGAGTATAATTACATTTTGAAATAAAATAACCACTCCTCTACTATTGGACATCATCAACATCAACATAGCCTTTTAGTCCCAAGCATGTTGGGGTAGGCTAGAGTTGAAACCCAACAAGATGTCACGAAAAGGAGAAAGAGAGAGAAAGGGGAGGGGGAAAGCTTTTGAGAGCACTAAAAGGAAAAAGGCCTACTCACGGTTCGGGCACGTGGATAGCTTCTTTCCAAGCACTTCTATCCAAACACAACTCCATTGGGATATTCCATTCCTTCAAGTCCCTTTTGATTGCCTCCTCCCATGTCAAGTTTGGTCGACCTCTACCTCTCTTCACATTGTTGTCCCGTCTTACGATGCCTCTATGCATCGGTGCCTCTGGGGGTCTCCGGTGGACATGCCCGAACCATCTCAACCGGTGTTGAATAAGCTTTTCTTCAATTTGTGCTATTCCTAACCGATCGCGTATGTCATCGTTTCTCACTCGATCCAATCTTGTGTGCCCACATATCCAATGCAACATACACATTTCTACGACACTTAGTTGTTGGATATGTCGTCTCTTAGTAGGCCAACACTCAGCCCCATATAACATAGCAGGCCTAATCGCTATCTGAAAGGGAAATAGTCTCAACATTTCCTATAATCGATTTTGGTGTTTGACGACCATCACAAACCTTGTGAACTAACCAGTTTGTCTAGTTGATCATTTCACAGGTGCATAAGTTCATCTACACCTATTCTAAAGTTGACTGTCCGGAATACCGTAGATCATTTCATAGGTGCATATCTTGAAAATGCTTCTTACAAACTTATTCATATACCTTTGACTATTTGCAAAAGGACTTTGAAAAGATTTTCCAAAAGAATTTGCAAAAACAAAACAAGCGGTGCAAATGTGGTCCAAAATGTTAAAATTATCATATCAAACTTATCTGCTTAGAAATGCTTTTATTTCAAAATAACTTATGCACATCTATCAAAATGCAAACTAGTTACATTTCTACACTCTGTATTTGCTTTGGTTTGTGTTGGCATCAATCACCAAAAAGGGGGAGATTGAAAGGGAAATAGTCTCAACATTTCCTATAATCCATTTTGGTGTTTGACGACCATCACAAACCTTGTGGACTAACCAGTTTGTCTAGTTGATCATTTCACAGGTGCATAAGTTCATCTACAACTATTCTAAAGTTGACTGTCCGGAATACCATAGATTATTCCGGATAGGAGAAGCTTTTTGGAAAATCACCTAAGCGCGGACCGTCTGGGCCCTTGCGGCGGACCGTCCGTGACACTAGGGTGAGCCTCGGATAGAACCAATGCAAAAACACAAGTCTACACTATGGACCATCCGATGGAAAAGCAAGCAGCGTCCGAGACCAAGAGCGGACCGTCCGGCCTCAGACCCAGACCGTCCGGTCAGCGTAGAACCGAAAAACCCAAAGGTGATGGGTTTGGTAAAATGAATTATAGCGTCCTCGCAGACCGTCCGGGGTGCACGACCGGACCATCCGTGACTGCCTTTATCTGACATCTGACGACACATTTAATGCATAGTAGCCGTTGATATAGCCGTTACTTCTGACCGTTGCGATTGTAGCCGTTGATGTGCAGGGGCGGACCGTCTGGACCAGGGGCGCGGACCATCCGCGGTCGATAGAAAAGGAGCAACGGCTAGGAAGTGGTTGGGGGCTATAAATACAACCCCAACCACTTCCATTCACTTAACCCAAGCATTCTAACCTTTCACATTCAATACAAGAGCTAGCAATCCATTCCAAGACACAATCAAAGCTTCCAATCTCTCCAAGTTCCACAATTGAGACAAGTGATCATTAGTGATTAGCGACTTGAGAGAGAGAGAGAGAGTGATCCGTGTGATATTGTAATCAAAGCAAGAGACACCAAGTGTGTGGTGCTCCTTGCAGGGTCTAAGTGACCCATTTGATTAAGGAGAAAGCTCACTCGGTCTAAGTGACCGTTTGAGAGAGGGAAAGGGTTGAAAGAGACCCGGTCTTTGTGACCACCTCAACGGGGACTAGGTTCTTTGGAACCGAACCTCGGTAAAACAAATCACCGTGTTCATCCATTTTATTTCTTGGTTGATTTGTTTTCCCTCTCTTTCGGACTCGGGTTTAATTCTAACACTAACCCCGGCTTGTAGTGTGTGTTTAAGTTTGTAAATTTCAGATTTCGCCTATCCACCCCCTCTAGGCGACTTTCAATTGGTATCGGAGCCCGATACTTCATTAGAGTCTAACCACTCGAAGTGATGTCGAGAGTATCCGCCAAGAGGGAGATGGTAACGGACACAGGCCACGAGAAAGCTCCATCGAAGGAGTCCGGCGCCAAAGGAAGGGAGGAATCACCTCCCCGCGTCAAGTCGCATCGGAGTGGCGACAAGAAAAAGAAGATGAAGAAAGTGGTCTACTACGAGACCGACTCTTCGTCGCCATCCACCTCCTGCTCCGATGCGCCGTCCGTCACTTCTAAGCGCCATGAGCGCAAGAAGTTTAGTAAGATCTCCTTACGCTACCCTTGCATTTCTAAACGTACTCCATTACTTTCCGTCCCATTAGGCAAACCACCGATTTTTTACGGTGAAGATTATTGTATGTGGAGTGATAAAATGAGGCATCACCTAACCTCACTCCACTCTAGCATTTGGGACATTATTGAGTTTGGAGCACAGGTACCATCCGTAGGGGATGAAGGATATGATTCGGACGAAGTTGCCCAAATCCAGCACTTGAACTCCCAAGCCACTACTATACTCCTCGCCTCTCTAAGTCGAGAGGAGTACAATAAGGTACAAGGGTTGAAGAGTGACAAAGAGATTTGGGACGTGATCAAAACCGTGCACGAAGGAGATGAGGTGACAAAGATCACCAAGCGGGAGACGATCGAGGGGGAGCTCGGTCGGTTCATCGTCAACCAAGGAGAGGAGCCACAAGCCATGTACAACCGGCTCAAGACCTTGGTAAATCAAGTGCGCAACCTCGGGAGCACAAAATGGGATGACCATGAAATGGTTAAGGTTATTCTAAGATCACTTGTTTTTCTTAATCCTACACAAGTTCAATTAATTCGTGGTGATCCTAGATACAAGCTAATGTCTCCCGAGGAGGTTATAGGAAAGTTTGTGAGCTTTGAATTGATGATCAAAGGCTCCAAACAAATCATCAAGCGAGGCGCCACCTCCACACCCGAGGTGCAACCCATTGCATTCAAAGCAACGGAGGAGAAGAAAGAAGAGTCTACGTTAAGTAGACTCCCCATCGACGCCTCCAAGCTCGACAACAAGGAGATGGTGCTCATCATCAAGAGCTTTCGCCAAATCCTCAAGCAAAGGAAGGGGAGAGACTACAAACCCCGTTCCAAGAAGGTTTGCTACAAGTGTGGTAAGCCCGGTCATTTTATTGCTAAATGTCCATTATCAAGTGATAGTGACAGGGGCGACGACAAGAAGGGAAGAAGGAAGGAAAAGAAGAAGTATTACAAGAATAAGGGCGGCGATGCCCACGTGTGTCAGGAATGGGACTCCAATGAGAGCTCCACCGACTCCTCCTTCGACGAGGACCCGCCAACATCACCGTCACCAAAGGCCTCCTCTTCCCCAACATTGGCCACAAGTGTCTTATGGCAAAGGACGGCAAAAAGAAGGTAAAATCTAGAGCCTCCACTAAATATGCAACATCTAGTGATGATGATAACTCTAGTGATGATGGAGATAATTTGCTTGCTCTTTTTGCCAATCTAAACATGCAACAAAAAGAAAAATTAATTGAATTGATAGGTGCTATTCATGAGAAGGATGAACTCTTGGATAGCCAAGAGGAATTCCTTATTAAGGAAAACAAAAAGCATGTTAAAGTAAAAAATGTTTATGCTCAGGAAGTAGAGAAATGTGAAAAATTAACTAGTGAGCTTAGCATTTGCCATGACACTATCTCCAACCTTAGAATTGAAAATGCTAAATTGATTTCTAAGGTTGAGAAGCTAAAAGTTTGTGATGATTCAATTGTTAGTCTTAGAAATGATAATGCTAGTTTAATTACAAAGATTGACAAGTTGAATGAATCAATTGCTAGCCTTAAGATTGAGAATGATAAATTAATTGCTAAGGCTAAGGAATTAAATGTTTGCAATATTTCTATTTTCAATCTTAGAAATGAGAATGCTATTTTACATGCTAAGATTGATGAATTAAATGCATGCAAACCCTCTACATCTACTGTTGATCATGTTTCCATTTGTACTAGATGTAGAGACATTAATGTTGATGCTATCCATGATCACCTAGTTTTTTTATACAACAAAATGATCACATAGCACAACTTAGTGCTAAAATTAATGAGCATGAGATAGAAAATGAAAATTTTAAATTTGCTAGAAGCATGCTCTATAGTGGGAGACGCCCTGGCATTAAGGATGGCATTGGCTTCCAACAGGGAGGCAATGTTAAACTTAATGCCCCTAAGAGATTGTCTAACTTTGTTAAGGGCAAAGCTCCCATGGTTCAGGATAACGAGGGCTATATTTTATATCCTGCTGGTTATCCCGAACATAAGATTAGGATAATTCATTCTAGGAAGTCTCACTCTGGCTCTCATCATGCTTTTATGTATAAGAGTGAGGCATCTAGTTCTAAGAAATCCACTCATGTTAAATTGCCTAAAAAGAAAACTCCTACTGCATCAAATGAGCCTATTGTTTCATTTAAGACTTTTGATGCTTCATATGTGTTAACTAACAAATCAGGCAAAGTAGTTGCCAAATATGTTGGGGCCAAACACAAGGGCTCAAAGACTTGTGTTTGGGTACCCAAGGTACTTGTTTCTAATGTGAAAGGACCCAAGACCGTTTGGGTACCTAAGAACAAGGCCTAAATTGTTTTGTAGGTTTATGCATCCGAGGGCTCAAGTTGGATTATTGATAGCGGGTGCGCAAACCACATGACAGGGGAGAAAAGGATGTTCTCCTCGTATGAGAAAAACCATGATCCCCAAAGAGCTATAACATTCGGGATGGAAATCAAGGTTTGGTCAAAGGACTTGGTAAAATTGCTATATCACCTGACCATTCTATTTCCAATGTTTTTCTTGTAGATTCTTTAGATTACAATTTTCTTTCTGTTTCTCAATTATGCAAAATGGGTTACAACTGTCTTTTTACGGATATAGGTGTTACTGTCTTTAGAAGAAGTGATGATTCAGTAGCATTTAAGGGAGTATTAGAGGGTCAGCTATACTTAGTTGATTTTAATAGAGCTGAACTCGATACTTGCTTAATTGCCAAGACTAATATGGGTTGGCTCTGGCATCGCCGACTAGCCTATGTTGGAATGAAGAATCTTCACAAGCTTCTAAAGGGAGAACATATTTTGGGACTAACCAATGTTCATTTTGAGAAAGACAAGGTTTGTAGCGCATGTCAAGCAGGGAAGCAAGTTGGTGTTCATCATCCACACAAGAACATCATGACGACTGACAGGCCGCTTGAGCTACTCCACATGGATCTATTCGGCCCGAAAGCTTACATAAGCAATGGCTGGAGTAAGTACTGTCTAGTTATTGTGGATGATTATTCTCGCTTCACTTGGGTGTTCTTTTTGCAGGAAAAATCACAAACCCAAGAAACTTTAAAAGGATTCTTGAGACGGGCTCAAAATGAGTTCGGATTAAGGATCAAGAAACTAAGAAGCGACAACAGGACGGAGTTCAAGAACTCTCAAATCGAAGGCTTTATTGAGGATGAGGGCATCAAGCATGAGTTCTCTTCTCCCTACACACCTCAACAAAATTGTGTAGTGGAGAGGAAGAATAGAACTCTACTTGACATGGCGAGGACCATGCTTGATGAGTACAAGACTTCGGACCGGTTTTGGGCGGAAGCAATCAACACCGCTTACTACGCCATCAACCGACTCTACCTTCACCGAATCCTCAAGAAAACATCATATGAACTCCTAACCGGTAAAAAGCCCAATGTTTCATATTTTAGAGACTTTGGTAGCAAATGTTGTATTCTTGTTAAAAGAGGTAGAAAATCTACATTTGCTCCTAAGGCTGTAGAAGGCTTTTTACTTGGTTATGACTCAAACACAAGGGCATATAGAGTCTTCAACAAATCCACAGGATTAGTTGAAGTTTCTTGTGATATTGTGTTTGATGAGACTAATGGCTCCCAAGTGGAGCAAGTTGATCTTGATGAGCTAGATGATGAAGAGGCTCCGTGCGTCGCGCTAAGGAACATGTCCATTAGGGATGTGTGTCCTAAGGAATCAGAAGAGCCCACCAATGCACAAGATCAACCATCATCTTCCAATCAAGCATCTCCACCAACTCAGGATAAGGATCAGGCTCAATACAATGAAGATGAAGATCAAGAGGATGAGCCACCTCAAGAGGAGGACAACGATCAAGGGGGAGATGAAGTTAATCAAGACAAGGAAGATAATCAGGGTCCAAGACCGCCTCACCCAAGAGTCCACCAAGGGATACAAAGAGATCACCCCGTGAACTCCACCCTCGGTGATATTCATAAGGGGGTAACCACTTGATCTCGTGTAGCTCATTTTTGTGAACATTACTCTTTTGTGTCTTCTATTGAGCCATACAGGGTGGAAGATGCATTAAGAGATTTGGATTGGGTGTTGGCAATGCAAGAGGAACTCAACAACTTCACGAGAAATGAGGTATGGCATTTAGTTCCATGTCCTAATCAAAATGTTATAGGAACCAAGTGGGTGTTTCGCAATAAGCAAGATGAGCATGGTGTGGTGACAAGGAACAAAGCCCGACTTGTAGCCAAGGGATATTCACAAGTCGAAGGTTTGGATTTCGGTGAAACCTATGCACCCGTAGCTAGGCTTGAGTCAATTCGTATATTACTTGCCTATGCTACTTAGCATGGCTTCAAGCTTTATCAAATGGACGTGAAGAGTGCCTTCCTCAATGGACCAATCAAGGAAGAGGTGTATGTTGAGCAACCTCCTGGCTTTGAAGATAGTGAGTACCCTAATCATGTTTACAAACTCTCTAAGGCGCTTTATGGGATCAAGCAAGCCCCAAGAGCATGGTATGAATGCCTAAGAGATTTCCTTATCACTAATGGCTTCAAAGTCGGTAAAGTCGATCCTAGGATTTCAAGTGAAGCAACTCCAAGAGGGTACCTTCATCAGCTAAACAAAGTACATTCAAGACATACTCACTAAGTTTGGAATGAATGGTGCCAAGCCCATCAAGACACCCATGGGAACCAATGGGCATCTCGACCTCGACACGGGAGGTAAATCCGTAGATCAAAAGGAATATCGGTCGATGATAGGATCCTTACTCTATTTATGTGCATCTCGACCGGATATTATGCTTTCTGTATGCATGTGTGCAAGATTCTAAGCCAATCCTAAGGAAGTTCACCTTAGGGTCGTGAAAAGAATTTTGAGATATTTAGTTCATACACCTATGTTTGGTCTTTGGTACCCCAAGGGATCCACCTTTGATTTAATTGGTTATTCAGATGCTAATTGGGCAGGGTGTAAAATTGATAGGAAGAGCACATCATGGACTTGTCAGTTCTTGGGAAGATCCCTGGTGTCTTGGGCTTCAAAGAAACAAAATTTAGTAGCTCTTTCTACTGCCAAAGCCGAGTACATTGCCGCAGGCCATTGTTGCACGCAATTGCTTTGGATGAGGCAAACCCTTAGGGACTATGGCTACAAATTAACCAAAGTCCCTCTTCTATGTGATAATGAGAGTGCAATCCGCATGGCGGATAATCCCATTGAACACAGCCGCACTAAACACATAGCCATTCGGTATCACTTTTTGAGGGATCATCAACAAAGCGGGGATATCAAGATTGCTTATGTTAGCACCAAAGAACAATTAGCCGATATCTTTACCAAACCACTAGTTGAGAAAACCTTTACCAAACTTAGGAATGAGCTAAACATTCTTGATTCTCGGAACTTTGATTGATACTTTGCACACATAGCTCATTTATGTACCTTTGATCATATCTCTTTTATGTCTATGACTCATGTGTTTTCAAGTGTTTTCCTATGCTAAGTCGTAGATTGAAAGGGAAATGGAGTCTTCGGCGAAGACAAGGCTTCCACTCCACTCTATCGGTATTATTTACCCTTCGCCATCACTCTACACCGCTCTCCACTTTGGTATAATCTTCACTCTTATTACTCATACCATTGAGGAGAAAGTAAAAAGGGCTCTCAAAAGACTCCATTTTTGGTGATTAATGCCAAAGGGGGAGAAATATAGCCCAAAGCAAAAGGACCGCACCACCACCAATTTCAAAATATAGCCCAAAGCAAAAGGACCGCACCACCACCAATTTCAAAGTTTAAAATGAAGATTTCAATTGGTATCTTATGATGAAATATTTAAAGGAGGATGTTTCAATTGGTTAGTATATTTCAAATTGATATCTAAAAATATTTGATCTTCTTTCAATTGGTAAAACCCTCTTGAACACTAAGAGGAGAATTTCATTCAGGAGGAGTTTTGTTTAAGTCAAAGGAAAAGCATTTGAAACAGGGGGAAAAATTTCAAATCTTGAAAATGCTTCTTACAAACTTATTCATATACCTTTGACTATTTGCAAAAGAACTTTGAAAAGATTTTCCAAAAGAATTTGCAAAAACAAAACAAGTGGTGCAAATGTGGTCCAAAATGTTAAAATTATCATATCAAACTTATCTGCTTAGAAATGCTTTTATTTCAAAATAACTTATGCACATCTATCAAAATGCAAACTAGTTACATTTCTACACTCTGTATTTGCTTTGGTTTGTGTTGGCATCAATCACCAAAAAGGGAGAGATTGAAAGGGAAATAGTCTCAACATTTCCTATAATCGATTTTGGTGTTTGACGACCATCACAAACCTTGTGGACTAACCAGTTTGTCTAGTTGATCATTTCACAGGTGCATAAGTTCATCAACAACTATTCTAAAGTTGACTGTCCAGAATACCGTAGATTATTCCGGACAGGAGAAGCTTTTTGGAAAATCACCTAAGCACGGACCGTCCGGGCCCTTGTGACGGACCGTCCGCGACACTAGGGTGAGCCTCTTACAGAACCAATGCAAAAACACAAGTCTACACTACGGACCGTCCAATGGAAAAGCAAGCAGCGTCCGAGACCAAGAGCGGACCGTCCGGCCTCAGGCGCGGACCGTCCGGTAGGCGCAGAACCGAAAAACCCGAAGGTGTCGAGTTCGGTAAAATGAATTATAGCGTCTGTTGAGCACTTGTTCTCAAATGCTTCGCCTTGGCAAAGAGCAATAATTCCAGTGTAATGTGTCAACGATTACCAGATGACGTGAACAGTACAGGAGTACTGTTCACCTATTTATAGGCACAGGGCGCAGCCTGTGTAAAAGTACATTTATGCCCTTTACAATCGACTACAATAATGACACAAAATATCATGGGTCTTTAAGTCATTTCATCCTTAAGTCGGTTCATCCCTTCGTCTTGAGATCTATCACTGTGCCGAAGCTTTATAGGTGATAGCTTCGACACTGCTTCTGAGAGGGTCTGCCGAAGGTGTTCTCTTTCTTTTAGGATCTTCGGCTACGAAGCATACCCCCAACAGTAGCCCCTTCGCGGTACTAGATCATTTTTCGTAATGAGCTTGATCCGTGAAAAAAGTCTTCTAGGCTTCGGGATGCCGAAGATCTGAAAAACACCTTCCCTGAGCTCATTGGCGAGAAACGATTAAAATAATCCGCGCGCGAGGTGGCCCCACCTTGCAGCAGTTACACACGCTCTGGCGATTCACCTTCTCGGACCCTGTGGCCCACCGTTCAGTGAGTTCGGGTGGCTGTTTGCCCGGTACGGAAGACCTTGACGATTCACCTTCCCACCTGCGGCACTATATAAACAAACGGGTAGGTGTGAAGTTACCACATCATTCATTTCTATTGCACTGTTTTGCTGCCAAAATATTGACCAAAGCCAAAGCTTGTTTGCTGCATCCTCAACCAAAGCTATTTACTTTGCCCAAGCTTCGTAATAAGAAAGAGCTTCAGTGAAGTAAAGAAAAATTTTCAACTTCATTCAAAAATCAAAAAATTCAATCATCAGATGGCCAGAGTGCGTTCCACAGCTAGGGTTACGCGTGACAGAGAGGAAGCCGAAGGTGCTGAAACTGCCCCAATCTCCGAAGTGATGAAGCGCTCAGGGCTGGTAGCATCGGAGGATGCACCTGCCGCTGAAGCAAAGCAGGCTGATGTTGAGGAGACTGAGTCTGAAGATGATTACAGCGCGGTGCCAAGTAAACCCAGCCACCTGGATTTCAGAAAATCCACCATCTCCAAAGATGACATGCCGAAGCTGATAAATTTGGGCTATTTCAGTGAAGCGAAGAAAGAGCTGGTTCGTTTTGGTGGGGAAGAGATTACTCCGAAGCCAGGAAAGGATGAAGTGGTGGTCTTCAAAAGTTTCTTTAAAGCTGGTTTAAGATTTCCTTTGAACAAGATGATTGCTGATGTTTTAAAAAAGTTTGGGATCTACCTTCATCAATTAACTTCTAATGCTATCGTTAGCCTTAGTGTTTATATCTGGGCTCTCCGAAGCCAAGGGGTGGAACCATTTGCCGAAGGTTTCTGTCGAGTGCACGAGCTTCATTATCAGACCAAGGCTAGAGGAGATGGACTGCATGAAAACTTTGGCTGCTACAATTTTGCCTACCGCAAGAGTACGAAATTTCCAGTGATCAGCTATCGTAGCAAGTGGCCAGCTAGCTGGAAGTCTGAGTGGTTTTATGTCAAAGTTGACGAAGACAAGGAGAAGCTGGTCCAGAGTCCGCTAGAATTAATCTTCGGAGAGACCAGACCCTAGTGCAACATGACACCGGGGAGCCCAAGCCAAATTGCTCTGGCTGAATTTAGAGTTATTGCGGAGCATATCGGCACTAGGGACTTAGTGCAACAATCCTTGGCTTTCAGAGTGTTCCCAACTGTGAAAGAGTGGGACATGTCGAAGCTTAAGGGAGAAAAGAAGAAGGGGGAACTTATTCGGTTACCCTATCATTATAAATTCAAGAAATATTTCAAAGTGCCTTGCCAAGAGTGGCTAGACACGATTGAAGTGATGTGTAATGAAATTCTCGGCAATTATTCCAAAAAAGAAGATCAACTAATGACTGCAGCCTTCGGCACTCGTCCGAAGCGAAGGTTGAACCGAGTAATGGATGCTCTGGACTTTGAGTATCCCGACTACGAGCGGCTAGACAAGGATGCCGAGGGCAGAAAAGAAAGAGAGTGGCTGGTGCTCTGAATAAAGACGATGAAGAACAATTGAAAAAGAAAAAGCCGAAGCCTGAGCCGAAAACAGATGCTCCAAAGAAGAGAAAAGCTGCTGCTCCAAAGCAGAAGGCAATTGACGAAGAAGAAGAAAATGCTGCAACACCCTCTACCACCGACGTGGAGGAAAATTTAAAGGTAATGACTGAATCTTTGCCTGTCAAGCTGAGTCCACTGGGGTCACATCTGACGAAGCTTTTTCAGAAGGAAAAGGAGCCCACAAAAACGAAGAAGGCAACTAGGCCGAAGAAACAAAGAATCATTATAGTGACGGAAGTCATTGAAGGGACACCACCACAAGCTTCAGCTCCGAAGGCACCAGCTGTTGAGAGCACAACACCTACCGAAGCTGCACCTTCGGAGGCCACAGCTGCCGAAGCTGCCACAGTCGAAGATATTCAGTTAGAAAGCACAATTGCAAATATTGATAAGATACTGCTAGACATGGCCGCAGAAGAAACTAATGTGGCCACCGAAGAGACTCCGGCCCCAGAGCCCGAGAAGAAGAACTAGAAGAAGAAAGAAATAGCCGAAGACACTTCGGAAGATGAAATTTTTAACTTTCAAAACTTAGTTGGTCAAGAGCTGACAAAGGCTGAAAAAGAAGAGCTAAAAGAGTATGCCATATCTTGCGGATATCGGCCGGGGGCACTTCTCTTCGGTGGTGTTGATGACGAAAAGTTGGGCTGTGTCCGGGATCGCACCAGAGCGAAGGTTATTGGTACTCTATCAAAGAGTATCGGTTTCCCGAAGCTCGAAACAGACATTAGCCGCTACCGACGACAGCACATCGTCGGTAGTTTATTCTATTCCAATTTCAAGGTAAACAACTTTTATTTAACTTTTATTGTTTCAATAACAAAGATGTTTTCTAACAAAGGTTGTTTGTGCGTAGAGTATGCTTTTGAGTAAAGCTTTGAAAATGCAGCAAGATTTGGAAGATAAAAAACACGAAGTTATAATTGAGAGCTTAGAAAGCAAAATAAAAGACCAATCAGCTGCTCTTGAAAAGAAAGAGTTTGAGCTTCAGACAACCGAAGGCTTATTGACAAAAGCTGAAGCTAAAATAGCAGAACTAAATACGAAGCTTCTCTCTCAGTCAGAAAGCTTCGAACAAGAAAAGCAGAAGCTAAATGCAAAATTTGAAGCCGAGATCCAGAAAAGTTCAGATTTGCAAAAATCATTAACAGGGCTTCAAAACAAATGTCTGGAGTTCAGTAATCGATGTATACAATGACTGAAGCAGGTCTTTTATTCGGTTGGAGCCAGCAACGAGAAATTTAATTCTTCGGCTGAAGACCTGCCAGGGGCCTTCGAACATATCGAAGGTGAAATTGATGACCTTGATGAAGTTATAGCTGGACATGGTGACTTTTGTGCCCTGGTAGCTTCTCGGGGCACAACTGTCGCCTTCCTGAAATCTGGCTGCGAACATGGGAAAGTTGTCAATAGACCCAATTTCAGTTTATCACCAGCAGATCTAGAGAATATCCCCAACCTTGCCCGAAGCATAGCAAATAGATTTATAAAACTGGTATGGACAAAGGGTGGATGAAGCATAGCTGGTGATGAAGCTCGGAGTCATCTTAAGCCGGTAACAAAATCATACCTTGTGCTTACCTCTTCCTTTAAACTTGAATCTTCCTTACAATATTTTAATATATACAGGATGACGAAGCCGACGAAGCTGAAGAGTAAGAAGATGAAGCCGAAGCTTAACGGATGACGAAGCCGAAGCTCAATGGATATTAATGAATCTTGAATAGATGGTTGTAGAAAAAAACTCAAGAACTCTTGTAATAACCTTTTGTAAAGAATGATGTTTAAATTTTACTCTGTGAACTTTGTCCATACCTTGTAATTTATTCTTACCCTTCCGTCGATGTATAAAGTGCTTCGGTGTGAACGAACTGAGCACTTTTCAGCCGAAGGCGAAAAACACCTTCCCTTCTTTTCGTACACAGTGAAGCATAAAACTACTTCTTTTTCTTTTTGCCGAAGCTTTAACTTTAGAGACGAAGGAACTGACTGTGTTATGATGATGATGATCCTACGTATGTCTAAATGAATGTTTATGAATGCAAATGTATGATGTAATGTACCGTGCAAATGAATGTCCAAACACACGCATACGAAGCCACAACCACAGTTCATTCCCTTAGGAACAACCAAAGTCTTTTTGCCGTTTATTTTTCAGCTTCACCGTTTATTTTTCGGTGTATCAGCGTTGACTTTTCGCTGTAAGTTCTGCATTCCCTTAGGAACGTCTTTTGAACTTCTTCGCCTTCTATTTCGACGGTATGGCGTTGACTTTTCGCGCTTTGCCTTATATTTTGGCGGAATCAGCGTTGACTTTTCGCTGTAAGCTCTCCATTCACTTAGGAACGACTTTTGAGCAGAAAACTTACACTGTGCTCCCTTAGGAACGGCTTTTTGTAGCTTTGTCATGCTCTGCATCCCCTTAGGGACGTCTTTCGAGCTTCTCCCTATTTTTTCTTTTCTCTTTGCACTCGATGGTGCATGCTCAGCTTTTACATTTACATCTTTGGGGGATATTGCTCTTGTAGAGCTGAAATAAGAAAAAGATAAATTACATGCTATGGCCCCATTAAAAACCTTTCTCTCCCTTTGGAAAGGAAAAGGGTGCCATAGGAAAAAATAAAAAGATTACATCAGGCTACACATAATATCACCGAAGCTCATCCGCATTCCAAGATCTAGGAATGTCATTGCCGTCCATATCCTTCAATCTGTAAGAACCGGGTCTTGACGAAGATACTACCAGAAAAGGTCCTTCCCACTTCAACTGTAGCTTGCCTACTGTATCTGGGTTGGCAACTCTCCGAAGTACCAAGTGCCCTGGCCTTATATTTTTTAACCGAACTTTTCTGTCACGCCTTTTTATTGTTTCGGCTTGATATTTATTGATGTTCTCCACAGCCTGAAGCCTGATCCCTCCTATAGCATCTTTTGCCACAGAATAATCAGCTTCGTCCTCTGCCGAAGCCACTGTTCTTATTGATCCTGCTTTAGCTTCTTCCGGGGTTATTGCTTCGTCACCAAACAGTAATTTGAATGGTGTAAAGCCTGTTGACCTTGATATTGTTGTGTTGTGGCTCCACACTACTTTGATCAATTCATCTGGCCACTTTCCCCTGGGCTGATTGAAGATTAACTTCATTATTCCCGTCATTATAATGCCATTAGCTCTTTCGACAAGTCCATTTGACTCTGGATGTCTAACCGATGCAAAATGGATCTTCGTGCCAATTTGTTCACAGAACTCTTTGAAAGCTTCGACATCAAACTGTGTTCCGTTGTCCACAGTAATAGCCTTCGGCACTCCGAAGCGACAAACAATATTTTGCCAGAAAAAATTCTGAACAGTGACCGAAGTTATTGTGGCTAAAGGCTTCGCCTCAATCCACTTAGAAAAATATTCTACCGCCACCACAACATATTTTAGATTTCCTTGTGCTGGTGGAAGCGGGCCTAGCAAATCGAGGCCCCACCTTTGCAACAACCAAGTGGGCTGTATTAACTGAGTTAGAGATGAAGGTTGTTTCTGATCTCTTGCGCATTTTTGGCAGCCTTCACATTTTTGAACTAACTCTGCTGCATCCGAAGCTGCCTTCGGCAAATAAAATCCTTGACGAAATTTTTTCCCAGCAAGGGCCTAGATCCGATGTGAGATCCGCACAGATCTGCGTGTATCTCCTTCATCAATTCAATACCTTCGGTCCTTGATAAACATTTGAGGAGTGGTGAACAAACTCCATGTTTATACAATTCCCCTTCTATCATGACATATGGTCTTGTTTTTGCCTCCATTCTTTTGTTATAAACTTCGTCACTTGAAAGACAATTTCCTTGAAGGAAAGATATTATTTCAGTTCTCCAATCTTCACTGTGCACTGGAGAAATAGTGAGCACTGCTCTTTCCATGAGCTCAACCGAAGGTGCTTTTATTGTTTCAAAGAATACTTCGGAGGGTAAGGGGAGCCCCTGAGCCGCTGATTTGGCTAGGAAATCCGCATGCTCATTTTCACCTCTTGGAATACTTTTGACGGAAAATCCTTCAAAGGAAGCTTCCAACCTTCGGACTGCATCCAAATATTTTTCAAGCTTCGGATCTCGTGCCCTGCTGCTTTTATCCACATGGCCAGCTATGACTTGAGAATCAGTCTTTAAGATGACCCTTCTTATTCCCATTGCCCTTAGTTTCCGAAGCACCAATAAAAGTGCTTCGTACTCAGCAATATTATTTGTGCAAATGAAATCCAGTTTGACTGCGAAACATGTTTTGACTTTTGAAGGTGCGACTAGAACCGCAGCTGCTCCTGCTCTAAAGGTTCCCCAAGAACCATCGCAGAATACCGTCCAAGCTTCGGTATCTTTGCTTGTCCCTTCTTCGTGAGCCCCTGGCATCAAGTCAGCTATGAAGTCTGCTAGTGCCTGAGATTGAATTGAAGATCTATGCACGTAGTCAATGGTGAATTCATTGAGCTCTGCGGCCCACTTTCCAACCCTTCCAGTAGCTTCTCTGTTCCTCATAATATCCTTCAGAGGCTGTGATGAGGGAACAATTATATGGTAAGCCTAGAAATAATGTCGAAGCTTCCTAGAAGCCATTAAGACAACATACAACACTTTTTCCAACTCTGTGTAATTTTTGTTTTACAAGCTCAACACTTCGGAAACAAAATACACTGGGACTTGCTTTTTATTTTGTCCTTCAAACTTCTCCTGTACAAGTGCCGCACTCACTGCAGAGTGCGAAGCTGCCACATACAACAGTAGAGGAGCCCCTGGCGTGGGTGGAGTTAGCGTCGTTAGATCTATCAGGTACTACTTCAGCTCTTCGAAGGCTTTCTGCTGAGCTGGTCCCCATTGAAAGACTTTGGCCGACTTCAGCACTTCAAAGAATGGTAAATTTCTCTCTGCTGATCAAGATATGAATCGGTTCAAAGATGCCAGTCTTCCTGTCAGTCGTTGAGCTCCCTTCTTTGTGCTTGGTGGCTCCATCTGAAGGATAGCTTCAATTTTGTTTGGATTAGCCTCGATTCCTTTTGTTGAAACTAAACAACCAAGAAATTTCCCCTTCTTTACTCTGAAGACACATTTTTCTGGATTCAACTTCAGGCCAGCTTGCCTAAAATTAGCAAATGTTTCCTGCAGATCAGCAATGTGATTTTCCTGCTTCGTGCTTTTTACTATGATATCATAAACATATGTTAGCACATTTCTGCCTATCTGAGAGTGAAGGACTTTCGCTGTCATTCTGCTGAAGCTTCCTTCAGCATTCTTGAGCCCCTCAGGCATTCGAAGATAACAATATGTACCACTGGGGGTTATGAAGCTGGTTTTTGGCTCATCTTCTTTCTTCATCCAGATTTGATGGTAGCCTAAATAACAATCTAGTAGACTCATGAGCTCTGACGAAGCTGCTGCATCTACTAGAGAATCTATCCTTGGTAATGGAAACTCATCCTTCGGACAAGCCTTGTTGAGATCAGTAAAATCAATGCACATTCTCCATTTACCATTGGCCTTCTTCACCATAACAGTGTTAGCTAGCCATTCTGGGTATTTTACTTCTCTGATGACTCTAGCGCTAAGAAGTCTTTTCACTTCATTCCGAGCACCTTCGGCTTTGTCATCAGACATTTTCCGAAGCCTCTTCTTTCTGGGTCTGAAGGATGGATCGACATTGAGCGAGTGTTCAATGACATCCCTGTTGACACCACAGAGATCGTTGGCGGACCATGCGAAGACATCTTTGTTGTTGAACAGAAACCTTGTTAAGTTTTTCTCCTGTTCTTCAGACAATTGAGATCCCAGCAACACCTTCTGCTCTGCTATATCTTCACATAAGAGCATGGGCTTCGGCTGATCGACTGAAGCAGCCTTCTCCCTTCTGTACTTGTACTGCTCACAAGCTTCAGCTCCATCTATATTATGAATTGCTTTTGAATCTGTCCAGTTTCCTTCAGCCTTTCTGGCAGCTTCCTGACTTCCATGAATAGCAATAGGCCCTTGATCCGAAGGTATCTTCATGCATAGATATGCTGGATGAAGAATTGCTTCAAAAGCATTAAGTGTCCTGTTGGGGACTTGTTCTCAAATGATATGAATTAAGAACAAGGCAACATAAAATGTTAAATATCAATGCCCTTCGTCCGCTGAAGCATTATATCCCCAAGGATTTAATGAGCTTTGGACGAAGACCATGAGTAGAATATCACGAAGGTCACACCTTCGTGATCAGACTTACAAAATGATATGAAATAAAATATAAAACATGAAACATTAGAGAAAGATGTACCAAAAATAGATAACATTATTCAGATATTTTATTATACGAACTTAAAAATCAAAACATAGTGTTTAAGTATATTTATACCTTCGCCTTGGCAGAAAACAATAATTCCAAAGCAATGCGTTTGCAATTACAGGATTGCGTGAACAGTAAAGGAATACTGTTCACTATTTATAGGCACAGGACACAGCCTGTAAGGAATTATAATCATACCCCTTATAAAAGTTTACAACAATGACTCAGACCCTTATGGACTAAAAGGTCATTCCATCTTTAAGTCGGTTAGATCCTTCATCTTCGGATACGCTATAACACCGAAGCTTCATGAGTGGTAGCTTCGGCATTACGTATAAGCAACTTTTGCCGAAGCTGTTTCTTCCTGCAGGACCTTCGGCGACGAAGCATGGTCCCAATAGTAGCCCCTTCGCGGTGCTAGATCATTTTTCGTAACGAACTTGATCCATGAAAAAAGTCTCTTAGGCTTCGGGAAGCCGAAGGTCCGAAAAACACCTTCCCTGAGCTCGTTGCCGAGAAATGATACAGTTTCCGAGCGCGGAGCGGTCCCACCATGCAGGTTCACTTTCTCGGTTTTTGCGGCCCACCGTTCAGTGGGTGCGAGCGACTGTTTGTCCGGTGTAAAAATCTTGACGATTCACCTTCTTACCTGCATCACTATATAAACAGACAGGTAGGTGTGAAGTTACCACAACATTCATTGCTATTGCACTGTTTTGCTGCCAAAAATTTAACCATAGCCGAAGCTTGACTTTTGCATTCAAACGAAGCTCCAGTTTGGATTCTGCTTCGTCACGAGAAGAGCTTCGGAAAAAAGGTTATTAATTTCCAAGGAATTTTCAAGAAATTTAAAATCAAATGGCCGGAGTACGCTCCACTGCTAGGGTTGAGCATGATGGAGATGAGACCGAAGCCGCTGAAACTGTTCCGATTTCCGAAGCAATGAGGCGTTCTGGGCTGGTTTCATCAGAGGACACACCTGCTGCCGAAGCAACACAAGCTGATGTTGAAGAAGTTGGTTCCGAAGATGAGTACAGCTGCGGGATGCCAAGTAAACCTAGTCATTTGGACTTTGGAAAGTCCACCATTTCTGAAGCTGATCTTCCTAAAATGGTGAAGATGGGTTATTTTAGTGAGGCCAAAAAGGAATTAATTCGTTTTGGTGGAGAGGAAACTATCCCAAAGCCAGGAAAGGACGAGGTAGTAGTCTTCAAAAGTTTTCTTAAAGCTGGTCTAAGGTTCCCCCTGAACAAGATGATTGCTATTGTACTGAAGAAGTTTGGGATTTACCTTCATCAGCTGACCCCCAATGCTATTGTTAGATTAAGTGTTTACATTTGGGCTCTTCGTAGCCAGGGGGTGGAACCGTTCGGTGAGGGCTTCTGCCGAGTTCATGAATTACACTACCAGACTAAAGCCAGAGGAGATGGTCTGCACGAAAATTTTGGCTGCTACAACTTTGCTTATCGCAAGACTACGAAGTTTCCAGTGATAAGCTATCGAAGCAAATGGCCAGCCGGATGGAAATCTGAATGGTTTTATGTTAAAGTTGATGAAGATGAAGATAAATTGGTCCATAGTCCGCTAGAACTAACCTTCGGAGAAACGAGGCCCCGATGCAACATGATAATGGGGAGCCCGAGTCAGACTGCTTTGGCTGAATTTCGAGTGATTTCAGATCATATTGGCACTAGAGACCTAGTGCAGGAATTTTTGGCTTTTAAGGTGTTCCCAACACTGAGGGAGTGGGAAATGCCGAAGCTAGTGGGAGAAAAGAAAAAGGGAGAACTTGTTCGATTGCCCTATCATTACAAGTTTAAGAAACATTTTAAAGCACCCTGCCAAGAGTGGCTGAACACAATTGAAATTATGTGCAACGAGATCCTCGGCAATTACTCTAAGAAAGAAGATCAATTAATGACTGCAGCCTTCGGCACATGTCCGAAACGAAGATTGAATCGTGTGCTAGATGCCTTGAATTTTGATTACCCTGACTATGAGCAACTGGTCGGAGGTGCCGAAGGCCAGAAAAGAAAGAGGATTGCGAGCGCCCTTGACAAAGTAGGCACCAAATTGGCTAGAAAGGACAAGGAAATTTCTGAAACACTGAGCCCTGAGCCGAAGATAACTGCTCCGAAGAAAAGAAAAGCTGCATCCCCAAAACCAAAGACGCCGGCCCGAGAGGAGGAAGCTACTGCAACACCTTCTGCTGCCGAAGTGGAAGAGATTCTGAAGGTAATGACTGAACCTTTGCCTATCAGGCTAAGTCCGCTGGCGCCGGAACTGACGAAGTTTTTTCAGAAGGACAAAGAAGCTTCGGCAACAGAAAGTCCCGCAGAGCCGAAAAAACGAAGAATTATCCAAGTGACCGATGTCATTCATCAGACACCGCCACCAACATCGGCATCAAAAATTGTTACTACCGAAACCACAGTCACCGGAGCCAAAACCACCAGAGCCGAAACAACCGGAGCCGAAGCTACCGGAGCAACCACTGAAGCCGAAGCCACCGGAGCCGAAACTGAGATCACCGAAGATCCTAATCTAGAGACCACACTTGGTGATATTGACAATATACTTCTGAGAATGGCTAAAGAAGAAGCTGCTGCGGTTGCGGTGAACACGACAATTGAAAAAGGAAAAGAACAAATTGAAGACACTTTGGAAGAAGAAAATTTTAATTTTCAAGATATACTTGGACAAGAGTTAACAGACACTGAAAAAGAAGAGCTAAAGAAATATGCTATATCCTGCGGATATAAACCAGGGTCTCTGCTATTTGGTGGTGTCAATGAAGGGAAACTAAGGTGCCTTCGGAATCGAACCGAGGCCAAGGTTGTTAGGACTTTCTCAAAAAGCGTTGGCCTGCCGAAGATAGAAGCGGACCTCTGTAGGTACCAGCGACAGCATATTGCCGGTAGCTTGCTCTATGCTAATTTCAAGGTAAAAACTCAACTTTATATTGTTTTTTGAATTAATATGTTTTCTAACGAAGGTTGTTTTGGCAGAGTATACTACTAAGTAAAGTGCTGAGGATGCAACAAGATCTTGAAGAGGAGAAAAACAAAGCTACCATCAAAGATCTAGAAAACAAAATCAAAAATTACGAAGCTGCTCTGAAGAAAAAGGACTTCGTTATTCAAGACCTTGAAATCAAAGTTAAAGATCACGAAGCTGCCTTGGAAAAGAAAGACTTCGTCATTCATTCTATGGAAGGTTCACTGGCTGAAGCCCAAGCCGAAAATGACAAATTAAACAATGAATTACTTATAAAATCAGAAAAATCTGAGCAGGAAAAGAAGAATCTCGAAACAAGTCTCAAGACCGAAATCGAGAAGAATTCAAATTTGCAAAAATCATTGAAGGAGCTTCAGGAGAAATGCTTAGATTTCGGTAGCCGATGTGTGCAGCGGCTGAAGGATGTGTTTCACTCAATTGGAGCTAGCTCTGATAAGTTTACACCTTCAGCTGAAAACCTGCCAAGCACCTTGGAATACATTGAGGGCGAAGTTGATGCACTTGACGAAGTTATTGCTGGGCATGCTGATTTCTGCGCCCTGCTAGCTTCTCGAGGCACAGCTACCGCTTTCCTAAAGGCTGGCTGCACACACGGGAAAATTGTAAATAGGCCAAACTTCAGTTTGTCACCGGCAGATTTGGTTGACATCCCAAGCCTAGCCCGAAGCATAGGAAACAGGTTTATGACCCAGATTTGGATAAACGGCGGGCGAAAAATGGCTGGTGACGAAGCTCGGAGCCACCTTAAGCCAGTGAGAAACTTATACTTGTTACTTTTACCTTCTCCTTGAATTCTGCACCTTTCTCATTCCGTTTTAATATGTACAGGATGATGAAGCTGAAGAATGACGAGCTGAAGCTTAACAGTTGCTGCAAAAGACTTTCCTGCAAAAAATTCTAGAGAAATCTTTGTAAAATAATTGTAGAGAAACTTATGTAAATTTGTGCATACCTTGTAATATATTTCCCCTTTATCCGTGTACGATCTGCTTTGGTGTGGACGAAATTTTATTTTTGAGCCGAAGGCGAAAAACACCTTCCCTTCTTTTCGTACACAACGAAGCATGAAAATTTCCTCTTTCTCCGAAGTTTTTTCCTCATAGCCGAAGCATCTGCCTTTTCTGTATGATATGATAATGATCCTATATATGTCTAAATGAATGTTTATGAATGCAAATGTCATGATGTAATGTATCGTTCAAATGAATATCCGAATGTATATTCGAAACCATAATCATAGCCTTCATTCCCTTGGGAATGACTCAAATCTTTTTGCCGTTTATTTTTCGGCTTCACCGTTTACTTTTCGGTGTATCAGCGCTGACTTTTCGCTGTAAGCCTCCCTTAGGAGCTTCTTCGCCTTTTACTTTCGGCGGAATCAACGTTTATTTTTCGCTGCAAGCCTCCCTTAGGAGCTTCTTCGCCTTTTACTTTCGGCGGAATGAGCGTTTATTTTTCGCTGCAAGCTCTGCATTCCCTTAGGAACGACTTTTGAGCTTCTCCCTGTTTTCTTTTTCTTTTTCCTTTGCACTCGATGGTGCGTTCTCAGCTTTTACATTTACATCTTTGGGGGATATCGCTCTTATAGAATTGAAATAAGAAAAAGAAAAATTACATGTTGTGGCCCCATTAAAAACCTTTCTCCCCCTTTGGAAAGGAAAAGGGTACCACAAAAAAGAATAGAAAAAATTACATCACACTAAACATAATATCGCCGAAGCTCATCCGCATTCCATGACCTAGGAATGTCGTTGTCGTCCATATCCTTCAATCTGTAGGAACCGGGTCTTGACGAAGATACTCCCAGAAAAGGTCCTTCCCACTTCAGCTGTAACTTGCCTACTGTCTCTGGGTTGGCTACTCTTCGAAGCACCAAATGTCCTGGCTTAATATTCTTTAGCCGAACTTTTCTATCACGCCATTTTTATTGTTTCAGCTTAGTATTTATTAATGTTTTCCACAGCCTGAAGCCTGATCCCTTCTATAGCATCTTTTTCCACAGAGTAATCAGCTTCTGCTTCGTCTTCTGCCGAAGCTACTACTCTTATTGATCCTGCTTTGGCTTCCTTCGGAGTTATTGCTTCGTCACCAAACAATAATTTGAATGGTGTAAAACCTGTTGATCTTGATATTGTTGTGTTGTGGCTCCACACCACTTTGATTAATTCGTCTGGCCACTTTCCCCTGGGCTGATTGAAGATTAACTTCATTATTCCTGTCATTATGATGCCATTAGCCCTTTCAACAAGTCCATTTGACTACGGATGCCGAACTGATGCAAAATGGATCTTCGTGCCAATTTGTTCACAAAATTCTCTGAAAGCTTCGGAATCAAACTGCGTTCCATTATCCACAGTAATAGCCTTTGGCACTCTGAAACGACAAACAATATTTTGCCAGAAAAACTTTTGAATAGTGACCGAAGTTATTGTGTCTAAAGGCTTTGCCTCAATCCATTTAGAAAAATATTCCACTGCCACTACAACATATCTTAGGTTCCCTTGTGCTGGTGGTAACAGACCTAGCAAATCAAGGCCCCACCTTTGCAACGGCCAAGTGGGTTGTATTAACTGGGTTAGAGACGAAGGTTGTTTTTGATCTCTTGCACATTTCTGACAACCTTCGCACTTTTGGACTAATTCCGCTGCATCCGAAGCTGCCTTTGGCCAATAAAATCCTTGACGAAAAACTTTTCCAAGCAAAGGCCTAGATCCAATGTGAGATCCACACAGGCCTGCGTGTATTTCCTTCATCAATTCTATACCTTCGGCTCTGGATAAACACTTGAGTAATGGAGCACAGACTCCATGCTTGTACAGCTCCCCTTCTATTATAACATATGGTTGAGCTCTTGCCTCTATCCTCCTGTTATAAGCTTCGTCATCTGAAAGAAAGTTACCCTGAAGGAAAGAGATGATCTCAGTTCTCCAGTCTTCACTATAGACATGAGATATGTTGAGGACTGCTCTTTCAAGAAGCTCGACCTAAGGTGCTTTTATTGTTTCGAAAAATACTTCCGAAGGTAAGGGCAGCCCCTGTGCTGCTGACTTGGCTAATAAATCAGCATGTTCATTTTCTCCTCGAGGAATATTTTTAACAGAAAACCCTTCAAAGGAAGCCTCAATCCTTCGGACCGTGTCTAAATATTTTTCAAGCTTCGGATCTCTTGCTTTATAACTTTTGTCAATATGACCAAAAATAACCTGAGAATCAGTTTTAAGAACCGCCCTTCTAATTCCCATTGCCTTTAATTTCCGAAGACCCAAGAGCAAAGCTTCGTACTCAGCAATGTTATTTGTGCAACTGAAATCAAGTCTTGTTGCATAACAAGTTTTAACTTTGGAAGGTGCGACCAACACAGCAGCTGCTCCTGCTCCGAAGGTTCCCCAAGAACCATCGCAAAATACTATCCAAACTTCGGCATCTTTACTCGTTTCTTCTTCCTGAGCCCCTGACGTCCAGTCAGCAATGAAGTCTGCCAACGCTTGGGACTGAATCGAAGATCTATGCACATAATCAATGCAAAATTCATTGAGTTCCGCAGCCCATTTTCCAACCCTTCCAGTAGCTTCTCTATTTGTCATAATATCCTTCAATGGTTGTGAAGAAGGGACAATTATATTGTATGCTTGAAAATAGTGCCGAAGCTTCCTGGAGGCCATCAAAACAGCATATAGCACCTTCTCCAATTCTGTATAATTTTTCTTTGATAAACTAAGAACTTTGGATACAAAGTATATTGGGGCTTGCTTTTTGACTTGGCCTTCAAGCTTCTCTTGGACAAGTGCTGCACTTACCGCTGAGTGCGAAGCTGCCACATATAACAACAGAGGAGCCCCTGGCGTTGGTGGAGTTAGTGTTGTTAGGTCTATCAAATATTGCTTCAGCTCTTCGAAGGCTCTCTGCTGGAGTGGTCTCCATTGAAAAACTTCGGTTGACTTCAGCACTTCGAAGAATGGTAAATTTCTCTCTACTGATCTAGATATGAATCTGTTGAGAGATGCCAGTCTTCCTATCAATCTTTGAGCCCCCTTCTTTGTACTTGGTGGTTCCATTCGAAGGATAGCTTCGATTTTATTTGGATTAGCCTCAATCCCTTTTATTGAAACTAGGGAGCTAAGAAATTTCCCTTTCTTCACTCCGAAGACACACTTTTCTGGATTCAACTTTAAACCGGCCTGTCTAAAATTAGCGAAGGTCTCCTGCAGATCAGCAATGTGATTTTCTTGCCTCGTGCTTTTTACAATGATATCATCAACATAAGTTAGCACATTTCTGTGTATCTGAGAATGAAGAACCTTCGCTGTCATTCTGCTGAAGCTTCCTCCAGCATTCTTGAGCCCCTCAGGCATCTGAAGGTAACAATGTGTTCCACTAGGGGTTATGAAGCTGGTTTTTGGCTCATCCTCCTTCTTCATCCAAATTTGATGATAGCCTGAATAACAATCCAGCAGACTCATAAGCTCTGATGAAGCTGCTGCATCAACTAGGGAATCTATCCTTGGCAATGGAAACTCGTCCTTCGGACAGGCCCTATTGAGATCAGTAAAATCAATACACATCCTCCATTTACCATTGGCCTTTTTTACCATAACAGTGTTAGCCAGCCATTTTGGGTATTTTACCTCTCTGATAACTCCGGCACTGAGGAGTCTTTTCACTTCATTCCGAGCTCCTTCGGCCTTATCATCAGACATCTTCCGAAGCCTCTGCTTTCTGGGTCTGAAGGATGGATCAACATTGAGCGAGTGTTCAATAACATCCCTGTTGACTCCGCAAAGATCATTAGTTGACCATGCAAAAACATCTTTGTTGTTGAATAGAAACCTTATCAAGGTTTTCTCCTATTCTTCGGACAGTTGGGATCCCAATAACACCTTTTGCTCTGCTATGTCATAGCATAAGAGCATGGGCTTCGGCTGATCGGTCGAAGCAGCTTTCTCCCTTCTGAACTTGTATTGCTCACAAGCTTCAGCTCCATCTATGTTATGGATTGCTTTTGAGTCTGTCCAGTTTCCTTCGGCCCTTCTGGCAGCTTCCTGACTTCCATGAATAGCAATGGGCCCTTGGTCCGAAGGTATCTTCATGCAAAGATATGCTGGATGAAGAATTGCTTCGAAGGCATTGAGAGTACCACGACCAATGATTGCATTGTAAGGGTATTCCATGTCAAGAATATCAAACACAACTTGTTCAGTCCTTGTGTTGTTAATAAATCTGAAGGTTACTGGCATTGTGATTTTGCCAAGTGCTACAATCTGCCTTCCTCCGAAGCCACAAAGGGGATGTGTGGCATCATGAATCTTGTCTTCGAGCTCTTGCATCTGTCTGAAGGCTTTGGCAAATATGATATCAGTCGCACTGCCTGTATCAACCAAAACATTGTGGACCAGAAATCCTTTGATCACACAAGAGATAACCATAGCATCATTGTACGGGTAATCCTTGAGCTGAAGATCCTCTTGAGAGAAGGTAATTGGGATGTGAGACCATCTTGACTTGATGAAGGGTCCTTGTACCCCTACGTGTTGTACTCTTCTCTGTGCCTCCTTCTTCTGTTTCTTGTTGGCCGGCTCTGAGCATGAACCGCATGTTATCGGGAGAATCAGCTTCGGAGCCGAAGCAGTTCCAGCTTGGTTCTTGAACGAAGCCATTAGCTCAAAAAGTGGAAGTGAGTTCACTGGAGGTGGGCGCCAATGTTGGGGACTTGTTCTCAAATGATATGAATTAAGAACAAGGCAACATAAAATGTTAAATATCAATGCCCTTCATCCGCTGAAGCATTATATCCCCAAGGATTTAATGAGCTTCGGACGAAGACCATGAGTAGAATATCACGAAGGTCACACCTTCGTGATCAGACTTACAAAATGATATGAAATAAAATATAAAACATGAAACATTAGAGAAAGATGTACCAAAAATAGATAACATTATTCACATATTTTATTATACGAACTTAAAAATCAAATCATAGTGTTTAAGTATATTTATACCTTCGCCTTGGCAGAAAACAATAATTCCAAAGCAATGCGTTTGCAATTACAGGATTGCGTGAACAGTAAAGGAATATTGTTCACTATTTATAGGCACAGGACACAGCCTGTAAGGAATTACAATCATACCCCTTATAAAAGTTTACAACAATGACTCAGACCCTTATGGACTAAAAGGTCATTCCATCTTTAAGTCGGTTAGATCCTTCATCTTCGGATACGCTATAACACCGAAGCTTCATGAGTGGTAGCTTCGGCATTACGTCTAAGCAACTTTTGCTGAAGCTGTTTCTTCCTGCAGGACCTTCGGCGACGAAGCATGGTCCCAACATGTCCCACGACCAATGATTGCATTGTAGGGGCACTCCATGTCGACAATATCAAAGACAACTTGCTCAGTCCTTGTATTGTTAACAAATCCGAAGGTCACTGGCATTGTGATCTTGCCGAGCGCTACAATCTGCCTTCCTCCGAAGCCACAAAGGGGGTGTGTAGCATCATGAATCTTATCCTCTGGCTCTTGCATCCGTTTGAAGGCCTTAGCAAATATAATATCCGCTGCACTGCTTGTATCAACTAGAACATTGTGGACCAGAAATCCTTTGATGACGCAAGAGATAACCATATCATCATTGTGAGGGTAATCCTTGAGCTGAAGGTCCTCTTGGGAGAAGGTAATTGGGATGTGGGACCATCTCGACTTGATGAAGGGTCCCTGCACCCCGACATGCTATACCCTTCTCTGTGCCTCCTTCTTCTGCTTCTTGTTGGCCGGCTCTGAGCATGAACCGCCTGTTATCGGGAGTACCAGCTTCGTAGCCGAAGCAGCTCCAGCTTGGTTGTTGAACGAAGCCATCAACTCAAAAAGTGGAAGTGAGTTCACCAGAGGTGGGCGCCAATGTTGAGAACTTGTTCTCAAATGCTTCGCCTTGGCAAAGAGCAATAATTCCAGTGTAATGTGTCAACGATTACCAGATGACGTGAATAGTACAGGGGTACTGTTCACCTATTTATAGGCACAAGGCGCAGCCTGTGTAAAAGTACATTTATGCCCTTTACAATCGACTACAATAATAACACAAAACATCATGGGTCTTTAAGTTATTTCATCTTTAAGTCGGTTCATCCCTTCGTCTTGAGATCTGTCATTGTGCCAAAGCTTTATAGGTGATAGCTTCAACACTGCTTTTGAGAGGGTCTGCCGAAGGTGTTCTCGTTATTTTAGGATCTTCGGCTACGAAGCATACCCCCAACAGTGTCTTCGCGGATCGTCTGGGGTGCACGACCGGACCGTCCGCGACAACCTTTATCTGACATCTGACGACACATTTAATGCATAGTAGCCGTTGATATAGCCATTACTGCTGACCATTGCGATTGTAGCCGTTGATGTGCAGGGGCGGACCGTTCGGACCAGGGGCGCGGACCGTCCGCGGTCGACAGAAAAGGAGCAACGACTAGGAAGTGGTTGAGGGCTATAAATACAACCCCAACCACCTCCATTCACTTCACACAAGCATTCCAACCTTTCACATTCAATACAAGAGCTAGCAATCCATTCCAAGACACAATCAAAGCTTCCAATCTCTCCAAGTTCCACAATTGAGACAAGTGATCAATAGTGATTAGCGACTTGAGGGAGAGAGAGTGATCCGTGTGATATTTGTCACTCTTGTTGCTTGGCTTTTGCAATTGTGCTTTCTTCTTCCTCATTCTTATTCTCTAAGTGACTTGTAATCAAAGCAAGAGACACCAAGTGTGTGGTGGTCCTTGCGGGGTCTAAGTGACCTGTTTGATTAAGGAGAAAGCTCACTCGGTCTAAGTGACCGTTTGAGAGAGGGAAAGGGTTGAAAGAGACCCGGTCTTTGTGACCACCTCAACGGGGACTAGGTTCTTTGGAATCGAACCTCGGTAAAACAAATCACCGTGTTCATCCGTTTTATTTCTTGGTTGATTTGTTTTCCCTCTCTTTCGGACTCGGATTTAATTCTAACGCTAACCTCGGCTTGTAGTGTGTGTTTAAGTTTGTAAATTTCAGATTCCGCCTATCCACCCCCCTCTAGGCGACTTTCACTATCCTGTAGAACTTGACTCCCAATGCTTGACGCCATTTCATCTACCCCACTTTGATTATATGGCTAACATCTTCATCAATATCACCATCTCTCTGTAGCATCGATCCCAAATAACGGAAGGTGTCCTTTGGTACTACCTGGTGTCCCAAACTTACATCTCCATCCTCACTAATTATAGTACCAAAGTCACATCTCATATACTCGGGTTTGACATCTGATTCTTGGATCCTGCGAACAAAGCATCTATTTAAATCATCGAAGGAGTCATCCAATTGGATGTCCATAGTCTCATTCTCACCATTGAAAAGATTATCAAAATACCTCTGCCACCTCTGTTTTATGTCTTGTCCTTTCACTAAGAGTTGATCCATCTCATCCTTAATGCATTTAACTTGGTTGAGGTCCCTCGTCTTACTTTCCTGAATCCTAGCTATCCTATAGACATTTTTCTCCCCTTCCTATTATCGGAAAGAGAAAAAAAAGAAATGGGGAGAGAGGAGAAGAGACGTAATACTTGAATTTGGTGGATATTAGAGAATAAATTTTATACCCCCAAATTCAGGGTGTTACAGTAGAGAAGCTAAATTGCTAAGGGAGCTTGTTACCATTGACTGGAGGTGGTGTTAGGGTATGGACTACCCTAAAACCAGCACCTCGGTCATTTGTTTTCGTGCTAGATTCATCATTCTCAGCGATCAGAATGAACACTGGTGATCCCCATTGAGCCATCATCGATGATGGTTGTCCTTGAGACCCCAGCTCAAACATCTTGGGAGCATCGGTGAGTTCACACTACACCGTCGTCAATTCTTTCACATGAGTGGAGAGTCACTCAACTCCACTCTTAGATCGCCCACATCTGCCTCGATGTATGGCCTCCATGCCGACAGATCTCTCACAATTGTAGTATTAGCTTTGCATGGCTTGCAGGAGTTTGGACAACTCAGCGATATTCTGCTCCATGGCTTCTAAGTATGTGATCATGTCTTGATCTATGGTCGACGCAAGTAGCCCGATGGATCCACCAGGATCAAAGAACGGGAATCTGATACCACTTGTAAGAACACTGATCTAGGTGGGGTTGTAGGCTGCTCTCGGCATACGTCTCCTCTCACGGAGCACTGGATTACCACGGCGTCGCCGCCAGGAATCTAGACGCAGCCGGTCAGAGGGTTCTGTTCTCCACACACCCTTTCCAGGTCCCACTCCACTCATTTTTTACCCCTCTTCCAAGGTTCAGGAAAATAAAAAAAGCAAAGTTGTAGCCACCTAGTGGTCCATTCTGACCCACTCACTCTTGGATTAGGCTTCACACCACGATGAGGCTTGCCTTCTTCCTCTGACTCTTTCGAATCCTTAACACATGCTAGTTGTGGATTTTGTCGTGTCTTTGCTCTTTTGATCTATGTTTTTATCGTTCATTTTGATAAAAAACATTGATTTACATCGTTTTCCATTTTAAACCTTTACTAGGTTCTATGGACGTTTCAACATCAATACGTTGTCATGGATTGATCAGGCTGGTAAGTGGTTGACTTCTTGTTCCCTCTTTCTTAAATATCTAACACGGGCTTGTAGGAGACATTTGCTTCCACCAGACTTTATCAAGGTTAATTATGATAGTCTTATCATCGCATATAAACTCTTATCTTGTGAAACATATGGTGCTATTAGCCATATTATTTATATTGATATAAATACATCATGTGATGATTTGTTCGTGAAAACATTAAGGATCAAGTAGCAAATGCAAGCAAGTGGTAGTAGAAAGTGACTCGTGGATTATGAGAAAATCAAGAATGAGAATGTGAAACTCAAAAAAGACTTGAAGGAGCTAGCAACCAAAAGTAGCATTGTCCTAGGAAAAAAATATCATGAAATAGATCTTGACAACGATAAAAGTTTAGAAAATAAAACAAGGTTTACTAGAGACTAATATCTCCAAAGTAAACTTGTCATGAACATTGTCATAAAGATGGATTGGAGTGGAGAGTTGAAGTACTTCTTGGGATTCCAAATCAAGCAACTTCGGGATGACACTTTCATTTTCAAAACAAAGTATACTCAAGACATTTTGAAAAAGTTTGGGATGAAGGATGCCAAACCCATCAAGACCCCTATGGGGACAAATGTGTATCTCGACCTCGACACTAGAGGTATATCAGTATATTTAAAGGAATATCGGTCTATGATAGGATCTTTACTTTACTTATGTGCATCTAGACCGGATATTATGCTTTTTGTATGCATGCCTGCAAGATTCCAAGCTGGCCCTAAGGAATGTCACGTATGGGTCATGAAAAGAATCTTGAGACATTTAGTTCATACTCCTAACTAGGGCCTTAGGTAACCTAAGGGTTCAATTTTTCATCTCATTGAATATTTAGACATCAATTATGCCGGATGTAAGGTTGCTAGGAAGAGTATAACAGGGGCTTGTTCGTTTCTAGGAAGATCCCTAGTGTCTTGGTCTTCAAAAAAACAAAAGTTTGTTGCCCCATCCACCGCATAGGACGAGTATATTACTATAGGACATTCTTAGGCAGAATTACACTGAATGAGGCAAACCACAGGGACTTTGGCTACAGTCTGAGCAAAGTCCCTCTCCTATATGACAATGAGAGTGCAATCCGCTTGGCGGATAATCCTGTTGATCAGGACTGCACTAACAACATAGACATCTGATATCACTTTCTGAGAGATCACACACAAAGGGAAGATATCGTAATGGATCATGTTAGCACACATAAATAGTTAATTGTACCTTCACCAAGCCCCTAGATGAAAAGAGGTTTTTATGAGCTTAGGAGTGAACTAAATGTGCTTGATTCTCGGAACATGGATTGAAATGTTGCACACTTTGCTCATTTCTTATACCTTTGATCTTGTGTGTCTGTTTCAATTGGTACAATTTAATATTTCATATCTTTACTTGTACCAAGGTTTAAAATGTATAACTTTACTCCCCGAGCCACACAAGTACAAGTGCATAACTTCGACAAGTATTCATCACTTTTATGCACCTATTAAGGGAGAGTAATGGTTTACACTTTAAATTGTGGAGACTAATATCATTTCAAGTCTATATTGTGCTTAGTCTCAAATTAAAAGGGAAATGAAGCTTTGATAAAAGAAAGTGCTTCCACTGCACACTCAATTGGATCGGTATCAAAGATCCATTGCTTAAACTCATGTTCTTAATTGTTGTATCTTTGTTGTAAAGGCCATACAAATCTACTCCATTTTTTGTGCTTAATGTCAAAGCGGGAGAGATTATTTTGCCAAACTAAGAGGACCGCACCACCACTTGTTTCTTCATAATTTTAAAATCTTCTAAAAACCCTCTTGACAACTATGAAGAGACAAATCTTTTATTCGGGGGAAAATGTTCTTAGAAAATAAATTATTTGGTCAAAGTATTTGAGAAAGGGGAGAACTTTTCAAAAACTCCAAATATTTGCAAAGCAGTATAGACTTTCAGAACGATTTCAAAACTTTGCAAAGTAAAATGCTAAGTGGTGCAAAATAAGTCCAAAATGTTAAATATCAAAAAACAACTCATATTCAGCTTAGAACTGCTTTAACTTAGAATCTTATGAGTACATGGTAGATTGCAAACTAGTTACATTTATGGAAATTTCCATTTGCTTTGGTTGTGTTGTCATCAATCACCAAAAAGGGGGAGACTAAAAGGAAAATGGGGCCTAATCCAATTATACACTTGTTTTGGTGCTTGATGACTATCACAATCACTTGGACTAACTAGTTTGTGAAGTATATGTTCATAGGTTCATAAGACCAACCAATATGCTTCTAAGTTAGAAAATAGCTCAAATTTAGCCAATTAGGGCTAAAACTTGGAATAGAAGAACTTACAGTATTTCTACACTCTTGATAAGTTCTAAATACCCCTAGGAATATATTTGATACATCTACAGAGGTTGGGAAGCTCAGATTCAACAATTCACTCTTTTGGAGCTAGTATGAGCCAAAACATGAATATGAGTCCGAGAAATTAAAATGTACAAGTTTCCTAATTTAGACTAGTAGGATTGCCACTAGATATATTGGTCTAAGTCATAGGAACATCCTCAAGTGTAACCAAATCGAATTGAAGAAGAATTGAATAGGTTTTCCAAAATTGATCTGAGTCTAGAAGCACCAGACCTCGTATGGAGAGAAGGTTTAGACTTGTCCTCGGGCGGCTGAGAGACCGGACTGGTCCAGTGGTGTCGGTGTTTAGTGTCCGGCCACACACCCGAGGGTACCCTCGTGGTGCTTTTGGGTAGGACAGTGTCGTGGATTGTAACTCGATGGTTCGTGTCGGGGGCACGAGAAAGAGAGAGTCGAGCGAGTTTCAGTAGGTTCGGGTCGGTTGAGGAGCGTAATACCCTACTTCCTGGGATGACTTTGTATGTGGGAGGTGTTTACAAGTGGTGTCTACCAAGTGGTGAGGTGCTAATGAGATGAAAGTGATGGGGATCCTCCCTGGCCTTATATACACGACCGTAGGGTACTTCCCTCGTACACGCTGATCACACTCTTCCAGCTTATCTCCTAGATAATAGCGAACAAACTTCGCTATCCCGAGGAAAACATGGTGCCTCCGCTCCGAGCTATCTCCGGCATTTGAGGATGTCGGGCACGGGAAAAGCGAAAAGCTTCAACGGGATCACGCCCAAGCCACGAGTAATCTGGGCGTGGGCCCATTGCATTCCTGGGTCGGCCCATTTCTATCATTCTCTTTACCCAGCCCACGATGTGGCGTCACTACGGGGCGACTGATATGTGGTCTTGAGCAGAGTTTTCGCCCCTGAGTGGATCTGGGGGATATCCATCCCCCACAAGCTACCAATCTTTGAGTTGATTTTGAAATAGTCAATTCAAAGGTTCCTGGTCCTTGCTTATGGGCTCATCGTATGACTTGAATGTTTTATAACTCCATTGGGTGCACCGAAGGTGCACCCATTGGGTGTAGCCCCCGAGCTTTGAGTTGATTTTGAAATAATCAATTCAAAGGTCTTCATGTTATACTATAGAAATCATCATTCGGCTCCAAAGTTTTGTGAATCCATTGGGTGCACCGAATGGGTGTAGCCCCCGAGCCTTGAATTGATTTTGAGATAATCAATTCAAAGGTCTTCATCTTATGGTTTAGAAATCGGCACTCAGCTTCGAAGTATTGTGGTGCACCCAATGGGTGTAGCCTCCGAGCTTTGAGTTGATTTTGAAATAATCAATTCAAAGGTCTTTATCTTAAGCTTTTTTCAAAATGATTTTTCGGGATAGCCGGGTGACGACATCTGTCTATATCTTGTTTGGTCTGGAATCAATTTGATCAGTGACAAGTTGGAGTCCAGCCAGTCAAAACAGGGAGCCCTTGGCTAAACGCCACTCGGCCGTGTACTTTAATGTCTCTGCTGATTGGACTTGTGCTTTGGTAACTGCATTTGGACTTCCTCCCATTTCAGTCGGTCCTCCCCTTTGTCGCAGTATATTCATTGTTTATATGTTACAGGTATCACTGTTTCAGAAAATCTTGGAGAATCCGGGCAGTACACCCAATGGGTGTGCCCAAAGGGTGTCTGCCCAGTAAAAGGCGTCTATCGCGTTGTCCTAAAGTAGTAACTTCACATGACGGAGAGGTGTAATACTCTATCTGAGTGGTTGACTTGATTCCATCCGGTGTCATGTTACGCAAAGCGGCGCCAGATGCCTAACTCGTTTCCAGGCGGTTTGAATTGCTTATTGAATTCTTGTGACTTCTCGGTGAGCGGGGTAGGAAGTGAACGGTCGCCTCCCGGCCTCTTTAAATAGCCCGCTTGCCCTGGTTGCTTTCTCCACTCATTCTTGTTCACTCGCCTTCTCCTTCTTCTTCACTTCCCCTCCCTTCGCTCGTACCATGGCCGGAGGCAAGAAGGACAAGAAAGGGCACTGCGGTGCTGATGGGAAGCGCAAGCGCCCCCCGAGTCCTCCCTCGGAGGACTTTGGGGACTCGGAGTACTCCGAGGAGGGGAGCAGCGGCGGCGAAGGTGACGACAGCAGCAGCGATGACGGCGGCGAGGGTAGTGGCGATGACGGCGGCGAGGGCAGCGGCGATGGCAACAGTGGCGAAGGTGGCGGCAGCGGCGACGATGGCGGCGGTGGCGACGACAACGACGACAACGCCAAGGCCGGTGGCATAATGCTGTCGACTTAAATATTAGTATAGCATAGTAGTAGTTAGTTGTAGAATAATGTAGTTTAGCTAGTAGTGTAGTGTAGTCTACGTAGTAATGTAATGTAATGTAATGATCGAGGGGTGGGAGGCCGACTCATAATGAGTCGGTCTCAATTTTGTAATGATCTCCCCCTGGTGAATGAAAACCAGCTTTCGTGCCAATCTGCTGCTGCAAACTCCGCTCTTGTGTCTGACGGTTCACTAGCATTTTAGAGGTAATGTATGGGTGATGTTGTTTTGCTGCAACCAAAACTTCTCCCGAGCTATCGGCCTGCCCCTTTGCGTCCGAGGAAGTATGCCAACCCATACTTCTGCTGACGTCCTCTTGAGCTCTGAACCCTAGTTCTTGTTTTTCCCTCCCTCGCTCTCTGGCTTTTTGAGTTCCCAAATCCGTTTTTGTCGTATGAAAAATTGAGATGGCGCCCAGGAAAAGTGTCACACTCGGATTTAAGAGATAAGCCGAGTGCATCTCATATATGCGCCAAAGAAGACAACACATATAATAACATAGTGTATAGAGATAAATGTCACAATATAATCAGAGTACTTATTACATAGCGGAAGTCTTACAAAATAAAAGATAAATATAAAATGAACTAAAGTCCATCCTTGGCGCCATAAAGTCAACTGGGAGACGCCAACTAGATCAAGTCGAACTCTTCGTTGTGTGGCTCCTG
Organism: Zea mays; assembly: GCF_902167145.1. Taxonomy (NCBI): domain Eukaryota; kingdom Viridiplantae; phylum Streptophyta; class Magnoliopsida; order Poales; family Poaceae; genus Zea; species Zea mays. Next base: position 228,243,162 of record NC_050099.1, on the reverse strand, counting down.
TTGAACCACATGTTCATCTCCTGTGGGGCATGTGAGACAACAAGGGTGAGCTCACACATGTTCATCGCTCAACAAGTTGTGGGGAATAATGTGTATGAACTCTCCAAAGGTGGGAGTTCATGTGATGTGTAAGGCTGATCAATAATAGGGGTTAAAGCTGAGCATTGCTTTTAATAAGTTGGTCAAATTTTATTAGCAGTTACTAAATATAAATAAATACCAAACCATAATAAATAATAGAACAAAATTAATAAATAACCCATGCAATGCATATGACAAATTGAATTTAGTTTCATAATTTAATCATGCGAGAGTCTTGAGCTGCTCTTGACCGTGAGCTTGGCTAGTATACCAGTGTTACACTCTGCAGAGGTTGTACCCTGTACCCACAAGTCATGTTACCCATCTGCCAAGGGGTCATGAATCCCATACACCTCTACCAAAGAAGCGAGGCAGGGTAACACTACGAGGCCTTTACAAAGTTCCACTAGCTACCGAAAATCCGCTACAGTATCTGGGAAGAGCACTTGCAGGAATCCCTCGTCTGATCGCCATCGCAGCAAAATCAACCAGAGAACCTCCGTGCATGCAACTCCCCTACTGCCCTTGCCCCTTTCGGGTAAGGTAGTCTTCCACTAGCTTTCCTAATTAGTCAGCCAAGGGCGTCCCATTCCACCCTTGTGGTGGCACGTGTTTCTCAAGTTAATCTCCATGTTCCAATTAAGATTAATGATCTTGACATGAACATAAATAACATAACAGAATAATTGGAACATGGATATCATGAAATATTAACCCAAAACCATGTAAAGCAACAGCAAAACTACCCAAGTGATTCAGGGGTAAACAAGGTAAAAGATAATCAGACTAGGGTGACCTATTGGGTCCCATCAAAATTAAACCTATGCATTGAATAGTGATAATAAAGAACATTATTGGGTAATAGAAGTGGTCAAGGGCACAACTTGCCTGGGACTTGAGATTCCAGGTATCAGGATGATCCTCAGATTCTTGTGACCATACTGCTAGTCGTAGCAATATAAACAAACATGGTATAGACAAAATTAACATAACACCAAACATAAGAACAAACTGCATAATAATGATCTACGCGTCGCTACGAGATTGTGGGTTCGTGAACCACTAAATTCGGAGTTACAGTCGTCAAGTTATGATGTGATTAAATGGTTAAAACTAGGTTCTATGTTTATTTTATAATTCTAGAGAAAAGATAACCTAAAGTAGTAATTAATTCAACTTTAATCTAAATTATAAATTAACCATAGATCATATTTTATTAGATTATAATGATAAGCAGATTAACAAGACTAACCAACATAAGTTAAATAAAGGTCTGGTTATAACAGAATGAAACATGGTGCAATAAATGTTGTTATTGCATAGTAAATATTTATAAGATGCTAACGCAACTAGAACGGGTCAAATCGGAATTAAAACGAAGAAGTTATGAATTTCCAAAGGTTTTATGTGTTTGGTACAAGATTAAATATGATATAAATTTTAATGTGGCTTTCATGTCTAACAACGGCACTAGTTGATAGACAATAATATTACAAAATTATAGAAATGGGAATGGATTAATTTGGACTTCATATGAATTTTATATGAATTAAACAAGTTCTAGCATTTATTTTCACACTAAAAATCATTTTCTAATTACTTTTACTGGATTTTCTAATTCTCTGGATTGGGCATCAAATTCTGTAAAATACAGGGGCCCCTACGCAAGATTTCTTAGACTCACCCCTCGGTTATGGTGGACGGCGAGTTATTTATTAACATCTTCAGGGGCTCTTTTGTAAAGCTGTCGGCCGAAGGGGTTGAAGTATCTAGATCCGTCTGATCCTATACCTACGGCTCTGATTAGATCGGCCCCATAACGAATCGGTATGTGATCTGAGCCCACAGATCCACAATCAACGTCTGGGATTTAAAATAAACGCAATGGACACCTAACCGATCGATCACGAACTAGCAGCTCAGATTGAATGGGCCGAAACGTTTCGCGCGCGTAATCCGGACCACACATCAAAGATCGACGGCCGCCCGGTCTTCACGCAGCCCTGGCCGGACCTCGGCGGCGGAACGAGAATGCCACGGTGGCGCCATTGCTGGGGCAATCCGTCCCCGCGATTCCCTACACTATACTTCGATTCGGTGGGGAAAAATGCAGAGAAACGGAAGCACGGTGGAGGAAGACGCGAGCGCATGGAAGAAGAAGTGGGGGCGGAATAACTGTGAGGGTTGTTTATACGGCTAGATAGGTGCGGTCACGGTGGGACGTGCGCGGTCGCCATGCCAAAGCCACCGGCGGATTTCCAACCGAGCGCATCGTAGAAGTGGTTGAGGGGGGGGGGGGAAGGATAGAGCTGACGGATGGGTCCCCCCAGCGGTGACACCGAGTCAAGCTTCCGCATGAGTGGATGACAGAGATGGCCCACAAGTCGGCGCAGTTGCCCCCGGTCTGGCGTGCGCGGAGGGAGGCTAGGCAATGGGGCCCGGTTGTCAGTGGTGAGCGCGCTCGCGGTGAGAACTTGGGTCGCGCGAGTGTAAAGGGGTAAATGGGCCGCACGAGTGTAACAGTTTGGGCCCACATGAGCTCTTTCTTTTTCTCTTTTCTTTTTCTTTTCTATTTTCCTGTTTTCTTTCTCTTTATTTTTAATTCCCAAATTTGAATTCAAATAGTGTTGTGCACTTGTACTCAAATTAATGTACAAAATAAGCATACCAGTACGGTAGTATTTTATTTATCCATATATTTTTTTATCTTGTATAGTGTTTTCCTTCTTTTCTCTTTATTCTCCTTTCTCTATTCAAATCAAATTCAAATTCAAACTCCCATTTTGAACTTCAAATTCCCAAGTGTCAAAGTTAATACTAATGTGATTATAACATCTACTGTTTACAATATTATTATTTACTCTTTTCCTTGTTATTTATTTATGGAATGAATAAATAGTTCCATTAGATCCCCTTTCCTATTTTCTATTTTATTTTCATTTATACTTTGAGGTCCCAAGTTTAAATTATGTCTCTTTATTAAAATGTTTCACCAAATATTCATAAGTATAAAATGCCTATAGTGCGTCATTTAATGACATGAATAATCATTTAGTTCAATTGTAAAACCTTTCTATTACTTCTTTTCTAAAATAATTCTTGGTTTTCAAAATTCAGTTCTCAATTTTCAACTCTCAAGTATAATTTGAGATATCTGAATTTACTATTTTATTTCTTCATATATTTATTTTATTATTATTATTTATTTTTTATACCAATTTTGGGCCTTACAAATCCTACCCCCTTAACAGATTTCTTGTCCTCGAGATTTGTAAGAAAAGGGTGTATGACCATGTTACCACAGATCATATGCACAAACGAAATCTCAACATGATGCATAGTTTATTAGCAACACATAGGGTCAATTAGACCTTATTATTCCTCCTAAAATAGTATCATACCAACTACTAACTAAAGTAACATTTAGGTTTTACAAATAGTAATATACATATATATTTATGTAGCTTGGTGGAGCTGGTGGTGGTGGTGGAGGTAGTGGGTGTTGTTGTTGTTGTCTTTCCAACCGTGCTTGCCTCATTTCTTGACGCATCTCCAGCCAGTCCTGATGTATTTCCTGGCATTCTTGCCTTATCTAATTTTGCATTTCGTTCACCATGTATGTCATTTGTTGTAGTACTTCTGTAATTTGTTGTAGCACTTCTGCCATTTGTTGTAGCACCAGCATTTGGGCGGCAACCACTGGATCGGTTCCGGCCGGTGGAGGATTTGGAGGATTCATTTCTTTTTGATGTTGCCTGATAGTCCTCCCTTCCTGGTAATGTCCATCGAAGTTAGAAGCATATGGTAAGATAGTTTTGCAAGGGAGAATTATTTGGTAGGCAGAACGAATAGGCTAATAGCTGGTTATGAACTGAAGATTCTTTGGCAGGGCTTAATCTGTTGTTTTATATCAAGCTTGGGATAGCTAGTCGTATAAGGTGAATGCCCAAAGGTAAAATAGTATCTGTTAAGATGAGATAGATATGGGTGAGATAGACTTACATGATGTAGGTCAAAATCTAGTTTGATGTTAGGTGAGGATAGATAAATTATGCAATTCATCATGACTCTATTGGTTGGGTTAGCTCTGATGCTCATGGTTGAGTTGGTCTAATGTGCTAAGTTAAATTAATACCTGGTTAGTAAGGTCCAATCTCTTCTACCAGTATCACTAATCTGTTTAAGTAGTCCACATTAGATTAGACCACACTAAATTATATCACATTAGATTCTATAATCCTATTTAGGAATACCATTCAGTTGAGCATGTCAAGCTGACTTTATCTTTATGAAATTCTAGTATATATTTTTTTTATACACCTGAATTTTTTTATGCCATTAGCAGGTGTGGTATAGAAACAAGGATACATCATGTTTTAGCTATTTGGTGAGTGTAGAGCAGATTTGGGGTGGAAGAAAGTTAGGTAAGGAATACTTTTATTCCGGGGGGTGGATCTTGATTTATCTGAGGATCAGTTTCTACTCATATCCTTCATTATCAAGGTTATATTTCTTCTTGGGTCTGATTTAGGGACCATCGGTTGTGGAGTTAAATGCCATTATCTGATTTGAGATAACCATTACGAGTACATGGGGTAGGTAGATAAAACATAATTTTACTTTGCTTTTGGGATAAATGGGTTGGGGAACCTATAACATAGGCTGGGTCGTGGTTTCACGGACGAGTTGGTCCAAGACACCAATTTAGATTTAAAACCCATGTATAGGAATATGGTCTAATCTATGTTACTAGCATTAAATAACTTGTTTAAGTAACTTCCTTTAGATTAGATCATATCAAATTAGGTAGGATCTAGGTTAGATTCGATATAACTAGATTATACTAGTTTAAGTTAGATAGATCTACCAGGGTAGAATATATATTATTAGGATATGTTAGAATCTTTTGAGATAGGAGGGTTTATATGGTGTAGGTAAGTCAGAATCTCTGTCGGTTAAAACAGAGGGGTTATGCAACTATCGGGTAGTTAAGGTAGTTGCATATGGCCAGATTGGACTAAGACTCCAATTTAGGCTAAAACATATTTATAAGAGTAGGATCCAATCTTATTTTACCAGTATTATCTAACATGTTTGTCCATTAGATTAGATCTGATCAGATTAGATGGGATCATAATTAAATTGGTGTAATCAGATTAGACTAGATAAGATCTACTTATTTTATTGTGGAATAGATCATGTTTGTTACACTATTATGAGATAAGCAAAGTGGTGGGGATAAGTATGCTTATTAGGACAAGATGAGTCTCTAAGAATAAGATAGAATCTTTTGAGATTAGTTATATCTATTGGGATAAGATGAAATTCTTTTCGGGATGAGATGAATCTATTAAGGTAAGAGAGTATCTTTTAAGATAAGATGGATCTACTAAGACAAGAGAGAGTCTTTTAAGTTAAGAGGGATCTATATTAGATACACTTTAATGGAAGATAATCTAAATTGTTTAGTTATCTCATGAATTTTATTTATTTATATTTATGCCTATATGTATATGCAGATGTAATTGTGGACACTACTCCACAACTTATCACACTCAATCAAAGATCCAAATCAGACAAGTATCATAAGAACAAACACTCAAGTGTATAGATACCTATAAAAATAGTTTTGTTTTTGTTCCTAAGAGTAGGTCTCTTATCCCTAAAGGTTACTTTAGGCACAGAATTTCGAAGTGTGAAACCCACATTTGTCTTTAGCAGGAAAAGGTAAGAGTAATCAGAGTTAGCGGAAATAGATGAGAAAAGATTAAGATAAGTTTAGAAAAGAATCAGAGTAAGGTAAGTAGACAATGGTTGTCTAGTTCTATCTAGGTTTCGTCCTACAGTCAACATTTCCTCTGATACCACTTCTGTCACACCCGGATTTAAGGGATAAGCCGGGTCCATCTCATATATGCGCCAAAGAAGACAACACATATAATAACAGAGTGTATAGAGATAAATGTCACAATATAATCAGAGTAATTATTACATAGCGGAAGTCTTACAAATTAAAAGATAAATATAAAACGAACTAAAGTCCATCCTTGGCGCTATAAAGTCAACTAGGAGACGCCACCTAGATCAAGTGAAACTCTTCGTTGTGTGGCTCCTCTTGAACCACCTATTCATCTCCTATGGGGGTGTGAGACAGCAAGGGTGAGCTCACACTTGTTCATCGCTCAACAAGTTGTGGGGAATAATGTGTATGAACTCACCAAAGGTGGGAGTTCATGTGATGTGTAAGGCTGATCAATAATAGGGGTTAAAGCTGAGCATTGCTTTTAACAAGTTGGTCAAATTTTATTAGCAGATACTAAATGTAAATAAATACCAAACCATAATAAATAGTAGAACAAAATTAATAAATAACTCATGGAATGAATATGACAAATTTAATTTAGTTTCATAATTTAATCATGCGAGAGTCCTGAGCTGCTCTTGACCGTGAGCTCGGCTAGTATACCAGTTTTACACTCTACAGAGGTTGTACCTTGTACCCACAAGTCATGTTACCCATCTGCCAAGGGGTCATGAATCCCATACACCTCTACCAAGGAAGCGATGCAGGGTAACACTATGAGGCCTTTACAAAGTTCCACTAGCTTCCGAAAACCCGCTACAGTTTCTGGGAAGAGCACTTGCAAGAATCCCTCGTATGACCGCCATCACAGCAAAATCAACCCGAGAACCTCCCTGCATGCAACTCCCCTACTGTCCTTGCTCCTTTCGGGTAAGGTAGTCTTCCACTAGCTTTCCTAATTAGTCAGCTAAGGGCATCCCATTCCACCCTTGTGGTGGCACGTGTTTCTCAAGTTAAGCTCCATGTTCCAATTAAGATTAATGATCTTGACACTACAGGAAACACCTAAATTTTCGTGGGCCGGGATATTTTCGTCGACCCCTTGGCCGACGAAAATAAGGAGTATTTTCGTGGGCCCGTCAATATTTTCGTCGGCAGGCCCACGAAAATACAGAAATTATTTTCGTCGGTCTCGAGACCGACGAAAATAATGGTAATTTCGTGGGCCTACGGCACAACCGACGAAAATACGTCGATGTACGACCACTATTTTCGTCGGCCTCACTGAGGCCTACGAAAATAGTGGCCCTACATCGTCGCTCGGCTTTCTCTCGGTCGTTTCAAACGCTTCCAATCGACGCGCCGCCGCACGCCGCCCGCAGAGCACGCCCGCGCCGCCGGCGAGCCGCACACCGCCCGCTGCCCGCAGAGCTCGCCCCCGTCGCCGCACGCCCGCGCCGCCGCACTCCCGCGCCGCCACACACCCGCGCGGCGGCGAGCCGCCCGCAGAGCACGCCCGCGCCGCCACACACCCGCGCCGCCGGCGAGCCGCACGCCGCCCGCAGAGCACGCCCGCGCCGCCGCACGCCCACGCCGCCGGCGAGCCGCACGCCGCCCAGTAGCTCCCGCGACACCGCCGAGCCCCACGCTGCCCGCCGCCAAGCCCCTGCACGCCGCGCCCCTCGCCACTGCACGCCTGCCGAGCCCCACGCCCGCTCCGTCAAGCCCCACGTCGCCCCACGCCGCACGTGGCCCGCGCGCCCTCGCCCGCCCGCGAAGAAGAGAGCCCGCCGTCCGCGAAGGGAGCCCGTGGTCGCCGTCGCGAAGAAGAGAGCCCGCCGTCCGTCCGTCCGTCCACGCTGCGCCCGCCGTCTGTCCACGCCGCACTCGTTCCTCGCGGTAAGCCTCCCCGTTTATAAGATTGTTTGTAAGATTGTTATCACACCACATTTGATGCTCATGGCGGCCGTGGCGTGCCGTGCGCGCGGCCGTGCGCGTGCCGTGGCGGCCGTGACGAGCCTCTGTCTTATGGTTGTGCCATTGGCGTATAGAGTTTAGTTTTAATCGTTAACCGTAGCGAACCGTATGTGTCACCCGTTCGGGAACGACGAACGTCACATTGGCTTGTGAGGTTCGCCGTTCCGGAATTGTCCACGTATTTTGGACAGCCTGAGAGTGTAGGCCGATGCTTGTGATTTGTGACATGTGCCTTACGATTGACACGGAATTTCGGTTGTGTAACCCAGTTGTTCTCCAACGCACCATGTTCAGGCGTGTGCTTGGAGAGTAGCGGGGTTATGCTGTCGAAATTTCGCGGCAATCGTAGGCTACACGTCACAAATCACAAGCATCAGTTTACACTCTTGGGTGGGTTTAGGGCCTTTACCTAATAGGGAGTTCACCTAAGCCACGGACGATCGTTGATGTTCTTTGTCTTTTGTTTAGCCTTTGAAATGGACGGTGATCGGAGGGTGATGTATGACGAGTGGAGAAAGGATGGGGCACATTCGAATGAATGGATGGGTGTAACAAAGGCTTTTCTTGAGCACGCTTTCAAAGATGCAACGGGTCATCTAGTGAAGTGTCCTTGCAATCGCTGCGAGAACAAGTGGCCTCAGAAGATAGAAGAAATGGAGAAACACCTTTGCAAAAGTGGGTTTATGCCGAACTACCTTGTATGGTACCGGCATGGAGATTCTATTAGACACGTTGACGCGGAGGTGGAACTTGATGACGATCATGATAGGATGTTGAAATTTCTGTTGTGTTAATTTTTTAATGTGAACGTGATTGCATTGGTTTACTTGTTTTATTAATGTTTGTAGGTCATGGGAAGACTTGACTTGGGACGGTACAGGCAGACGTCCCAAGGTGAATGCGGTGTTGGGTAGCCTCTGTCGCTTCTACTACCCTGGCATGGTGGAGCTCAATGGCGAGAGGTTCGCGGCTATGCAGTGGGCTGACTGGGGTCTAAAGGACTATGTCCAACTCTAACTTTCTTTGCAGAATGCATATGGGGAGGAAATGACTCAACGCCATGGGCCTGATTTCGACTGGATGCATTCAGACTTAGATGCCTCGGCGTTGTACCACAGTGGTGGGGGTAGAAAGCATGGCAGGTGAGGTGTTTGTGTTTGATTCGACGATTTCATTAACAAGAATGTGTCCACTTAATGGCTCAACTATGTGTATCATGCAGGTTTGCCTTTGGCACCGGCGTTGTGGAATACAACAGGACAATAGGTCAAGGGAAGGCATCGTCTTCGGGAGGGAGTTCTCGCTCCTCCAGGTCTGCTCGAGAGGCTCAGCTGGAGGAGGAGACTCGGGCAGCACAGGAGCAGGCTCGAGCAGCACAAGAGCAGGCTCGAGCAGCGCAGGAGCAGGTTGGACAGCTGACGCAATATATGGCTTCTTATTTTCAGGTAATCTGTCTATCTCATCACGTGTCGTCATTGAATTCAAAGTATAATGTTGTGATTCTAACGTTGCATCCATTTGCAGGAAATGACTACTCGACTCGGCCCTGATATGAACTTGCCCGCTTTTCGCCCTCCCCAGGTAACACTATCTGAACACTTCAATTCCATAGCAACTTTTTCTTTATTATCAAAAATGGCTCGCAGGCACAAGAATGGGGACAGTGGTCAGGACAAGCTCCAGCGTCGCAGCCACAGTGGACCGGGGTTGGGTGGACGCAGGCACCTCCAGGCACTTGGACGCCTCCACCCCAAGGATCGCAGCCAGTCCCGGGATGGGTGCCACCGGTCTCCCAGCCACCGGCGGGCTCTCAGCCATTTCAAGTGTGGATGGCACCGCCACCGACGGGGTGGGTGCCACCACCTCTGGGGTGGCCACCACAACAGTACCCGTGGATGCATGCACAACCTCCTCCTCACCATGGATCACATGTGACGTTCCATGTTTAGTTTTATGCAAATATTGACCAAACACAGCAATGTATATGTATACAACCTTATTTGAATGATTGATGAATTGCAGGGTTCAGCGTCACATGCTCATGGATCGGAGGGTGGTGTCAACGTCCAAGACTTCCTCGTCCATGGTGCTGGAGGGAGTGGCCACCTTCCTGGTGGCGGAGGAGGGAGTGGCCAAAACTCCCACAGCCCGCCGGAGTGATCAGTGAGGAGTGAGTAGTGAGTAGTTAGTAGCTTATGGACTTATGGACTCTAGACTTATGGACTAGAGTTTTGTGAATTGTGTATTTGAATGGACAATGGACTTTTGGACTTATGGATACTCTAGACTTATTTGAATGGACTATTTATGTATATGTGAATGTGTTTTGTGAATTATGTATTAGGCTTGTGAATCTGTATATGTGAATTATGATATTGTGTATATTGCTGTGAATTATTAATAGGTGCAGAAAAATCTGTTTTGGGGGGGAACCATCAATTTTCGTCGGCCTCGGTGGTGGTCGACGAAAATATGTTCCCAGGCTATTTTCGTCGGCCACCACCTAGGCCGACGAAAATAGCCTGGCGTATTTTCGTCGGCCACCACCGGCCGACGAAAATAAATGGTCGACTGACTATTTTCGTCGGCCTTGGGAAAACCGACGAAAATAGGTTATTTTCGTCGGTACCGACGAAAATAGACGCCTATTTTCGTCGAACTTATTTTCGGCGGCTATTTTCGTCGGTTTAGGCTTATTTTCGTGGGTTTTTGGCCCACGAAAATTTAGGCGTTTCCTGTAGTGTGACATGAACATAAATAACATAACAGAATAATTGGAACATGGATATAATGAATTATTAATCCAAAACCATATAAAGCAATAGCAAAACTACCCAAGTGATTAAGGTGTAAACAAGGTAAAAGATAATCAGACTAGGGTGACCTATTGGGTCCCATCAAAATTAAACATATGCATTGAATAGTGATAATAAAGAACATTATTGGGTAATAGAAGTGTCAAGGGCACAATTTGCCTAGGACTTGAGATTCCAAGTATCAGGATGATCCTCAGATTCTTGTGACCGCACTTCTAGTTGTAGCAATACAAACAAACATGGTATAGACAAAATTAACATCACACCAAACATAAGAACAAACTGCATAATAATGATCTACGCGTCGCTACGAGATCGTGGGTTCATGAACCACTTTATTCGGAGTTACGGTCGTCAAGTTATGATGTGATTAAATGGTTAAAACTAGGTTCTATGTTTATTTTATAATTCCAGAGAAAAGATAACCTAAAGTAGTAATTAATTCAACTTTAATCTAAAATATAAATTGACCATAGATCATATTTTCGTAGATTATAATGATGAGTAGATTAACAAGACTAACCAACATAAGTTAAATAAAGGCCTGGTTATAAAAGAATGAAACATAGTACAATAAATGTTGTTATTGCATAGTAAATATTTATACAATGCTTACACAACTAGAATGGGTTAAATCAGAATTAAAACGAAGAAGTTATGGATTTCCAAAGGTTTTATGTGTTTGGTACAAGATTAAATAGGATATAAATTTTAATGTGGCTTTCATGTCCAATAGTGGCACTAGTTGATAGACAATAATATTACAAAATTATAGAAACTGAAATGGATTAATTTGGACTTCATATGAATTTTATATGAATTAAACAAGTTCTAGCATTTATTTTCACATTAAAAATCATTTTCTAATTACTTTTACTGGATTTTCTAATTCTCTGGACTCGGCATCAAATTCTGTAAAATACAGGGGCCCCTACGCAAGATTTCTTAGAGTCACCCACGGTTATGGTGGACGGCGAGTTATTTATTAACATCTTCAGGGGCTCTTTTGTAAAGCTGTCGGCCAAAGGGGTTGAAGTATCCAGATCCGTCTGATCCTATACCTACGACTCTGATTAGATCGGCCCCATAACGAATCGGTATGTGATCTAAGTCCTCAGATCCACAATCAACGTCTAGGATTTAAAATGAACGCCATGGACACCTAACCGGTCGATCACGAACTAGAGGCTCTGATTGAGTGGGCCGAAATGTTTCGCGCGCGTAATCCGGACCACACATCAGAGATCGACGGCCGCCCGGTCTTCACGCAGCCCTGGTCGGACCCCGGCGGCGGAACAAGAATGCCATGGCGGCGCCGTTGACGGGGCAATCCATCCCCGCGATTCCCTACACTATACTTTGATTCGGTGGGGAAAAATGCAGAGAAACGAAAGACGAACCTAGTGGTTACCAACCCTTGGCAGTCTGAGATGGGGTGGTGCTGGACCACGATGAAGAGCGGAGGCGAGTATGCGTCTGCGCCACGACGACCAATTCACGGCACCACCAAACACCAGCCTCACGGGTGCTGCTCGACACACACCTTACAAGTCCCGAGAAGCCCCAATGCGTAGCTGCCCGGCTCTGGTCGTAAGCACGGTGGAGGAACACGCGAGCGCAGGGAAGAAGAAGTGGGGGCGGAGTAGCTGTGAGGGAGGTTTATACGGCTAGATAGGTGCGGTCATGGTGGGACGTGCGCGGTCACCATGTCGAAGCCACCGGCTGATTTCCAGTCGAGCGCGCCGTAGAAGTGGTTGAGGGGGAAGGATAGAGCTGACGGATGGGTCTGCCCCAGCGGTGACATCGAGTCAAGCTCGCGCATGAGCGGATGACAAAGATGGCCCACAAGTCGGCGCAGTTGCCCCAGGTTTGGCGCGCGCGGAGGGAGGCTGGGCAGTGGGGCCCGGTTGTCAGCGGTGAGCGTGCGCGTGGTGAGAACTTGGGCAGCGCGAATGTAAAGGGGTAAATGGGCCGCGAGGGTGTAACAGTTTAGGCCCACATGATCTCTTTCTTCTCTTTTCTTTTTCTTTTCTATTTTTCTGTTTTCTTTTCTCTTTTTTTAATTCCCAAATTTGAATTCAAATAGTGTTGTGAACTTGTACTCAAATTAATGTATAAAATAAGCATACCAGTATGGTAGTATTTTATTTATCCATATATTTTGTTTTATCTTGTATAGTTTTTTCCTTCTTTTCTCTTTATTCTCCTTTCTCTGTTCAAATCAAATTCAAATTCAAACTCCCATTTTGAACTTCAAATTCCCAAGTGTCAAAGTTAATACTAATGTGATTATAACATCTACTATTTATAATATTATTATTTACTCTTTTCCTTGTTATTTATTTATGGAAAGAATAAATAGTTCCATTAGATCCCCTTTCCTATTTTCTATTTTATTTTCATTTATACTTTGAGGTCCCAAGTTTAAATTATGTCTCTTTATTAAAATGTTTCACCACATATTCATAAGTATAAAATGCCTATAGTGCGTCATTTAATGACATGAATAATCATTTAGTTGAATTGAAAAACCTTTCTATTACTTCTTTTCTAAAATAATTCTTGGTTTTCAAAATTCAGTTCTCAATTTTCAACTCTCAAGTATAATTTGAGATATCTGAATTTACTATTTTATTTCTTCATATATTTATTTTATTATTATTATTTATTTTATACCAATTTTGGGCCTTACAAAAAGAAAACAAAGTGCTACTATCCCAAACATCCCCCAATCGATCCCAACAGCCAACTCTCTTTCGTCGGTAACCATGTTTCTTTCATTTCTGAGACTGACCTTCTGCATCTTGTTGAGATTGTTGTTCTACCACCAAAGGAACTATGTTCCTGGCAGATCTAGCGCGGAGTTACTGTCCCGACAGAGGATACTCACGAGGCGGTTATCATCGTGTCTTTTCTCATCCGAGGACTGGCCCTGCCAGTTTCTCCCTTGTTTCGCGGACTTCTCGATTTTTATTCTCTGAACCTCACTCATCTGAATCCCAATTATGTGCTTCAAATTGTCGTGTTTGTTCATCTTTGCGAAGCTTTCCTTGGAATTCTTCCACACTTTGGGCTATAGAAATACCTTTACCATTGTTGGCCCGGGATGGCTGGAGGGCAGCATCAGCTTGTTGGAGGTGCTAGCTTGGAACTTCGCCGAGGTAGGAAAGCTGAGTATCTCGACATTCCTTTGAAAGACAACATTAAGGGATGGCGCTTCGAGTGGTTTACTATGGAAAATCAGAACAAGTCACTTCCTGCTCGATCAGGGAGATAGCCCGACGTCCGAACGCCTAGCTGGACAGAAATCCCCACATATTTAGGGCTTGCTGAGTCCAGGGTGGTGCTACTTGTAGAGATATGTGTATTGAAGGACAGAGGCTTGACTGCTGAAGCTGTTGTTGTCGACTTTGTTTTCAAGAATATTCAGCCTTTGAAAGATAGAGTCTACCCTGCTTACCCGTACACTGGTGTTAATGACCCCACTCGAATTACCAATAAGAGAATATCTGAGGAGGACGTGTGGAGTTGATTTGATGGTGAGAGGCAAGGTTTCAAATGCTGGTGCTCCCCTTTCATATTCTGCCTAGAATCTGCCCCCTCAGAGGCCCTTTTCAAAGTTCATATCCAACTCGCCTATTCAAGACGGCAGTCTAGACCATAGAGTACGACCCTCTTTGGAAGATATTGAGGCCTTCATTGCTGCATACGAGAATCTCCCTGAGGAGGAGAGACATACTGATCTCTAGATGCAAACGACTGTTGTGAGGCTGAAGTGATCATTGTTCTTAGTATGCTAGCGGGTGAGTTGTCTGAATCTGCCCTTACTGAATTGGTGAGCGCTACAGCTGCTCGCGTCTTTGGCGAGGATGAAGGAGTCTGCAGTCCTGGAGGTGTTCATCGCAAACGATTGTGTCGAACGGGCCACCCAGCCGTGTCTGCCAAGGGGAAGAAAAGAAAGAGAAGACTTCGCGTTCATGTGGCTTGGAGCTGGGGACTGACTCTACTGCCCTAGTCCTCGATGGTGGCCCGACAAGCACCAACCTCGAGGATGATATTGAGAGTTGTGGTGGCACCAGCATCGGTGGACGTGTGTTTGACGAGGATGAAGAGGAAGTTTCCCCTTTGATTCGCAAGAATTGCCATAGCAAAAACAGTGATGATGTCCCAATTCAGGCTCTGCCAGGACTGGTTAGTCTCCAAAGGTTGATGATGTCTGCCATTGATCATGCACTGGAGGAGATTATCCCTAAAGATCTTTTATTGAGCTTCCTGAAACTGAGAGTGCTGCCATCCGTGCAGAGGTCCCAGGTGACACCCCCTCAACTAGTAATTCAGTCGGGCAAGAAATAAATCGGATAGTTTCCCATGCTTCTTCGACCTTTGAGGGCAGCCTAATTTATGGGAACACCTCGGTTCTTGATGTTGCATGCCAAGGTTACCCAGCTCCTATGGGTACGATTGAGGGTGCTTTAGCCCACGAGGGCGCTGTTGAGGATAACCTAGCCCCTGAGGGTGCTGCTGAGGATGACCCAGCCCCTGAGGGTGCCGACTCCGACTCTTCCTTGGCTACTTCTATGGATGTTCATGTCGGATCACCACCAGTTTAGTCTGAGGAGCCAGTGTTGACATGTCTTCCTACAACTCTTGTTGATCCGATCACTTTAGAGGTCAGTGACCCGGGAGCTGGGAATCCGCTGCATGCTGTCAGAGTTGAGGTTTCACTGAGTGTTGCCTTGGGCGCAAGCTCTAATCCTCATTTGGGGCTTGAGTCTGCTCTCAATATTGCTTCTGCTAGTACCCCGCCATCCGATAGCACGTCGGTGCCTCCGGCTTTGGGATTTCCCTTGTTCCTTGCTAACCTTTAGGTGAGCTGACTTTTGCTCTGCTTTACTTGCGTTGACAAATAGATTCCTTTGCTAATTCTTGTATTTGCAGAATGTTCTGAGCTCTGTGTCGGCTTAGTTGAGGTCTTGCGGTGTCCCTGTTCCCGATCAGGTTTTGTCCTTGTTGCAGTGGAATCCTCTCCTGCTTCAGAAGCAAATAGATGATCTAAAAGCCTCGAACATCTGTTAATGGGTTGATGGCTTTCTTCGTTGCTCGTTGCTTCCCTCGTTTTACCTCCTGTGCTCTTTCCTTTTTGCCTTTCTAGCTCTAACTCGGTGGTGCTCCAACGCTAAGGAGAGGTATGCTCAGAGTCAAGCCGACTTGAACTAGGTTTCTGCATTTTTGGATGGTGCCCGGACCCTGAACTCTTCCTTGAACGCTCAGCTTGATTTAGAGAAGAGAGACCATGAGGTAGATTTTTCTGACTGTTCCCGATGCTTTTGTTTCGCGCCTTTGCTTCGATGTTTAGTACTCTTCTTGCATGTAGGAGGAGATGCGAAGAATTCTTGATTCCTGTGAAAGTCTGGATAAATTGTACCGTGGTGCCAGCAGTTCTCTTACTACTCTAGAGAGGAGTCATCGCTTTACTATGTCAGAGCTTGACCATCATAGGGATGAGCTGAGGGTTTCTCAGACTGAAATGTCACGGCTTAATCAGTTACTGTCTTCAAAAGATTCAGTCATCAAAGAGTTGCGTGCCTCAAAGAAACTTGTTTTGCAGGAGTTAAAAATTGCTCATCGCGACATTAAGGTCTTAGAGGATGACCATAGTATCATGAAAGCAATGTGTGATAAAGCGATGGACAAAGTTGTTCGTGCTGGTCGAATCCTGATGAAAAGACCTGGTGTTGTGGTGCCTGAGGACATTGTTGTTGATGTTCTTGCTGCGTCCACTAGTGTGAGTAAACCTTCTTCCTCTAGTGATCCTACTAGCAAGGTCCCCTACGAGAATGCTCCTGCACAGTAATTGTGTAATGAAGACAAATTTTGATTCGTTCGAACAGAAAACACTTTTCATTGAGTTGTTATTCTTGTCGAGATGGTGCATCATATAGTTAATGTCTGCGTGAGCACGTTGTGTCGGCTTAAGCCGATTATTCCATTAGTAGGGTGTTGTGATCACCCTCGAGTATGTGAGTGTGAGCATGTCACACCAACTTATGGCGTTTCCGACTTAAGCTGATTGTTTCGTTACTAGGGTATAGTAATCACCCTAAACTATGCAAGAGTGAGCATGTCGTACCGACTTAAGACATTTTTGACTTAAGCCGATTGCTCCGTTAGTAGGGTATAATAATCACCCTAAGTTATGTAAGCGCGAGCATGTCGCACCGACTTAAGGCGTTTCCGACTTAAGCCGATTGCTCCGTTAGTAGGGTATAGTAATCACCCTAAGTCATGTAAGTGTGTGCATATCGCATCGACGTAAGACGTCTCTGACTTAAGCCGATTGCTCCGTTAGTAGGGTATAGTGATCACCCTAAGTCATGTAAGCGTGAGCAAGTCGCACCAAGTTAAGACGTCTCCGACTTAAGCCGATTGCTCCGTTAGTAGGGTATAGTAATCACCCTAAGTCATGTAAGCGTGAGCATGTCGCACTGACTTAAGACGTCTCCGACTTAAGCCGATTGCTCTGTTAGTAGGGTATAGTAATCACCCTAAGTTATGTAAGCGTGCAGGTATGTTGTGCCGGTTTTAAGTCGTTTCCGACTTAAACCGCTTGTTGATTGAGAGTTTGTATGCGGTAGAACACAGAAGATTTATTGACAATGAAACCTTTTGCTTACAAAGTACAGCTTGCCCACCAGAGTTTTGAGGTACTGCTACGGATAGAATTTCCTAAGGTGTTCAATATTCCACGAATTCACCACTTCGGTTCCGTCCATTTGGGTAAGTCGGTAGGATCCTGGCCGGGTTACCTCTGCAATGATGAATGGTCCTTCCCATGGAGGTGACAATTTGTGTCATCCTTCTCCAATCAGCACTCGACGGAGGACTAGGTCTCCTACTGCAAAGGATCGATGCTGCACTGCTTTGTCATTGTAGCGCCACAGGGTTTGCTGGTATCTAGCCGATTGAATGACAACATTTAGACGTTCTTCTTCTAATATGTCGACATCTTCCAGTCTGGTTGCTTCAGCTTCAGCTATGCTTTTAAATGTTAGCCTGGGTGCTCCAAAGTCAAATCTACTGGCAATACTGCCTCCGATCCATATACCATGAAGAATGGGGTGTTTCCATGCAAGGCCCGACTTGGCTGGGTTCACAGACTCCAGACTACATACGGTAGTTCTCTAATCCATTTTCTTGCAAGCTTTTTGCTCTTGTCGAACATCTTTTTCCTGAGTGCATCAAGCATCATCCCGTTGGCTTTTTCCACCTGCCCATTAGCTCTTGGGTGTGCCACTGACGCATACTTGATCTAGATGCTCCTCTACTCGCAGAAATCAAAGAACTCTAAGCTAGTGAAATTAGATCCCATGTCTGTGATAATGTTGTTAGGTATCCCGAACCTAAACATTATTTCTTGAATGAATTCCACTGCTTTTGCTGAGGTCAAAGAGGCAATGGGTTTGTACTCTATCCATTTTGTGAACCTGTCAATAGCGACGAGTATGTGAGTATATCCCCCTTGAGCTTTTTTGAATGGCCCAATCATGTCCAGCCCCCAGCATGCGAAGGGCCAGGTTATAGGAATAGTTTGCAGATGTTGGGCGGGCAAGTGTTGCTATTTTGATAGGAGTTGACATGCCTCGCACTTCTGAACCAGCTCTGCTGCATCATTCTTTGTTGTTGGCTAGTAGAACCCGGACCTGAAAGCTTTCCCTACCAATGTTCTTGATGCTGCATGTACGCCATATTGTCCCGCATGGATTTCATCCAGCAGCTGCCTTTCTATAGCCGAGTGAACACACTTCATGAGGACTTCTCCTGCACCTCTCCTATACATTAGACCACCTATGATGGTATAGTGGGCCGACTGTCTTGCGATGCGTTCAGCCATGGCCTTGTCATCTGGTTCTTCTTCGTTTTTTATGTACTTGATGATTGGCTCCCTCTAGTCATTGGGATCTGCTTCTGCTTGGTATAAAGCATAGCACTCCTTAGCTTGCTCTGTGGTGATGCTCGGTTGCTGTACCTCTTGGACGAAAATCCCAGGTGGAACTTGGGCCCGACTGGACCCCAATTTTGACAGTGCATCTGCTGCTGCATTGCGGTCCCTTTCCACGTGGTGAAATTCCAAACCCTCGAATTTGTCTTCCAGCTTTCGTACTGCAGCGCAGTATCTGTTCATTGAGTCGGTTGAGCAGTCCTAGTCCTTGTTTACCTGGCTGATGACTACCAGCAAGTCGTCGTATACCATTAACCTTTTGATGCCTAGTGAAATGGCGATGTTCAACCCGTGAACCAGGGCCTCGTACTCCACGACATTGTTGGATGCTGGAATCAAGAGCTGAAGCGCATACTTGAGTTGGTCACCTCCAGTGGCAATGAAAAGGATCCCTGCTCCTGCCCCCTGCAATCTTAATGAGCCATCAAAGTACATTTTCTAGACCTCAGCAGCTTCTGGGTTTTCTGGGACCTAGTGCTCAGTCCATTCTAACATGAATCGACCAGTGCTTGAGTCTTTATTGCAGTTCGAGGTCTGAATTCTATATCATGAGCTCCGAGTTCACATGCCTATTTGGTTGTTCTTCCAACAGCTTCCTTATTGTGGAGTATATCTCCTATTGGGAATCTGGTGACTACTATGACTTTGTGGTCGTCAAAGTAGTGTCGCAGCTTACGAGCAGTTAGAAGTACTATGTATAATAGCTTCTGAACTTGAGGATGATCGAGGACTTCGCTGATAAAGTACACCGGATGTTGTACTGGATATGCATGCCCTTCTTCTGCCTGCTCGACTACCAGCGCAGTGCTTACCACGTGAATCGTGCAGGAGATATATAGCAGTAGGTCTTCGGTCGGCTGATCGGATGTGGCTCGGCGTGGTGGCTTGAGTTCTGGTGGTGTGGTCAGAAACTTCTTTAGCGCTTCTAAGGCTTCTTGAGCTTCTATGGTACACTAGAATTAATCCACCTTTTTGAGCAATTTATAGAATGGTATCCCTCTTTCACCAAGCCTTCATATGAATCTGCTCAGCGCTGCCATGCATCCAGTGAGCCTTTGTAGTTTCTTCTGCGATCGCGGTGGCTCCATCCTCATAATGACTTCAATTTTTTCCAGATTTGCCTCTATTCCTCAATGGCTGACGATAAACTCGAGTAGCTTTGCAGCCGGTACTCCGAATACGCACTTCTCTGGGTTCAATTTCCATCGGTAGCGCCTCAAGCTGTTGAAGACCTATTGCAAATCCTCGATGAAGTTGTCTGAGTTTTCAGTCTTGATGACTATATCATCAACATATGCCTCTAATCGCTTGCCCCAATGTTCGACTAAGCATGTTTGGATAGCCCTTTGGTAAGTTGCTCCAGCGTTTTTGAGGCTGAACGACATGGAGGTATAACAGAAGGCTCCAAACGACGTGATGAATGCAGTCTTTTCCTCGTCTTCCTTTGCCAAACTGATCTTATGATATCTAGAGTAGCAATCTAGGAAGGCGAGCATAGAACAACCAGCGGTTGAATCAAATACCCGATCTATTCTAGGGAGTCCAAAGGGATCCTTTGGATAGTGCTTATTGAGATCGATATAGTCGACGCACATGCACCAATCAACTTTATTCTTTTTGAGTACAAGAATAGGATTTCCCAACCATTCTGGATGTAGTACTTCTCTAATGAAGCATGCGGACACCAGGGGAGCTAATTCCGCCCGAATGTCTTCTCTTTTATCAGACGTGAAATGGCGTAGCTTCTGCTAGATCGACACTTTGAGTTTTGCTCGGCCAACTCTCTCGGGACTCCCGACATGTTCGCAGGTTGCCATGCGAACACATCCCGATTGTCTTTGTCGGTACCCTAAATCAGGGGTACCTCTTACTACAGTATGAAGACGTGTTGCCCGTACGGCGTTCCCTAGCCGCACGGTGAAAAGCGCTCAACCCCACCACATGGGCAGCTCAAGGGGCACCATGTGGCGAGGAAAGATGATACATCCAGGATGTATCAGTCGAACCGGACCTCCGCGAGGGAGCACCGGACCCCTGTACGCACAACCCGAACCCCCGGTTACAGCTCGGGACTCCCAAGTAGGCATGTCGAGCCCCTTGGATGGGGTCCAGATCCCTCTGAGTAAGGTCCGGGCCGCTACGAGGTCCCAGGACAGGGGATACCCTGGCCTATGCAAGGTTCCGGTACTGACACGTGTCCGGGCCTTATGTCATGCGCTTGCGCTCCCCGCTCAGGCGGAGACCCAATGCTACCACATGGCTTGTTGCTCGTGACATAAGCCAACGGGCGGAACCTGACGTAAGGCCCTTAGGCCGCACGGTCTCTACATTTATTGTGGAGAGGACGCGCCGCCTGTCCACCCTGCTGACAGGCGATGTGCCCACTCAGCATTTAATGTGTCCTGTCCACTCCGCTGGCAGGCGGCGCCAGGGCCATCCTGCAGACGGTGCACCTGTCCAGTCCATTGTCGACCAGTGCGCCCGTGCCGCACGGCACACTGTGCTCATCATCCCTTACACGAGAAGCTTCCCCTGCACGCCGAGGCTACGCAGATCTCGGGTGTCAGGGCACAAGAAGATTGCCCCAGCAACAAATATTAGTAGCTCCAAATACTACTTCCGCAATGTTCCTGGGCCCACATGTCGGGGCTCAGCACTCTTGTACATGCCCACCTTAGCTATAAAAGGGGAGGCATGCAACGTTACAAGGGGACTTAGACCCAACTTAGACTCTCAATTCTCAAGCTTCCACAGCAATCCAACATACAGTGGAGTAGGGTGTTACGCTCCGGTGGCCCGAACCACTCTAAACTCTCGCGTGTTCATGTGCTTGATTTTCGCTTAGCTAGACAAGCAAAACGCTTAAGCCCCTTCCTCATCTTAGAATTTAGGGCGGGTGCACTCCGCCACCCGGTCGGAGAATTCCCTCTCCGACATTTGGCGCGCTAGGTAGGGGGCTAGGCATTAGGTTTTTGCTGGTTTTCTCGCTCAGCATGATGGTGCAAATCGTTGAGCACCGCGCCGAGACTTCCACGGATTTCCTGGTGGAGGAAGAAGCTGTTTTTTCCACGCCACAGGTTCCCAATCGCCCAGTGCCGGGCACTGCTGCTGAGTATGCTACACGGCAGCATACAGCTGCACAGACATCCCGGACACCGTCGAGGGCGGCTCCGGGAGCGTTGTCAGCAGCCAGGGAGTTGCTGCGACACCCTCCAAGCTCCACGGCCTCACCAGGGGCCATGAAGCAGTGGCGGGACGACGTCGACCGACTGCTCGGCATGGCACATTCTACCTCGACCAGGTCGAGGTCACGGTCATCCCGGCGCCAACATGAGGCGTCGGCGTCTGTGCGCTCACCCTCAGTAAGGGGCGCACAGACCAACGACCTCCGGGCCGAACTCAACCACAGGCGCGCGGGAGAGGACACCCGGATCTCTTTGGAAAGGGCGTGTGAGCGCCGCCAAAACATCGAGGGCCGCAACCTCGATCAAGACTTCACCGCGGTAGCACCGCAGGCCCCAATGGGCACCTGGTCCCAAGCGGGTGTCCCCTTGGCCGGCATGGGCTGCGCCACACTCGCGGATCATCTCCGCGCGGCATCATGGCCACCCAAGTTCCGGCCGCACCTGCCGGAAAAGTACGACGGAACATCAAACCCGTCGGAGTTCCTGCAGGTGTACGTCACTGCCATCACAGCAGCAGGTGGAAACACCGCTGTGATGGCAACATATTTTCATGTCGCCTTGTCTGGACCTACCCAGACTTGGCTCATGAACCTCGCCCCAGGATCAATCTACTCCTGGGAAGAGCTCTGCATGCGGTTCATTGCGAACTTCGCTAATGCTTACCAGTAGCATGGTGTGGAGGCCCACCTCCATGCGGTGAGGCAGGAGCCCGGGGAGACTCTCCAGACGTTCATCTCCCGCTTCACCAAGGTGCGAGGTACTATACCTCGCATTTCCAATGCTTCCATCATCACGGCCTTCCGACGGGGAGTACATGATGAGAAAATGTTGGAGAAGTTGGCCATGCATGACGTGGAGACTGTCCCCACACTCTTCGCTCTGGCCGACAAATGCGCTAGAGCCGTCGAGGGCCGTGCATGGCACTCGGCCCCACAAACCGGGGCTACCCAGTCGGGTGGCTCGGGTGCCGTCCCCCGGGACGGTAAGAAGAAAAAGAAGAAGGACCGTGACTACCAGAAGCCACGGTCCATCGCTCTAGTCATTGCAGCCGCGACCGGGGCCCGAGGTGACTGCAACAAACACCCATGGCTGCAGAGGGGTAACAGCAGTTCATGCCCTTTGCACCCCAACGGTCGCCACAGCGCCGCGAAGTGTCGCGAGATCATTGACCTCGCAAAACACGTCAGCGAGCGGCGCGAGCAGTCTTCCAAGGACGACTCTCCACCTCGTCGCCGACCTGACAAAGAAAAGGCCGACGACGGCAAGGTGGTCGCGGCTGAACAGGACCTCGGGTATCAGTCACCCGAGGGGGACCTAAAGGATGTCTTCGCCGGAGGCTCCTACTCTGGTGGGGACAACTAGATGGACCCCAGAGGGACCCCGTGCTCCCCTGTCTATGGGGCCGAAGCCTGCCTTCCCCCGGAAACCCTTCTGGACTCCACACGGGTCCAGACCTCTGACAAATCCATGAAGAAATGGCCACAGCCAAAGACGAGGGCTCCCTCGTCAAACGCAGATGGGAACCCAGGGTCGAGACCTAGTCCTATGGCAAGTACCAAACCAAGAAGGGCTCCACAACTCTCCCCCAGCTGGGAAGGACCCTTCAAGGTAACGGGAATACGCCGACCCGAGGGTGACCGTCTAGCTACGACTGAAGGAGTGCCTCCCCCTGGTGCTGGAGCATCTCTGTAAGTTCTATCCATAGGAGCAAGTCTGAGGGGTCGAATTTGTTTCCCTTTTGTAACTAGGTAACGCATACGTGTACGCCAACCCGGTGAGGTCTATCCCCATAAACCCGGCTTGTTGGTCTGCACCCATGCAAGATAAGTTATAAAGAAAAGAATTACCCCCTCAGATGTGCCCCTATGATAGTTTCATCTTACTGCTCCATGGTCTTTCCTTGCAGTTTTTCAGATATTATTTTATCTAACCTGCCCGAACAGTTCCCTTTCCATCGGACATAATGACTTTTGAATTGAACAACCAGGATTGTAGTTTAGGACCTCTCTGCAAAAGCAGGAGGGCCCGACAGCCTGGGAGCCGGCTCTGGAGAACGGGACCCTGTTCCATGGGGTGGTCTAGAGCCTGTGTTGCCGCTTAGCCTGGTTCCGTACCCGAAAGCCTGCACACTCCACCACTCTGTGACGGGTACCTAGTATTTGGAGCTATAAGTCCTGTGGGTCCGACAACCTGGGGTCCGGAACTAGAGAATGGACATTTGTCTCCTGGGGTGGTCTGGAGCCTGTGTAGCCGCTCAGCCTGGTTCCATACCATGGGCCTGCACACTCCACCACTCTGCGACAAGTGTCCTAGTACCTAGAACCACCATCCAGGGGGTCCAGACGCACAACTTGGCCTCCCAGACTAGACCCTGCAGGTTCGGAGCATGTATCAAAGGATGGCTAGTGTTAGATGACAGGTCCTGTGGGTGTACTACTAACGCTCCCTAGCCGAAGCTGTGTGCAGGCCCAGGTCCCAGTCGAGGCTACCTCCTAGGGGCCACCGCCAAACTCTTTCTTAGGTATGCTGGTTTGCAGCCTCGACAAATCAAGCCTACATCCCAGGGGGGCCAGGTACCAAGGAAGAATCAGTTACACCACACGCAACAGGGACAAGTGGTACACAGATAAGTGCTAATACTGCTTGATAAATAGTACTCAAAAGTACCTTACAAAAAGCAAAAGTATTACATCCGCTTTCAAGCGGAGCCCTAGCTCCATCTCTACTCTACAGGTATGAACTACCTCCACACCAGTAGGGGCGCGTGGTAGCTAGCTCCGAGCGCCTCGCCAGCGGAGGCGACCACCTCAGCACCGACAGCAGCGGCCACCTCAGCACCGACGGCAGCGGCCACCTCTGCACCAACGACTCGCTAGCGGCGACGACTGCCTCAGCTCCGAGTGGCTCGCCAGCAGAGGCAACCGCCTCTACAACGGGCAGCCTCACCAGCGGCGGTGACCACCTCTGCACCAGGCAGCCTCCCCAGCGGTGGTGACCACCTCAGCATGTGCACCAAGGTGAAGAGGTCCTCGCCTCCGTCCCCCTACTGGGGTGAGGACAGGACCATCCAAGCCTTGGAGCTGGTAGCACGACGGAAGGCGGTGCTTGCGGTCTGGCCGCTACCGCGTAGACGAAGTTCGCCTCCTTCACAAGGCTGGTGATCATCATTTTCCTCCGAATGCTGGAGGAAGAGGCGGGCACCAGCCCATATGGGAGGCGAAACCGTGACTCATCTCGCTCCCCACCACCGCAAGGCTGATGAACATCCTTGAGGCCAAGCACCGGTGGAAGAGCGCCGCTCCCACAAGGCCACGCACCTCCAACAGAGGAAAAACAAAACTGGTAGCACCGGCCCGCTAGGGAGGACAAAAGGCACAAACTCTCTAGCGGCAAGCTCATCGGAGTGGGTAACACCGGCACAAATCCTTCCGCTGAGCGCCGGCGCATTCCACCCAAGCAAGTGGTATACCATTTCGAGCACTCACTCAGTTTGGGTGTGCTCGGGATGAAGTCACAAGGCCATGGCAAACTACGGCAACGCAAAGCAGACACCTTGAAGGCAAAGGGGCACAGAGAGCTCGAAGATGAAAGGGCACCGCGAGTGGGAGAGAAGCAAGACATGGCTGCTTCTCAAAGGGTGAACCCCTTTTTAAAGGCAAATTTCCCCGCTCGCGCCCCGAAGCGTCACGTGCAAGGTCTCCCCCGATGCGCACCAGGGTTCCCATCCTATGACATGAGGGCCAGGCCTCACATGTCATACAAGCTGGCCCGAAGCGCGAAGAAGGCGAATCGACGCACAAGGAGCGTGCAACCGCTCTGCGGTTTTATGCCCTTCCATCTTTGCCACAACCAGCGGTCAAGAAGGCGAACCGCCGCACAAGGAGCGTGCACCCGCCCCGCGGTTGTGCGCCCCCTCGGCTTTGACCGGTGGTCCAACCTCTGGCATGGGGGCCCAGGCCCACATGTCATGCACCCGGCGCACCGGTTTCTGGGTGCAGAAAAGTCGCACCACCGCTCGCGGCAATATCGCGCCTCCTTGAGGCCATCGCAGAAGACTGAGAAGATAAATTTTCAAAACCAATGCAGCGACTCGAGGCACCCCGCGTATGGCCCAACAAAGACATTAAGTGAAGAGGTCACGGGCCAGTCAGCCGCGAGGACAGGCATGGCAGTCAGCGTAACCATGGGCGGGCCAGTAGTAACTGCATCAACGGGCGCATAGGAGCAGCGAGCCAATCGCCAGTCAAACTTTGGCCCCACCTGCAGGCTCGCATCCTCCCCTGAGGTGGGCCCGGGGGCCACTGTCGGTACCCTGAATCAGGGGTACCCCTTACTACAGTATGAAGACGCGGTGCCCGTACGGCGTTCCCTAGCCGCACGGTGAACAGCGCTCGACCCCACCACATGGACAGCTCAAGGGGCACCATGTGGTGAGGAAAGATGATACATCCAGGATGTACCAGTCGAACCCGACCTCTGCAAGGGAGCATGAGAGCACCTAGAGGGGGGTGAATAGGTGATCCTGTAAAAACTTGAAACTTAATGCCACAAAACTTGATTAGGAGTTAGCACAATAAAGCCAAGTGGCTAGAGAGGAGTTCTTGCAAGACACGATAACCACAAGAAGATCAACACAGATAGGCACAGTGGTTTATCCCGTGGTTCTGTGATACCCAATTTTCTGAAAAGAAGTTAAATGTATTTTTCCCTTTTCTTTCGTGATCTGTGTAGTTGGGGTTGGAGTTTTTTAGGAAGCATTCACCAATAAAACAGTAGAATACTTGTTGGATTTGTGCGTTGGGGTCGGGAGCAGACATGAGAGCGAGTTTGGGCCGTGGATCTCGATCTGACGGTGGGGAGCCCATTAGTTTCCCCCCTAAACCCTAGCCGCCCCCTCCCTCTCACTCCCCCAACCCTTTGGCCGCCCCTCCCCTCTCTCTTCCACTCTTGCAGCCGCCCCAATCCCTCTCCTTCTTCCCCAAGTGATTGCAGCGCCACCCCTCAACCCTAGCCCCCCCCACCTCTTCCTCTCCAAGGTGGAGCCTCCCCGCTTGGTGTCCGTCGTGTGGGTGCGAGTCTTCCATGGGAGTTTGGAGGGAGGAAGAAGGAAGAAAAGAAGGAGGAAAGGATGAACCCAAGGTGATTTTCGTGATCATTTTGTTGTATTTGTGCTGCAATCCAATTGGTTACATGTTTACCTATGCGATTTGGTAGAGGTGCTGTCCAGAAATTTAGTGGGTGGACGAACAGCAGTAGTTCTAGTGATTTCTGGGAATTTTTCGTGGGCAATTAGTAGGGATCAGTGGGAGAATCATGTATAGCTTTGTCATACCTTTCCAACGAGTACTTATGCGCTCGATTTGGAGTTATAATTTAGGAGATATCGTTGTTTGAATCCGGTTATGTTGCTGTCCGAAAAAACAGATTTTTCAGGTGGGTGAACAGCAGTAGTATTAGCAGTTTCTGGGAATTTTTCGTGGGTAATTAGTGTTAACCAGTATGATAATCATGTAGGGCTTTGTCTTATCTTTCCAATAAGTACTTATGTGCTTGATTTGGAATTATATTTTAAAAGATATCGTTGTTTGAATCCGGGTATGTCGCTGTCCAAAAGACAAAAAAAAAACAGATTACAGGGTTCATCTTGTGGACTGTTTTGGGCTAATTAGATGTTGGAATTTAATTATAAATTGTATACAAAACTTGTGGGGAATTTCATGTAGATGCCTCTGGAGTTTTTGTTTGTTACCACTGCTGTCATAATTTTAAAGTTATGAAATTATTAAGCAGCGCCGCTGCAGTTTGGTGGGTGTGGGGAGAGATGTAACCCGCGGTGGGGTTTGAGTTTGTGCGTAGGTGCGGCGTCATTTATGAGCCTGATTATGTGAAATTGGTGCACTAAGTTATGTGTCAAAAACAGGTGGTGGACTTCCGGATCGTACTTAGGGATTTGCCCGAACTTCCGGTAAAGGCAAGTAAATACAGTGGTGGTTGCTACCGTTTGGGTTGCATCCTATTGCTTGACATTGAGTATGCATAAGTTTTAATTATGTTAATCATTGAATTCTATGATGAAGTTTATTTGTTTGGAAGTATTAATTCTCAATTGTCTAATATTGTGGATGATCATAATTTGGTAATGATATATGTGGTTGATTCCCATCTTGGATGAAGTTGAAGTATTTTTTTTTTGAATCACGTTATATGAAGTGTTGTAGGCATGACATGCTCATCGCATCATCCATCTTGCATTTTGAAGTTATGTCGTGATCTTATGGTCCGACTGTACCGGTACATTTTTAGCATCGTACGTTGCCCGAGGAGGGGTACGATGCGGCTTCATATCCTTAGAGGTATGAAGGCAGAAGTCATTCTTGCATTTGCAGACATTTGCACTCATGAGGTATATATGAAGTGTGACATTACTATGTTACTATTGTGGTTTCTACCTGCAAGGTGTGGTGACTAGGTGTGTTGTACGTTGTATACGTGTTGCACCTTCGTAATAAGAAGGTTGTGGAATCAAGTGGTGGTAAAACAATGTTCTTATGTGGTTAACAGTTTGATATTATTTTACTTGCTGAGATGTGTCATCTCACTCTTGCATTACTCAATGCAGGTACTTGATACATGTTGGGAATGAGGGGAGTAGCAGCACGTCCACTTTCACTCTCACAATAACGCCGCCCAGGCGCAGCCACGATTTAATTAGAAACTTATTGTCAAAGGAAGTTTGTTTTTTTAACTAGTCGTGCGCACTAGTTAATTCACTTCACGTCGTATGTTTAACTTCTCTTTACTAGCCGATTAATAATACTTAGTATGTTTTTGTCATGATATATGTTTATACACTGTTGCCCCCTCATTTATGCAATTTTGCAAGGGGGATGCTGCCGAAATTTTATATATAGATGTCAGAAGTGTTGTTTAGTAGCATTCCGGGGTGTTGGTGGACCCCGAGGTGTTACAGTTGGTATCAGAGGATAGGCTTTAGATTCTACGCAATTTGAAGATAAATTTGACACACTTGCACATATAGGAAGGGTATGGGTTCGTATCTCTTTCATATTAGTATTTTATTGTATAGATGACTAGAACTTCCTTACTCCAAATCCCTTTATGGTTTGATGGGGTATGTCGTTAACGACGTAATGCTTGATATGATATGTTACTTCTATTTAGTATTGGTTTCTTGATGTGGTTGTTATTGAAGATATTATGCAAATGAAGCTACTAATGTACTTGTTTTATATACATATCGTCATGATGTTTTTTAGGGATGCAATGTTTTCAAATCTCTGATCTATTACCATCATATATTTCTATATGCTTGATTGTGGATGTTTTTTCCCAAAAGGATTCTTGGGTTCTTGTACTTATAGGACCAATTGTTTATTGAGCTTGTGTATAGTGGGTCTAATCCGACTTGGTGTAGTGTGAAAACACTATATAATGTAGTTTTATGGTGTTGTTGAGTTTGATTGACTGTTGGGTTACAACCCAACTTATCAATGTAATATTTCCATGGGTGCAATGCTTTGCGCCTCACTTTTTTTAGGCTAGTGTGGCTACTTGCTAACTTGATCTTAGTATAAAATTGGTTTGTCTCTATAGAGCAGATGCAACGTTGTAATGTCTATGAAATCTTTAGACTGGTAAAACTCGAGTGAATTTGTGACATGACGTAGATTGATAAGTCCAACCATGTCTACCTGATAGGTTTTCTTATTATGTGCAACCTTATTTTTAACAATAAATAGGGTGGTTTCAAGTGGATTTTATGTCGTGCATGTTTTCCTTCTATGGCTTGTTTCAATAGCCATAAAGGCTATGCATATTTTTTAGTTGTTGCAGGCTAGTCATGTGGGCGATATTGACAACCCGTTTTATATTTTTTTATTTCCCAACATTGTATGGCAGTTTGATTTTTTTATGAGCAGTTTCTCTATGCATGCTTGTTGAATCATTATTTGGACCGCTTTATCTTAAACGAAGTCAATGCTTAGCTGGGAGTTGCTTATGTTTGTTAGTCATCGATCTCTTTAATGATGGGGTTGTTGCATCGGATTGAGATTTTTCTTATATGAATGATGGTTTGATAGATCATGTATGTCTACTACTTTGAATGCATCATGTGATATCACGAAGTACAAATTGTTCAAGTGCAGTAATAGTAGGTTTTGTTGTATGTGAGGTTAATCAAGGTAGTTTGGTTATGTGGATTGTCTTATGGACGTCCAATTACTCCTGTTGAGCATAGTATCGTGTTATTATTTTAGTATTGAAAGTAATATTTATGAAGCTTTTGCATGAGTCTGTGTCAAGAAGTACATTAGTTTTTCTTGTTATCCCTCCATTGCTTTATGAGTATTGCAAATTTTATCTCTTTTGAGAGGAGGAAAAGACGTTACATGACATGAGCACCATTTGCTTCACGTCAACAGTGTAGTTGTGGAGAGATCTAATAGTTGGATTCTAGTGTAATAACAACCATGTTTTATAGTGCTAGAGACGGGTATGTTAGGTGTTTCATACATTGTCGATACATGGATGTTTGACCATAGTGGCATTAACAAATGAGGTTGTTGAATTCATTGATTGTGGTGCTTAGTGTTCTAACCTATTAGGTAAAGTGTTGCTTAAAGGCTTTGGGGAGTTGCATCCCCATTTGGTAGTGGAAAATCCTAATGTTGGTCGCACCTGCCAATGCCTTGGGTTTTATTTTATATTGTTTTTTTATTATGGGTAAGGTGTTGTTTTGTTTTGGGAGTCATTTTAAATTAGTTGGAGGCTGAATCAGGCTTCACTTATCTAGAATGTTTTATAGTAGGTTTCTTCATCTTTGCATAGGATGCTCAATCACCCAGTTTGGTCTAAACATTTGAGAGTTATGGGTTTCCTATAGCAGCCTTAATTTTGTACGGAAGTATAGACATTGAATACGGTAAATTTTGGGTTTTGTTGGATTATGAAAGTTTTAGTAATTTCATGATCTTCCCAAAGAGTATTGGTTTGTAATTTTCATTGCATATAATTGGAGTTAGGCTACTCTGAAGTTGTTGCACCGTTGTGTCTGAACTTTAGGTGTCGTTAAAACCACTAATAAATCGACCGCGTTTTGATAGTTTTAGAGCCCAAATTTGGGAATTCTCTTTAAGAAAAACTTTTAGTTTTTCTTAGTACCTTTTAATGGGTATTTACTTGTAATTGTCTGTTAAATAGATTGGGAGAGGTGGTTGTCCGGATATAAGTCGAATCTCTGATGTGCAGTATCTCAGGCTGAGTTTAGCTGTAGGTCATGCAGAGTTGAGGGCTATAAAGATAAATTTGGGTGGAACTTTATTGCAAAAGTCGTGGACAATTTCCAAACTTTTCCAACACGTGTTCGTTGTAGTTTTAAGTTGGGTATAGCAGGAGTTACAGTATTTTGAATTTTAGTTGTCCATTGTTTCTAACCTATCAGTTTTGCAACAAAGCAGTTGCATTGTTTTATCGGTTTGGAAACCAATTCTGAGACACTCATAATAATAAAAGTTTTAGGGAATGTTATAATCTTTTCAATGAGTTTATATTTGTAAAATTTTGTTAGATGCAGAGAGTTATGAGGTTTTGAATTTATGGGTCATGTTCCGTCAGGTTCTGGTGGCAGATCATGTATGTCACCTTACAAGCCAAATTAAAAAAATGGAGATAAAAAAACTTTGTTTATCCTTTGAATACAAAAGTCGTAGGTCATGAAGTTTAGATGATTTTACAATATTTCTTTGTTATCATTGCTTTTATAGTGAAAGAGGTAGAGACAGAATGAGCATTTGTGCTGTTGATTGTCAATTTTCTATTTAGGGATATTTCTTTGGGAGTTTGGTTTAGTTATGGTGAGCTCTTTCGCAATCCATGTTAATTATGTTGTATGGTGGGAGGGAATAGATGTAGTGGTTGTGATAGTTATCTTGTTATTGTATATGTGGAGCGTGGGCTAAAACAGAGAGATAGCTAGGGATATTTGAATAGGCCAGTACGTATTGTTGTGAAGCCATGTTTTCTGGTCTTGGCGTGTTTGCGTAAGTATGAAATAGTTACGTCGTGTGAAGTCTAGGTGGAGATGCAGATTGTCTGAGTTATTGGATGGATATATGGGCAGGCATAGTATACTTAAATTGATTCTTGCTTGCATGATGTGAGATCAGGCTTAAAATGATTTAAAAAGTAAGCATATTGCTTCTACCCTTATGTTGGCTCTAAGTGTCTCGTAATGAAGAACCTAAAGTTATTAGTCCTTCGATGAACGCTTAATCTTAGAAGAGTATAGAACCTGAATAAATCTATTGCTTGCTGTTTGGGACTACATGACCAGTTTTGGTTATGCCGCTAGTTCAATGAATTACACCATGTTTTCGGTAGAGGTGTTGTATATAAAAAGTTGTAGCCAACTTCTTCATCTTACTTGTGTAAAATTTCATGACCATAGGTCTAGTAGTTTGGGAGTTATGATTTTTCTCAAGTCTAGTCTTGGAATCTGTCCAGATTCTATACAGATTTCGAAACTGACCTTGTTTGCCCAAGTTAAACTTCGAATCAGTTCTTATAAATTATAAAGAAGTGGTAGTACTTTCCTTAAGCTTTCCAACAAATTTTGGATCACCCTTTTTGGTGACCTATAAGTTAAGCTACATCTGTTTTAATTGGAATCTTTGAATCTGTCCAAATTTGGACAGCAAAGCCTTTCTTATGTCTTTTGATCTTGATATGCATTGAATTAACCTGATAGGTTTATAAATGAAATATAGACAATTTTACTGGCTTTCTAAAAAGTCTAGGAGCGCCTGAATGGGATGACTGAGACTCCAATTATGGATTTTTGAAGTGAGTAGTTGAATTCTGTTCAAGTCTAGACAAAATTTACGTTTCGCATTGTTTGGCCTTTCTAAGTGTCAAATCTTGTGGTGATGATAATACCAAGGGTATAGTGGACTTTGTAAGCTTTCCATAAAGTCCTTTTTACTTCTATTGGATGAATATTTTGTGAGTTATGAGGAAAACAAATAACCGTTGTGCTGCTGTCTAGAAATATGCAAGCATTAAATTGATCTTTTGAAGTTACTCTTGTTTGGATAGGTTTGGTTTAGGCTATTTGAGCACAGTATGTATTGCATTCATATATATATATATATTTATTGAAGTACTTGCATGTGTCAATGTTGATTTGGTGTTAGGAAAGCTTTGTCCGAGTTATATAGGACCGTCTACTATCTTAGCCCGAGTTGGCAGCTTGGCTTAGCACCTACAATTGTCGGAGTCTATGATCAGAGTACACCATATATTCCATGTCTTTATGTTGAGGAAGTATTTGCGGAATCCAGACCATCAAATCGAGCTAGAGCCGATTCCTGTGTAGCAAGACCAGACTCTAGAGTGTCGTCTGCTGCGTATCTTAGAATCCTAGAAGCTTGAGGAGCTGATGCGGCAGAAGTACCCAAACCTTTCTTTATGTGTGAGTTTTGTTGATTTATTGATCTTTCCTTGTCGTTCTGATAGAAGCGTCGGAATTCGAGGTCGAATTCTTTTTAAGGGGGGTAGAGTGTGATATCCAATTTTCTGAAAAGAAGTTAAATGTATTTTTCCCTTTTCTTTCGTGATCTGT
This sequence comes from Zea mays, assembly GCF_902167145.1. Lineage (NCBI taxonomy): Eukaryota > Viridiplantae > Streptophyta > Magnoliopsida > Poales > Poaceae > Zea > Zea mays. The sequence continues at coordinate 228,209,660 of NC_050099.1, read as the reverse complement.
GTAGTTGGGGTTGGAGTTTTTTAGGAAGCATTCACCAATAAAACAGTAGAATACTTGTTGGATTTGTGCGTTGGGGTCGGGAGCAGACATGAGAGCGAGTTTGGGCCGTGGATCTCGATCCGACGGTGGGGAGCCCATTAGTTTCCCCCCCTAAACCCTAGCCGCCCCCTCCCTCTCACTCCCCCACCCCTTTGGCCGCCCCTCCCCTCTCTCTTCCACTCTTGCAGCCGCCCCAATCCCTCTCCTTCTTCCCCAAGTGATTGCAGCGTCACCCCTCAACCCTAGCCCCCCCCCCCCCCCACCTCTTCCTCTCCAAGGTGGAGCCTCCCCACTTGGTGTCCGTCGTGTGGGTGCGAGTCTTCCATGGGAGTTTGGAGGGAGGAAGAAGGAAGAAAAGAAGGAGGAAAGGAGGAACCCAAGGTGATTTTCGTGATCATTTTGTTGTATTTGTGCTGCAATCCAATTGGTTACATGTTTACCTATGCGATTTGGTAGAGGTGCTGTCCAGAAATTTAGTGGGTGGACGAACAGCAGTAGTTCTAGTGATTTCTGGGAATTTTTCGTGGGCAATTAGTAGGGATCAGTGGGAGAATCATGTATAGCTTTGTCATACCTTTCCAACGAGTACTTATGCGCTCGATTTGGAGTTATAATTTAGGAGATATCGTTGTTTGAATCCGGTTATGTTGCTGTCCAAAAAAACAGATTTTTCAGGTGGGTGAACAGCAGTAGTATTAGCAGTTTCTGGGAATTTTTCGTGGGTAATTTGTGTTAACCAGTATGATAATCATGTAGGGCTTTGTCTTATCTTTCCAATAAGTACTTATGTGCTTGATTTGGAATTATATTTTAAAAGATATCGTTGTTTGAATCCGGGTATGTCGCTGTCCAAAAGACAAAAAAACAGATTACAGGGTTCATCTTGTGGACTGTTTTGGGCTAATTAGATGTTGGAATTTAATTATAAATTGTATACAAAACTTGTGGGGAATTTCATGTAGATGCCTCTGGAGTTTTTGTTTGTTACCACTGCTGTCATAATTTTAAAGTTATGAAATTATTAAGCAGCGCCGCTGCAGTTTGGTGGGTGTGGGGAGAGATGTAACCCGCGGTGGGGTTTGAGTTTGTGCGTAGGTGCGGCGTCGTTTATGAGCCTGATTATGTGAAATTGGTGCACTAAGTTGTGTGTCAAAAACAGGTGGTGGACTTCCGGATCGTACTTAGGGATTTGCCCGAACTTCCAGTAAAGGCAAGTAAATACAGTGGTGGTTGCTACCGTTTGGGTTGCATCCTATTCCCTGACATTGAGTATGCATAAGTTTTAATTATGTTAATCATTGAATTCTATGATGAAGTTTATTTGTTTGGAAGTATTAATTCTCAATTGTCTAATATTGTGGATGATCATAATTTGGTAATGATATATGTGGTTGATTCCCATCTTGGATGAAGTTGAAGTATTTTTTTTGAATCACGTTATATGAAGTGTTGTAGGCATGACATGCTCATCGCATCATCCATCTTGCATTTTGAAGTTATGTCGTGATCTTATGGTCCGACTGTACCGGTACATTTTTAGCATCGTACGTTGCCCGAGGAGGGGTACGATGCGGCTTCATATCCTTAGAGGTATGAAGGCAGAAGTCATCCTTGCATTTGTAGACATTTGCACTCATGAGGTATATATGAAGTGTGACATTACTATGTTACTATTGTGGTTTCTACCTGCAAGGTGTGGTGACTAGGTGTGTTGTACGTTGTATACGTGTTGCACCTTCGTAATAAGAAGGTTGTGGAATCAAGTGGTGGTAAAACAATGTTCTTATGTGGTTAACAGTTTGATATTATTTTACTTGCTGAGATGTGTCATCTCACTCTTGCATTACTCAATGCAGGTACTTGATACATGTTGGGAATGAGGGGAGTAGCAGCACGTCCACTTTCACTCTCACAATAACGCCACCCAGGCGCAGCCACGATTTAATTAGAAACTTATTGTCAAAGGAAGTTTGTTTTTTTTAACTAGTCGTGCGCACTAGTTAATTCACTTCACGTCGTATGTTTAACTTCTCTTTGCTAGCCGATTAATAATACTTAGTATGTTTTTGTCATGATATATGTTTATACACTGTTGCCCCCTCATTTATGCAATTTTGCAAGGGGGATGCTGCCGAAATTTTATATATAGATGTCAGAAGTGTTGTTTAGTAGCATTCCGGGGTGTTGGTGGACCCCGAGGTGTTACAGTTGGTATCAGAGGATAGGCTTTAGATTCTACGCAATTTGAAGATAAATTTGACACACTTGCACATATAGGAAGGGTATGGGTTCGTATCTCTTTCATATTAGTATTTTATTGTATAGATGACTAGAACTTCCTTACTCCAAATCCCTTTATGGTTTGATGGGGTATGTCGTTGACGACGTAATGCTTGATATGATATGTTACTTCTATTTAGTATTGGTTTCTTGATGTGGTTGTTATTGAAGATATTATGCAAGTGAAGCTACTAATGTACTTGTTTTATATACATATCGTCATGATGTTTTTTAGGGATGCAATGTTTTCAAATCTCTGAGCTATTACCATCATATATTTCTATATGCTTGATTGTGGATGTTTTTTCCCAAAAGGATTCTTGGGTTCTTGTACTTATAGGACCAATTGTTTATTGAGCTTGTGTATAGTGGGTCTAATCCGACTTGGTGTAGTGTGAAAACACTATATAATGTAGTTTTATGGTGTTGTTGAGTTTGATTGACTGTTGGGTTACAACCCAACTTATCAATGTAATATTTCCATGGGTGCAATGCTTTGCGCCTCACTTTTTTTAGGCTAGTGTGGCTACTTGCTAACTTGATCTTATTATAAAATTGGTTTGTCTCTATAGAGCAGATGCAACGTTGTAATGTCTATGAAATCTTTAGACTGGTAAAACTCGAGTGAATTTGTGACATGACGTAGATTGATAAGTCCAACCATGTCTACCTGATAGGTTTTCTTATTATGTGCAACCTTATTTTTAACAATAAATAGGGTGGTTTCAAGTGGATTTTATGTCGTGCATGTTTTCCTTCTATGGCTTGTTTCAATAGCCATAAAGGCTATGCATATTTTTTAGTTGTTGTAGGCTAGTCATGTGGGCGATATTGACAACCCGTTTTATATTTTTTTATTTCCCAACATTGTATGGCAGTTTGATTTTTTTATGAGCAGTTTCTCTATGCATGCTTGTTGAATCATTATTTGGACCGCTTTATCTTAAACGAAGTCAATGCTTAGCTGGGAGTTGCTTATGTTTGTTAGTCATCGATCTCTTTAATGATGGGGTTGTTGCATCGGATTGAGATTTTTCTTATATGAATGATGGTTTGATAGATCATGTATGTCTACTACTTTGAATGCATCATGTGATATCACGAAGTACAAATTGTTCAAGTGCAGTAATAGTAGGTTTTGTTGTATGTGAGGTTAATCAAGGTAGTTTGGTTATGTGGATTGTCTTATGGACGTCCAATTACTCCTGTTGAGCATAGTATCGTGTTATTATTTTAGTATTGAAAGTAATATTTATGAAGCTTTTGCATGAGTCTGTGTCAAGAAGTACATTAGTTTTTCTTGTTATCCCTCCATTGCTTTATGAGTATTGCAAATTTTATCTCTTTTGAGAGGAGGAAAAGACGTTACATGACATGAGCACCATTTGCTTCACGTCAACAGTGTAGTTGTGGAGAGATCTAATAGTTGGATTCTAGTGTAATAACAACCATGTTTTATAGTGCTAGAGACGGGTATGTTAGGTGTTTCATACATTGTCGATACATGGATGTTTGACCTTAGTGGCATTAACAAATGAGGTTGTTGAATTCATTGATTGTGGTGCTTAGTGTTCTAACCTATTAGGTAAAGTGTTGCTTAAAGGCTTTGGGGAGTTGCATCCCCATTTGGTAGTGGAAAATCCTAATGTTGGTCGCACCTGCCAATGCCTTGGGTTTTATTTTATATTGTTTTTTTATTATGGGTAAGGTGTTGTTTTGTTTTGGGAGTCATTTTAAATTAGTTGGAGGCTGAATCAGGCTTCACTTATCTAGAATGTTTTATAGTAGGTTTCTTCATCTTTGCATAGGATGCTCAATCACCTAGTTTGGTCTAAACATTTGAGAGTTATGGGTTTCCTATAGCAGCCTTAATTTTGTACGGAAGTATAGACATTGAATACGGTAAATTTTGGGTTTTGTTGGATTATGAAAGTTTTAGTAATTTCATGATCTTCCCAAAGAGTATTGGTTTGTAATTTTCATTGCATATAATTGGAGTTAGGCTACTCTGAAGTTGTTGCACCGTTGTGTCTGAACTTTAGGTGTCGTTAAAACCACTAATAAATCGACCGCGTTTTGATAGTTTTAGAGCCCAAATTTGGGAATTCTCTTTAAGAAAAACTTTTAGTTTTTCTTAGTACCTTTTAATGGGTATTTACTTGTAATTGTCTGTTAAATAGATTGGGAGAGGTGGTTGTCCGGATATAAGTCGAATCTCTGATGTGCAGTATCTCAGGCTGAGTTTAGCTGTAGGTCATGCAGAGTTGAGGGCTATAAAGATAAATTTGGGTGGAACTTTATTGCAAAAGTCGTGGACAATTTCCAAACTTTTCCAACGCGTGTTCGTTGTAGTTTTAAGTTGGGTATAGCAGGAGTTACAGTATTTTGAATTTTAGTTGTCCATTGTTTCTAACCTATCAGTTTTGCAACAAAGCAGTTGCATTGTTTTATCGGTTTGGAAACCAATTCTGAGACACTCATAATAATAAAAGTTTTAGGGAATGTTATAATCTTTTCAATGAGTTTATATTTGTAAAATTTTGTTAGATGCAGAGAGTTATGAGGTTTTGAATTTATGGGTCATGTTCCGTCAGGTTCTGGTGGCAGATCATGTATGTCACCTTACAAGCCAAATTAAAAAATGGAGATAAAAAAACTTTGTTTATCCTTTGAATACAAAAGTCGTAGGTCATGAAGTTTAGATGATTTTACAATATTTCTTTGTTATCATTGCTTTTATAGTGAAAGAGGTAGAGACAGAATGAGCATTTGTGCTGTTGATTGTCAATTTTCTATTTAGGGATATTTCTTTGGGAGTTTGGTTTAGTTATGGTGAGCTCTTTCGCAATCCATGTTAATTATGTTGTATGGTGGGAGGGAATAGATGTAGTGGTTGTGATAGTTATCTTGTTATTGTATATGTGGAGCGTGGGCTAAAACAGAGAGATAGCTAGGGATATTTGAATAGGCCAGTACGTATTGTTGTGAAGCCATGTTTTCTGGTCTTGGCGTGTTTGCGTAAGTATGAAATAGTTACGTCGTGTGAAGTCTAGGTGGAGATGCAGATTGTCTGAGTTATTGGATGGATATATGGGCAGGCATAGTATACTTAAATTGATTCTTGCTTGCATGATGTGAGATCAGGCTTAAAATGATTTAAAAAGTAAGCATATTGCTTCTACCCTTATGTTGGCTCTAAGTGTCTCGTAATGAAGAACCTAAAGTTATTAGTCCTTCGATGAACGCTTAATCTTAGAAGAGTATAGAACCTGAATAAATCTATTGCTTGCTGTTTGGGACTACATGACCAGTTTTGGTTATGCCGCTAGTTCAATGAATTACACCATGTTTTCGGTAGAGGTGTTGTATATAAAAAGTTGTAGCCAACTTCTTCATCTTACTTGTGTAAAATTTCATGACCATAGGTCTAGTAGTTTGGGAGTTATGATTTTTCTCAAGTCTAGTCTTGGAATCTGTCCAGATTCTATACAGATTTCGAAACTGACCTTGTTTGCCCAAGTTAAACTTCGAATCAGTTCTTATAAATTATAAAGAAGTGGTAGTACTTTCCTTAAGCTTTCCAACAAATTTTGGATCACCCTTTTTGGTGACCTATAAGTTAAGCTACATCTGTTTTAATTGGAATCTTTGAATCTGTCCAAATTTGGACAGCAAAGCCTTTCTTATGTCTTTTGATCTTGATATGCATTGAATTAACCTGATAGGTTTATAAATGAAATATAGACAATTTTACTGGCTTTCTAAAAAGTCTAGGAGCGCCTGAATGGGATGACTGAGACTCCAATTATGGATTTTTGAAGTGAGTAGTTGAATTCTGTTCAAGTCTGGACAAAATTTACGTTTCGCATTGTTTGGCCTTTCTAAGTGTCAAATCTTGTGGTGATGATAATACCAAGGGTATAGTGGACTTTGTAAGCTTTCCATAAAGTCCTTTTTACTTCTATTGGATGAATATTTTGTGAGTTATGAGGAAAACAAATAACCGTTGTGCTGCTGTCTAGAAATATGCAAGCATTAAATTGATCTTTTGAAGTTACTCTTGTTTGGATAGGTTTGGTTTAGGCTATTTGAGCACAGTATGTATTGCATTCATATATATATATATATATATTTATTGAAGTACTTGCATGTGTCAATGTTGATTTGGTGTTAGGAAAGCTTTGTCCGAGTTATATAGGACCGTCTACTATCTTAGCCCGAGTTGGCAGCTTGGCTTAGCACCTACAATTGTCGGAGTCTATGATCAGAGTACACCATATATTCCATGTCTTTATGTTGAGGAAGTATTTGCGGAATCCAGACCATCAAATCGAGCTAGAGCCGATTCCTGTGTAGCAAGACCAGACTCTAGAGTGTCGTCTGCTGCGTATCTTAGAATCCTAGAAGCTTGAGGAGCTGATGCGGCAGAAGTACCCAAACCTTTCTTTATGTGTGAGTTTTGTTGATTTATTGATCTTTCCTTGTCGTTCTGATAGAAGCGTCGGAATTCGAGGTCGAATTCTTTTTAACGGGGGTAGAGTGTGATATCCAATTTTCTGAAAAGAAGTTAAATGTATTTTTCCCTTTTCTTTCGTGATCTGTGTAGTTGGGGTTGGAGTTTTTTAGGAAGCATTCACCAATAAAACAGTAGAATACTTGTTGGATTTGTGTGTTGGGGTCGGGAGCAGACATGAGAGCGAGTTTGGGCCGTGGATCTCGATCCGACGGTGGGGAGCCCATTAGTTTCCCCCCCCCCCCCTAAACCCTAGCCGCCCCCTCCCTCTCACTCCCCCACCCCTTTGGCCGCCCCTCCCCTCTCTCTTCCACTCTTGCAGCCGCCCCAATCCCTCTCCTTCTTCCCCAAGTGATTGCAGCGCCACCCCTCAACCCTAGCCCCCCCCACCTCTTCCTCTCCAAGGTGGAGCCTCCCCACTTGGTGTCCGTCGTGTGGGTGCGAGTCTTCCATGGGAGTTTGGAGGGAGGAAGAAGGAAGAAAAGAAGGAGGAAAGGAGGAACCCAAGGTGATTTTCGTGATCATTTTGTTGTATTTGTGCTGCAATCCAATTGGTTACATGTTTACCTATGCGATTTGGTAGAGGTGCTGTCCAGAAATTTAGTGGGTGGACGAACAGCAGTAGTTCTAGTGATTTCTGGGAATTTTTTGTGGGCAATTAGTAGGGATCAGTGGGAGAATCATGTATAGCTTTGTCATACCTTTCCAACGAGTACTTATGCGCTCGATTTGGAGTTATAATTTAGGAGATATCGTTGTTTGAATCCGGTTATGTTGCTGTCCAAAAAAACAGATTTTTCAGGTGGGTGAACAGCAGTAGTATTAGCAGTTTCTGGGAATTTTTCGTGGGTAATTAGTGTTAACCAGTATGATAATCATGTAGGGCTTTGTCTTATCTTTCCAATAAGTACTTATGTGCTTGATTTGGAATTATATTTTAAAAGATATCGTTGTTTGAATCCGGGTATGTCGCTGTCCAAAAGACAAAAAAACAGATTACAGGGTTCATCTTGTGGACTGTTTTGGGCTAATTAGATGTTGGAATTTAATTATAAATTGTATACAAAACTTGTGGGGAATTTCATGTAGATGCCTCTGGAGTTTTTGTTTGTTACCACTGTTGTCATAATTTTAAAGTTATGAAATTATTAAGCAGCGCCGCTGCAGTTTGGTGGGTGTGGGGAGAGATGTAACCCGCGGTGGGGTTTGAGTTTGTGCGTAGGTGCGGCGTCGTTTATGAGCCTGATTATGTGAAATTGGTGCACTAAGTTGTGTGTCAAAAACAGGTGGTGGACTTCCGGATCGTACTTAGGGATTTGCCCGAACTTCCGGTAAAGGCAAGTAAATACAGTGGTGGTTGCTACCGTTTGGGTTGCATCCTATTCCCTGACATTGAGTATGCATAAGTTTTAATTATGTTAATCATTGAATTCTATGATGAAGTTTATTTGTTTGGAAGTATTAATTCTCAATTGTCTAATATTGTGGATGATCATAATTTGGTAATGATATATGTGGTTGATTCCCATCTTGGATGAAGTTGAAGTATTTTTTTTGAATCACGTTATATGAAGTGTTGTAGGCATGACATGCTCATCGCATCATCCATCTTGCATTTTGAAGTTATGTCGTGATCTTATGGTCCGACTGTACCGGTACATTTTTAGCATCGTACGTTGCCCGAGGAGGGGTACGATGCGGCTTCATATCCTTAGAGGTATGAAGGCAGAAGTCATCCTTGCATTTGTAGACATTTGCACTCATGAGGTATATATGAAGTGTGACATTACTATGTTACTATTGTGGTTTCTACCTGCAAGGTGTGGTGACTAGGTGTGTTGTACGTTGTATACGTGTTGCACCTTCGTAATAAGAAGGTTGTGGAATCAAGTGGTGGTAAAACAATGTTCTTATGTGGTTAACAGTTTGATATTATTTTACTTGCTGAGATGTGTCATCTCACTCTTGCATTACTCAATGCAGGTACTTGATACATGTTGGGAATGAGGGGAGTAGCAGCACGTCCACTTTCACTCTCACAATAACGCCGCCCAGGCGCAGCCACGATTTAATTAGAAACTTATTGTCAAAGGAAGTTTGTTTTTTTAACTAGTCGTGCGCACTAGTTAATTCACTTCACGTCGTATGTTTAACTTCTCTTTGCTAGCCGATTAATAATACTTAGTATGTTTTTGTCATGATATATGTTTATACACTGTTGCCCCCTCATTTATGCAATTTTGCAAGGGGGATGCTGCCGAAATTTTATATATAGATGTCAGAAGTGTTGTTTAGTAGCATTCCGGGGTGTTGGTGGACCCCGGGGTGTTACAGGTTCGGCCAAGTTCAACACTTGCCTACTCCACGTTGTGGCGTCCCAACGGACGAGGGTTGCAATCAACCCCTCTCAAGCGGTCCAAAGACCCACTTCAATACCACGGTGTTTTGCTTTGTTTACTATATCCCGCTTGCGAGGAATCTCCACAACTTGGAGCCTCTCGCCCTTACAATTTGATGTTCACAAAGAAGCACGGAAGTAAGGCTGGGATGATCAACGCACACAAGACACAAAATCAGAGCACAACACGCACACAAGTCACAACTCGAGCTCACAACGCAACCCAAAGAGTTCTCTACTCAAATGGAGCTCTAGTTGCTATCACAAAGAATCGAATGCGCGGAATTGGAGTCTTGGTGCTTAGGAATACTTAGAGAATGCTTGGTATTTGCTCCTCCATGCGCCTAGGGGTCCCTTTTATAGCCCCAAGGCAGCTAGGAGCCGTTGAGAGCATTCCAGGAAGGCAATTCTTGCCTTCTGTCGCCTGGGGCACCGGACAGTCCGGTGCACCACCGGACACTGTCTGGTGCGGATTTCTTTCCTTCTTTGGCGAAGCCGACCGTTGGAGATTCAGAGCCGTTGGCGCACCGGACACTGTCCGGTGCACACCGGACAGTCCGGTGCCCCCTTCTGACCGTTGGCTCTGCCACGCGTCGCGCGCGGATTACGCGGCCGACCGTTGGCCCAGCCGACTGTTGGCTCACCGGACAGTCTGGTGATTTATAGCCGTACGCCGTTGATCGCTTCCCGAGAGCGACGACTTTCGCCTGTGAATGGCTCACCGGACAGTCCGGTGTACCACCAGACAGTCCGGTGATTTATAGCCGTACACCGTCGTCGAAGTCCCGAGAGCAGCCAGTTGACAAATGCCAGGTGCACCCAGACCGAGCAGTCTTTTGGCTGTACACAGCCAACTTCTCCATAATTGTTTCTCCTGTTTCTAGCACTTAGACACAATACATTAGTCTTCAAAACAATGTACTAAGTCTAGAAACATACCTTTAATCTTGATTTGCACTTCTTGAGTCCTTGGCACAATTTAACACTTAGGCACTTGTGTTGGGCACTTAATCACCAAAATACTTAGAAATGGCCCAAGGGCACATTTCCCTTTCAATCTCCCCCTTTTTGGTGATTTATGCCAACACAACAAAAAGTAACTAAAAGAAGTGCAACATCAATGCAAATGAAAACTCAAATTTGTTTTGATTCAAATTTGGCATATTTGGATCATTCTTTGCCACCACTTGGTTTGTTTTTGCAAATCAACCTCAATTTCCTATCTCTAAGTCAAACACACTTGTTGAGACATAAAGAAAGGTATTCCAAGAGAAATTGGTCACTGATTCAAAAACTCCCCCTATTTCCCATAATCAACCATTCTCCCCACAAGAGACCAACTTTTGACAAAAGGAGACATTTAGAATTTTGACAAATCAAAAAGTCCTAACTCTACTATTTTCAAAATTCTCAAGTGGTAGCTGATCCATTTGTTGCTTTGGCCTTATTTTCTCCCCCTTTGGCATTAAGCACCAAAATGGAATCAATCTTGGCCCTTAAACCTCATTGCCTCACCAAGATTGTCAATTAAGAGAAAAAGGCAATAAGAGCATGGAGATGAACTTGGAATAAGTTACCCTCTCATCGGAGTGCAGTGGAAGTCTTGCATGGTCCAAGTTCACCTTTTCCCTTTCAATTCACCTTTGAGACTAAATCAAGCAATCTCAAGCACATGGTTAGTCCCAAAGGGTCAAGTTGTAGCACATCTCCCCCTAATTATGTGCATTACTCACACATGAACTTTTGAGGTCCGGGGAGTGTTTGTACAACTTGAACACCACAAATACATAACAATATGCATAAAGGAACACGATCAAGGGCATAAAACACATGTATGCTATAAATCAATCCAAGTTCCGCAAATCTAAGACATTTAGCTCACTACGCAGCCTGCAAATGGTCGACTCATCTAGAGGCTTGGTAAAGATATCGGCTAGCTGGTTCTCGGTGCTAACATAAAACACTTCGATATCTCCCTTTTGCTGGTGGTCTCTCAAAAAGTGATGTCGGATGTCTATGTGCTTAGTGCGGCTGCGTTCAACATGATTATCCGCCATGCGGATAGCACTCTCATTATCACATAGGAGTGAGACTTTGCTCAGATTGTAGCCAAAGTCCCTGAGGGTTTGCCTCATCCAAAGTAGTTGCGTGCAACACTGTCCTACGGCAACATACTCGTCCTCAGCGGTGGATAGGGCAATGGAAGTTTGTTTCTTAGAGCTCCATGACACCAGGGACCTTCCTAAGAATTGGCACGTCCCTGATGTACTCTTCCTATCGACCTTACATCCAGCATAATCGGAGTCTGAATATCCAATCAAGTCAAAGGTAGACCCCTTTGGATACCAGATCCCGAAGCAAGGCGTAGCGACTAGATCTCTAAGAATTCGCTTAACGGCCACTAGGTGGCACTCCCTTGGATCGGATTAGAATCTAGCACACATGCATACGCTAAGCATAATATCCGGTCTACTAGCACATAAATAAAGTAAAGACCCTATCATAGACCGGTATGCCTTTTGATCAACGGACTTACCTCCTTTGTTGAGGTCGACATGTCCGTCGGTTCCCATTGGTGTCTTTGCGGGCTTGGCATCCTTCATTCCAAACCGCTTTAGCAAGTCTTGCGTGTACTTCGTTTGGGAGATGAAGGTGCTGTCCTTGAGTAGCTTCACTTGGAACCCAAGGAAGTAGTTCAACTCGCCCATCATCGACATCTCGAATTTCTGAGTCATCACCCTGCTAAACTCTTCACAAGACTTTTGGTTAGTAGAGCCAAATATTATGTCATCGACATAAATTTGGCACACAAATAAGTCACCCTCACAAGTCTTAGTGAAAAGAGTTGGATCGGCTTTCCCAACCTTGAAAGCATTAGCAATTAAAAAGTCTCTAAGGCATTCATACCATGCTCTTGGGGCTTGCTTAAGTCCATAGAGCGCCTTAGAGAGCTTACACACGTGGTCGGGGTACCGTTCATCCTCGAAGCCAGGGGGTTGCTCCACGTACACCTCCTCCTTGATTGGTCCGTTGAGGAAAGCGCTCTTCACATCCATTTGGAACAACCTAAAAGAATGGTGAGCAGCATAGGCTAACAATATGCGAATTGACTCTAGCCTAGCCACAGGAGCAAAAGTCTCCTCAAAGTCCAAACCTGCGACTTGGGCATAACCTTTTGCCACAAGTCATGCCTTGTTCCTTGTTACCACCCCGTGCTCGTCTTGTTTGTTGCGGAACACCCACTTGGTTCCCACAATGTTTTGCTTGGGACGAGGCACCAGTGTCCAAACTTCATTTCTCTTGAAGTTGTTGAGCTCTTCCTGCATGGCCAACACCCAGTCTGGATCCAGCAAGGCCTCTTCTACCCTGAAAGGCTCAATAGAAGAGACAAAAGAGTAATGCTCACAAAAATTAACTAATCTAGAGCGAGTAGTTACTCCCTTGCTAATAACACCGAAAATTTGGTCGACGGGATGATTCCTTTGAATCGTTGCTCGAACTTGAGTTGGAGGTGCCGGTTGTGCTTCTTCCTCCATTACATGATCATCTTGTGCTCCCCCTTGATCACACGCCTCCTCTTGATGAACATGTTCATCGTCTTGAGTTGCGGGATGCACCATTGTTGAGGAAGAAGGTTGATCTTGCTCCTTTTGTTCCTGTGGCCGCACATCTCCAATCGCCATGGTGCGTATTGCGGCCGTTGAAACGTCTTCTTCATCTACATCATCAAGATCAACAACTTGCTCTCTTGGAGAGCCATTAGTCTCATCAAATACAACGTCGCTAGAGACTTCAACCAAACCCGATGATTTGTTGAAGACCCTATACGCCTTTGTATTTGAGTCATAACCTAACAAAAACCCTTCTACAGCTTTGGGAGCAAACTTAGAATTTCTACCTTTCTTTACTAGAATATAACATTTGCTCCCAAATACACGAAAGTACGAAACATTGGGTTTGTTACCGGTTAGAAGCTCATGCGAAGTCTTCTTGAGGAGGCGATGAAGGTACACCCGGTTTATGGTGTGGCAAGCCGTGTTTACGGCTTCCGACCAAAACCGCTCGGGTGTCTTGAATTCTCCAAGCATTGTCCTCGCCATGTCTATGAGCGTCCTGTTCTTCCTCTCTACCACATTGTTTTGCTGTGGTGTGTAGGGAGCAGAGAACTCGTGCTTGATCCCTTCCTCCTCAAGGTACTCCTCCACTTGAAGGTTCTTGAACTCGGACCCGTTGTCGCTTCTTATCTTATTCACCTTGAGCTCAAACTCATTTTGAGCTCTCCTTAGGAAGCGCTTGAGGGTCCCTTGGGTTTCAGATTTATCTTGCAAAAAGAATACCCAAGTGAAGCGGGAAAAATCATCAACTATAACAAGACCATACTTACTTCCTCCTATGCTTAGATAGGCGACGGGTCCGAAGAGGTCCATATGAAGCAACTCCAAAGGTCTTGATGTGGTCATCACATTTTTGGTATGATGAGAGCTTCCCACCTGTTTACCTGCTTGACAAGCTGCACAAGGTCTATCTTTTTCGAAGGTTACGTTTGTTAGACCTATCACATGTTCTCCCTTTAGAAGTTTGTGAAGGTTCTTCATCCCCACATGTGCTAAACGGCGATGCCACAGCCAGCCCATGCTAGTCTTAGCAATTAAGCATGCATCTAGACCAACCTCCTCTTTTGCAAAATCAACTAGGTAGAGTTTGTCGTCTAATACACCCTTAAAATCTAATGAACCATCACTCCTTCTAAAGACAGACACATCTACGTTTGTGAATAAGCAATTGTATCCCATATTACAAAGTTGACTCACAGACAACAAGTTATATCCAAGCGACTCAACTAAGAATACATTAGAAATAGAGTGCTCGGATGAAATAGCAATTTTTCCTAGTCCTTTCACCTTGCCTTGGTTCCCATCACCGAATATGATTGAATCTTGGGAATCCTTGTTCTTGACGTAGGAAGAGAACATCTTCTTCTCCCCCGTCATGTGGTTTGTGCATCCGCTGTCGATAATCCAGCTTGAGCCCCCGGATGCATAAACCTGCAAGGCAAATTAGGCTTGGGTCTTAGGTACCCAACTCTTGTTGGGTCCTACAAGGTTAGTAACAATAGCATTAGGGACCCAAATGCAAGTCTTGTCTCCCTTGCATTTGGCCCCCACCTTCTTAGCAATCACCTTTTTATTTTTGCATGAAAGAACAAATCTAGTATTGCATGCAAGAAATATAGTGGTAGATTCATTACATACTTTCCTAGGAGCATGAACAACATTTTTCCTAGGCATATTTCTACCATACACATTAGAGGAACTTGAAGCAGTCATGGCATGTGAAGCAAAAGCATTACAACTTCTATCATAATGAACATTCCTAGAATACCTCCTATCATGGTACATGAAAGCATGGTTCTTTTGAGCACTATTAGCCATAGGGGCCTTCCCTTTCTCCTTGGCAGAGATGGAAGCCTTATGACTTGTTAAGTTCTTGGCTTCTCTATTAAAGCCAAGCCCATCCTTAATTGAGGGGTGTCTACCAATAGTGTAGGCATCCCTTGCAAATTTTAGTTTGTCAAATTCATTCTTGCTAGTCTTAAGTTGGGCATTAAGACTAGCCACTTCATCATTTAACTTTGCAATAGAAACTACGTGTTCACTACAAGCATTAACATCAAAATCTTTACACCTATTGCAAATTACAACATGTTCTACACAAGAGTTAGATCTATTTGCTACTTCTAGTTTAGTATTTAAATCATCATTAACACTTTTTAAACTAGAAATGGTCTCATGGCAAGTAGATAGTTCACAAAAAAGCATTTCATTCCTTTTGACTTCTAAAGCAAGAGATTTTTGTGCCTCTACAACTTTATCATGTTCTTCATACAAAAGATCCTCTTGCTTTTCTAACAATCTATTCTTGTCATTCAAGGCATCGATTAATTCATTAATCTTATCAATCTTAGTTCTTTCTAAGCCTTTGAACAAACTAGCATAATCTATTTCATCATCGCTAGATTCATCATCACTAGAAGAAGCATAAGTAGTCTTTCGAGTGTTTACCTTCTTCTCCTTTGCCATGAGGCACGTGTGATGCTCATTGGGGAAGAGGGACGATTTGTTGAAGGCCGAGGCAGTGAGTCCTTCATTGTTGGAGTCGGATGACGAACAATCTGAGTCCCACTCCTTGCCAAGGTGTGCCTCGCCCTTAGCCTTCTTGTAGGCCTTCTTCTTTTCCCTCTTCTTCTCTTGTTCTTGGTCACTTTCATTATCGGGACAATTAGCGATAAAATGACCAATCTTACCACATTTGAAGCATGAGCGCTTCCCCTTCGTCTTGTTCTTGTTGGGATGCTCCTTGCGACCCCTTAGTGCCGTCTTGAAACGCTTGATGATGAGGGCCATCTTTTCCTCATTGAGCCCCGCCGCCTCAACTTGTGCCACCTTGCTAGGTAGCACTTCCTTGCTCCTCGTTGCTTTGAGAGCAATGGTTTGAGGCTCGTGGATTGGGCCATTCAACGCATCATCAACGTATCTTGCCTCCTTGATCATCATCCGCCCGCTTACAAACTTCCCAAGTATTTCCTCGGGCGTCATCTTGGTGTACCTAGGATTCTCACGAATATTGTTTACAAGATGTGGATCAAGGACAGTGAAGGACCTTAGCATTAGGCGGACGACGTCGTGGTCCGTCCATCGCGTGCTTCCATAGCTCCTTATTTTGTTGACGAGGGTCTTGAGCCGGTTATACGTTTGGGTTGGCTCTTCTCCCCTGATCATCGTGAACCTTCCTAGTTCGCCTTCCACCAACTCCATCTTGGTGAGCATGGTGACGTTGTTCCCCTCATGCGAGATCTTGAGGGTGTCCCAGATCTGCTTGGCGTTATCCAAGCCACTCACCTTATGGTATTCATCCCTGCACAATGATGCTAGAAGAACAGTAGTAGCTTGTGCATTTTTGTGAATTTGCTCATTGATAAATATGGGACTATCAGTACTATCAAATTGCATTCCACTTTCTACTATCTCCCATATGCTTGGATGAAGAGAGAACAAGTGACTACGCATTTTGTGACTCCAAAATCCGTAGTCCTCACCATCAAAGTGAGGAGGTTTACCAAGTGGAATGGAGAGTAAATGAGCATTGGTACTTTGAGGAATACAAGAGTAATCGAAAGAAAAATTAGAGTTAACCGTCTTCTTTTTCTCGTAGTCGTTGTCGTCGTTGTCCTTTTGGGAAGAAGAGTACTCGTCGCTGTCGTTGTAGTAGACGATCTTCTTGATGCGCCTCTTCTTCTTCCCTTCCTTCTTCTTTTGACTCAAGCCGGAGTCAGTAGTTTGTCATCCCTTGGCTCGTTGAAGATGGTCTCCTTCTCCTTATCATTGACCACCATCCCCTTTCCCTTAGGATCCATCTCTTCGGGCGATTATTCCCTTACGTGAAGAGAACGGCTTTGATACCAATTGAGAGCACCTAGAGGGGGGTGAATAGGTGATCCTGTAAAAACTTGAAACTTAATGCCACAAAACTTGATTAGGAGTTAGCACAATAAAGCCAAGTGGCTAGAGAGGAGTTCTTGCAAGACACGATAACCACAAGAAGATCAACACAGATAGGCACAGTGGTTTATCCCGTGGTTCGGCCAAGTTCAACACTTGCCTACTCCACGTTGTGGCGTCCCAACAGACGAGGGTTGCAATCAACCCCTCTCAAGCGGTCCAAAGACCCACTTGAATACCACGGTGTTTTGCTTTGTTTACTATATCCCGCTTGCGAGGAATCTTCACAACTTGGAGCCTCTCGCCCTTACAATTTGATGTTCACAAAGAAGCACGGAAGTAAGGCTGGGATGATCAACGCACACAAGACACAAAATCAGAGCACAACACGCACACAAGTCACAACTCGAGCTCACAACACAACCCAAAGAGTTCTCTACTCAAATGGAGCTCTAGTTGCTATCACAAAGAATCGAATGCGCAGAATTGGAGTCTTGGTGCTTAGGAATACTTAGAGAATGCTTGGTATTTGCTCCTCCATGCGCCTAGGGGTCCCTTTTATAGCCCCAAGGCAGCTAGGAGCCGTTGAGAGCATTCCAGGAAGGCAATTCTTGCCTTCTGTCGCCTGGCGCACCGGACAGTCCGGTGCGGATTTCTTTCCTTCTTTGGCGAAGCCGACCGTTGGAGATTCAGAGCCGTTGACGCACCGGACACTGTCCGGTGCACACCGGACAGTTCGGTGCCCCCTTCTGACCGTAGGCTCTGCCACGCGTCGCGCGCGGATTACGCGGCCGACCGTTGGCCCGGTCGACTGTTGGCTCACCGGACAATCCGGTGCACCACCGGACAGTCCGGTGATTTATAGCCGTAGGCCATTGATCGCTTCCCGAGAGCGACAACTTTCACCTGTGAATGGCTCACCGGACAGTCCGGTGTACCACCGGACAGTCCGGTGATTTATAGCCGTACACCGCCGTCGAAGTCCCGAGAGCAGCCAGTTGACAGACGCCAGCCTGGCGCACCGGACACTGTCTGGTGCACCACCGGACAGTCCGGTGCACCCAGACCGAGCAGTCTTTTGGCTGTACACAGCCAACTTCTCCATAATTGTTTCTCCTGTTTCTAGCACTTAGACACAATACATTAGTCTTCAAAACAATGTACTAGGTCTAGAAACATACCTTTAATCTTGATTTGCACTTCTTGAGTCCTTGGCACAATTTAACACTTAGGCACTTGTGTTGGACACTTAATCACCAAAATACTTAGAAATGGCCCAAGGGCACATTTCCCTTTCAGAGCACCGGACCCCTGTACGCACAACCCAGACCCCCGGTTACAGCTCGGGACTCCCAAGTAGGCATGTCGAGCCCCTTGGATGGGGTCCAGATCCCTCTGAGTAAGGTCCGGGCCGCTACGAGGTCCCGGGACAGCGGATACCCTGGCCTATGTAAGGGTCCGGTACTGACACATGTCCGGGCCTTATACCGTGTGCTTGCGCTCCCCGCTCAGGCGAAGACCCGATGCTAGCTACCACGTGGCTTGTTGCCCATGACATAAGCCAACGGGCGGAGCCTGACATAAGGCCCTTAGGCCGCACGGTCTCTGCATTTATTGCAGAGAGGACACGCCGCCTGTCCACCCTGCTGACAGGCGTCCCCTCGGCATTTAATGCATCCTGTCCACTCCGCTGGCAGGCGACGCCAGGGCCATCCTGCAGACGGCGCACCTGTCCAGTCCATTGTCGAATAGTGCGCCCGTGCCGCGCGGCGCACTGTGCTCATCATCCCTTATACGAGAAGCTTCCCCTGCACGCCGAGGCTATGCAGATCTCGGGTGTAAGGGCACAAGAAGATTGCCCCAGCAGCAAATATTAGTAGCTCCAAGTACTACTTCCGCAATGTTCCTGGGCCCACATGTCGGGGCTCAGCACTCTTGTACATTCCCCCCTTAGCTATAAAATGGGAGGCATGTAAAGTTACAAGGGGACTTAGACCCAACTTAGACTCTCAATTCTCAAGCTTCCACAGCAATCCAACATACAGTTGAGTAGGGTGTTACGCTCCGGCGGCCCGAACCACTCTAAACTCTCGCGTGTTCATGTGCTTGATGTTCGCTTAGCTAGACAGGAAAAACGCTTAAGCCCCTTCCTCATCTTAGGATTTAGGGCAGGTGCACTCTGCCACCCAGCCGGAGAATTCCCTCTCCGACAGTCTTGTAGGAACTAGACGAGCGCGCTTTTCTATTTGTCGTCGAGGCTGTAACTGATGATTGCAGTCTTGAGTTCATCAGAGAATCCAAGATTGATCCTTTCAGTTTCTTCAATCGACCGCATAGAAGTCACAGTCAGGGCTTCATTCGAAGGGATCGTGAAGTTTTCGTCCACCAGCTTGCCATCGACTTGTGCCAGAAGGGCTACCGAGGGCCCGACAGTGAGAGCCGTCTGAATGGCACCCCGAAAGCATTCCATTGCCCCTTCGAAGTCAGCGAGTATGGTGATGATCCCCTGAGGTCCTGGCATTTTGAGTGTCATATACGAGTAGTGTGGAATGGCCATGAATTTTACCAGCCCTGGTCTTCCAATGATGGTGTTGTACCCGCAATCGAAACACGCCACCTCAAACCTCAGGAACTCAATTTGGTAGTTCTCTGGGGCTCCAAAGGTGACGGACATGTAGATGTGTCCCCATGGGTACTCCTCTTTGGTCGGCATGGTGCCGAAGAAAGAAGTATCCGACTCAGTGAGGTCGTCGATGGCGACCCCCAGGGCCTGAAGTGTTCGGGGAAAGGTGACGTTGATGCTGCTGCCACCGTCCCACAACACCTTCTTAACCCGACTTTCTCGAATCTCTGGATCGATGAGCAGCGGATATTTGCCGGAGTGATCGAAGTTAAGCCACTGATCAGCTCAGCTGAAGGATATTGTGTGCTCCGACCATCGGTAAGAAGCCGGAGCACTGTTTGTGGCAACTAGGACTTGTCGATCGTTAAGTTTTTGTTGCCTTCTGTTTTCTTGTGCTCCGTGGCCTCCGAATATGACGTTGACCTCCCTGTCAATGCACGGGAAAGGTCCACCTCTCCCCCTTCCCGCTGTTGAGGCTGCTTGGGCTCATTTGGCTCTCCTCGAGGCGGGGGAGGTGGTAGTGGCTGGAACGGTCGGACGTGCCTGACGGAGTTTTTGAAATCTCTGCAGTTCCACAGGGTGTGCTGCATGTCCTTGTGATACGGACACTAGGAATCGAGGATCTCGTCAAGTGTTTGTACCCCTCCGCGAGGTGCACCACGGGCTCGAGGGGCAGGTAGCTCGATGACGTGCACCTCCTCGCGGGGCCTCTTCTCCTAGCGTTTGTCTGGTTGCTGGTCCGTGTCCCTTCGTGGTGTGGGAGTTCGGGCTTTGTGCCCCAATGAGGTCCTGAGCCCGCTCATCCGCGGTGATGTAGATGTCCACCTCCCTGAACAGTTGTTCGGAGGTGGTAGGTGCTTTTTGAAGTATGGCCCGGACAAAGGCCGGGTCATTGGATCCCCGATAGAAGTCTTCAATCACAGCCGCCTCATCGTTTGAAATATTTTGAGGGACGAACGAAGGGTTTCATCATTCTACCGCCTAATGGATTTGAGGTCCCATGGCTGTGCTGGTTTATCGGACAGAGACTGGAAATTCGTGATAAACTGGCGGCTGAAGTTACCCCAATCGTTGATGCAGTGTCGAGGTAGGTGACGGAGCCATTGCAGTGCGTCCTGCCCCAGAACGATGGGCAAGTACGTCGTCATGACATCCTATGTTGCCCTAGCAGCCTGGGCGGCGGTTGTATATATGACTAGACAGCCCCCCGGGTCCTGCTTAGGCTCATATTTGTCGACGTTGGAGACCTTGAAATTAGGAGGCCATTGGATGGCCCGGAGGCGAGGAGTAAGCGCGGAGACCCCGCACGTATCCTCTTGTCGATGATCATGTCGTCGATCCTGGGGAGGGGAGTCAGTATTAGGTCGCCTCGACCGTCCCCACAATAGACTATTGGTTGAGGCTGTTGCTGGCTCGATCCGGGTTGCGCGGCTGCGTGCCGGTACACCATGATCTCGGTCATATTCGTCCCAGTGCCTTATCTCATTCTCGTGCTGACGATCGCATGAAGCGCTGATGTTGCTCTGCATGTCTTGTCGGCTGTTGATGGTGTGACATAGGTCGTTCGGCGGGTGAGTGAGAGGTAGAAGATGATTGGCCGCTTGAGTAAGCAGCCGCCAGTAACCTTCCGCGTCTGGGGTCCACGAGAGACCGTCGGCTATCTGCGCCAGTACTCCTCCAACTTCACTCGGCGTGTTCAATGATCGGGTGAAATTGGGGTACAAGTTTTGGGCGAGAAGCGGATTCTCCCGTTGGAGTCTAGCATCTTGTTGTGCTAGTTCCCGCTCTCGTTCTTGAGCCTGACGGCGATCACGGTGGCGGGAGTTTCGCCGCTCTCGATGTGCTCTTTCGTCAGGGGTTTCCCCCACCTCTGAGACTTCGTCGCGAGAGACGGGTTGTGTGGGTCCGTTCTCCTGCTTCGTGATGTCGTTGCATGTTCTGGCGCCTGTTTCTCCGTTGCCGAGCATCACGCTAGGGAGGTTCCTCTCCCAGCATGGTGGGTTCATCGTTAGAGATGGGTGATGACTCCAATCTCCCCTAAATGAAGAGGACATCGGGGTAGAAAGGAGTAGGTACGTCGGTGTGCTTCTTTTCATCCTCCTTTGAGGGCGGAGGCGTTGGGAGGATTGCTCGTTGTGTTTTCCTTCCCCGGTACAGAACATTCACTTCCCTTCTCCGAGTGATCTGTGTCCACTCCTGAGTGGGCGAGGTGGACAACAGAGTTCTCTGGGCTAGGGAGGCCCTGACTGACTGGCCTTCCATCCTCTGGGGACTTTTGAGCTCAGACTTGTGCGGGCCCATGCATTGCCGAGCAATGAGCGGGGGCATGGCTCGCGGTTTCACTCTAGTTTCCTACGGAATTTCCGAGGAAGGTTTCTTCTTGGGTGGAGTTGCTATGCGGTGCAGATTTCCCTCCACGTCCGCTACGCACGAGAAAATAGCTCCTAGGCTGAAGGTGATCTTGCTCTTGAAGATGATGGCCATGGAGTTAGCGTTGATCGACGACACACCCCCTACCTCGCGCGCCAGCTATCGATGTTTAGTGTCCGACCGCACACCCAGGGGTACCCTCATGGTGCTTTTGGGTAGCACAGTGTCGTGGATTGTAACTCGATGTTTCGTGCCGGGGGCATGAGAAAGAGAGAGTCGAGCGAGTTTCAGAAGGTTTGGGCCACTTGAGGAGCGTAATAACCTACTTCCTGGGATGACTTTGTATGTGGGAGGTGTTTACAAGTGGTGTCTACCAAGTGGTGAGGTGCTAATGAGATGAAAGTGATGGGGATCCCCCTTGGCCTTATATACACGACCGTAGGGCACTTCCCGCGTACACATTGATCACACTCTTCCAGCTTATCTCCTAGCTGATAACAAACAAACTTCGCTATCCCAAGGAAAACCTAGCGCCTCCGCTCCGAGCTATCTCCAGCGTTTGAGGATGTCGGGCGCGGGAAAAGCGAACAGCTTCAACTGGATCACACCCAAGCCACGAGTAATTCGAGCGTGGGCCCATCGCATTCCTGGGTCGGCCCATTTCTGTTGTTCTCTTTGCCCGGCCCACGACGTGGCGTCACTGCGGGGCGATTGACATGTGGCCCCGAGCAGAGTTTTCACCCCCGAGTGGACCCGGGGGATATCCGTCCCCCATAAGTGGTGCACCGGATCATTTATGCAGGGAGCATATAAAAAGGACTTTTGTTGGATGGCTATCTGAACCGGTCCGGTGGTGCACCGGACTAGTCAAGGTTCAACGACTCCCTTCCGATCTCAACAGTCAAATCTAGTGGCACATAGGACCAGTTAGTATTCAACCTAATAGGTCTGAACGGTTACCTGCAAGTTAGACGTTAGAGGATCCGGTGGTGCACTGGACCAACACTGTAGGGGGTCTGGTGCACCACCCGATAGTGTAGTTTTGGCTACTTTTTACAACCTCCATATTTGGAGGTTGGTGCTATAAATACCACCTAAACAGCATTCAACATACAGAAGAGCTTCACCAAACTCCCATTCATTGCTTGCAACATATCCAACACATTCAACTCCTCCCAAGTGCCACAATCATCGCGATTGAGCTAGAAATCATAGAGTGTCTTGTGGAGTGAGTCATTTGAGCTTGTTCCATTTTGTTCTTGTATTCTTTAGTATTATTTCTCCTCTCTATTCTCATCCTAACTTACAAAGAGCTATCAAGATACTTCTAACTTTGTGTGGAGGTCCTTGCGGGGACTTTGTGTCCTTTGAAAAGAAAATAACACTCAACTGGTCTAAGTGACCATTTGAGAGAGGGAAAGGGTTGAAAAAGACTTGTCCTTAGCGGACTCCTCAACTAGGACGTAGGTCGCTCAGGGCCAAACCTTTAGAAATAAATCATCGGTGTTCTTTGTGATGATTTCTGATTATGATTTATTTCTTTCTCTCCCCTTTCTCTTAATTCTCATGCTTGCTCTTGATTCTATATCAATTCAGTTGCTTCCAAAGTTATTCTACAATCATTTGAGCAACTCTTGCATGAAGACCCTCTCTCCCTCACTCTGATTGTTCTTATTCTCGTTCTAACACCTAACTAGAGTTGAAGTTTGTGTTTTAAGTTATAAATTTCAGGTTTCACCTATTCACCCCCCTATAGGCGACTTTCAGAAAGCTTTCTCATATGAGAATGAGCACACTCAAAAAAACTATTGAAGAAAGAGATGGTTAGAGATTCAAAAGATGTTGCATTTGAAAATACAAACTTAAAAGTGCATGTCAAGCTAGCAAGCAAGTTGCTAACACACATTCAAACAAAGCTTTCATATCAACATTAAGACAACTAGAGCTCCTACACTTGGGATTTTTGGACCTACATTATCTACAAGTGTAGGAGGCAACCATTACTATCTCATAATAATATATGGCAATTTAAAGTACACTTGTGTGTTCTTCCTTCATGATAAGACAGAAGTTACATCTACATTCAAGAAGTTTTCCAAGAAAGCACAACATGAATTTGAAGTAAAGATAAAAAATAGGAGAAGTGATATGCAAAGGAATTTGACAATACGGACATAGAACAATATTTTCATGAAGTTGGCATCAAGAATGAAGTATCCACAACTTACACTCCACAATAAAATGAAGTTATTGAAATAGAGTACCATATCTTGACCACTCTTGCAAGAACCATGATTAATGCTAGAGAAGTTTCAAAGAACATGTGATATTAGTTTCTTACTTGGTTACCCATTGAAGTGCAAAGCATAAGAGTATCCAGCATGTCACCAAAATGGTAGAAGAAACAAATGATGTGGATATTTATGAAACTAATGACTCTCAAGGAGCACATTAAAATCTTGATGATATAGGCGATGAACCATTGAGGAAGGCTATGAAGAACATGCTTGTTAGAGTCATAAAGCCTAATGAAGATAAATATGATGTGCAAGTAATGACATGCCCTCTTTATCAAATGTGTCACGTGATGATGACAAAGTTGGGATACAACCAAATTAAGACACTTATGTCTCTCAAGATTATATGATGGCACAAGCTCAAGATGTTGATGCTCCACAACCTCATCCTTAAGTGGTTGAAAGAAGAAGCGCACCATTTCTTTAAGATCATCCACATGGTATCATCATCGAGAGTCCTTCAAGTGGTGTAGTGACTTGATCTCAAAAACTTGATTCATTTATTAAAAATCACTCCTTTTTCTCTCGCATTAAGCCTACTCACATAGATGAATCTCTCAAGGATCTAGATGGTGAATTCCATGCATGAAGAACTAAAAAACTTCATTCATAATGAAGTTTAGACAGAGATGGCAATGGATAAATACTCACAAGGTATTACTACCCCATACCCATAACCACGACAAAAAATAACCCCGTTGGGTCACCCATATACATTGTGGGTATGGATTTACACCCGTACCCATACCCATGAGGGTATGGGTCAACCGTCGGGTCACTCGTACCCACAAGGATAAGCATCTATCAAAATGGTATATTATATAAATGTCAAGTATATCCATCTAAATATCATTACAAAATTTCTAGCATCATTTAACCATCCATTCAACAACACCAAAGATAATTGGATAAAGTCGCAACACTAGGATAGTACTATATAGCACATTACATGTTCTATTAGATGGTCATCAAATAGTCGTTAAGCCTTCTATGACACTATTGCCCAAAAGGTTGTTAAATAGTAAAAAAGACAGATGACTGAAGCCCAAGTTCATGATTTTGGGCTAAGTTTATACTGGGTATTTTATACCCACAGATTAACGGGTATGGTTGAGGGCGGAACATTCTAATACCCGTTTACCCATTGGGTGAAGATTTGTGCCCAATATGAGACCCATGGGTAGAATATTGAACCCATATACATACCCTAATGGAGTAAATACCCTTCGGGTATTGAATCGCGGGTACTCATGGCCACCTCTATTTGGACACCTGAAGAGGGACCATAAAGATGTAAGACTTATTGGTACAAAATGGGTGTTATGTTGGTCACCTGTTAGGGCTCCTACAAGGATCCATAATAGGGAAACATGGTATAATTATTTACCTTCTTCCCTTGCAATATGCAATGTGTGAAGGCAAGAGGATAAGGATAACAAAAGGAGATAACGAGAGGAAACAATGAATGCCTTATTTCGGTCTCTTATTATGCCTTATTTCTTTACATGATTACCTTCGTAACACCTGCCTATTATATGAAGGCTGATACAAATTGTAGACTTTAGAGTCAGAGCTCTAGGAAGGTGGGATCATGTCAAACTCTTGGAGATCCAAAGAGTGTTTGTGCATGGGCATTGTTCACCTATTTATAGAGACACGATGACATACACCTTCATACATAATTACATCAATACCCTCATTTCCTATACACATGAACTATAAAAACCACCGATGGCACACTTGTCTTCTCTCCTACAAAATATGTCATCTATGTCTCTTCTACCCTCCTTCATCTATAGGGCATCGGGGATGACCTTTGGTCGCACCAGGGCGCCTCGTTTGAGTTATGGAGATGAAGCTACCGCCTCCTCCTTTGGTTTGCAGTTGGTTTTGGCTGAAGCTTGCTTGCTTTGCTGTTCCTAAAAACAAACTAGGAAACAATTATAGTTCATCAATTCGAGGACCTTCGACGAGGGCTCGCTCCCAACAATAGCCCCTTGCGGGATTAGCTTGTTTTCCATAATAGGCTCAAACCACGAATGAACTAATGCAAAGGAAGCTTTGTGTCGAAGGTTCAAAAACACCTTCCATTGAGCTCGTTATTGAAAATAGTTGAAAAATACAGTTTGTAATGTAGCTGACGAGAAATACAACGGAGCAATCCACCACACAGAAGAGATGACACCAAAATCGAAGAATGATGAGATTGTTGTCTTCAAGAGTTTCTTTCAAGCCAGCCTTTGTCTACCTATGCACCCGATGGTTGCAACGATACTAAATAAAATGAAATTTACTTGCATCATCTTACCCTAATGAAATATTGAGGCTAGGTTTTCATATGGGTGGTAAGGAGTCATGGTGCAAAGCAAGATGTCGAGTGTATGAATTGTACTACCAGATGAAGATGCAAGGGGCAGAAAAGCTTCATAACAATTTCGGGTGCTACAACTTCGCATAACGAAATGACTTGAAGTTCCCTATGTTGGCCTATCGAAGAAAATGGCTGAACAATTGGACTCGATAGTGGTTCTATGTGAAGGTTGACCTAAAGAAATGAGAAGATATGATGAGCATAATTATGAAGCCGATGAATATAAGCTTTGGCTTGAAGCGATAGATCTGCAACATGAGCGGGGCCACTTAATCAACATATAATGCTTTCGAAACTGTCGTAGACAACATCAGCACACAGGATTTGGTGCAGAAGCATTTGGCATATCAAGTTCACCCCATGATGATCTGATGGTAGATGCTAAAGCCGAAGGAGAAGGAGCAAGTTAAACTCGAGGTATTGGTGAAGCTGCCATACAAATTTAAAGAGAACCCAATGTTCAAGCAACCATGCCCAGAACGGTTTGAGACCATCGAAGTTATGAGAAACACTATATTAGGAAACTACATTCTTAAATAAGATCGTTTGATGATTGTGCCCTTCTGAGGGTGGGATAATCGAAGGCTAAATAGGGTAATGGATGCTTATGGTTTCAAGTATGATGGTTATCCTAATTTAGCCAAAGAAGTTGAATCTAGGGTAAAGCAAAAGAGGGAAGTCAGTATTCTAAAATGGGAGGCAACGAGACAAGTGAAAAGAAAGAAGGTGACTTCGATATGCTTGAAAAAGACGAAGGTGGCATCTAGTGTTGAGAACTCACCACATAAATATGATGAATTATCCCACTTTGAGACACAGAAAGCATCTCACTGGAAGAAGGGGAAGAAGAAGACTGTAGGTGAGGAGGAAAGAGGTAAAGCACAATCCCTTGAGATGCATAAGGGTAATGAAGGGAAAAAGACAAAGGAAGTGTGTCAGCTTCATCCCTTGGTGTGAGCCAGATAATGGAGGTAATGACCAAGCTAATGTCTATTATTCAGCTAAGTCTCTTAGGACCGGATCTAATCAATTTTGCATATGCAATGAAGGCGAGAAGAGTTGAAGCCTACTCAAGTGCAATTAATTCGTGAGAATGCTAGGTACGAAGAGATGTCTCCCGAAGAGGTGATTAGAAAGTTTATGAGCTTTGAGCTTATGGTCAAAGACTCCAAACACATAGGGAACTTGGAGCAAGGAACCACCTCTACACCCGACCCACAACATGTTGCATTCAAGGTGACGGAAGAAAAGGAGGAAACCTGACCAAGAAAGGGGCTTCAAATAGACACCTCCAAGCTTGACAATGAGGAGATGGCTCTCATCATTAAGAGCTTCCGACAAATCCTCAAGCAACAAAAGGGGAGGACTAGAAACCCTATTCTAGGAGGGTTTGCTATCTGTGTTGTAAGTCTGGTCACTATATTGCTAAATGTCCATATGCTAGTTATAGTTACAGAGACGAGGATAAGAAGGGAAAGAAAAAGATGGAGAAGAAAAGATTCTTCCACAAGAATAAGGGCGGTGAGGCGCATGTTTGGAGGGAATGGAACTCTGATGAGTGTTCTACTGATTCCTCTGACGAGGACGCTGCCAACATCACTGTCAACAAGGGTCCTCTCTTCCCCAACATCGGCAACAAGTGTCTCATGGCCAAGGAGGGCAAAAAGAAGGTATACACTAGAGACATCCCTAAGTATACTACTTCCGATGATGAGGGTGATTCTAGTGATAATGAAGAAAACCTATTTTTGCTCTTCAAAGGTCTTAACCGTAACCAAATTAAGAAAGTTAATGAATTAGTCAGTTCCATTAATGAGAAGGATGATATTTTAGAAAGCCAAGAAGATCTTCTCACTAGGGATCATGAGAAATTTGTTAAGCTAGAGAAGGCCTTAGCTCATGAAAACGATAAATGCAAAAACTTGACTAATGAGCTAAAATCTTGCTATGATTCAATTTCATGTCTTAAAATTTGAGAATGTTGACTTAATTGCTAAGATTAAGAAATTTAATGTTTGCCATGCTTCTACATCTTCCATTGAGCATGTTACTATTTGTACTAGATGTAGAGATATTGATGTTGATGCTATTGATGGTGACCTTGCTTTAATTAAAAACCAAAATGATCACATGGCAAAATTAGATGCTAAAATCGCTGAGCTTGAGAATGAGAAATTTAAATTTGCTCATGGCATGCTTTATAATGGGATACACCCCCTAGCATCATGGATTGTGTTGGCCCCCAACCTGGGAGCAAAGACAACCAAAATTAATGCCCAAGGAAAACGAATTCCTCAATTTGTAAAGGGCAAAGCACTAACTATGCATGATAATGAAGGTTACAATATTTATCCTAAGAACCATCATGTTAAACATGCTAAGAATGTTCATGATCATAATCATGCTTATATTTATACAAATGGAGCATCTAGCTCTAGGCATTCTACTTATAATGTTAAAACTGCGAAAATGCCTAAGACAAAGATTGTTGATGCATCTACTGAGCCAAAATTGTCATTTAAGACTTTTGATGCATTTTATGTTCTAACTAGCAAATCTGGCAGAGTTGTGGCCAAATATGTTGGTACTAGACCCAAGAGTCCTAAGACTTGTGTAGGTACCAAAAGTTCTTGTTACTAATGTGAAAGGACCCAAGACCATTTGGGTACCAAGATGCACAGCTAAATCTATGTTGTAGGTTTATGCATCCAGAGGAACAAGTTGGATAATAGATAGCGGATGCACTAACCATATGACTGGGGAAAAGAAGATGTTCTTGTCATATAAAAGAAATGATGATCCCCAAAAGGCAATCACATTCAGGACGGGAATCAAGGTTTGGTAAGAGGATTGGATAAAATTGCCATATCTCCTAACCATTCCATTTTTAATATATTCCTTGTGGATGCTTTAGATTACAATCTACTTTCTGTTTCACAATTATGTCATATGGGCTACAATTGTTTATTTACCAATGTTGGTGTCATCGTTTTTAATAGAAGTGATTACTTAGTAGCTTTTAAGGGAGTGTTAAAGGGTCAACTATACTTAGTTGATTTCATAAATGAAAATGTTGAACTTGACACTTGCTTAATTGCTAAAACCAATATGGGTTGGCTCTAGCATTGCCGACTTGCCCATGTTGGGATGAAGAATCTTCACAAGCTTCTAAAAGGGACCACATTTTAGGACTAACAAATGTTCATTTTGAGAAAGACATGACTTGTAGCGCATGCCAAGTAGGGAAGCAGGTTGGAGTTCATCATCCACACAAGAACATAATGACGACAAAGAGGTTGCTTGAGTTCTCCACATGGATCTATTTGGCCTGATCGCTTTCATAAGCATCGGTGGGAGTAAGTATTGTTTGGTTATTGTGGATGATTATTCTCGCTTCACTTGGGTATTCTTTTTTGTAGGAAAAATCTCAGACCTGGGAAACTCTGAAGAAGTTCTTGGGACAAGCTCAAAATGAGTTCGGATTGAGGATCAAGAAGATTAGATGCGATAATGGGACAGGGTTCAAGAACTCTCAAATTGAATGATTTCTTGAGGTGTAGGACATCAAGCATGAGTTCTCTTCTCCCTACACACCTCAGCAAAATGATGTTGTGGAGAAAAAGGACAGAACTTTGATGGATATGGCATGGACCATGCTTGAAGAATACAAAACATCGGATCGGTTTTGGGTGGAGGCGATCAACACTACTTGCTACGCCATCAACTGGTTCTATCTTCACCGAATCCTTAAGAAAACATCATATGAACTACTCGCTGGTAAAAAGTCCAATGTTTCTTACTTTTGAATCTTCGGGAGCAAATTCTTTATTCTGGTAAAGAGAGGTAGAAATTTTAATTTTGCTCCTAAAGTAATAGAAGATTTTTGCTTGGTTATGACTCAAACACAAGGATGTATAGAGTCTTCAACAAGTCCACTGGATTAATTGAAGTTTCTTGCAACGTTGTGTTTGATGAGACTAATGGATCTCAAGTAGAGTAAGCTGATCTTGATGAGCTACATGATGAAGAGGCCCTGTGCACCGTGCTAAGGATCATGTCCATTGGATATGTGTGCCCATAAGTGCCCGAGGAGCCTACACCAACTCAAGATCAACCTTCATCCTCCATTCAAGTATTTCCACTAACACAAGATGAGGAACAAACTTAGGAAGAAGAGGACCAGATCCAAAACAATGAGCCACCTCAAGATGATGGCATTGATCAAGGGGGTGAGGATGAGCAAGAGAAGGAGGATGAGCAAGAGATTCAGGCTCAAAGACCACCTCACCCAAAAGTCCATCAAGCAATCCAATGAGACCACCCCGTCGACTACATTATTAGTGATATACAAAGGGGTAACCACTCGCTCTCGTATTGCTCATTTCTGCGAACACTACTCTTTTGTGCCTCCTGTCCAGCCTTACAGGATTGAAGACACAGTTTGGGCTTGCTCAAGCCGAGAATAAAAAAAATAGGTCACAAAATATGTTCCCATGCATTGTGCAATAAAGCCTCAAGGCTAGTACTAGTCGAGCTAATCTTG
Source organism: Zea mays (assembly GCF_902167145.1). Classification (NCBI taxonomy): domain Eukaryota; kingdom Viridiplantae; phylum Streptophyta; class Magnoliopsida; order Poales; family Poaceae; genus Zea; species Zea mays. The sequence continues at coordinate 228,178,727 of NC_050099.1, read as the reverse complement.
CTCAAGAGTCAAGCCTAGATAAGACATGAGTGATGCCCTTAGTTCTGTCGTTTTTCTCATTTTTACCCTTAGTCGTGTTTTTTGCTCAGAAAGAGCAAAATTGAGGGGAAAATGACGACTAAGGGTAAAAATGAGAAAAGTGGCATAATTATGGGTATGATTTTTAAACAGCCCTAAAATTTATTGCAATTCGTGCATGTGAAACATAAAAATGAATTGTAGAGTAGTGTTTCAACCATCAACAAAATATTGGTTGTTGTTGTTGCATATACCAAAAAAACAAAATGAAATAATTGTTCATCATGATATTGGCCATACATCCTTGATCTGAAACTAAACTATGTAAGAATGAAACAAAAGAAGAGAATATGGTTGTTGTGAAAATATAATAAATTTGTGATCTATCTTTTGCCATTAACAGTTTTCAAAAATTCATATGGTCTTTTAAAAAAAATTAAATAGTTATTTAGGCAGTGGACAGACCGAGCGCACCATTCGGTAGAGTCAATTTGGCGTCAAAGAGTGGACAGAAGCAATTCCTCTTCAGTACCATCCGGCCACTGATATGCGGGATCAAACGCTGACCGACCTTGTACGTCAATGACGCGCCGGTAGGTAGGGATATTCCTAAAACATCCGATTTATACGATAAATTTAATATTTTAACATAGATATACATTGAATTTGAAGTTCATTTTTAGTCTTGTTAATAAGAATATTATGAAGTACAAGAATAAAATTTTATATAATTTTTTGTGTGAATTATTTTCTATCCACAATAAAAAAAGGAAAAAAAACATGTAAATATGTATGTATATTCGAATTGTATATCAATTATTTAAAAAGATATAGAACGAATCTCAGGTTTAGATTTTATAAATACTAATAGACTTAATGCTAAAAACAAAAATATAAATTTACAAAGCAAATTTATATCTCTACTAATCCTTAAGGCAATAGTGTAGACTAGGCACAACCATGCCCCCACCTCCATCTCGACCGTCCGATTGCCAGATCAACCCCGCCTCTGTCTCAACCGTCCGATTGCCTCACTCTCGCTCCCGCTCCCGCACCCGAACCCGCCGCCATGCGCGCAGCCGCCCCCAGCCATGTGCTCCCGCTCCCGCACCCGCCGCCATGCGCACAGCCATGCCCCCCACCATTTGGGAACCTCGCCCAACAGCCATGCGCTCCTGCTCGCCCCAACTACCCACGCGCGCGATCCGCAGCCATGGATCAGCCCCGCTCACCACCACCCGTAGGAGCACATGGCGCTGGACGACATCCGCCCCTGCCGCTGCAAACAACGCGCGCGATCCGCAGCCATGGATCAGCCCCGCTCACCCCCACCCACGCGCGTGATCCGCGTTCGCCTGCGCCATGGATCATCCCCCGCAAACATCGCGCATGAGTACGAGATCTGCCCCCGCCGCAGCAAACAACGCGCTCCGAAGGAGCTGCCCCCGCCGCCGCATACGCCTGCGCCATGGATCCAATCCCCACTCGCCCAGCCGCATTCCGCGCCATCCGCGTCTATATCCCACACCCCCCTACGCCGCTGGCGCCTGGTCCATCTCGTTCCTCATCCATCTGGCGCAAACAACCAAACGTCTTGCGCGGCGTTCGACGTCTCACGACATGTGCCAAAAGCACGGTCAAGGAGGACCAAGCCCAAGGAAGCCCTGACGCCTCCGAAGAAGACGGAAGAGGCCTTCCTAAACCCGTCGGCGAGGAACAATCGAGGGAGAAGTTTTTTTTGATGGTTTGGTACCGTCCTAATTCGCTTCTGAATGATGCCAACCTAACAAGCATATTTTTTTGAAGAACCAATTTTGCTGGTCAATTTTGATCTAGAGAACCAACCTCCTGAGATTTTGGTGAACGTGGTGAGCCGGGATAGGGTTGCTGCAATCCAAAGAGCAATTGTTGTGCCAGCAGGTCAACTACGGAAACGTTGACGAGTTTCGCACGTTCCAGAGGCAAGGCGCTGGTCTTGAGGTTAGTCTTGTTTTATGTCTCCGTGAACTGATTGAGCTACTGTTGTAGTTGCGACAAATGCTTGATTGGCTGTAGTGGATTAACTAAGCAAGTTTGCTCTTGGTCTGACTAAGACAAGTGCTCTCACAGAATATTGCTTAACTTTACTCTAATCTGACATTTTGTCAGATAAACTAAAGGTCTCAAGTATAATGGCCACGAAGAGCTAAGTTCTATTTACCAACTTATTCAAGGGAAATCTTCGTGGTAAACCAGCCAAAAGGTATGAGAAGATCACAAATCGGCTACAACTAATAGCTGATAAGATGATTGCCAGAGCTCATATGTCTATGATTATAGAATTTTGTTAATATCTCATCTATGCTCAACTCTTGGTTATCAACAAAACAAATTTTGTGATGGATACCCAAGCAGACATTACAGCCTGAAACTACAGGTGACAAAAAAAATTTGGGTACATTTAGTGGTGTTGGTAGTGCCGAGAGTGGTTCGATATTGTGCTTAACTATTAGGCATCTATGATTTCATTAGTGTATTATATATATTCAATGCAAAGGTTGTTGAGTGACTTCATATAATAAATTCTAGCGGTCTCAGAATGGTTTGTTGCTGCTGCATTTGCATTAGTTACCGTCTTCACTCTGCTACTTCAAATTGTACCTGTCCGGATGCTGAAAATAGTGTTAATGACACATCTAGCTACTTTCATTATTCAGAATAAGATTCAACTTCACTGTACTTTTTGGATATGCATTGAGTAGTCAAGTAATGAAGAAAAGAAAATTCCCACTGTCTACCTACACATGATTTTGAGCATTTAGGAGAAGTTGAGGAAGGAGCCGAGGAAGGAGGAGAAATTCCCGCCAAGGAGAACCCGCCCAAGAAAACCTTTTCATTTCAGGTGTGTACTGATGCTACTTGCCCTAAACCGTTCAGATTCATGTTGTCATCTATGTATAATTTTTATCTACTGGGATATCGACCTTCATTGTTTTCTTGACAATGAGTTCAGAGGAGCTACCTAGGGTACAGTTTGATGGATCAGAATAAGTATAGGATTATGCTAAAAATAGTGTTAATGACACATCTAGCTACTTTCATTATTCAGAATACGATTCGACTTCACTGTATAATTATATGAAAATCATTTGTATGCAAATATTGTGATCAGAATAAGTATAGGATTATGTTGAATATAAAGTTAATTAGCACTGCATGTTACAGTGGTTGTAAGACATGTTGCCTGATGCTGGTTTGCTCTGTGATAATCTTTGGTCTTATCCTTCCAATGAAGCAACAGGCTGGGCCATCAATGATCGAGGTGTTTCATTCACATTTGGACCTTATCTACCAAGCACATCAGGTTCCTGTGTTCTTAAAGATGTAACCTACTTATTCTTTTATAACCTACTTATTCTTTTATATATCCAGACAATTGCTGATGTTGGTAGTGGTGTTAGCCTCCCTGATCTGTCCTGAAGCGAGAAAATGAAGGACGAAGGCAAGAACTATTTCTAGGTGAGGTTCCAGAGATTTATTTACTGACGATGTGTTATTGTTGCTGATTTCTTAGGGTGTCCTTGAATTTGTCTTGTTTCTACAGAGGAGAGTTTATCATATGCCCTGTAACCTTCCGATTCAAGGAGTGGATGCGCGCGTTCATCGTCAAAATCACCAACACTTCAGTTTAGAATATTGAACATAAATAGGACCTGTCTGTCCCATTGTGGCTTGGTGGAAGACTTCATATGATGTTGGGACTTACACAAGTTTACTATACTTGATTGCAGGATTCCACGGAGTTGTCCCTTCTTCAAAGTACACTAATTTGATACGACTGGCGCAGACGACGCATTTGTTGGTGCTCCGTTCCGAAGGATCGTTAAATATTCGTTATCGCTACAAGTAAGTCTCCTGAAATCTATTTATTGATCTGAAACTATTGGGTTCTACATGCCAAGGCGGTCCTTCGGTTTTCAGTTATATTGTGTGATTTGAGATTTGGTATATGGTTTGACTGTACAGGACAAGAAGAAGCGTGTGGAGTCTATTAAATTCGCTATAGACTAATTTTGACTATCTAGCTTGTTCAAACGACTGAGCTTCTGAAATTATGACATCAGTGCAAGTGTGTAAAGCTAAATATTAAATGTTCTCCCCTGGTTTATGAATAATATTAACTCGAACAAAGAATTCTATTGTTGTCAAATGCCATTTTTTACATGTATGCAAGGAGCAGTTGCTAGAATATTATAATTGGTAATTGGTATATAAACATCAGTTCCCATTATTTACCACATATCTTTTCTAAACGTCATTTCTATTTATTGTGAGATATTCTCTTGCAGATTGCTATACCAAGTTCTACCAAATTCATTGAAGAAAGGATCGCTATTGTAGCGTTTTCCCGATGGTGACGATGATTTTTGAAATAGCAGGCTAAAACTTATTCCATTTGTTCCAAAGGTATGTCCCAGTGTGAAATCCATAGCGATTGACTGGTTTAAGGACACCAATCCTACAATGAAGCTGGGACTGGTCACTCTTGGAGATCAAGGATGCAAGTACTATGCTAGGGTATGCTTTATACGTTTGTGAATGCTGTTGTCCTATGGAAATACAAATATATATATGCTAATTATTCATGGGCTGCTTATATTGAACTTAAATAGGACCTGTCTATCCTATTGTGGCTTGGTGGAAGACTTCATATGATGCTGAGACTTACAAGAACTATTTCTAGGTGAGGTTCCAAAGATTTATTTACTCACGATGTGTTATTGTTGCTGATTTCTTGGGGTGTCCTTGAATTTGTCCTGTTTCTATAGGGGAGAGTTTATCAGATGCCGTCGGTGATGAGGATGACTGGAGCCGACCACCCCCGTAATCGCTGGGCCGTCGCCGCCAACGACCGCGCATGTGCTCCACCTCCACCACCATCCCACCAGCATCGAGGTGATAGATAATCCGCTTCCGTTGAACGTAGCAATTTTGCTGAGACCTGGTTAATTGTTTTCGTCATGATGATGGCGCAGGCATTTTCGCGAGTGATACGGAGCTGGGCGTGGAAGAAGTTCATGTCTGGACGGTGCGCATCTCTCGTACATATGAATACCGGTAGTTCGCATTTGCACGTCATCTCTGATCCTGAGCCTGTGTGCTGTATCGCAGTGTCATCCTGCTCCCGATCGCCATCACCTTCTACACGACATGGTGGTTCATCCGCTTCCTCTCCTTGTGCCTACGAGTTTCTTGGTGTAAATGAGGGATTTGTTACAGAATTCATCCTCTCAGGCGGGATTTCGGTGCCAAAGATCATATCGGCGGTGGAGGGGGCCGTCGGCCTCGGCGACCATGGCCTGGCGGTGAAGGACTCCTAGCTCACGCTTCTTCCAACTCATCCTGACAGTTGAAGCTTCCTTCTCTTCATCACAATCTTAGGTTGCTCTTCGAGGTTCTGAATGTTCTACATTGTAGGTTTTAGGCAACGTTCTCCAGTTTTCATCAATCATAGGAAAATATATTTTGGTATCTAGCAAACTTGTGCTGTATAAATTCTTTCATGCGATTTCTGCGAGTTTTGGTATGGACTGACATAGCATTGTTTCGATAGGTAAACAGACTAAGTTTACATTTATACTAACAACAATAGATGATGTTCAATCACAGATTTTGCCGTCACTATTGTACTCACGCCGTCCCTCGCCAGGGCCCTAAGTCTATTGGAGGGTCGCAATTTGTGTTCTGTGGCATCGCACGGGCACGTTCATAGTATTATTTATTTAAAGAAGACTAAATATATAACATACGAATAAATTTAACGGCAGGTTGCAGAGTGCGCGGTAGCTAGAAATGTCCAAATGGGCCGCCCGGCCCGGCCCGGGCCTGATGAAGCCCGGCGCGTTTTGGGCCCGGCCCGCCATGCACGGTTAGAAAACCAGGCCGGTCCGTCTAGGCACGCGGGCTCAACTTCTTGTCCGAGCTCGACCCGCAGCGGGCCTAAACGGGCCGGGCCGGCCCATTTAGCACGAAAAAACGGGCCGAAAAACGGGCTATGCGGGCCGGTAAGCACGTTTTAGTGTAAAAAAGCGGGCTTAACAGGCTTAGAGGTAAACGGGCCGTGCCGGGCTAGCCCACCATGCCTAGTTTCTTGTCCGAGCACGGCCCGCTTATTCGTGCCGGGCCGGCCCGAGCCCGCATAGAACCGGGCCGTGCCGGGCTCGAACCGGGCTCAAATAACGGGCTTCGTGCCGGACTCGCGGGCCTCATGCTTATTGGACATCTATAGCGGTAGCGTTATTCCCTGTCTCTCTCCCCTCATCATCACCTCTGCTCAACAAAGGCACCGTCGCAGGTCGCACCGAGCTACCCACCACCCGCCCGGCACTCCGCTAGCACCACTGGGAAGAAGAGCGCACGAGAAAAGGCTGCTTCTGCTAGGAGCAGTATTTCCCTCTCCGGCCCGGCCAACATGCGCCGCACGTTCCTCCCCCGCTTAAATTAGGCGGGGCCGCCGCCCTCCCCTTTTTTTAGTTTTCCCGCGGCCCGGCCTCCTCCATCGCCTCGCCTAATTCAACCCCTCTCGGCCGTCGTGCGCGACATACTCTCTTCTCCAGCCCGTCCCGCCCACCGCTGCTCCCTTGCCTGAGCTGCCGCCCGCCGTGGGATCGATCGGTAATCGGTCCAGAGCGCGGTGCAGCGAGCGGGAGAGCGCGGGGGGCGTCGTCGACGGCCGTCCGGTCCGTCGTGCCGCTCTTGCGTTCTTGGCCTTGGTCCGCGCGCGTCCTTCATCAGGTGGGAGCCAGGGTGGCGCCTCGTGAGTTGGCGCGGCGGTGCAAGACCGCCGGGTGCCGCGCGCCAAGCTCGAGGCGGTGGGCTGGGTGATGGTGCGCCTCCTCCGGCGCGGACACAGCCTTGAAAAGACCGGATCGCACAACAGGAACATCAGCAGCAGGGAGGACGCCACCTCAGGAGCGGCAGCCACACGGCCGAGATGCACGAGTCCCTTTCCAATGGAGCCGGCGGCACCCCGCCCCTTCCCAACGGTCGGGCAGCGGCTGCCGGGGCGGCGCGGTCGCGCCTGGGCCGCGACGGGCCGCCCTCCGGTACACCACGCACGCCACCAGCTCTTCTTCATCGGTTCATGCATCCTCTTGTCCGTCGTGAATCGTGATCCGATCCTCTCGGTCCACTCACTGCTTCTTGCAGAGCTGGACGTGATGAAGGAGAAGTTCTCCAAGCTCCTGTTAGGCGAGGACATGTCCGGCACCGGCAAGGGCGTGCCGTCCGCGCTCGCGCTGTCCAACGCCATCACCAACCTTGCGGCGTCCGTCTTCGGCGAGCAGCGCAAGCTGGAGCCCATGGCGCCCGACACCAAGGAGCGCTGGAAGAGGGAGGTCGGATGGCTGCTCTCCGTCACCGACCTCATCGTCGAGTTCGTGCCCACGCGCCAGACCGCGGAGAACGGAACTACGATGGAGGTGATCACATTGTTGTGTTTGGCAGTTTCGCGTGATGTGTTAGTATGGCTGTGAGTGTGACACATCCTTTTTGACTCCCAGATCATGTCCACGGCGCAGCGGCGCGACCTCGCCATGAACATCCCAGCGCTACGAAAGCTCGACGCCATGCTCATCGTGCGTGCTCGGTCTGTCTATTTTGTCTGCAAAATATATATAGTGCCGATCGATGGTTGAACATACGGTTGGTGGCAGGGCTACATGGACAACTTCGTGGACCAGACCGAGTTCTGGTACGAGAAGGGTGGGGACAACAAGCGCGACGACGACAAGTGGTGGATGCCGACGGTGAAGGTGCCGTCGGAGGGGCTGTCGGACGTGACCCGCAAGTGGCTGCAGTACCAGAAGGAGTGCGTCAACCAGGTGCTCAAGGCGGCCATGGCCATTAACGCGCAGGTGCTCGTGGAGATGGAGATCCCGGAGATCTACATTGAGTCGCTGCCAAAGGCAAAAAGACAAATTTCTTTTTCTTCTCCTGACATTATCTCAGTGGATCGATCGCCAGCTCACGCCAACCAACGTATGTAACAGAAAGGGAAGACGAGCCTGGGCGACGCCATCTACCGGAGCATCACCGAGGAAACGTTCGACCCGCTGGAGTTCTTGGCCGGGATGGACCTTTCGACGGAGCACAAGGTGCTGGACCTCAAGAACCGCATCGAGGCCTCCACCGTGATCTGGAAGCGCAAGATGCAGACCAAGGACTCCAAGTCCTCGTGGAGCTCCATCGTCAGCTTCGAGAAGCGCGAGCAGTTCGAGGAGCGCGCCGAGACCATCCTCCACCTGCTCAAGCTCCAGTTCCCCGGCACGCCGCAGTCCCAGCTCGACATCTCCAAGATCCAGTACAACAGGGTACGTATGTGGTGGATGCATGTCATGTGAATGATACTCCGGTACTGCTATCTATGTGGATGATGATGGCCATTCCCTGCTGCAGGACGTCGGGTACGCCCTCCTGGAGAGCTACTCGCGCGTGCTCGAGAGCCTGGCGTACAGCGTCATGTCCCGCATCGAGGACGTGCTGAGCGCGGACGCGGCGGCGCAGAACCTGACGGCGAGCGAGGCGGCGCGGCGAGCGCTGGAGTCGACGTCGGCGGAGCTGCCCGCGGCGCGGAAGCTGGACGCCAAGGAGGAGCTGGAGAAGCTGAACGAGGCCCCGGCGTCGATGACGCTGTTCGACTTCATGGGCTGGCACTTCGACCAGGACGAGCTGATGAAGCGCAGGGAGGACGGCACACTGGACGCGGACGGGGAGGCCATGCTCCTCAAGAAGGCGCCCAGCATGGCCCCCAAGAAATTCTCCTACGTCGACAGCCTCTCCTCCGGCGGCATGAGGAGCCCCTCCGCGCGCCACTGATAGTGCGCCACCATCCACTGACCGGCCGACGTGCTAACAGCAGCTCAGTCATCTACGATTCGACACCATGGATCGTCGATCGTTCAGCAGCACAAGAGACGACAATGGAGACGACAGCTCCTCGGGTCCGGTCCGATCGATTCTTGCTTACGTGTACATAGCTGAGGCGCAGGCGCAGCACCTACTTACCCATTAACGTCATTGCCAGTGAGAGTTTCATCATAATTTTATTTTTATTAAACAAGATGATACATCACGATATTTGATGACATGACACGGTATTATAATAAGAGAGGCGAAGAGAATTTTATGGAAGGAGACATCCAGATAAAACTTAGAATTCACTGGTTTATAGATAAAAGCTGATTTGCCACTTTTGAAAACCGCAATGAAATTTTCACGCGAAATGACCTATGTGACCCATGTTCTCTCCTCTTACATTTCTTTCTTGTCCTTGCCTCTACGTTCTAGAAGATTCTAGATGAGGGGAAGAAAAGGGCCGGATTATTTCATCCACGCGCTACACATTCGAGGGTTGCTAATGAGCGTAGCTACTGCTTAATTTCTCAACTAGTACGTATTTTCGACATGGCTCTCAAGTCTCAAGAGCGCGGTTCTCCTGAAGAGGAGACAATGAGCTCTGGGCATATGTACCAAACTCGCAGTAAAAAAAAATACAATGTGTATTCTTTAATTTGTCTTAGCTAAGGTTGTCTCCACCAATTTACGCGTTCTACCTCTATGAATATCTCCTATTTTAAATAAATGGTATAGTATACAGTATAAAACAGTATTTTACACAACCGTATACACAACCTGCTAGAGACAGCTTAATCATTTTTTCTGGACTCAGATTTTTGTAATACCCAAATACTTGAGCAATAAAATAACCCTTGGGCCATAGTGATTATGTGACTTTGTTTATTTTCTTTAGCATCTCAACAAATAGAGAACTTGATTTAAAGCAACTAATAATCAAAAAATTAAGAAAACATGCACCATGCTGATATTTCTTGTTGTTGCATTTGATTTGAATTTGGGATCACAAAATACTTGAATTTGAGCTCAATATTTAATGGAATTTAAATTTGAATCAGAAAATAAAATAGAAAAAAGAAAATAAAAGAGAAAGGGAACTCTAATTTGGGCCCAAACCACCTCACATCGGCTCAGCTAGACTCCCAGTCGACCTAGCTGGGGCATCCACGTGCCGACGGGTGGGCCCGGGGAACCAGCGACCCCACACGGTGTGCCTCCATCTCGCGCCGACAAGTGGGATCTATGCATCCGCGTCACCTCACCACGCGTGTGTACTCCACGCCCAACCAAATGCACACTGACGTGTGGACCTCCCCCTCTCTTCCATGTTCCTCATCTTGGCGCGCAACCGACCCTGAACTGAAAACGCGTGAACTGAGGTCATGCGAGCTTGGGGCCGTTGGGATCCATGGCAAGTTGTTAGGATAGGCGTTGGGGTATAAGTATGGCACCCCTATCTCCACGGGCGATCAACCCAGCTCCAAAACTCGTGAAGGGCGCAGCATCAGGCGGGGGGAAAGCGGAAGATTCGAGCCACCGCACTCGCATTCTTCATCCATTGCCACTCGATGTCCGAGGAGGGACACGGAGGCTCCTACACTGCCACCGGGGTGAGATACTATCCGACCAAACTCCTTTGCCCCTAGTATGTGTAGCACCCTGTCGATTGACATTTAGTGCACCCACGCGTCGTTAATTGCTCGTCGGAGTAATTCCTCCGTCGCGAGCTTCCACACACCGTGGGTCGACTCCTACGCGACACCATTGTCAGTAATGGGTCCCTTCCTGGTTTCGCATCATTCCCCACTCGGTTTAGCATCGATTCGACCTCTGGTAGTTCATCTGGGACGTAAACACGTGCTCGTCCATGACCCGCTGTCGCCGCTGTTGTTGGGCGAAGGAAGACAACGCTAGAGCGTAGATCCAGTGGCGAGCGGCTAAGATTAGAAGTTGGAGTGTTGCACCAGGAGCCGTTGATCGCACAGGGAATGGTCTTGATTAAATCGGACGTACGCCTTCGACATATTCATTCACGATCGTAGATCTATTGATGGGCGACCCTGGTTGCATACCCGCTCGCGTGTTTAACCAAGGCCATGGACCTTAGATCCAACGGGCAGGTGTGATCCGCATACTATATCAACCCACTCGTTTTTGTAAAGAGCCCGTGGGTTCTTTTGATATTAACCCGCGGATGAGACATGTATTAAGAGTCTTACACCGAGGCCCAGGATTGCATAAAACAAACCCTGAAAACCCTCATAAATAGATCCCGCCGTCCATGGATTAGATAAAATAGGTAAAATAAATTTGATAAATAGGAAAACTCTATGAAAACTGATTTCTAGTGCAAAAGAAATGTATAAAACTTAAAAAATTCATAGTTAATTCATTTAACTCCGAATTTAGTGATTCTTGAACCTAAGTATTCACTATGACCTGTAGAATAATAATACACAGATGCTTTATTGATTGGTGTGATGTTAGTTTTTATCTACGCACTATTTGTGTTGTTGCGAGTAGATGACCAAGTGACCAAGGAGTCCGAAGCACCGCAAGTCGAAGATTCTGAGCAGGAGCTCGCTGAAGGCAAGTTGTGCCCTTGGTAACTCTCTTTACCTAATAATGTTCTCAATAATCACCGTGACATGTTCAGGTTAACTTGATGGGACCTGTCAGTACCCTGGAAATGGGGTACCTGTTACTACAGTATGAAGGCGCTGTGTCCATGCGGCTATCCTTAGTCACGTGGCGAACAACACATGACCCCACCACGTGGATGGCTCCAGGGCCTCCACGTAGCCAGGAAGGACAATATACTCCAAGATGGCGACAGTGGATCCGGACCCCCACGGGAAAGTGCCGGACCCCTGGACGCACAGCCCAGGCCTCCGGGCGAGGTTCAAGACCTCCACAGATACAAACCAGACCCTTGGGACGGGTCCCAGACCCTTAGGAGGGGTCCGGGCTACTTACAGTGAGGTCCCGGGATCCCGAGGCAAAGAATGCCCAGGACATAATCAAGGCCGGGCGGGGTCCGATGCTGACACGTGTCCATACCGAGGGCGCTCCCACTCCCCGCTCAGGCGGAGACCCGATGCTGCCACGTGGACTATCGCCCGTGATGTAAGCCAGCGGGCGGAGCCTGACGTAAGGCCTCTGGGCCGCGCTGCTTCTGCATTTATTGCGGAGAGGATGTGCCGCCTGTCTATCCCGCTGACAGGCGATGTGCCCCCTCAGCATTTAATGTGTCCTGTCCACTCCGCTGGCAGACGGCGCCCAGGCCATCCTGCAGGCGGCGTGTCTGTCCAGTCCATTAACAAACAGTACGCCCATGCTGCGAGGTGCACTGTGTTCATCATCACATATACGTTGCCAGGGAAGCTTCCCCTGCACGCCAATACTACATAGATCATGGATGTCAGGGCGCAAGAAGATTGCTCCAGCAACGGACATTAGTTGCTCCAAGTATTACATCCAATATGTTCCTGGGCCCACATGTCGGGGCTCAGTACCCTTGTACGTGCCCCCCTTAGCTATAAAAGGGGAGGCATGCACCGTTACAACACAAGCTCATCTACACCCACAAGAAGCTCACTCAAGCACACTTAGACGCTCACAAGTTCATACAAGCTCAATACATCACACAGTGGAGTAGGGTGTTACGCTCCGGCGGCCCAAACCACTCTAAATCCATGTGTGTTCTGGTGTTCTCCCCATTTTCCAACTAACAAGCAAAACACTTAGGCCCCTCCTCATCTTAGGATTTAGGGCGGGTGCATTCCGCCACCCGGCCGGAGAATTTTCCCTCCGATATTTGGCGCGCCAGGTAGGGGCTTAGGCTTTAGGTTTTTGCTTGTTTTATCGCTTAGCATGATGGTGCAAATCGTGGAGCACCGCGCCGAGACCTTGGTGGATTTTTTGGTGGAGGAGGAAGCTGCCTCTTCCACACCACAGGTCCCCAACCGCCCAATGACGGGCACTGCTGCTGTGCACGCTGCATGGCAGCATGCGCCAGAGCCGCCGAAGGTCGGGAATGGCACTCGGTCCCACAAACCGGGGTCGCCTAGATGGGTCATGGGTGGCTCGGGTGCCGTCCCCCGGGACGGTAAATAGAAAAAGAAGGGTCGCGGCCACGAGAAGTCGCGGTCAACCGCTCTAGTCGTCGCAGCTGCGAATGGGGGCCGGGGCGACCACAACAAGCGCCCCCGGCCGCAGAGGGGTAACAGTGGCTCATGCCCTATACACCCCAACAGTTGCCATAGTGCCGCGGAGTGTCGCGAGATCATCAACCTCGCGAAACGCATCAGCGAGCGGCGCGAGAAGTCTCCTAGGGACGGCTCCCCACCCCGTAGCCGACCTGGCAAGGAAAGGGTCGACGACAGCGAGGTGGCCGCGGCTGAACGGGACCTCGGGTATCAGTCACCCGAGAGGGTCCTGAAGGATGTAATCACCGGAGACTCTAACTCCGGTGGCGACAGCTAGACGGGCCACCGGGGGGACCCCGTACTCCCCGGTCTATGGGGCCGAAGCCTGCCTTCCCCGGAAACCCTTCTGGACTCCCCATGGGTCCAGTCTTCTGATGGGTCCATACAGAAACGGCTACAGCGTGAGGATGTGGACTCTATCAGCAAACACAGATGGGAACCCAGGGTCGGGACCTAGCCCTATGGCTAGTACTGAACCAAGAAGGGTTCCGTAAACGCACCCCCAGCTGGGAGGAACCCTTCAAGGTGACGGAAATGTGCCGACCCGGGGGTGACCACCTTGCTACAGCTGGAGCACCTCTTCCTAACCTCTGGAGCATCTCTATAAGTTCTGTCCACAGGAGCAAGCCTGAGGGGTTGAGTTTTTCTCCCTTTTGTAACTAGGTTGCGCATACGTGTGCGCCAGCCCGGTGAGGTCCGCCCTCATAAACCCGGCATGTTGGCCTGCACCCATGCATATCGAGTTATAAAGAAAAGATCTACCCCCTCAGATGTGCTCCTATGACAGTTTTATCCTCCTGCCTCTGTGGTTTTATCCTGCCGTCTCTGGATATTATTTTTTTACCTAACCCACCCGTACAGTTCCTATCTGTCCTGACATGAAGACATCTGAATTGAGTAGCCAGGCCTGCAGCTTAGGGCCCCTCTATGAAAGCAGGGGGTCCGGTAGCCTGGGGACCGGTTCTAAAGAACAGGAGCTCATTCCATGGGGTGGTCCGGAGCAGTGTGGCCGCTTAGCCTGGTTTCGTACCCAAAAGCCTGCACACTCCACCACTCTGTGACGGGCACCCTAGTATTTGGAGCTATAGTCCTGTGGGTCCGACAACCTAGGGTCCGGCTCTAGAGAACAGATAATTGTCTCCTGGGGTGGTCCGGAGCCGTGTAGCCGTTTAGCCTGGTCCCGTACCGTAAGCCTGCACGCTCCACCACTCTGCGACAGGTGTCCTAGTACCTGGAACCGCGATCTAGGAGGTCCAGACACACAACTTGGCTTCCCAGACTAAAACCTGCAGGTCCCGTGCATGTATCAAAGGATGGCTAATGTCAGACGATAGGTCCTATGGGTGTACTACTAACGATCCCTAGCAGAAGCTGTGTTCAGGTCCAGGTCCCAGTTGAGGCTGCCTCCTGGGGGTCGTTCTCAACTCTTTTAGGGCTGATTTGGTGATTAGGGATCCCTAGGGGATCCATGGGGGAGGAATCCCCTTGCAATTCAATTTTGAATAGCAAGAGGATTTCTTTCCCTCGGGATCCCCGGTCACCAAATCAGTCCTTAGGTATGCTGGCATCCAGTCTCGACACGTCGAGCCTACATCCCATGGGGGCCAGGTACCAAGGAGGAGTCGGTAACACCACACACAACAGGGACAAGTGGTACACAGATAAGTACTAATACTACTTGATAAATAGTACTCAAAAGTACCTTACAAAAAGCAAAAGTTATTACATCCACCTTCAAGCGGAGTCCTAGCTCCATCTCTGCTCTATAGGTATGGACTACTCTGCACCAGCAGGGTCGCGTTGGAAGCTAGCTCCGAGCGGCTTTCCAGCGGCGGCGACCACCTCTGCACCAGCGGTGGCGACCACCTCAGCGTGTGCGCCATGGCGAGGAGGCCCTCGCCCCCGTCCTCCTACGAGGGTGACGACAAGACCATCCAAGCACGCGGCCGCCACCTCCACGGCGTACGACGTCTTGTACGGCCCCCCGGGCGGCGTCGGAGCAGCGTGGCTTGCGGTGGCCGGTGGCGCAGGGGGCGCTGCGGGTGCGGCGGACCTGTGCACGGCGCGACTGTCGCCCTTGTGGTGGACGGGCAGCCACGCCCCGCTTGGCGACGGGAGGCGGCGTTGGAGGCGACACCGAAGCCATCAAAGCCAAAGAGATGGAGCCACAGCACGGCTCGCTTCCCACCCCAAAGAGTTGGGGCGTGAGGGATGGACCCGTGGCTCAGCCCGCTGTCCACCTTTACGAGGCTGGTGATCATTCTTCCCCCCGAATGCTGGAGGAAGAAGCGGGAAGGAGAGTCGCCTCCACGGACAGCCCGCGAAGGTAGGCGATGATGGCCGCCCGAAGGATGAAGCAGGGCGTAACGTGTAGAGGCTGGAGGCCAAGCCCCTCCAGCAGTAGCATGAAGAAAGACGGGATCGGCAGCGCCAACCCGCTGGGGATTTTGGAGGTGAAGAACACAAACTCTCCGGCGGCGAGGTCACCGTGAGGAGAGACACTGACACGGATCATTCTGGCAAACGCCAGCACACCCCATCTGAGCGGGTTGCGCACCAAGTTGAGTGCCACCTCGGGCTGGAGGCGCTCGGGAGGATCTAGCAAGGCCATGGCGGCTACGACGGCATAAGAGCGCGGAGAGCTCGAGGGTGAAAGGGTGTTGATGAGAATGGCTACCACGCTTGGGGGAGTCCCTTTTTAAAGAAGGATTCCCCCACTGACGCCCCGAAGCGCCGCAGAAGACCTCACTCGACGCGCGCCAAGGTGACCCAGTCTCTGGCACGGGGGCCCGGGCCCACGAGTCATACTCCTTGGGCGTCGGCCTCCGTGTGTGGAGAAGGCGAACTGCCACGTGAGGGGCATGCCACCGCCCGCGGTAGTGCGTCTCTTCACCTCCACCGAAAGCAGCGGGCCAGCTTCTGGCACGGGGGCCCAGGCCCACGAGTCATGCTCCTTGGGCGCCGCCTCCATGTGTGGCAAAGGCGAACCACCGCGTAAGGAGCACGCCACCGCCTGCGGTGGTGCGTCTCTTCACCTCCGCCGAAAGCAGCAGACTAGTCTGCCGCATGAGGAGCACGCCACCGCCTATGGTAGTGTGCCTCTTCGCCTCCGTCGAAACCAACAGCCCAGACTCTGACACGGGGGCCCGGGCCCATGAGTCACCCTCCTTGGGCGCCGGTTCCTGGGTGCAGAGAATCCGAACCGCCGCTTGCGCCAGTACCGCGCCTCCTCGGGGCCGCCGTAGAAGACAGAAAAAAATTCAAAACCAATGCAGTGGTATCGAGGCACCCCGCGCATGGCTCGGCAAAACCATCAAGTACGAAGACCACGGGTCAATCGGCCGCAGGGACAGGCGTGACAGTTTGTGTGACCGAGGGTGAACAGGCAGTAATTGCGACAGCAAGCGCACGGAAGCAGCACACCAATCGACAATCCAGCTTTGGCCCCACCTGCAGGCTCCTATCCTCCCCTGAGGCGGGCCCGAGGGCCACTGTCAGTACCCTGGAAATGGGGTACTCGTTACTACAGTATGAAGGCGCTGTGTCCATGCGACTATCCTTAGTCACGTGGCGAACAACACATGACCCCACCACGTGGACGGCTCCAGGGCCTCCACGTAGCCAAGAAAGACAATATACTCCAAGATGGCGAAAGTGGATCCCGACCCCCACGGGAAAGTGTCGGACCCCTGGACGCACAGCCCAGGCCTCCGGGCGAGGTTCAAGACCTCCAAAGATACAAACCAGACCCCTGGGACGGGTCCCGGACCCTTAGGAGGGGTCCGGGCTACTTACAGTGGGGTCCCGGGATCCCAAGGCAAAGAATGCCCAGGCCTTAATCAAAGCCGGGCGGGGGTCCGGTGCTGACACGTGTCCATACCGAGGGCGCTCCCACTCCCCACTCAGGCGGAGACCCGATGCTGCCACGTGGACTGTCGCCCGTGACGTAAGCCAGCGGGCGGAGCCTGACGTAAGGCCTCTAGGCCGCGCTGCCTCTGCATTTATTGCGGAGAGGACGCGCCGCCTGTCTATCCCGCTGACAGGCGATGTGCCCCCTCAGTATTTAATGTGTCCTGTCCACTCCGCTGGCAGGCGGCGCCCAGGCCATCCTGCAGGCGGTGTGCCTGTCCAGTCCATTAACAAACAGTATGCCCGTGCTGCGAGGTGCACTGTGTTCATCATCACATATACGTTGCCAGGGAAGCTTCCCCTGCACGCCAATACTACACAGATCACGGTTGTCAGGGCGCAAGAAGATTGCTCTAGCAACGGACATTAGTTGCTCCAAGTATTACATCCGATATGTTCCTGGGCCCACATGTCGGGTGAAAGGGCATTAGGCTTACACCTAGTTCCTAAATAATTTTGGTGGTTGAATTGCCCAACACAAATAATTGGACTAACTAGTTTGCTCTAGTGTATAAGTTATATAGGTGTAAAAGGTTCACACTTAGCCAATAAAAAGATCAAATATTGGATTCAACAAAGGAGCAAAGGGACAACCGAAGGCACATCTGGTCTGGGGCACCGGACTGTCCGGTGTACACCGGACAGTGTCCGGTGCACCAGAGGACTCCAACTCAAACTTGCCACCTTCGGGAAATTCCAGAGGCGACTCCACTATAATTCACCGGACTGTCCGGTGTACACCGGACAGTGTCCGGTGCTCCAAGGAAGAGCGGCCTCCGGAACTCGCCAGCCTCGGGAATTCACTTCAGCTGCTCCGCTATAATTCACCGGACTGTCCGGTGTACACCGGACTGTCCGGTGTAACAACGGAGCAACGACTATTTCGGCGCCAACGGCTACCTGCGACGCATTAAATGCGCGCGCTGCGCGCGCAGAAGTCAGGCACACCCATACTGGCGCACCGGACATTGAACAGTACATGTCCGGTGTGCACCGGACATCCAGGCGGGCCCAGAAGTCAGAACTCCAACGGTCGGAATCCAACGGCATTGGTGACATGGCTGGGGCACCGGACATGTCCGGTGTGCACTGGACTGTCCGGTGCGCCATCGACAGACAGCCTCCACCAACGGTCAAGTTTGGTGGTTGAGGCTATAAATACCCCAACCACCCCACCATTCATTGCATCCAAGTTTTCCACTTCTCAACCACTTACAAGAGCTAGGCATTCAACTCTAGACACACCAAAGAGATCAAATCCTCTCCAACTCCACACAAAGCTTTAGTGATTAGCGAGAGAGATTTGTCGTGTTCTTTTGAGCTCTTGCGCTTGGATTGCTTCTTTTCTTTCTCACTTGTTCTTGTGATCAAAACTCCATTGTAATCAAGGCAAGATGCACCAATTGTGTGGTGGCCCTTGCGGGGAAGTTTTGTTCCCGGCTTTGATTTGAGAAGAGAAGCTCACTCGGTCGGAAGGACCGTTTGAGAGAGGGAAAGGGTTGAAAGAGACCCGGTCTTTGTGACCACCTCAACGGGGAGTAGGTTTGCGAGAACCGAACCTCGGTAAAACAAATCCTTGTGTCACACTCCTTATTTGCTTGAGATTTGTTTTGCACCCTCTCTCGCGGACTCGGTTTTATTTCTAACGCTAACTCGGCTTGTAGTTGTGTTTATATTTGTAAATTTCAGTTTCGCCCTATTCACCCCCCCCCCCCTCTAGGCGACTATCAATTGGTATCAAAGCCCGGTGCTTCATTAGAGCCTAACCGCTCGAAGTGATGTCGGGAGATCACGCCAAGAAGGAGATGGAGACCGGCGAAAAGCCCACTACAAGCCATGGGAGCACTTCATCGGAAGAGTCCCACACCAAGAGAAAGGAGAAGAAGAACTCCTCCAAAGGGAAGGAGAAGAAGTCTTCTTCACACCACAAGGAGAAGAAGGAGAAATCCTCTTCTCACAAGACGCGTCGGAGTGGGGACAAGAAAAAGAGGATGAGGAAAGTGGTCTACTACGAGACCGATTCTTCATCGCCATCCACCTCCGGCTCCGACGCGGCATCCGTCACTTCTAAGCGCCAAGAGCGCAAGAAGTATAGTAAGATCCCCCTACACTACCCTCTCATTTCTAAACATGCACCTTTACTTTCCATCCCATTAGGCAAACCACCAACTTTTGATGGTGAAGATTATGCTAGGTGGAGTGATTTAATGCGATTTCATCTAACCTCACTCCACAAAAGTATATGGGATGTCGTTGAGTTTGGTGCACAGGTACCATCTGTAGGGGATAAAGACTATGATGAGGATGAGGTGGCCCAAATCGAGCACTTCAACTCTCAAGCAACAACAATACTCCTCGCCTCTCTAAGTAGAGAGGAGTATAACAAGGTACAAGGGTTGAAGAGCGCCAAGGAGGTTTGGGATGTGCTCAAAACCGCACACGAAGGAGACGAGCTCACAAAGATCACCAAGCGGGAGACGATCGAGGGGGAGCTCGGTCGGTTCCGGCTTAGCAAAGGGGAGGAGCCACAAAACATGTACAACCGGCTCAAGACCTTGGTGAATCAAGTGCGCAACCTCGGGAGCAAAAAGTGGGATGACCACGAGGTGGTTAAGGTTATTCTAAGATCTCTTATTTTCCTTAACCCTACTCAAGTTCAATTAATCCGTGGCAACCCAAGATATACACTAATGACCCCCGAGGAAGTAATCGGGAATTTTGTAAGTTTTGAGTGCATGATCGAAGGCTCAAGGAAGATCAGCGAGCTTGATGATCCCTCCACATCCGAAGCTCAACCCGTCGCATTCAAGGCAATAGAGGAAAAGAAGGAGGTGTCTACACCAAGTAGACAACCAATCGACGCCTCCAAGCTCGACAATGAGGAAATGGCGCTCGTCATCAAGAGCTTCCGCCAAATCCTCAAACAAAGGAGGGGGAAAGACTACAAGTCCCGCTCCAAGAAGGTTTGCTACAAGTGTGGTAAGCCCGGTCACTTTATAGCTAAATGTCCATTATCAAGTGATAGTGACAGGGGCGACGACAAGAAGGGGAGAAGAAAGGAGAAGAAGAGGTACTACAAGAAGAAGGGCGGCGATGCCCATGTTTGTCGGGAGTGGGACTCCGACGAAAGCTCAAGCGACTCCTCCGACGACGAGGACGCCGCCAACATCGCCGTCACCAAGGGACTCCTCTTCCCCAACGTCGGCCATAAGTGCCTCATGGCAAAGGACGGCAAAAGGAAGAAGGTTAAATCTAAATCCTCCACTAGATATGAGTCCTCTAGTGATGATAATGCTAGTGATGAGGAAGATAATTTGCGTACCCTTTTTGCCAACCTTAACATGGAACAAAAAGAAAAATTAAATGAATTGATTAGTGCTATTCATGAAAAGGATGACCTTTTGGATTCTCAAGAGGACTTCCTAATTAAGGAAAATAAGAAGCATGTTAAGGTTAAAAATGCTTATGCTCTAGAAATTGAGAAATGTGAAAAATTATCTAGTGAGCTAAGCACTTGCCATGAGACAATAGACAACCTTAGAAATGAAAATGCTAATTTGTTAGCTAAGGTTGATTCTCATGTTTGTATTGTTTCAACTTCCAATCCTAAAGATGATAATGTTGATTTGCTTGCTAGGATTGATGAATTGAACATTTCACTTACTAGCCTTAGAAATGAAAATGAAAAATTGCTTGCTAAGGCTAAAGATTTTGATGTTTGCAATGCTACAATTTCCGACCTTAGAACTAAGAATGATATGTTACATGCTAAGGTTGTTGAATTAAAATCTTGCAAGCCATCTACATCTATAGTTGAGCATGTATCTATTTGTACTAGATGTAGAGATGTTGATATTAATGCTATTCATGATCACATGTCTTTAATTAAACAACAAAATGATCATATAGCAAAACTAGATGCTAAAATTGCCGAGCATAACTTAGAGAATGAAAAAATTTAAATTTGCTAGAAGTATGCTCTATAATGGGAGACGCCCTGGCATCAAGGATGGCATTGGCTTCCAAAGGGGAGACAATGTCAAACTTAATGCCCCTCCTAAAAGATTGTCTAATTTTGTAAAGGGCAAGGCTCCCATGCCTCAGGATAACGAGGGTTACATTTTGTACCCTGCCGGTTATCCCGAGAGCAAAATTAGGAGGATTCACTCTAGGAAGTCTCACTCTGGCCCTAACCATGCTTTCATGTATAAGGGTGAGACATCTAGCTCTAGGCAACCAACCCATGTTAAATTGCCTAAGAAGAAAACTCCTAGTGCATCAAATGAACATAGCATTTCATTTAAGACTTTTGATGCATCTTATGTTTTGACTAACAAATCCGGCAAAGTAGTTGCCAAATATGTTGGGGGCAAGCACAAGGGGTCAAAGACTTGTGTTTGGGTACCCAAAGTTCTTGTGTCTAATGCCAAAGGACCCAAAACCATTTGGGTACCTAAAGTCAAGAACTAAACTTGTTTTGTAGGTTTATGCATCCGGGGGCTCAAGTTGGATACTCGACAGCGGGTGCACAAACCACATGACAGGGGAGAAGAAGATGTTCTCCTCCTACGAGAAAAACCAAGATCCCCAACGAGCAATCACATTCGGGGATGGAAACCAAGGTTTGGTCAAAGGATTGGGTAAAATTGCTATATCTCCTGACCACTCTATTTCCAATGTTTTTCTTGTAGATTCTTTAGATTACAACTTGCTTTCTGTATCTCAATTATGCAAAATGGGCTACAACTATCTCTTTACTGATGTAGGTGTCACTGTCTTTAGAAGAAGTGATGATTCAATAGCATTTAAGGGTGTGTTAGAGGGTCAGCTATACTTAGTAGATTTTGATAGAGCTGAACTCGACACATGCTTAATTGCTAAGACTAACATGGGTTGGCTCTGGCACCGCCGACTAGCCCATGTTGGGATGAAGAATCTTCACAAGCTTCTAAAGGGAGAGCACATTTTAGGACTAACCAATGTTCATTTTGAGAAAGACAGGGTTTGTAGCGCATGCCAGGCAGGAAAGCAAGTTGGAGCTCATCATCCACACAAGAACATCATGACGACCGACAGGCCGCTTGAGCTACTCCACATGGATCTATTCGGCCCGATTGCTTACATAAGCATCGGCGGGAGTAAGTATTGTCTTGTAATAGTGGATGATTATTCTCGCTTCACTTGGGTGTTCTTTTTGCAGGAAAAATCACAAACCCAAGAGACCTTAAAAGGATTCTTGAGACAGGCTCAAAATGAGTTCGCCTTAAGGATCAAGAAAATAAGAAGCGACAACGGGACGGAGTTCAAAAACTCTCAAATTGAAGGCTTCCTTGAGGAGGAGGGCATCAAGCATGAGTTCTCTTCTCCCTACACGCCACAACAAAATGGTGTAGTGGAAAGGAAGAATCGAACTCTATTGGACATGGCAAGAACCATGCTTGATGAGTACAAGACTTCGGATCGGTTTTGGGCAGAGGCAGTCAACACCGCTTGCTACGTCATCAACCGATTGTATCTACACCGAATCCTCAAGAAGACATCCTATGAACTCCTAACCAGTAAAAAGCCCAATATTTCATATTTTAGAGTCTTTGGTAGCAAATGTTTTATTCTGGTTAAAAGAGGTAGAAAATCTAAATTTGCTCCTAAGACTGTAGAAGGCTTTTTACTAGGATATGATTCAAACACAAGGGCATATAGAGTCTTTAACAAGTCCACTGGATAAGTTGAAGTTTCTTGTGACGTTGTGTTTGATGAGACTAACGGCTCTCAAGTAGAGCAAGTTGATCTTGATGAGATAGGTAATGAAGAGGCTCCATGCATCGCGCTAAGGAACATGTCCCTTGGGGATGTGTGTCCTAAGAAATCCAAAGAGCCTCCAAATGCACAAGATCAACCATCCTCCTCCACGCAAGCATCCCCACCAACTTAAATTGAGGATGAAGCTCAAGTTGATGAAGTAGAAGATCAAGCAAATGAGCCACCTCAAGATGATGGCAACGATCAAGGGGGAGATGCAAATGAGGAAGACAAGGAGGATGAAGAACAAAGGCCGCCACACCCAAGAGTCCACCAAGCAATCCAACGAGATCACCCCGTCGACACCATCCTCGGCGACATTCATAAGGGGGTAACTACTAGATCTCGTGTTGCACATTTTTGTGAGCATTACTCTTTTGTTTCCTCTATTGAGCCACACAGGGTAGAGGAAGCACTCCAAGATTCGGATTGGGTAGTGGCGATGCAAGAGGAGCTCAACAACTTCACTAGGAATGAGGTATGGCATTTAGTTCCACGTCCTAATCAAAATGTTGTAGGAACCAAATGGGTCTTCCGCAACAAGCAAGACGAGCATGGTGTGGTGACAAGGAACAAAGCTCGACTTGTGGCCAAGGGATACTCCCAAGTCGAAGGTTTGGATTTCGGTGAAACCTATGCACCCGTAGCTAGGCTTGAGTCAATTCGCATATTATTGGCCTATGCTACTTACCATGGCTTTAAGCTCTATCAAATGGACGTGAAAAGTGCCTTCCTCAATGGACCAATCAAGGAAGAGGTCTATGTTGAGCAACCTCCCGGCTTTGAAGATAGTGAGTACCCTAACCATGTCTATAAACTCTCTAAGGCGCTTTATGGGCTCAAGCAAGCCCCAAGAGCATGGTATGAATGCCTTAGAGATTTCCTTATCACTAATGAATTCAAAGTCGGAAAGGCCGATCCTACTCTATTCACTAAAACTATTGATAATGACTTGTTTGTATGCCAAATTTATGTTGATGATATTATATTTGGGTCTACTAACAAGTCTACATGTGAAGAATTTAGTAGGATCATGACACAAAAATTCGAGATGTCTATGATGGGAGAGTTGAAGTACTTCTTGGGATTTCAAGTGAAGCAACTCCAAGAGGGCACCTTCATTAGCCAAACAAAGTATACTCAAGACATTCTAAACAAGTTTGGGATGAAGGATGCCAAGCCCATCAAGACACCCATGGGAACTAATGGGCATCTCGACCTCGACACGGGAGGTAAGTCCGTGGATCAAAAGGTATACCGGTCGATGATAGGATCTTTACTCTATCTTTGTGCATCTCGACCGGACATTATGCTTTCTGTATGCATGTGTGCAAGATTCCAAGCCGACCCTAAGGAAGCTCACCTTACGGCCGTAAAACGAATCTTGAGATATTTGGCTTATACTCCTAAGTTTGGGCTTTGGTATCCTAGGGGATCCACATTTGATTTGATTGGTTATTCGGATGCCGATTGGGCGGGGTGCAAAATCAATAGAAAGAGCACATCGGGGACTTGCCAGTTCTTGGGAAGATCCTTGGTGTCTTGGGCTTCAAAGAAGCAAAATTCGGTCGCTCTTTCCACCGCCGAAGCCGAGTACATTGCCGCAGGCCATTGTTGTGCGCAATTGCTTTGGATGAGGCAAACCCTGCGGGACTACGGTTACAAATTAACCAAAGTCCCTTTGCTATGTGATAATGAGAGTGCAATCAAGATGGCGGATAATCCCGTCGAGCATAGCCGCACTAAGCACATAGCCATTCGGTATCACTTTTTGAGGGATCACCAACAAAAGGGAGATATCGAGATTTCTTACATTAATACTAAAGATCAATTAGCCGATATCTTTACCAAGCCTCTTGATGAACAAACTTTTAACCAACTTAGGCATGAGCTCAATATTCTTGATTCGCGCAATTTCTTTTGCTAGATTGCACACATAGCTCATTTGTATACCTTTCATCGTGTCTCTTTCATATGCTATGACTAATATGTTTTCAAGTTCATTTCAAACCAAGTCATAGGTGTATTGAAAGGGAATTGGAGTCTTCGGCGAAGACAAAGGCTTCCACTTCGTAACTCATCCCTCGTCGTCGCTCCGTGCACTCTCCATCTTTGGGGGAGAAAGCAAAAGGACTTCATCTTTGGTATAATCTTAACTCGTTTATTTATGACCAAAGGGGAAGAAAGAACTTCAAGGGCTCTAATGATTCTGTTTTTGGCGATTCATGCCAAAAGGGGGAGAAAGTAAGAGCCCAAAGCAAAAGGACCGCACCACCACCAATTTCAAAAACTTCGTGTTTCCAAGAATATTATCAATTGGTATCCTATTGTGTTCAAAAGGGGGAGAAAGTAGTATTTCAAAAATGATATATCAAAACCCTCTTGAACACTAAGAGGAGGATCTCTTTTAGGGGGAGTTTTTGTTTAGTCAAAGGAAAAGCATTTGAAACAGGGGGAGAAAATTTCAAATCTTGAAAATGCTTTGCAAAATCTTATTCATTTACCTTTGACTATTTGCAAAAGAACCTTGGAAAGGATTTACAAAAGATTTTACAAAAACAAAACATGTGGTGCAAGCGTGGTCCAAAATGTTAAAAATGAAAGAAACGATCCATGCATATCTTGTAAGTATTTATATTGGCTCAATTCCAAGCAACCTTTATACTTACATTATGCAAACTAGTTCAATTATGCACTTCTATATTTGCTTTGGTTTGTGTTGGCATCAATCACCAAAAAGGGGGAGATTGAAAGGGAATTAGGCTTACACCTAGTTCCTAAATAATTTTGGTGGTTGAATTGCCCAACACAAATAATTGGACTAACTAGTTTGCTCTAGTGTATAAGTTATATAGATGTAAAAGGTTCACACTTAGCCAATAAAAAGATCAAATATTGGATTCAACAAAGGAGCAAAGGGACAACCAAAGGCACCTCTGGTGTGGGGCACCGGACTGTCCGGTGCACCAGAGGACTCCAACTCAAACTTGCCACCTTCGGGAAATTCCAGAGGCGACTCCACTATAATTCACCGGACTGTCCGGTGTACACCGGACGGTGTCCGGTGCTCCAAGGAAGAGCGGCCTCCGGAACTCGCCAGCCTCGGAAATTCACTTCAGCTGCTCCGCTATAATTCACCGGACTGTCCGGTGTACACCGGACTGTCCGGTGTAACAACGGAGCAACGGCTATTTCGGCGCCAACGGCTACCTGCTTCGCATTAAATGCGCGCGCTGCGCGCGCAGAAGTCAGGCACGCCCATACTGGCGCACCGGACATTGAACAGTACATGTCCGGTGTGCACCGGACATCCAGGCGGGCCCAGAAGTCAGAACTCCAACGGTCGGAATCCAACGGCATTGGTGACATGGCTGGGGCACCGGACATGTCCGGTGTGCACCGGACTGTCCGGTGCGCCATCGACAGACAGCCTCCACCAACGGTCAAGTTTGGTGGTTGAGGCTATAAATACCCCAACCACCCCACCATTCATTGCATCCAAGTTTTCCACTTCTCAACCACTTACAAGAGCTAGGCATTCAACTCTAGACACACCAAAGAGATCAAATCCTCTCCAACTCCACACAAAGCTTTAGTGATTAGCGAGAGAGATTTGCCGTGTTCTTTTGAGCTCTTGCGCTTGGATTGCTTCTTTTCTTTCTCACTTGTTCTTGTGATCAAAACTCCATTGTAATCAAGGCAAGAGGCACCAATTGTGTGGTGGCCCTTGCGGGGAAGTTTTGTTCCCGGCTTTGATTTGAGAAGAGAAGCTCACTCGGTCTAAGTGACCGTTTGAGAGAGGGAAAGGGTTGAAAGAGACCCGGTCTTTGTGACCACCTCAACGGGGAGTAGGTTTGCGAGAACCGAACCTCGGTAAAACAAATCCTTGTGTCACACTCCTTATTTGCTTGAGATTTGTTTTGCACCCTCTCTCGCGGACTCGGTTTTATTTCTAACGCTAACCCGGCTTGTAGTTGTGTTTATATTTGTAAATTTCAGTTTCGCCCTATTCACCCCCCCTCTAGGCGACTATCATCGGGGCTCAGTACCCTTGTACGTGCCCCCATTAGCTATAAAAGGGGAGGCATGCACCGTTACAACACAAGCTCATGTACACCCACAAGAAGCTCACTCAAGCGCACTTAGACGCTCATAAGTTCATACAAGCTCAATACATCACACAGTGGAGTAGGGTGTTACGCTCCGGCGGCCCGAACCACTCTAAATCCTTGTGTGTTCTGGTGTTCTCCCCATTTTCCAACTAACAAGCAAAACACTTAGGCCCCTCCTCATCTTAGGATTTAGGGCGGGTGCATTCCGCCACCCGGCCGGAGAATTTCCCCTCCGACAGGACCTAATAGGTTACCCTAGTTTTGTTTACCCTACACCTCGCATAGAAATGAAATATTGGGTAGTTTTGCTATACTCTACCTGGTTTTATATTATAACTAAATCATGATCATGCTTTATTGCTATTGTTGGATTATTGTTACACATGATAAGATCATTTTGTTAACTGGAACATGGAGCTTAACTTGGGAAAACAGTGCTACCACAAGGGTAGAATAGGACACCATTTGGCTGATTAATTAGGAAAGCTAGTGTGAGCTAATCCTTTTCCTAAAGGGCAAGCGGGGTGGAGAAGCTACTGGTATAGGGAGGTCCTCGGGTCGTCTATCTGTGATAGCTTTTCTGACGAGTGATTCCTATATCGCTTTTGGCCTAGAAACCGTAGCGGGTTCTTTCAAGCTAGTGGAACTTTGGAAAGGCCTCATAGTGAGCTCTTGCCTACTCACCTTGGTAGTGTTTAAGGGTTTACGTAACCCGAGGCAAATAAGGGATCACGACTTGTGCGTAAAGATGTGCAATCTCCACAGAGTGTAAAACTGGTATATCAGTCGTGCTCACGGTCAAGAGCAGCTCAGTACTCTCGCATGATTAATTGATGGAATTAAAACTTAACTTTGCATGCATTGCATAATGGGATTATATTATTCATCTATGATCTATTGTTTAATCAGGATGGTATCTACTTACATTTAGTAATTGTTAATAAAATTTTGACTAACTTATTAAAAGCAATGTTCAGTCTTAACCATTCTTTTGATAAACCTTACACTACATATGAGACCCCACTGTAAGTGAGCTCATGCACATTATTCACCATACTTCCAGAGTGATAAACTATGTGAGCTCAATATTGCTATAATCACACTAGGAGAAGAGCAGATACCACCAGAGGAGTACTACTACGATGAATTCGATGAGATCTAGACGTCGTCTTCCAGTCAACTATTGCCACCATGGAGATAGTATCTCAGTTCGAGCTATTTTAATACCAGATAAAGATTATGACATTCGTCTCTATACACTAAGTCATTATATGTGTTCGATCTTGTTCTGGCGCACATATGAGACGTATCTAAGTTTGCCCTTAAATCCAGGTGTAACAATTTTCTAGTTCAATTCGTGGATAATACTGTACATATGCAAATGTATGCACTTATGTTTTCACGGATTGACATCAGAAAGCAGGAGTTTGGTCCAACCTCCTAACGAGAAGTGCACAACATGACATCACTTTCGCCTTTCGCTAAATAGCAAAAAACAAATAACATGCACAACTTATTACATATGCCATAAAGCGACGAAAAATGTGAAACCATACAATGTGTACAGAATGATCCAATTTGCATGAACAGACCCCACTCATTCAGCACCTCGAGGCTATCTCTGTGTACAATCTTAGGGCTGGTTTGGTGACAAAATAGCAAGGTGTGGACCTCCAATTCCCTTATCATCAAATCGGCCCATCAAATCAGCCCACTCGGGGGAGCTAAAAGGACTCCACGTGACTTTCGACACCAGTGAACAATGAGCCCACACATATGCTATCTACTTTTTTGCATGTGTATGAATGGCATTGAAACAGCAAAACTCAAATATGAACTTGAGAAGCTAACTAATCCCTCTATTATGGAAAAAGAACAAAGGCAATCACTTGTTAGCAATCGAACCCGAACCCGGCACTTACTACATCAAACCTCAACGAATAAGTGGGACGCTCTATGTACATTTATTTATACAGCAGTCAGGTCTCTCGATCATGCTCATGCTGGTGTTGTTGACCTAAGGCAGTCGGGCTAGGAACATCGTGCTCGAGGTAGTCATCCGAGGCTTCCTCCTCGTCATCAGAAGATAGGAGGGACGAACCCATCCACTGCTTGAAACCATCGGTGATGCGGCGCTGCATCTCTGGAGTCACTTCCATTTTGGACTCCAGCATCTCTAGACCCACATTGTGGGTAGAGTAATCGCTCTCGTCAAGGACAACTGCAGCTTTCCTTCTCAAGAAGAAGGCCGTGCCACCATATAAGACTACCAAACCCCAGGCTGTTATCTCATAGCACCAGAAAAGAGGAACTGAACAGGTACTTCCGAGCGCCAGCAGTGTTGATCCAAGAATAATTGCCATGAGACCGAATATTACAGCGAAAACCACATTAAGTATAGCCAGGCAACGAACGCCACCTGCGATTCAAAGACAATATTAGTTATCCAAAAGAAATTACTTGCGGAATGTTAGGATTTGAGAGATATAGCTGCTGGTGGTGCTATTGCATTATAAAAGTGTATAGTAGATCCAGTAGCTAATGCATCAGACACATATAACTCCCTTCACCCATAGCAGGCTTTGTGCGCTATTGCATAAGTTTAGTAAATTTCTCTAACATAATGGCGAGCATAAGCTTGAAAATGTTAATAGGAAAGATGTCTACAATATCTGTGCATTAATAATTAGTCAATATTTTATCAAGAACAGGTTGCAAGTAGATCGCTATCACTAAATTTAAATCTCATGCGAAGTGAATAGACATCAGGAAAAAAGGGTCGATACATCAAGCAATTAAAAAATGGTGTCTAGAGCAAATGTTTTAAAAATGATAGCAAGCGGGCCTAATAAAAATATCTGTATCCTTGTTGTCCTTTTCTTCGCCGGATGAAGAGACAGCACACTTCTCTTCATAAGTGTGCTTATTTATCAATAGACTGATTCAAACGTACTCACGTACTGTTTGCAAGATTCAAAAAAAAGTTGCTCCAATAAACTCCAGGTTACAAACTTTCCTAATAAAGCAGGCCATAGCACGAGCTACTGCCAGAAAGCTAAAGCTCAGCGCATTCAATTTCCATGATTTCACAACAGCATAGTTTTTCTTTTAAGAGAAAATTTGCTTGAAACACACACGAAGTGGCAGAATATGAATATGACTGAAGGTTATGTACGTTGTCATGGTATGTTCACTAGAGGGCCTGCATCATCTTATAATAGAGAAAAAAAGGAGAAACGTGTCTAAGAAAGGACCAATAGATGCATGCATGTTTCTTCTGCAGACCAAATAGAAACATTTCCCCATCCTAATGTCACTATCATCTTATGATAGAGAAAAAAAGGAGAAACATGTCTAATGAAAGGACCAATAGATGCATGCATGCATTCTTCTGCAGACCAAATAGAAACATTTCCCCATCCTAAAGTCATCATAGAAGCAAGAAATGGGGAGAAGAGTTCCTCCTGCAGGAAGCTATTTTCCAAATTACGCATATGTGCAGGGAGTGACGCAGCAAATGACTGTTCAGCAATAGATGCTTAAGCATGTGTACCTCAGTCCTAGGCCTGCACATATGCATGGATTGATGGTTACACTATGGAAACAAGCGCCCGTGCCAGAAACACAAGGATATCTGCTTCACTGCCTCCCATACTCATACTCCCCAGTGGCGCACATTCAACAGTCATCCTCCCAAATGTTCCTACAAAAATTGCCATTGGACAGGGAAGATTTGTTACATCTGTACCATTTTCGCAGACGTAGCAAGAGAACTCAATATGCCAGCATGGTGAACGAAGGACATATGCCAAAAGACATTCTTGTCCCTTGGGTTTTCTTCCCGATGCTCTCATTTCTCCCCTGCCGATCTCCCATTGGCTGACCGCCAGCCATCACGACATGCACAAGTTCCAATCTGCTTCCCCTGGCCCTGATCTCCAGGATTGGCCTGGTTCCTCACCTTGAGGAGGTTCTTGATGCCAGCAGGCTTCACACTGAAGAGAGCAGCCGCAGACCGAGAGGGCTTGCAACCGCCTCAAACTGTTCATGCGCATTCTCCAACCGTTAAGCTCCCGTCCACTTCCACCATAGCCAACCACCATGCCACGGTTGACCGCTTGTCCTCCCACGTCAAACTCTCGTAGTCTCGTCCACCTTTGTGTCTTCTACTCTTCTCCAACCGTTGAGCTCCCGTCCAATTCCGCCTCAGCCAACCACCATGTCATGCTTGACCACTTGTCCTCTCACGTCAAACTCTCGTCCGCCTCTGTGTCTTCTCCCACCATTGAGCTCTCGTCCACTTCCGCCTCAGCCAACCACTTGTTAGAGTATCTTTGGTAGTCTAGATATTGTGTCTCGTAAGGCTGGCATATGTTAGAGTATTTTTGATAGCCTAGATATTGTGTCTCGTAGACCGTCATATGTATTTGTAGGTTGGCTTATTTCTTACGTCATGTGCTCTATATAAACCACCTAAAGGCTCAATGCAATATATTAATCCTTGTTGGTAATCCCTCCGACATGGTACCAGAGCCTAACAGATTCATTCTGCTTCTGCTGCCTCTCTAAAACCTTCCAGGGTGCGCCGTCCACCCCCCCCCCCCCCCCTCGGGCTGTTGCGCCTCCCTAGTGTGGTCGCGCCCCTCCCCCTCCTCTGGTGCCACCTCCGAGACGGCGGCCGGAGGGCGAGGTCACTAATTCCCTTGTGTGAACCAAGTAAATTTAAGGTCACTAATTCCCCTGTGTGGAATGATTTTATCAAAGTAAACGATATCTACATAAAAGGAAGAATCATGAAACTGAGAAATGGCTTGAATACTGATTTATGGAATGATATATGGTGTGGAACTGAACGATAAGTTCCCCAACTTGTTTTAAATTTGCTTTGACCAAGAGTGCTCAGTGAGTCATGCAGAAAAGTAATTGGAGGCTGAAGTTCAAAGATGGTTAGATGAAGATCCCCAAACCAACTCAGATTTTCAATGATATGTTATTTAGGCATAAAATGATAATAATGATGTAGCTGTGTGGAAGTGGGAAAAAGGTGGCTTGTTTTCGGTTAGATTGTCGTATCAATATCTACACCGTAACCGTCAATGGGTGTTTCACAAGCAAATATGGGAGGCCAAGTTGCCATTAAAAATTAAAGTTTTCATGTGATTATTGTTCCAAAATGTAACTTTGACAAAAGATGACCTTTTGAAGAAGAAATGGAAGGGTGATCATTCCTGTGCCTTTTGCCTAGAAAAGGAATCAGTGAACCATTTCTTTTTTGAATGCCCATGCGAGTAAATATGTTTGAAGTATTCTGTCTTATACCTTTGGAGTGAATGTTAGACCTGCTTCGCTTGCGCAGTTCTGTTCATGGGTTACCTGGTGTTTACCAAGAGGCAAAGAGTTTTATAGAGTGGGATTGGCTGTTGTATGCTGGGCTATATAGAAAACAAGAAAGGCTGTTTGTTTCAAGGAGAAAAGAATCAAAGCACCAACGAAGATCTTACGTTTGATTTCTTCATTATTATCATACTGGGTACGGTTGCAGAAGGATGGAGAAGCTCCACAGCTGGAGCACAGAGCATAAGCATTGAAGTCGGTGGTGATCCATTTCCATCAGGAGGAAATGAAGGTCAACGACAACAGACTGACAGTCATATGAGTTGGAGGTTGCGTTGAAGTGAAGATGGAAACTGGAAAGTTGGCACTTTGAGAGCTCAACCTGTGTGCTACAATTGCCATACAGGGCATGTAAATATGTAATAGCACCAATTTCCTAGAACATTTATACGCCTTTTCTTTTGTTGGCGTGGTGATTAGCGGTTGTTCACGATTTGCGTTCAGGTGGGTAAAGTTTGCCTGTTGGCTAAACCCTTTGTGTTCAGTGGCTCAGGTGGTTATTAGTGTTGCTTACATTGAACTCTTGCAATTTAATTGTTCATGAGTAATGGAATCCGGCTCGTCCATGGTGGAAAAAAGCCTCATCCGTCTCTATGTCAGCCTCCGTCCCACACCAGCCCCATATACAAGGCGCATGCTGCACTCCCTTTTACTATGCTCTCATTCGTGCCAATTAACAACGTCCACACAAGCGTATATCGCCTAAGAACCCTGTGTCCCGGTTGCACGTGCTGACCTAGGGTACCACCCCTATCACAGTGGCACGAGAAGGACAGGGGAGCTGCCAAGGAGCAAGTGCTAACTGACAATGTGGTGGTGCAAAAAAGGACAAGGAGAGTTAAAGTGACATGAGCTAGAGGGCACAGCCAGCATGGCATTGAGCATGTATCGCCCCAACGTCGTGCTTCACCAGGAAGGTGCAAAGACAACATGAACCACACTGTCGAGAACAGCCTCTTTTGAGCATGTATGCCCATCACCATCAACACTCACAAGCGCCTCGCCTTCCACGGCACAGGTACGACCAAGCTTGATTTCTTTTTATCGATGTCTTCCCCTAAAACACCGCCAACATGTGCAATGAGTGCCCTTGGGTCGAAGTCCCATGACTCCTCGACAACTGAGCTAGTGCGGTGAACATAATTAGTGTGTGAAGCCATGGTGAAGAGTGACATGCCAATGCTCATCCATTGTCGTAGGCTGAGCCCACGTGTGTGGCTAATGAACTAGGACACCAACCGCGCTTTCACGGCAAAGCCGATAACTCACTCGTAGCCTGGTAGATGTACATGATTGAGTTTGTTCCTTATTTATTTGATTTGTCAGTTATTAATCAATGATTGACATGAAGTTGGTTTGATTTGTTGCCAAGTAGATATTAGGATTACACCTATTTTTGCTTGTTTTGGTTTTTTTAGGGGAGGGGGTTGGGGGCCATCTAGGTGGGTGTGGGGATGCTTGCACTTACAAAATTAGTGCAATTATGATAAGTCAACATGTGAATTTGGAGAAGAGCAAGCAACAAGACTACATAAGTTAGGCTTTGTTGCACGAGGTAGTTATTTGCAAAGAAATGAGGGCAACCGGAGGGAAGAAGACAAAAGGGGTGAGAATGTCTTTTTGCATGTGTCCTCCATGCTGAGTTGTGAGTTGTCTTGCGACACTTGCGAAAATAATACAAATGTAACAAATATTCTCTCACCAATGGCAATTTTGTAGTAATATTAGGTAGGCTAGCTTTTCAATGAGCTCAGATGGAGAGGATGACGATAATATAACTAGCCAAAAATTATGGCATCCAATATTTGTAGAAGTCAAAACAAATGCATCTTCCTTATAACATGCATAAGGAAATCAAGAAAATGCAACTAGTGGGCCACCAAAAAGATGTAAAAGATGGAAGCCTTGTAGAATAAAGCGTACATCAAATTAAAAGTGTATGATACATCATCTTGCAGAATCGAAGTGATGTTTGACCATAAAAGTCTAGGCGAAATTGGTATTTTTTTTATTTGAAGAAAAGTTTTATGTTTCTTCACAATGTATAACTTTCAATGTTATTTAGTATGCATGTTCTCAAGAGTCAATATGCCAGCATGCCATGTTAATACATGCTAGTTGCTAACTCAAACAAATTTGGACATGCCTGAACACACAAGTGGTAGGGATTTATAATGCATATATAGAAACACAAATAGACATCCACAAATATGGAACTATAATGCATATCAGTAGTTGTTCTATGGGGATAAGGATACCAAACAGAGGCTTTTATGCTAAAGAAACAGAAAAATGTACAATATCTACTTGTGAGGGGGAAGACAATTATCATATATAAGTTGGATTAAAATGTACAATATCTACTTGTGAGGGGGAAGACAATTATCATATATAAGTTGGATTTGTTCGTAAGGAAACTTAGTGCTATAAAGGTCATGGCTACCCAAATTGTTAGAATGAGTCGCACAACCCTATTGGGCCTTATAGCCATAGTTGGGCTAAGCTCGCCCAACGCTGCATATGTGTATATATATGAATTTATTGCATTGCCTACTAACATAGGGCGTTAGTCCTATGCAATGTAAATAATCAACCCACAAACCTCAATGCAATACAATCTAATTCCACGACAATACATCCTCTAACATGGTATCACAGGTCTAATATCGCTTCCGCTCCTCCCTTGGTTGTCGACCCTCTATTGCAGCCCTTGTGTTGCGTCGTTGTAGCAACACACACATCTCCCTCCAGCACCCATGGTGGGGACTTCATCAAATATCAAGGAGGGTGCCCACGCTAAGGCCACGACCGTCCTCAAGAAGATTGATGACATGCTCATCGCGGCTCAAATTGTGAACAAGGAGGCTACAAACACACACGCTCGTGACTAGGCAACCACCCTTCTCCTTGAATAGGAGAACACCTCTGCCACTACCCTCATGCACAAGGCCGCTGCCGCTCGACAGTGCTTGCATCTACATAACCCCACGATCGTCACCCCCCCACCTTAGGGCACCCCCAAGGGGCGATCCTGTTGCGGCTTACGAGGTTGCTGTCATTGCCACCCTCCATGTCCAAACACAAACAACCATTGCTCCGGATGTTTGACTGTCAGTGATGGTCGTCCTTGTGTCCTCCAACAATTATGTTTGTTGTTGTGATCAGGTGTTGCTTTCTCTCAAGCAATACGCCCTCGTCGACCACATCTTGCCTGACCCTTGGTGAGACACCAATTCATGCTGGAATCGGATTAACAACATCATCATTTGCAGGATCTCCGACACCATCTCCCAGCTATGTCGGATAGCCAAGGAGCGCAACGACATGGCGTGCCAGCTCTGACTCGCTCTCGATAATCAATTTCTCGGGACTTGTGAGACACACCTTCTAGCTCAACGCTACCTTTCGCACCATTTACGGTGACCTCCTCGTCAACGACTACTACTGCAAGATGAAGGGGATGGACAACTCCATGGCTAACTTGAACGCCTCCATCAACTACCAGATACTCAT
This sequence comes from Zea mays, assembly GCF_902167145.1. NCBI lineage: Eukaryota > Viridiplantae > Streptophyta > Magnoliopsida > Poales > Poaceae > Zea > Zea mays. The sequence goes on along the minus strand of NC_050099.1, from coordinate 228,142,879 downwards.
CTTCAACATTCTCTGAGGCCTAAACAAGAAGTTTGAGCACATCGAGGCCATCATCCAACTCTACCCCTCCTTCCCCGCACCTCAGCTGGTGGCTCAGTTCTTCCCAGGCCAGTCTACATCAACAACATCCTTCTCACCCCTGATATCATTCAGAACCCTTTTTGTCCACCGCTTCACTACTGGCAATTTGTGTTCGATGGAGTTTGACCCCTTATGTGTTTCTATAAAGGACCTCACTACCCCAAATGTGATCATCATGTCCAATAACTCCAGCCCACTCTACAATCTACACACTACACCTCCTAGAGTCTCTTGCCTCCTGTGCCAAGTCTGTTGTTGTTGTGTCTATCTAGCATCGATGTTATGGCCACCCTGACTCTAATGTGTTGCCTAATTTGTTTAATGCTTCAGTTATCTTGTGTAATAAAAGTGCACATGATTTTTGTCACGCTTGTCAGCTAGAAAAGCATACTTGTTTACCTTTCCCTACTTCCTCAAGTTGAACTTCCAAGCTGTTTGAATTGGTTCATTTTGATTTATACACATCCCCTGTTGTTAGTGTATCTAGTTACAAATACAACTTAGTCATTCTTAATGAATTTTCTCATTATTTATGGGTGATTCCTATGCGTTTGAAATCTGACACGTTCATTACTTTGTCCCATTTTTTCTCATATGTATCCACTCAATTCGTTCCTCCATCCAGGCCATTCAGTGCAACAACAGGCACAAGTTTGATATTGCTTCCACTCGGTCCTTTCTCCTTCCCCATGCCACTTTGTTCCACATGTTGCGCCCCTACACCTCAGAAGAATGGTAAAGCTAAGCATATTATTCGTTCTACTAATAATGTTGTTCACTCTCTGCTTTTCCAAACTTCTACTCCAACACGCTACTGGGTAGAAGGCCTCCACACCACGACATGCTTGATGAATCATCTCCCCACAAAGACCATCAGTGCCTCCTGCCCCCGTTTTGCCCTAATCGGTACTCCCCCTTTCTACAAACACCTCCAAGTTTTCGGCTGCGCCTGCTATCCCAACCTTCATGTGGCGTTCCACTCGGTGTCTTCATCGGATACTCTTCTAACCATAAGGCATATCGGTGTCTTTAACTCTCTTCCAACCGCATTATTGCCTCAAGCCATGTTGTCTTCGATGAGATAGATTTCCCCTTCTCTACCTCGGCTCATTCAAATAATCTTGATTTTTTTATTTGTCAGGTTCTCTGTTTTCCACCATTAGGACCCCACCCTTTGCAGGTACATCTCTGTCGACACCCCTAATGCCTGTGCCCCTAGGACTACCAGGGTTCTAGCCCCAAGCAGCCTAGGCTCTAGCGTAGTGCACGCCCCTAGCACCCTTGGTCCCACCCAACTTCCATCCCCACGCGACATGATGCCCTGCTCCCACACCAGGTGCGGCCCCAAAGGCCATCGTCTACACGCGCCGCCCACACCCGATTCTAGTAGCCACCTCCCTCCCGGCTGGCGTTGAGCCCTGTCAACCACCACCCAACGGCCACGCAGGACGAGCACGGCTTTCAATAACATGTGGACTGATCGATCATCATTGTTTCATCCGCACTGCCCCTTTCTCATATCTCAGCATCTGTCTGCAGCACACATGCAGATCCTCATTGGCACCTTGCTACAGAAGAAGAGGACAAAGGCGCTAATGACAAATGGCACCTAGGACTTGGTGCCTCATCCACCTAGTTTCGATGTCATCACTGGCAAGTGGATCTTCAAGCATAAGTTTCATGCTAACGAGTAACGAGTCCCTAGATCGCTACAAGGCTCGTTAGGTTGTTTGGGGCTTCACCCAGCGGCTTGAGTGGACTACGATAGTCTGGTGGTCAAATCAACGATTGTACACACATTGTTGTTCATCTTCCACCGAGGCACCGAGAGGATATACTTGTTGCTATAGGTTGATGATATTGTTCTCATAGCTTCTAGCATTGAGCTTTTGCAGTGCACCATCTCAGCTCTGTAGTTGGAATTTGCAATGAGGACATGAGATCTCTTCACCGCTTTCTTGGAACAATGATCCGATGAGCTCTTCCTGCATCAGTGTCTCTACACGTGTGACATTCTTGAGCGCGGGGAATCACAGATTGCAAGCACTACACCACACATGTGGATCTTTAGGCCAAGTTCACCGCCAACTTCAACCCTCCTATGGTGGATGCCACACAATTTTGGAGTCTCGCGGGCACCCTTTAGTACATGACGTTCACTAGGCCCAACTTTGCTTACGTTGTTCAGCAGTTTTGTCTTCACATGCATGATTTGCAAGAGCCCCATCTAATGGAGATGAAACATGTTCTACGCTATCTTTAGGGCACTCAAGATGACAGACTTCTTCGCTACCCCTCCGCCTCTGAGCTCGTCGCCTACACTAATGGTGAGCGAGTAGGTTGTCCGAAGACACACCAATCCACCTTAGGCTATGTTCTGTTTCTAGGCTACAACCTCGTCTTGGTCCTCCAAGCGTCAGAACGTCGTCCCCCACTCGAGCGTTGAGGCGGAGTATCACATTGTCGCTAATGACATTAGTGAAGCTTCCTGATTGCATCGCCTTCTTCACGAACTCCACAGCGTGTCATCTCGTAGCACCGGCTATTGCGGCAACATCAACGTCGTCTAACTCTCCAACCCCGTTTAGCATCGACGCACGAAACACATGGAGATGGGCCTCCATTTCGTCTGTGAAAAGGTCACCATCGGTGAAGTTTGTGTCCTTCATGTCTCGACATCTCCAAGGTGTTTTCGGAGTTTCGATCTAGTCTAAACATCTCTTGTGGCTAGAGATGTTCAGACTACAGAAGATGTTAGAATTAGCAGCATCATTGGGCCTTATAACTGTAGCTGGGTTGGGCTCGTTCAACGCTACATATATGTAGATATAAATTGTATTGTATTGCCTAATAATGTAGGATGTTAGTCCTATCCACTGTATATAATCAGCCCATGAGACTCAAGACAATATTCCATATGTCCCATTATATAAGGCGTAACCACTTTTTATTCTAGTCCCATAATATAAGGTGTACTCTCTAGACATACGTACATCGATATAATAGTACTAGTGTTGGTAGAGAGAATTAAGTACATTTATTGGTCTTTGAACCAGAGGTGGTTACACCATATATATTGGGACGGAGGGAGTACAATCTAAATTTGTGACATACCTCCTCTAACACAAACTTGTGGGAATAGGATCAAATTGTTCCTTTTTATATTTTATGTGATCCCATTAATTGACAAAAAATATTCATTTTGTAGAAATAATTAATGATTACATGCATTACAATGTAATATAGTTTAATACTTTAATGTGCATCTCATGACCATGCATTGTCTTTGCAACATGTTCAGTAACAAATTCCTACACTAGCAAGTTCAACTTGTTTCAGTGTTGATGTTTTGCATGACACATAAATGATATTTTGTTTTGTCACCTGGTAGACTACAATTTCCACTATCCAGACATTACAACAGCAAAATTTTCTTTCTGCAAAATGTGATCATACATAAATTACCGAGAAATACCATCAGGAGCGACTCAAGATAGAGATGTAGGACTTGCATCCGTTAAACTTTCGCTTTGGAATATCCTTACTAAGTTATGGCTAGCCATCACGATAGGGACATTGAATCAAAATATTTGGTCTACCAAACTAATGCATTTCTTGCCTGCTTTGTCAACCTTGGTGTCAATGCTGCAAGACTGCAATATACTTTTATAGAGTGGAAAAGATAAGGGCTCCTGCAGACCTAGGGTGAGAATAGTGAATAATGATAATCTACAAACAATAGACCACACAAGGACAGTAATGTATCCTTTTCCAGAAATGTAACACATTTGAATGCCTTAAAATCTGAAATGAACTCAGATAGCTCCATAGTTTCTTAGTACCGCAAAAAAAAGATCTAAGACAAGCAAAAATGCCTCCAACTGAGTTGGTTAGGTGTCTCTAGTAGCATCCCTCAGATCATGGGTTCGACTCCCCGCGGGAGTGAATTTCAAGCTGAAGTTAAAAAATATCATTGTCTGTTCCACGCCAAAGCACAGGTTTGAGACCCAGACTGAGTCATGGTCAGCCTCACATGGGCTATAGTGTCGTGTATGGGCGGGGCAAGGGTTTAGATGTTGTCTTAGGCTCCGCAAGTCGAGTTCATTTTAGAAAAATCCAAGACACATCATAAAGATCTTAGAGAAGGATGTATATGAAAACTCACCTCTTCTAGAAGCACAAAAGTTGTTCTCAACAACACAGATCATCGGATGCCTTCTTGGAGCAGCATATGCAACAGACATTCCTGTAAGTATGTACTGGTTTAATACTTCAATGTTTAAATAGAGAAGGAGAAAATGAATTTTAAGGGTTTTTGTCAATGACATTCTTATCTACCAAGAAAAAGGCACGAGTGACAAAAAAATGTCTAAGACCGTCTGCAGCAGTCTACCCAAAAGCACTGTTTTGCACTGTTCGCAGAGTGAAGTTTGAATATGGGTATGGGGATGGGTAAGCTGCTGGAGATAGCCTAATACAAAGCATATATGAGCTACCAATATGTACCGACTATACAAAATATACAAACGAAACACATAAAACTACTGCAGCATAAATATCTACAAAATATCCTCACCTGCCTACACATAAAACAGCTTCTCTAACACACATGTCATAGCAAAGTTCATCAAATATTCCGTAGACAAATTGAGACCTCATGCCCATTTAGGCCACATATGCAACCAGCATTAAAAAAACAAATTCACATGGTAAAGCAAGACAAACGAGACACATGATGTTCTATTACACACACAAACTATCTTTAAGTTGCAATCAATACCTACAATTGTCAATACAAACCCAATGTCCAATACAGAAAAGCTAATAAATACATCGACCTATCTAGTATACCACATATAGTTCTAACAAAAATCACATCAGTGCCACCGGGAACGAGATTGCGACTCACCAGCTACAAGGTAGGTGAACGAGGCGCCAAAGAGGACGGCGGATGGCACGAAGACGACCATCCAGTAGAAGTCGGCGGCCTCAGCGGTGGTCATGTAGAAGGCACCCCCGCGGTACCGGTACGCCTCGGGCTCCTCCTCCCTGCTGCTGGCGGCGGCAGGCAGCGCCTCCAGCATGCGGCGCTCCCGGCAGAAGGGCCGCTCCGCGGGCTCGGCAGGGAACACGATCCCGAGGCTGACGCACGCGGCAGCTGCCACAGCGGCGGCGACACAGCAGGCGGCGGTCACGGCCAGCGGGCGGCGGAGACGCGGCGGGAAGGACTGCTCGTCGTCGCGGAGCGCCGCGTAGGCGCGCCGTGGCATCAAGAAGGCCTGCCGCAGCGCGTCGCCGAGGAGTGCCATCTGCGTGCGACGGCGGCGGCGACGTTGCGGAAGGGAAAAGGGGAGAGGAGAGTAGGGTGGGTGGGTGGGTGAAGGCGAGAACCCTAGACGCGGTTTCGCGGGAGGGGGGCGTGATGATGCGGAGGCATCGGGCGGAAGAACTGGGAAGAAGAAGGTGGTGGTCAGGTGAGGGCGGCTCCGCTTTCGGGGTTTGGTTGCCTTGCGGGAAGGGGAAAACACCGGCTGCCGCGAGCCCGCCAGGTTGCCCCAAGTCTCTGATCTTGTCAACGCAAGAAAACTTAGGCAAATAGTGTATATTTTTACATAGAATAATAGAGTAGGTTCATGGTAATAATAGCACCGATTGTTACCTATTTTGCTTTTTATTAGTTTCAAACTTTCAAAGTTCAAAGCTTAAAGGCCAGTTTAGAAGCTCTATTTTTCCAAGGATTTATATTTTAACAAGAAAAAATAACTAATTTCTCTTTAGAAAATAAAAATTCATTGAGATTATGGGTTTCTAAACTAGCCCTAAATAGCGAAAAATGTAAAAACCCGGTGTTTGTTCGTTTTTTTTCTTTTTCTCAGCTAGAAGAGCAAAAATCATGATTGAAGGATGTTCACTCTAAACTTCACATATCTCTACTACTCCTTAAAATCCTATTGTAGGCGTTCACAGTATAGGTGCACGGTTCTGCCTCGGTTGCAACCCGCCATCAACGCCCGTGTTTCCACCGTCCCCACAGCCCGTTATGGAAGGCGTCGCGGATCCACCGTGCCCCGCCCGCCCATGGTCTCTCCCCGCGGCCGCAATCCCCGCCGCCCCGGCTCTCCTCTCTCTCCCGCAAACCCCGCGGCCGCAGTTCCAGCCGCCCCTAATCTCCTCTATCCTCACCCCCAAATTGCCGCCCACGGATCTCGCCGACACCAGCGCAGACGCAGTGACCCAGCCCCCGCCTTCCCCATCGTGATAGCAGCATCTCCCAGACGCCCCCTCCCCTTAGCCTCGACGCGATGCCTGCCTAGCTCCTGTCCGCCGCGTGAGGAGGCGCCACGGCACGCGCTTGTGTGGCATTCGACGCGAAGGCACCCGCGACCTGCGTCGACTCTGAGGAGGAGCGCCGCCTCCTTGAGATCTAGGAGGTCGAGGTGGTTGCGGCGCGTACTCGTACGGTGGTCGAGAGTGCCGAGCTCGCGACGGTCAGAGGTCCCAGGTCGGTGGCCTGTTGGCCCTGAGGTACTCGACGTCGGACCAGGATTCCTCGTCCAGCACGTGCCCGTCGCCTCGCAGTTGCAGCAGGTCCGGCCTGATGTAGACTTCGGCCACCGACGAGGTCAGGATCACGCGCCGCACCGTCCCGGCCTTCGCGCACGATCGCATCGTGTTCAGCGTGCCTCGGACGGACGGCTCGATCTGCTCTTTCTGACCACGGATCTCGCCGACACCTGCGCACTGACCCAGCCCCCGCCTTCCCCATCGTGATAGCAGCGTACCTGCGTCGACTCTGAGGAGGAGCGCCGCCTCCTTGAGATCCAGGAGGTTGAGGTGGCTGCGGCGCGTACTCGTACGGTGGTCGAGAGTGCCGAGCTCGCGATGGTCAGAGAGATTGCTCCCTCCCGAAGACTGCTAGGCTAGATGAGCGGTTTGATTCCCTCCCGAAGACGGTCAGAGGTATTGCAGATCCTGTCTAATCAACCACGCCCCTAGGTATGGATGGGGTCAATTCATATCTAGATCCGTGCTTTCATCTTGATTTTCTTGTACCCAATGCCATGGATCTGCAATACCAGCTTAGTTTGATTTTTTGAGTGGTTTGATTCCTTTTCAGTTGGAAGAGAATAGCCATATCAAGGAATAACTGATGAGGAAAACACAACAACTACAGAAATATGGTAAGTCTGTTTTTGTTCCATGCTGAATTTAAATCTTTTTAGTATTACTACTAGAGGCATAGTGTTCTTCATACCATGATCTCGGTCTACCATTTCCAGCCTAATGATGTTCAAGCATGCCATGTACCTTCCATGCTACCTACTCTATTTTATTCACCACTGCTCCATATTTCATTTTTTATCTGTATGAAGTCATCAAGTTGATGGTTTGTTCATGCAGAAAGTTGAGGAGTGTTTTCTTAAAGTTGAGCAGTCACCTCCTGAAAGCACATCGAATGCTCTTCAACTAGCAACTGCAGCTCTTGTCAAGAAAGAGCTGCTGGCCCATGCTGATTCAAATATTATACTTGTTGTGGCATCATGCATATCTGAGATCACATGGATCACAGCACCAGATGCTCCATATGATGACGATGCAATGAAGGTATAGTCTGCCCTGAATAAAAAGATTTCTACTGTTATGTACTTACACGTGTTTTTACTTGGTTTTAGGATGTATTATCTTTAATTGTGGAGGCATTCAAGCATCTGGATGACATAGAGAGCCCCTTCTTTGGAAGGAGAACTTCAATTCTTGATACAATCGCAAAAGTTCAGTCCTGTGTGGTGATGCTAGATCTTAAATGTGACGATTTGATAAATGATATGTTCCATCACTTCTTGAGGACTGTTAAGTAAGAACTATCTTAAATATTCTTACCTTCATCTATTTCTCTTCTTTCTGGATTTCTTGATGCATTAAAACTGTTTTTGCTAAGATATATCCTGGATACATTCTCAAGTTCATTTAAATTTGTCTAGCATAGTTTATATGTCTAAGATTTATTAAGTAACATGAGCATTCGATGGCTCCATTTTTTCCTTGGATCTGTTAAATGAAATCACATAATCTACTTTTGGTCTTATTTGTTTCCTATTTAGATACTAAAACTATATGTGTATAATTTTGCCAGTCTTACTTAACTGCTAATGTTGAAATTTCAATTCTAAACTCGTCATTGCTCCGCAAGACGCCCAGTATTTTATTAAATAATGATAAATGAATCTTTTTTATTTTGTTCTTAATCTTTGGTTTACTATGTCCTGCTGCTAAATTTGTTATCTTTGTGGCTATTTAATTTGTTAGCATATCTTTTAGAGGTGGCTTAGCTTGGTATTCTGAACTGTAGGATGGAACATGGAGTACTATCACTGGAAGCTGTACAGTAGTCAGGGACGTGAAAGATTTGCTTTTCCACTCCTATTTTTCACTTATGGATGACCTTCGTCTTCAGAAACCTCCTGACGGGGAGCCATATGAGATAAGGTATGCATCTTGTTGGCATAGACTCATGTTGTTACTTTTTTTCTCTTTTCTCCTTTTAGCATTAGGCCTTTCAGCTTTAATGTGCAAGAATCACTCTTTATGCTTGGCTTGAGAGATAACATTTGCAAGAGAGCATGCATTCAGACATCCAAGCACAAGAGACAACTAAGAGACTCTATTATATAATAGAGTGTCTATAAATGTAGTCTGTTAATAAATACAGAATTAATGCATTTGTACAACATCAGATTGATAGAACAGACGACAAATTCGTACAGTGGGAAGTGAGGCGTCTGTTGCTACTTGGTTTATAAGCCAGAGACGTCTCTTCACGGAGAGACGGCTCTAAGATTTTTTTGCAAATACCCCCTTAAAACACCTTAAGAGCCTCCACATTAAACACCACTGTACATGCCATTACAGGCCAATCTGGCATAGTACATGCTTTTAGAGTAAGGTCACTCGCTATGCAAAACAAATTGCCACTAGAATGTTTTTGTACTGCTGGTAACATGTAAACTTATGAAGTAATAGCACTATATAACTGAATGGTACTATTATGCATCTGCTGGACCACCTATTTGCGGAATGCAGAAACCAGGGGGAGGATTTGGTTAACAGAGGAGTGATAACAATGAAAGACATTGAAGAAATGAAGTCTGGCAAAGTTGGCAGCGGTGTTCTTAATGTTGGCCTACCAGCATATGTTATCCTTAATGCACTCCTTCGGTCTGCAAAAGCTGATTCTGTCGGGCTAATCTTAAGTACGTGCACAACAGAATTAGGTCTTCTTCCATTTTAACTGTTGTTACGAGTAGCTCTTTTTTTCTTTCTGTTTTTTGGGTGCGGATTGTTATGACTTTGGCTTGATGACCTGCTTTGGAAAAAATATGCAGGTGATGGCTCTGAGATTACATCTGACAATAGACCTAAAAACACCATCTTTGATTGGTTCTTTGACCCGCTTATGGTTATAAAGGAACAGATCAAAGCTGAGAATCTCACTGACGAAGAGGAAGAGTATCTGAAAATGTGTGTGTTGTTGGCTGGTGATCCAAGTCGCCTGAAAGGCTCTCTGCCTCATGTTCCATCCTTGATTGAACGTAAAAAGGCAGATATAGACGCATTCACTCGCAGGTACCATATCTCATCCCCCCTTAACAACAGTTTAGCCTTCTTTGCTTTGTGACGGCGATGCAAACATCCACAGTTGATAATCTTTTCACTCTGTTGCTGCAAAGGTTGCAAGGAATCACAAAGTCGATATCTAGATATCCTACATCAAAGAGCCGCTTCGACGTCCTTGTGAAGGCGCTCTTGTCAGAGCTGGAGAGGACGATGGGTCAATCTGGCAATGGATCCCAGTCCCAGGCGCACAGGCTGCGAAACTCGGTAGCCCGGATGCTGAGCCAGAAATCTATGGGCAAGACTGCCAACATCAGGGAAAAGAGGAAAAGAAGGAACTATCTCTAAAGAATGATCGAGCAGGCATGTGGATTCTTGTTGCTAAGTTGAAAAGAGGGGCTTTAGACATATCTGATTTGAATGTTGATGATCGAACTAAAGTGTAAGGGCGTAGCGATCACCACATTGTTGTCTCATAATCGGTGTTAATGAAAAATAACATGGTGTTGCACGAAATCTCTACTTTCTCTTGTAAGAAGGATTGTTCTATCGGCATAATTTGATTTGCATGTATAATGTCTTCATGCTTTATCTTTTGTGAAATGTGGCGATCGGTCCTCTTGCCTTCCTTTTTTGTTTCTTCCTTTTCTGTTTCTGTTCTACGGTAGAATGATTGGAGTAGATTATAAGTATGGTGCTAATTTCATATAAATAATAATAATTGTTGCTAATTTATGGTCAAGTTAGTAGGATACTAATTTAGTCCCCAGAACAAAATGTATTGTTAAGTCTTAGCAAAAGTTTTAAAGAGAATTGGGTGCCATGTTTGTCTGGATGAAAAAATGACAACTTTCTGCTTCGTGCTGCTTGCGCGCCGTGGTGGTGCAGCACATTTGCGCCTAGAAGAAGCGGGTGGCGGCGAAGGCGCTACACGGTAGCGACAGTTATGTGCCTTGTTTTCATAATTATTGCCGTTGCAATGCACGGGCACCATACTAATATAGTATGAAAATAGAAACAAAGAGAAACCTAATTAACTCGGTTAATCAAGGGCTCCTACTACTAAAACATACAGTTGTTCTTTGATAATTTGTGAACCCACTTTTGTCGTTTGTAATTTTCTACGAAAAAATAGGTTATGCTCTCCTGCAGCGAGAGGTATAGGTTGGCATGAATCTTACTATATCAATTCAGCAACAGCGATAGTTAACCTATGTATATCATGTGTACGATGTTGTCCAGATCCTCAATCATGAATCGGCTAAGGCCTTGTTTGGATATCCTCGTATTCAACTCAATCAATGTATATTGAGATAATATTGGAGTGTAAGGGTATGTTTAGTTTGACCTTTTTGCTTTGGTTTTTATCTCATAAAATTCAAAAGCCAAACCAAATGGCTGGAATCAGGAAGCAATTTTTTTAAAAGCCGGCTTTCTGACGGTGCATAACTGAAATCACCTCTGAACCTGTTTTTAGTGACTTTAGGATAAACTGTGAAATTATAAATGAAGGTGGTTTTCACCAACTAATTTTTAACTTTTTAATAGCTCACAATACACAACAGTTTTTTCACAGCTTACGGCCAAAATTAGCTTTTTTACAGCAACAACCCAATTAAACAGACCCTAAATTAATTTAAGTTATATTCCAATTCAACTCAATACACGTGGATTGAGCTAAATACGAGAGTATCCAAATAAGCTCTAAATAAGTTCGGTGCGTGTATCCTAAAGTTTCTAGACTTGTCATTTTAGCAGCTGAATTTGTTCTCTTGATTAATAACCTCAAGTCTCCTGCTTCAACCCGATCAATGTCTCGCTACTTGACCGGTGAGGAAACAAGGAACACCAAAAGCAACAGAAGAAGGAAGAAGAAAGGTTTGGAGTTGGGCGGCCTTTACACGCTGATTGACCGGCGGGGAAAGGAAGGCAAAGGCAACGACACGACACTACGGACTTGTTTGAATGCTCTATTATTCATCCTAATACATATAGGTTAAAAGGATTAGAGTGTAAATTAAACTAATTTATATCCCAATCTATCTCAACTCATACGTATTGGATTGAATACTAGAGTAATCCAACATAGCCTATCGGAATTTATCAAGTATACGTATAGAAAAAGTCTCACTCATTGTCGTTGAACTCTTCTTTTAAGTGAGAGTTTCATTTTATTTGATTACCATATAAGTAGATAGGATGATATAACATGTAATTTAATGAAGAGAGATATGAGAGAGTTTTATAAAAGATGAGAAAGTTCCATATGGATAAAACTCTGGATACACTATTTCTTAGATAAATGTTAACATGACAGCCTTGAAACAGTACAATAAAATCTCTACTACTTATTAAGGCTGCAAGAGTAGTCTGTCATTCTGTGTTCTGCCACCATTCCAGTTCTGACATTCCCGTTTTGCCACCATTCTCATTCCCCCTTCCCACAAAGCCTATTCCCATTCTTATTAAGACTGCAAGAGTAGTCTGACATTCCGTGTTCTGCCACCATTCTAGTTCTGTCATTCTCGTTCTGCCACTATTCTCATTTCTTGTTCTGCGTTTCTCATTCCCATGTTCTGTCATCATTCTATGTTCTCTTATTCTCATTCTTTGTGTTGTCTTTCTCATTTCCCCTTCCCGCAAAGCCCATTTCCATTCTCATTCCCCCGTACAGCCCACATATAGCTAAAATTAAAAAAACACACATGTCCTCAAGGGAATTTGAACTCGTGACCTCTCAAACAAAGGCCAAGAATAGCTACCGCTACACCACATGTGTGTTTATGTCTACATCTATGACAGGAAACACATCTACTACATCTCTCACCAAGCTCACTTGCTACCCTTTCACAATGCGTAGTAGTAGATAAGTATCACCGATATTCTTGAATTATATTTTTGGATGGAGGTAATATTATTTAAAGAAGAGTTTTGCATGTAATTTCTTTTGTTTGAATAATGTATTATACTTAAATTCCCTTTTTTTGCATGTGTGACATTTTTTCTTCGTAATATTTTTTTCCATGGATCAGACTTGTGAGTCATTTTCATAAACCAACGCCGAGCATGAATCCATGTTTCTTACTTGAAACCCCGAACAAACACCATGAGCAGGAGACACTCGTGTTGGCGTCGCTCATCGATGACGAGAAGAAGCTTGGCGACTGTCAGTTCGACCTCTAGAAGCAGTCCTACATGGTCACATGCGCCGCTGTGTACGACAAGCTCCCGCGAAGCCGCCGCTTGGACGCGGTCTAGAGCATCTACACCGCGTTGTCCATCGTTAAGCAGGGGGCCTCATGGTTGTCGCCAACGTCGATGACTCTTGGGTTGTTCTGGACACCGCATCCGACGACGATGCCATCACGTCGTCCAGCTCATCGCCCACCTGAAGCCCAACCTGCCACGTAAGTCGTTACTGACCGGACATGAATTCTTGTGCGCTGGGACGATGGGCGTTGCTGACGTTGTGTGAGTGTCTCGAACATGATGTATGTAGTGGAGTAGCGCATCCGGTGGTGCAATGGCCAGGGGTACTACCTCGCTGATGAGCTCGGGGTGCACTTCGTTTGGCAGCCCAACCAAGAGTCATCAATACTCGTCATGTCGCGTGCGTTCGACGACTACTATATCGAGGATTGTGGCGTCATCTTGGCGCCGGAGGTGACGCAGAGGAGGATCGACAACAATGACCAGTTCGTCATCCTCGCCATTGCCATGGTAGCTTTTATGCCGGTCTGCCTTTAATTCTCTTCGCAAACACACACACACTTACCTTTTTGTTTAAGCAAGAGCGTATGGTGGTGTGTGTCTGATGACTAACGATGTACGAGGGAATTTCTTCCGGTATGTGTGGAAGGTGCTCTCCAATGATGAGACCATACAAATCGTGGCATATATCGAAGTCTGCATGATACTGATGGTTGCAATGTAGTGGTGAAACAACTAGATTAAAATAACAAAATTTATGTATGGCTAGAATCACAAATTGATTATGAAACATTTTCTCATAACAATATAACACACATTTTATATATAAGTTATCGTAGTATACTGGTATTATATATTCCCGTTGCAACGCACGGGCACTCAGCTAGTTATCCATTAAGAGCAAAACTAATAGAAGAACTAACTGAAGGCTCCATACTCTTGCCACATCATTAAGAGCCAACAATTATATATATATGGAATAATTGGATCTATACTATTAAAAGATTGTAACTTTAGATATATACCATTGGCTTCACATGTCATCGACTCATGTGGACCCCACATGTAAGTGAGATAGCAATGGTATATATCTAAAGTTGTAATCTTTTAATGGTATAAATCCAAATTTTCACATATATATATAGTTTATTCTTAGATAATTATAAGTTGATTAAACTAAAGTTGCAACTATTTAATGTTTGGAGAGAGGTATCATTTGGATTGGCCTAAAAAGAAAGAGTCAGCCTTAACTCTCGTATCATACTACAAGCATGCTTTTTCTCTTTGTAGAATGCGCTGGAGCCGAGCTCCTCATGAGGCATCCACTTTCTTCTCTCTCATGTGTTCTCACCTTGCCATCTAGGATTTTAGTGACATGGAACTATTTAGAGCCTGCCTAGTCAGCCTTATCATACTCACTCTAAGAATGGCCTTGTCCCTTTTCATTGAATGGGCCAGCTTCACATGTACCATATTTTACTACAATCAGCTATGTAAACGTTATTATTTAATATCAATAAAGTATTGTGATTTTGTTTTTTTACTATATGACGAAGTTATGCATGTGATTTTGATACTAACGTGTTCGATTTTATCCTTAAAATGGGATGCGATAGAGGTGGTATCAAAGTTGTACTGATTATAGCACGCGAGTCTATAGTAGAATTGATCGCTAGAAAAAAATCTATTTTACATCTAAATTTGTCTTCTTGTCAAAAGGTTACCATTAATCCATTATGCTCATCTATTCATTTAGAATCTTGCCTTAAATATCTTATCTTCTTGTCCCAAAGATGGACCATATCGTGCAGACTGCTTACAAGTGCACCATATATCATGTTAGATTTGGTCCTAGAGAGCCCATACAACCATCACCCTTTGAGCCCGAGGTGGAAGCTGAGCGAGCAAGGATGATCATTGAAAATGATCTAGAGGATGTAGAATTTGATGGTTGGTTTTTAGATCTCATGGATGGTAGCCTGTTGTGATGGTGCAACAGTGAGGCTGCCCGCTGCCAGTGTAGCAGGGGGCCTAGCTGATGTTGGGGAGCCACATGAAGGGGACAGATGTCGGCCGGGTGGTCGACTAGCCACTGGACTGGTGCGTAGGGGCGGCTGGAGTAGGTAGACCATCGAGGGATCCCAACTTCAGCGCCTGAGCAAGGGCCAGAGCATGAGGAGGTGGTGTAGAACCAAATGACGATATCGGGGCTCCAGTAATGAAGACCGTGGAAAAGGAAAAATCAGTGACAAGCTCAAAAGGAACCGACACCATGTTAGGTGAATCATCTAAAAGTTAAAAGGATGCACGTGTGGGGGAGAGGAATCCTTGGAGAAGGGGAATGAGTTTTCATCAAAGACCACATGGCGTGAAATTATAAACTAATTTGTTTACCGATTAAGACAAAGATAACCCTTGTGATGAGTGGAGTAACCAAGGGAAACACAAAGGGTGGAGCGAAGAGAAAGCTTATGTGGGGTTGTGGCAACGAGGTTAGGGTAACATTTGTAGCCAAAGACACAAAGGTGATTATAGGAGGGAGGCTTACCAAAAATGGCAAAGTGTGGTATTGAGAAGGTGAGTGTTTTGGTGGGTAAAATGTTTATTAGGTAAGTGGTAGTACTAAGAGCCATGACCCAAAAGCGGGGAGGAACGGTGGCCTGAATGAGCACGGAACGAATGACATTATTGATAGAGCGAATAATGTGTTCGGCTTTACCATTCTGGGCAGAGGTGTAGGGACATGACATACACAAATGAACGACATGGGAGAAGAATGTGCAGGCGCTGAGGTTGTCAAACTTGTGACCATTATCACACTGAATTTCCTGGATGGTGACTCCGAACTATGTATGTATATAGGCAAAAAACTGGTGAGAGCGAAAAACTTGCCAGAATTTAGGCGCGGAGGAAATGTCCATAAATAATGAGAGCAGTCATCTATAATGACTATAATATTTGTGACCGGAGACACTGGTGACAGGAGAGGTCCAAAGATCACAGTGTATATGAGTAGAACGAGTGGATAATGCATGAAAAGGAAGACAGACGTGGCTAGCTAATTGACAAGAATGACACAAAGGAGTACCATCACTTTTATTACAGGAAATAGCAAATGGTTGTGCTAGGTGAGATAAAACAACAGGACTAGGGTGTCCGCTGCTAGTGCCACAAGGAAGATGTGAACGCATGAAGCGCATAAGTAGGCATTCATAGGGGTAGAGGGGTCCAGAGTTGTGACACCTGATGATCTCGAATCGAGTGGAAAGATTCTTCACAGAATAAACGGATCAAATTCAATAGAACAATTGTTGCCAGTGGTAAATTGATGAACAAAAATAAGATCCTTGGTGAGAGAGGGGGAAACCAGCACATCCTTAAGGAAAAGGTTAGGATGAAGTTGGGTAACAGGAATAAGGTTCTCATTACCGATAACAATGAGATGGAAGGAATTGGGAGGATGGTATGTGAGAGATGATACTAGCATTGGAAGTCATGTTGCTGGTAGCGCCAATGTCGAATTGCCATTCCTGTTGTGGTGGTGACTGTAGGGCGATTCTCTAGAAATTTGCAACCAAGGTATGATAATCCTATACAAGCATATGCAAATCGAGGCCAGCCCATAGGGGCCATTGGAGGGAGCCCCACTACCTAGCCCGTTGGTCAGGCAGACCAATGACGAAGGCTTGTGGTGAAGGAGGAGGTCAAGCGAGGGGCATGACACATAGGGTGGTGTTGTCCTAGCCACATGTAGATAGCCCCGTGCAGGGGTTGTAGTAGTTGTGGCTTGCGTCATGGCCTAAGGGGGTGGTAGAAGAAGCAAGACCAAATGAGGTGTTGAAACTGTCACCATGGCCACTAGAGTTCTTGGTGTCATGTTTGCCTCGTTTGGCGCGCTATCCTAAGCCCCTCGGATGGATACCGGAGAATGTGTTGGTGTTGTTGGAGTGTGGGGGTGCACGGTGGTCGAAGGGGAAATGTGATAGATATACATTTTCTACCTGTTTTGGTGTTTAAGTTCCCAACACACCATCATGAACTAACTAGTTTGATATGAGTATGAGCACAGGTTCAATTGAAGGCAATTTGAAGGCACTAATTCCAAATGAGCTAAACTAGAGGCTAGAAAGTGCAACTTTTGGTAAAACATTAAAACATGAGGTTTAAATGTTTGAATAAGTTGCATATGGCTAATACTATGTTTCTAACACTTTGTTTTGATCTCTAACTCAATTATGTGAGAAAAGTGCATTTTGGACTTAAATTGAACTAAACTGGAGGCTAAAAGTGCAACTTTGGTAAAACTGTATAAACGGTTTGAGTGTTTGAATAAGTTGCATAGGCTTTTACAATGTTTCTAGCACTTGCATTTGGTCTCTAACCCCATTTGTAGCAAAAAGTGCATTTTAGACTTGGTTTGAGCCAATTCAGGAACTCTATTGAAGATATGCGAAATAGGTGAGTTTTCCACACTTAGTGTCACACCCGTTTTAGAAGGCCAACCGAATGCGAACCATGTACGTGCCAGCATCAGAAA
This sequence comes from Zea mays, assembly GCF_902167145.1. Taxonomy (NCBI): domain Eukaryota; kingdom Viridiplantae; phylum Streptophyta; class Magnoliopsida; order Poales; family Poaceae; genus Zea; species Zea mays. The sequence goes on along the minus strand of NC_050099.1, from coordinate 228,125,439 downwards.
CTCACATACACAGCGATTATATAATTGGACATCATCACACATTGCTCAAAGTAAATAGCGTAAAGGTACTTTATTACATCAAGATGTCCAAGACATCCACAGAGTCATTACTTAACATAGTCATTAACATTATCAAAGTGCAGAAAAGCGAACGTAGCAGATATGGCCTTCATAGGCATCTGACTGGGGGTTTGCCACTAATGTAACTAGAACTCGTCATGGTCCTGGAACTCCTCAAAGTCCTCCATGTTGCCTCCATCTCCTCCTGAGCACTGATTGCAGTGGGGACAACCTGGGGTGGGGTTGGTTTTTAAAGCAATGGTGAGTACACATCAACGTACTCAGCAAATGTCTCGTTTGACTAAAGTGGACTAGCTGTATGTGGAGTTAAGGTTAAGCAGTTGCTTTTTAGTTGGTCAAATATTTATTACTAACTGTATAGCCAAGTTTTAGTAATAAACCCAGTTATTACCCAAAAGTACTTCCTCCAAGAGGAAACACCAGAGATCAGAATTATAACCATCATCATTAACCATAATCATACATGTATCCAAAGTTCTTCTAATCAAAGAGGATCCCAAGGCTACTCTTAACCGTGAGCACGACTGATATACCAATTTCTAACACTCTACACAGGTTGCACACTATTGGTCACTTGTTCTCAAATGCTATAGAATAAGAACAAGGCAACACAATTGTTAATGGTTAAAGACCTTCATCCTTCGAAGCATTATTTCCTCTCGGATATAATGATCCTTAAACGAAGGTCATACCTTCATCATTTTTTGTCATATAAGCGTAAATATAAATAGACAGAGGAAAGAATGCATAAGGATGCAGAGGGACAAAGATAATAATTGTCGCATACCAATGATCTATCATTATTATTATCTTTATCCAACATAAATAGACATTGTCAAATATTTGTATTACAATTGTACCTTCGGCTTGCCAGAAGGTGAGAGAGCAAGGATGACGCGAGAGAGATTACAATCTAGCGTGAACAGTATGGTGCTACTGTTCATCTATTTATAGGCATGGGACACAGCCCGGACAAAATTACATTCATGCCCTTGAATTTACTCGTGGTTATAATACAAATTATCACGGACTAAGTGGTATTTTCCCCCTTTAAGTCGGTGTCGTCCTTGGTCTTTGTCACCATATCAAGCCGAAGCTCTCTGGCAATAGCTTTGGCGCTTACTCCTATCACCTTCGGGTTGCTCCTTTACACCGCGTATGCTTTCGCCATTAGAGAAGGTCTTTTATCCGGGAGCCAAAACCTCCTGTAATGATCTATATCATACTAAAAACATATGGTTAGTCACGTTTTTGAGGACCTTCGGAAGAGGAAGGCCCCTAATAGTAGCCCCTCACAGTATTAATTTGCTTCCTTGTAACAAATTTAGACTACGACCTGGACGAAGGCCTTTAGCCGAAGGTCCGAAAGCTTCCCTTCGCTAGAATAGCGAACGACACTGACATGCTGGACCCACTAAGCCGTGGGGCGCTATGCATATAATTATGAGCTTGTATGGAAAGTGTTTCTTGTGCTATTTCAGTTGCGTGTACTGTGCTCACTATTTTAAACTCTCTTGTTTTGTCGCGAGTTTGAGCTTTGACATTTCAACAAGTTTTGATCTAATGGCTGGTGAAAAGAAGACTATGGACCCAGTGTTGTTCGAGTTTTACGAAGCTATGGAGAGGACCAATGCAGAAAAGATTGCACATGAGACATTAGCTGGAATATCTGAGGACTCTAGTGACAATGAAGACTTTGATGCTGAAAGTGAGACTAAGGATGCCGAAGATCGGCCCTAGAGGCCAAGCCATGTTGTTTTCGGAAAGTCGACAATTAAACAAGGATAGATTGATGCCATGAGGGGAAGGTATTTTCGTGGCATTTCTTGTGCGGACTGGAGGAGAGAGTAATGTCCCTCTGCCCGAAGCTGACGAGGTAGTTGTCTATAAAAGTTTTATGAAAGCGGGGCTTCGGTTCCCTTTGGATAGTATGCTGGTTGAGGTGCTGAAAACCTTCGAAGCCTACCTTCATCAGCTTACCCCTAAAGCCATCATTAGGATAGGGGTTTATATTTGGGCCATGAGGAGTCAAGGACAAGAGCCGAATGCGAAATGTTTCTGCAACTTGCATGAATTGTCTTATGAGATGAAGACTATTGGGAAAGAACAATACCACAACAATTTCGGTTGTTATGGCCTCGTAACCTGTTCCGAAGTAAGCAATCCAGTGCTAACGTTTCGCAAGAGATGGCCAGGAGCCTGGATGCAAGAATGGTTCTATGTAAAGAACGATCTGGTTGAGAGAGAAGACATCAAGGGAATTATCCAACGTCCCATATGGTCTCACTTCGGCATTAGAAGACCATCCCTTGCCCTCAGAAACGACATTCAAGCGTGCCAAGCTGCTTATAACACGGTATGCACCTACATAGGCACCAATGACTTAGTCCAAGAGAACATTGCCTACAAGGTGTGGCCACTCGGGAGTGGGTGGGAGATGCCGAAGGAAGCTGCTGCTGGGTCTAGCCAGAGTGGCTTGATTTACTTGAAGGATACATTCAAATACATGAGTCAATTTGATGAACCAAATGACGACTGGCTAGACGCCCTTGACGCAACCAGCGATGAGTTGCTTGGTGCCTACTCAAAGACCAAAGATGATGCCCTGTCGGCAGCCTTCGGAGGGCGAGGCAAGAAAAGGTTAAATAGGGTTTTTGATGATATTGGTTTCGTGTATCCAGATTACGACTATCCTTCGCGAAAGCAACGAAAGAAAAGAAGAGCTGTCGCTTCAGCGATTTCCACTACGCCGAAGCCGAAAAAGGTTAAAGTTTTAACACATCGTCCTAAGCGCACAGAAACAGCAGAAGAGCCAAAGCTTGCTGAAGGGTCCTCTACTACTGAGTCAAGTCACCCCGCTACTGCTGAAGCCAGGGTGGAATCGGCCGAAGAGTCAGCCCCGAAGACAGCAGCGGAGCAGCCAAAAACCTCGAGTTCATTGCTAGAAGCAGAACTGCCGAAGGTTCAAAAGATTGCTTCAATAACTCCGAAGAGAAGGAGAATGGCCAGTGTATTGGATGTTGTTATGGAATCCTCAAAGGCGCTAACTCCTGCCTCTGTAGAAGCACCTAGCATGGAAGACAAGAATACAAAGAAATATGTCGAAGCCGTCATGATCCAGGTTGAAACTAAAGCTGGGCCCTCAGTTCCCGCAGAAGCAGGGCCTACGGAGATTGTTGAAAAGGATACTGAATCAAGACCTTCGGATGCTTCAAAAGTACCATTACCGTTAGAAAAAGAGAAGGCTACAGAAGAATCTAAATTCCCTGCTCCTGAAGCATCTACTGAGGAATTAGAATTTATAGTGCGTCACGCTGCACAGAAAAAACTATCGGAGGAGCAAATTGCCGAAGCTAGGCAATATGCCAAGGATCTGAAGTATCCGTCAGGATCCTTGGTATACAACGACACTAACGAAGATGACTTTCTATATTGCCTACCAGACAACAAGGAGATATCTGTTTGTCGAGAAAAGGCAAAGAATATGGGATTCCCGAAGCTAGAGCTTGGCTTATCTGCGATGTCGAAGGATGAACTTGCAGACAACCTTGTTTACAATAGCTTGAAGGTATATACACTTTTGCTCGTAGAATAAGTTATGTTTATTGGTTTCTTACTGTTTTTATGTTCTCATACATATATTTTTGTTATTAGGGCTTAATTCTTAGTAAAGCTTTAAAGGCTCAAAAAGAAGCCGATGACGAAAGCTATCAAATTGCACTTGGGAACCTTCGGTTAGAGGTCATCACACTGAGGAATGAAGCCCTTGAAAAAGATAAGGTTTTGCTCTCCTTAGTAGATAGACTAAAAGTCAGCGAAGCCAGACTTAATGCACAAGCCAAAACTCACAAAACCGAAGTTGACGGTCTAAAGAAAAAACTTGCCGTAGTGAATGAAAATTTTGAAGTTGCGAAGGCAAAGCAAGAGATAAGTGAATAGACAAGTTCAAGGCTAGAAAAGAATGTTGAAGAGCTTCGTGATTCCAGGGAAAGGTGTTATGAAAAATCCTTGGATTGCGCGAAGAAGCTAAAAGATTACTTTGCGAAGGTGGGGGCGTATTCCTCAGAACAAAAATTTATTTGCGGCGACCCCGAAGGGGTTATCCAATGGATAGGTGAAGAAGCCAATGCTTTCGATGAGATCCTCAGCGATCGTGGAGATTTTTGTGCTTTTTCCGGTGCCCGAGGGATTGCGATAATCTTAGAAAAGGCTAGGTGTGAACATGTCAAGGCCGCGGCCTAGCCAGAATCTATTCTCTCTATTGACAATACTAAGGACCCTTCAATTGAGGCTTCTACCCTGGGCGGCAAATTTTACTCCGATGTGTGGATGAAGGGTGGTCGTGAGATGGCTGACGAAGCCATTAAAAAGAATGAGAAAGAATCTCACGACACCTGTGAGGAAGCTAAGCAAGCTGAGGAAGCTGTCGAGCGCGCCATGATTATAGGTACTTTTATTTGAAACTTTTTGCCTTATTGCTCGTTTTTACCTTTGTAACTCACCATCATATATTTATTACAGCCAACCTCTCTCCCCCACCGGAGCCATACAACCCCGAAGTTGATCCGGTTATGAAAGAAGCTTTAGATGTTATGCAAATTGCTAACGAAGTTGTTGACGAAGTCGTCGACAAACTTTTACATGAAGTCGCTGAAAGAATTATGAAGGAAGACTAGATTCTTTCTTTACTAGGAAATGTAATATTTGTGTATGAGTCAAACATTAAGTATTTATATGTATATTAATGTAATATGTTTGTTTGTGATGCATGAAATTTGTGTACATACCATTTTTGAGCCTTCGGCGAAAAAACACCTTCCCTTCTTTTCATGCTTCACAAGAAAAAAAATCACCCCTTCTATGCCACAGCTGTTGTATAATATCATTGTCGACGAAGATTTCCTTGGTGTGTAAAATTATATCTACCGAAGGTATACTTTGTGCTTCAGCACATTGTTTCATAATCCATCAAGTATTTTGGGAGGAGCATGTTTCCCTCTCCACAGTTTTGTTGCTGATGCGATATGATGTAATGCTATGCAAAATGATGTGATGGTATGGTGCAATATGATGTTTATGTTGAAGATAATCACCCACACGAAAACACACCCAGACTCTGCATTCCCTTAGGAACGACTTTGTAGTCTCTTCACCTTTTACTTAGGTGGAATTTTAGCTCTGCATCCCCTTAGGAACGACTTTGGAGTCGAGCTCTGCATCCCTTTAGGAATGACTTTGGAGCTTCTTCACCTCTGATTTAGGTGGTATTTAAGCTCTGCATCCCCTTAGGAACGACTTTGGAGCTTCTTCACCTTTAATTTAGGTGGCATTTAAACTCTGCATCCCCTTAGGAACGACTTTGGAGCTTCTTCACCTTTAATTTAGATGGCATTTTGGCTCTGCATCCCCTCAGGAACGACTTTTGAGCTTCGAAACTTACACTGCGCTCCCTTAGGAACGACTTTGTAGATTTGGAACTTACTCTGCACTCCCTTAGGAACGGCTTTGTAGCTTCGGAACTTAATTCTGTCACACTCAATGGTGTAACGACAATTATATTAAGTTGAAAAATTCATCCCTGCTGTATTGTTTTTCTTTCAAGAAAATACATAAGGCAAAAAATATTAAGATACATCAGATCATCATACTCCTTGGCCAAGCCACTGTAGCTCTTTCAATAAATATGTTTCGACTCAGGCACAGTGCTGTTGACTGTGCGAGCTTCAGATTCCTCCCGAAGGTCACGCTGCTACTGAGTATGATTGTCCCTTCTGGATGTTGGTTTTGGATCAGTGGTGGTGGTGGTAACTGGGGCCATGAAGCTCGGGAATGGCTTACTGAAGCAATAGAAGTCGTGGGTTTTTGATTGCCCACATATTCTGGGATGTATGGTGTCGGGGACCATAATTAGGGGTACCCTCAAGACTCCTAATTCTCAGCTGGTAACCCCCATCAGCACAAAGCTGCAAAGGCCTGATGGGTGCGACTAAGTCAAGGATCTGTCCATTCGAGGGACACGATCACGCCTCGCCCGAGCCCAGCCTCGGGCAAGGGCAGCCGACCCCGGAGGATCTACGTCTCGCCCGAGGCCCCCCTCCAGCAACGGACACACCTTCGGCTCGCCCGAGCCCCAATCTTCGCCAAGAAGCAACCTAGGCCAAATCGCCACGCCAACCGACCAAACCGCAGGAGCATTTAATGCAAAGGTGGCCTGACACCTTTATCCTGACGCGCGCCCTCCGGTCGACAGAGCCGAAGTGACCGCGGTCACTTCGCCGCTCCACTGACCGGTCTGACAAGAGGACAGCACCGCCTGCACCGCTCCAACTGCTGTGCCACTCGACAGAGTGAGGCTGACAGCCGCCAGGCCCGGCCTCAGACGCCATAGGAAACTCTGCTTCGCCCGACCCCAGGGCTCGGACTCGGGCTCAGCCCCGGAAGGCGACGAACTCCGCTTCGCCCGACCCCAGGGCTCGGACTCGGGCTCAGCCCCGGAGGACGACGAACTCCGCTCCGCCCGACCCAGGGCTCGGACTCGGGCTCAGCCCCGAAAGACGACGAACTCCGCTCCGCCCGACCCAGGGCTCGGACTCGGGCTCAGCCCCGGAAGACGACGAACTCCGCTCCGCCCGACCCCAGGGCTCGGACTCGGGCTCAGCCCCGGAAGACGACGAACTCCGCTTCGCCCGACCCCAGGGCTCAGACTCGGGCTCAGCCTCGGAAGACAACGAACTCCGCTTCGCCTGACCCCAGGGCTCGGACTCGGGCTCAGCCCCCGAAGACGACGAACTCCGCTCCGCCCGACCCTAGGGCTCGGGCTCAGCCCTGGCCTCAGCCGATGGTCTCTGCCTCGCCCGACCCAGGGGCTCGGACTCGACCTCGGCCACGGAAGACAGACTCGACCTCGACCTCGGAGGAGCCTCCACATCGCTCAACCTAGGGCACCACGGACTAACCACGTCAACAGGAGGCGCCATCATTACCCTACCCCAAGCTGACTCAGGCTACGGGGAACAAGACCGGCGTCTCATCTGGCTCGCTCCGCCAGACAAGTAATGATGGCGCCCCGCACGCTCTATGACGACGGCGGCTCTCAGCCCCCTTACGGAAGCAAGAGGACGTCAGCAAGGACTCGACAGCCCCGACAGCTATCCTTCCGCCAGGCTCCAGCGCTCCTCCGACGGCCACGACATCACACGAACCGGGTGCCAAAACCTCTCCGGCTGCCACGACGGCATGTACTTAGGGCGCTAGCTCTCCTCCGCTAGACACGTTAGCACATTGCTACACCCCCCATTGTACACCTAGATCCTCTCCTTGCGCCTATAAAAGGAAGGACCAGGGCCCTCTTACAGAGGGTTGGCCGCGCGGGGAAACGGACGGGACGGGCGCTCGCGTGAGGCTGCTCGCTCCCTCCCGTGCGGACGCTTGTAACCCCCTACTACAAGCGCACCCGACCCGGGCGCGAGACAAACACGAAGGCCGCGGGATTTCCACCTCTCACGCCTGTCTCCTTTCCCCCCTTCGCGCTCCATCTCGCGCCGACCCATCTGGGCTGGGGCACGCGGCGACAGTTTACTCGTCGGCCCAGGGACCCCCCGATCTCGAAACGCCGACAGTTGGCGCGCCAGGTAGGGGCCTGCTGTGTGTTGACGAACAGCTTCCCGTCAAGCTCCAGATGGGTAGTCTCCAGCAACCTTTCAGCCTGGGATGGTGCTCCGTTTCGGGAGTCTTGAGTTCATGTCCCTCGACGGCAGCTACGACATGATACTCCTTCCCCCGCCGTGCGACAGCGACAATGGCGGCCGACAGCCCGCCCGCCGGCGGCGGAGTCGACGACGTCTTCCCCGCGTGGTGGAAGAACAGCATTCAAGCTCACCCCGTCTCCTCCCCCGCCGACGGAGGAGGAGGCAGGGCAACCGAGGCCAAGCAGGAGGCGGCACCTCGTCGGCTGTCGAGCGAGTCGACGGCGCCGGCGCCCCAACGGGGGGCACGTCGGGCATCGACCTCGCGTCTGAGACGAAGACGAGCGCCGTCTCCCCGCAACATGCCAACCTCAAGCAAACGGACGACGCCAGCACGCTCGTGAAAGGCTTGCTGGGCGTCACCCTTGTACCTGAGACGACGGTGCAGTCAGTCCCTGACGTGACTTCGTCACCGCCCGTCGACCAAGAGGTACCCACCGATTCCCATCTCACGCCTTTTGGATTCAGCCTCGACCCGCCAAGCGACTTCGCTTTGGCGGACGCTCTCGTAGAGGCGAGTCCAAACCCTCTGGGGTATCGTATGCGGCCACCCTGGGACCGGCTGACGGACGTCTTGACCTATGGGCCCTCGGGGTCCGAGGAAGATGACGAGCCCGACTTCTCTTGGGATTTCTCCGGACTTGGTGACCCCGGTGCCATGCGGGATTTCATGACCGCATGCGACTACTGCCTTTCCGACTGTTCCGACGGTAGCCGTAGCCTCGGCGACGAGGACTGCGGCCCAAGTCGTGAATGTTTCCACGTCGATCTAGGGGGTCCCTCCGAAGGCAACCATCTTGGTATGCCGGAGAACGGTGATCTCCCTAGGCCTGTGCCTCGCGTTGACATCCTACGGGAGCTAGCTGTGGTCCCCGTTCAGGCGGGGGTCATGACCCACAGCTCGAGCAAATCCGTGGGGTGCAGGCCAGGCTCGACGAGGGAGCAGGAACACTTGAGCCGATCCACCGGGACGTCGGGCAGGAATGGGCGGGCCAACCTCCGGCCGGAGAAGTGTGTCATCTGCCCCAGGGTATCCAGCACCGCATCGCCGACGATGTCAGGGTGAGGCCGCCACCCACTTCCAGTGGAGTCGGCCAGAACCTGGCTGCAGCAGCAATGCTTCTCCGCGTGATGCCGGAGCCATCAACCACCGAGGGGCGGCGAATCCAGGGAGAGCTCAAGAATCTCCTAGAGGACGTCGCGGTCCGACAGGCCGAAAGCTCCGCCTCCCGAAGGCAGGGGTACCCCTCGGAACATCACGCCGCGACTTCCCGATTCATGCGGGAAGCCTTGATCCACATTGGGCGCACGCGCAACACAGCGCCTGCGGCCCCGGGTCGCCTCGACAACGAGCACCATCACCGCAACCGTCGGGCCCACCTCGACGAGAGGGTGCGCTGAGGCTACCACCCCAGGCGTGGGGGACACTACGACAGCGGGGAGGATCGGAGTCCCTCGCCCGAACCACCCGGTCCGTAGGCTTTCAGCCGCGCCATACGACAGGCGCCGTTCCCGACCCGGTTCCGAACCCCAACTACTATCACAAAGTACTCGGGGGAGACGAGACCAGAACTGTGGCTCGCGGACTACCGGCTGACCTGCCAACTAGGTGGAACGGACGATGACAACCTCATCATCCGCAACCTCCCCCTGTTCCTCTCCGACACCGCTCGCGCCTAGTTGGAGCACCTGCCTCCGGGGCAGATCTCCAACTGGGACGACCTGGTCCAAGCCTTCGCCGGCAATTTCCAGGGCACGTACATGCGCCCTGGGAACTCCTGGGATCTCCAGAGCTGCCGACAGCAGCCGGGAGAGTCTCTCTGGGACTACATCCGGCGATTCTCGAAGCAGCGCACCGAGCTGCCCAACATCACCGATTCAGATGTCATCGGCGCGTTCCTCGCCGGCACCACCTGCCGCGACCTGGTGAGCAAGTTGGGTCAAAAGACCCCCACCAGGGCGAGCGAGCTGATGGACATCGCCACCAAGTTCGCCTCTGGCCAGGAGGCGGTTGAGGCTATCTTCCGGAAGGACAAGCAGCCCCAGGGCCGCCCACCGGAAGATGCCCCTGAGGCGTCAACTCAGCGTGGCGCCAAGAAGAAAGGCAAGAAGAAGTCGCAAGCGAAATGCGACGCCACCGACGCGGACCTTGTCGCCGCCGCCGAGTACAAGAACCCTCGGAAACCCCCCGGAGGAGCCAACCTCTTCGACAAGATGCTCAAGGAGCCATGCCCCTATCATCAGGGGCCCGTCAAGCACACCCTTGAGGAGTGCGCCATGCTTCGGCGTCACTTCCACAGGGCCGGGCCACCCGCGGAGGGTGGCAGGGCTCGCGACGATGACAAGAAGGAAGATCACCAGGCAGGAGAGTTCCCCGAGGTCCACGACTGCTTCATGATCTACGGTGGGCAAGCGGCGAACGCCTCGGCTCGGCACCGTAAGCAAGAGCGTCGGGAGGTCTGTTCGGTAAAGGTGGCGGCGCCAGTCTACCTAGACTGGTCCGACAAGCCCATCACCTTCGACCAAGCCAACCACCCCGACCGCGTGCCGAGCCCGGGGAAATACCCGCTCGTTGTCGACCCCGTCATCGGCGACGTCAGGCTCACCAAGGTCCTCATGGACGGAGGCAGCAGCCTCAACATCATCTACGCCGAGACCCTCGGGCTCCTGCGTGTTGATCTGTCCTCTATCCGGGCAGGCGCTGCGCCTTTCCACGGGATCATTCCCGGGAAGCGCGTCCAGCCCCTCGGACAACTCGATCTTCCCGTCTGCTTCGGAACACCCTCCAACTTCCGAAGGGAGACCCTCACGTTCGAGGTGGTCAGGTTCCGAGGAACCTACCACGCAGTGTTGGGGAGGCCATGCTACGCGAAGTTCATGACCGTCCCCAACTACACCTATCTCAAGCTCAAGATGCCGGGCCCCAACGGGGTCATCACTGTCGGCCCCACATACCGACACGCGTTCAAATGCGACGTGGAGTGCGTGGAGTACGCTGAGGCCCTCGCCGAATCCGAGGCCCTCATCGCCGACCTGGAGAGCCTCTCCAAGGAGGTGCCAGACGTGAAGCGCCACGCCGACAACTTCGAGCCAGCGGAGACGGTTAAGTCCGTCCTCCTCGACCCCAGCAGCGACGCCTCCAAGCAGATCCGGATCGGCTCCGAGCTCGACCCCAAATAGGAAGCAGTGCTCGTCGACTTTCTCTGCGCGAACGCCGACGTTTTCGCATACTGAGGGATGTCACCGAGCACTCGCTGGATATCCGAGCCGGAGCCCAACCCGTGAAGCAGCCTCTGCGCCGATTCGACGAAGAAAAGCGCAGAGCCATAGGCGAGGAGATCCACAAGCTAATGGCGGCAGGGTTCATCAAAGAGGTATTCCATCCCGAATGGCTTGCCAACCCTGTGCTTGTGAGAAAGAAAGGGGGGAAATGGCGGATGTGTGTAGACTACACTGGTCTAAACAAAGCATGTCCGAAGGTTCCCTACCCTCTGCCTCGCATCGACCAAATTGTGGACTCCACTGCTGGGTGCGAAACCCTGTCTTTCCTCGATGCCTACTCAGGGTATCACCAAATCAGGATGAAAGAGTCCGACCAGCTCGCGACTTCTTTCATCACACCCTTCGACATGTACTGCTATGTCACCATGCCGTTCGGCTTGAGGAATGCGGGTGCGACGTACCAACGGTGCATGAACCATGTGTTCGGCGAACACATTGGCCGGACGGTCGAGGCCTACGTCGATGACATCGTAGTCAAGACGAGGAAAGCCTCCGACCTCCTTTTCGACCTTGAAGTGACATTCCGATGTCTCAAGGCAAAAGGCGTGAAGCTCAATCCCGAGAAGTGCTTCTTCGGGGTTCCCCGAGGCATGCTCTTGGGGTTCATCGTCTCCGAGCGGGGCATCGAAGCCAACTCGGAGAAGATTGCGGCCGTCACCAGCATGGGGCCCATCAAGGACTTGAAAGGCGTACAGAGAGTCATGGGATGCCTTGCGGCCCTGAGCCGCTTCATCTCGCGCCTCGGCGAAAGAGGCTTGCCTCTGTACCGCCTCTTAAGGAAGGCCGAGTGCTTCGCTTGGACCCCTGAGGCCAAGGAAGCCCTCGGGAACCTGAAGGCGCTCCTTACAAACGCGCCCATCTTGGTGCCCCCCGCTGCCGGAGAAGCCCTCTTGATCTACGTCGCCACGACCACTCAGGTGGTTAGCGCCGCGATCGTGGTTGAGAGACGAGAAGAGGGGCATGCATTGCCCGTCCAGAGGTCAGTCTACTTCGTCAGCGAGGTACTGTCCGAGACCAAGATCCGCTACCCACAAATTCAGAAGCTGCTATACGCGGTGATCCTGACGCGGCGGAAGTTGCGACACTACTTCGAGTCTCATCCGGTAACTGTGGTGTCATCCTTCCCCCTGGGGGAGATCATCCAGTGCCGAGAGGCCTCGGGTAGAATCGCAAAGTGGGCGGTGGAAATCATGGGCGAAACGATCTCGTTCGCCCCTCGGAAGGCCATCAAGTCTCAGGTCTTGGCGGACTTCGTGGCTGAATGGGTCGACACCTAGCTCCCGACAGTTCCAATCCAACCAGAACTCTGGACCATGTTCTTCGATGGGTCGCTGATGAAGACAGGGGCCGGCGCGGGCCTGCTCTTCATCTCGCCCCTCGGGAAGCACCTGCGCTATGTGCTATGCCTCCACTTCCCGGCGTCCAACAATGTGGCTGAGTACGAGGCTCTGGTCAACGGGTTGCGCATCGCCATCAAGCTAGGGGTCCGAAGCCTCGACGCTCGCGGTGACTCGCAACTCGTCATCGACTAAGTCATGAAGAACTCCCACTGCCGCGACCCGAAGATGGAAGCCTACTGCGATGAGGTTCGGCGCCTGGAAGACAAGTTCTATGGGCTCGAGCTCAACCACATCGCCCGACACTACAACGAGACTGCGGACGAGCTGGCTAAAATAGCCTCGGGGCGAACAACGGTTCCCCCGGACGTCTTCTCCCGAGACCTGCATCAACCCTCCGTCAAGACCGATGACACGCCTGAGCCCGAGAAGCCCTCGGCTCAGTCCAAGGTACCCTCGGCTCAGTCTGAGGCACCCTCGGCACAGTCTGAGGTACCCTCGGCTCGGCCCGAGGCACCCTCGGCTCAACCCGAGGCACCCTCAGCCTAGCTCGAGGCACCCTCGGCCCCCGAGGGTGAGGCACTGCGCATCGAGGAGGAGCGAAGTGGGGTCACGCCTAATCGAAACTGGCAGACCCCGTACCTGCAATATCTCCACCGAGGAGAGCTACCCCTTGACCGAGCCGAAGCTCGGCGGTTGGCGCGGCGCGCCAAGTCGTTCGTCTTGCTGGGAGATGGGAAGGAGCTCTACCACCGCAGCCCCTCAGGCATCCTCCAGCGATGCATTTCCATCGCCGAAGGCCAGGAGCTCCTACAAGAGATACACTCGGGGGCTTGCGGCCATCACGCTGCACCTCGAGCCCTTGTTGGAAACGCCTTCCGACAAGGTTTCTACTGGCCGACGGTGGTGGCCGACGCCACTAGAATTGTCCGCACCTGCGAAGGGTGTCAGTTCTACGCAAGGCAGACCCACCTGCCCGCTCAGGCCCTGCAGACGATACCCATCACCTGGCCTTTTGCTGTGTGGGGTCTGGACCTCGTCGGCCCCTTGCAGAAGGCACCCGGGGGCTATATGCACCTGTTGGTCGCTATCGACAAATTCTCCAAGTGGATCGAGGTCCGACCCCTAAACAGCATCAGGTCCGAACAGGCGGTGGCGTTCTTCACCAACATCATCCATCGCTTTGGGGTCCCGAACTCCATCATCACCGACAACGGCACCCAGTTCACCGGCAGGAAGTTCCTGGACTTCTGCAAGGATCACCACATCCGGGTGGACTGGGCCACCGTGGCTCACCCCATGACGAATGGGCAAGTAGAGCGTGTCAACGACATGATTCTACAAGGACTCAAGCCTCGGATCTACAACGATCTCAACAAAGTTCGGCAAGCGATGGATGAAGGAACTCCCCTCGGTGGTCTAGAGCCTGAGGACAACACCGAGCCGAGCCACGGGCTTCACGCCGTTCTTTCTAGTCTATGGGGCCGAGGCCATCCTGCCCACAGACTTAGAATACGGTTCCCCGAGGACGAGGGCCTACGCCGGCCAAAGCAATCAAGCTAATCGAGAAGACTCACTGGACCAGCTGGAGGAGGCTCGGGACATGGTCTTACTACACTCGGCGCGGTACCAGCAGTCCCTGCGACGCTACCACGCCCGAGGGGTTTGGTCCCGAGACCTCCAGGTGGGCGACCTGGTGCTTCGGCTACGACAAGACACCCGAGGGCGACACAAGCTCACGCCTCCCTGGGAAGGGCCGTTCGTCATCGCCAAAGTTCTGAAGCCCGGAACGTACAAGCTGGCCAACAGTTAAGGCGAGGTCTACAGCAACGCTTGGAACATCCAACAGCTACGTCACTTCTACCCTTAAGATGCTTTCAAGTTGTTCGTATGCCTCGTTCCCACGCAAAGTTTAGTCATCAAGGAAGGGTCAGCCTTGCCTCGGCAAAGCCTGACCCTCCCTCGGGGGCTAAAAGGGGGGAACCCCCTCTGCGTCAAAATTTTCCTCGAAAAAAGATCTTTTCTGCCAGAATGTCTTTCGTGCTTTTCGACTACTTCGAAAGTGGATCCTGAAAACGACGGAGTACACGTAAGCAGCCAAGGCTGATCGAGCCGAGGGACTCCTACGCCTCCGGAATACGGATACCTCACTCATCACCTTCTGCGATAAGTAACTCGCATTCGGATAAGTGATTCCGCGGACCGAACAAGTCTTCACGCTCGAAAGCTCCTCTGCCGAAGCGATTCTTCAGGGCCTTCTCGACTGCGTCGGTGACAGAACCCTATGGACAGGCAATAGTGCGCGTAAGCGGCAAGGCCGACCAAACCGAGGGACTCCTACGCCTCCAGGATACGGATACCTCACGCATCGCCTTCCGTGAAAAGCAACTCTCGCTCACACAGACAATTCTGTTACCGACGAAAAAGTCCAGATACTCGAAACAAGAGGAAAAGAAGCGCAGCTTTACAACACGACGATGGTGTGTTTGGGCCTCGCCGGCCGCGGAAAACACACACTACAAGACAACTCGATCCTGCAGGCTTGGATCTTGACAGTTGAAGGGAGCGGCAGCACCCTCGGCGTCAACTACACCTTCGGCGAGGTCCGACCTAGCCTCGGACGGCGACGCGGTCCGAGGACCTCCACTCTGAAGGACGACATCATCACCACGCCCAGGCCATCGCCGCCAGGGTCTTCTCCAGGAATCCGGCTCGAGCAGGCGGCTCGGCCGATCACCCCGAGGCCTCGGCCAGCTATCCCCCGAAGACATCAGCCCGGTCCGAGGCCTCGACAACTCAATTTCGGCGTCGGTCCCGCTAGCGGACGACCCGGCCAGGCTCTGGCCGACCAAGTCTTCTTTTCGAAGCCAACTCTACCTCTGCCCGTGCTGACACCGCTACCCCTGGCTTCGGCTCATCGAAGAGCGGCCGAGGGGTCCCTTTAACTAAGCAAGAGAAGCCTCGGACAGCAAGGCCGACCGAGCTGAGGGACTCCTACGCCTCCGGGATACGGATACCTTACTCGTCACCTTTGCACGGGGCGACTCACGCTTGGTGAAGCGGTTCGGATAACCAACAGGCGAGTCTTAGTGCTCGGAAATGAGGAAAAAACACGGCTCCACGCCAAAAATACATACATGTTTAGGCCCCGACAGCCACAATGAACAGAAGACCGGCATTCAAGGTGCCATTACAAACGGAACTCCGGTTCCGTCTCCTCAGGTACGAACAACCCCACACGATTGGGGGGCCTGCGGAGCAACAGAAGGCCGACGGACGGCTCACCGTCGCCCGCTCCAGCCGCAGCGACGACGACCCCCGCTACGGGTGGCCGAACTGCAGCAGCGATGGCCTCAGGGCGGACGCCGCTGCAACCTTGTCCTCGCCCACGCCGATGCTTGAGGGGCGAGGACAAGTACAAAGAGCCGGAGGCCTGAAGCGCGGATGGTGGCGGTGATCCCGTCGGCGACGGGGACTTCTCGAGCCGCCCCCACCTCGGCACCGACGACAGGAGCCGTCAGCCCTCCGGCAGATCCCACTCAGATCCTCCTGGACGAGTGGGGCACCGACCTCCGCGTGGAGGCGCCGTACCAGTGCAAAGGCAGGACCGCCCCAGAACACGAACGCCGCCCTTGCAGCGCGCGACGTCTTGGGCGGTCCTCCCGTGCGCGCGGCGCGACAACCGCCCTTGCGGCAGGAGGGGGCACCGAGAGCCAAGCCGGCGAGCCCAACATGCTGAAGCTGACGACGCCTGCTGTCGACCAGCCCCGCGTTGTCGAAGTCCGCCCCTCTCGCAGGGCCAGTGAGCGCCCTCTCCTTCGAACGCTGAAGGAGAGGCTGACCCACGAACCCGCGCGGGAGGTAGAGCTCCGGCTCAGCCCGGCCTCCACCCCAGCGAGGATGATGAACATCCTTGAAGCTAAGGGTGGGACCAAGATTGTAGCCCGGCTTGTTTCTCCCCACCCAGGGGCCGGTGGTCACTGTCTTGGGTGACCACCGGCGAGGGGATGCAGTCGGGCTGACTGATGAAAATCCTTGAAGCCGAACGTTGGCTGAAAGGTACCAACTTCCGCGAAGTTGCGTTCCTCCAACGACAAGGCGGAAGGATTGCGGGTGTCCCCCATCCGGGGGCTCGGAAGGTGGAAAGACACGATGCATAAGGGAGCGCGAAGACATGGTCGCCTTTCAAGGGGGTCACCCTCCTTTTTAAGGCGACTCTCCCTACTTGCGTCCCCAGCCGTCGTGGGCTGAGTCTTCTCCAACACGCTCCAAGGTCCTCCCCCTACGGCGCGGGGGCTGGGTCCCACGCGTCATGCAAGCTAGCCCAGGGCAGAAGAAGCCAAACCGCCGCGCACGGTGCATGCAACCGCCCAGCGGTTACAAGCATTCCCCCACTTTCGCCTAGACCAGCGGGTGAAAGGGCGGGCAGCCATGCAGGCGACATGCAACCGCGCCAAGTGGGCGCACCCCTCTGACTTCCAACGCACCCAGCATGAAGGCCAGGGCCCACGCGTCATGCAACCGGCGCGCCGGTTGCTACGTGCGAGCAACTGCACCGCCGCTCGCACCACTACCACGCCTCCTCGACTGCGGAACCAGTACCGCGACTCGAGGCAACCCTGCGTACGACCTAGCAGTGCCAGCCAGGCGCGATGGTCAATACGGCCAAAAATGGGCCGGCAGTAATGGCGGTGGCAGGCGGGTAGGAGCAGCGGTCACGTCGTCAGCCAAGCTTACGTCCCATCCAGGGACAGCGAGAGAACCCTCTCTCACGGCGTGAAGACGGCGCGCCCATGTTCCGTTCCTCGAACGACTCGCGCACGCGCAACAGCCGCCTCGCGAACCACTCGCCCCGTCGCATTAACTCCGCGGCAGGACAGGCGGCGCCTCTGGCAGGAGAAGCGAGCGACGCTTCGCCTTCGCCATAATGACCGCGTCAAAAAAGGTACGCCGCGTCATTCGATTTCATATCCTTTTCCTTTTCCTCTTTCTCTCTCTTACAACAGGGACCGGGAAAGGGGGATACCCCGAAAAGGATCCTTCTCCGTGAAGGAAACAGGCTCCGAGCCTCCCTACTGATCAGAGGTTCAAAGGCTGGCCCCTCGGAGGGGTTTAACAGCCGCCTCAGAGCGCGTGGGCTCCACACCCACTACTGGTCAGAGGTTCGAAGGCCGGCCCCCCGGAAGGGTTCAACGGCTGCCTCAGGCCGCTCGGGCTCCGCGCCCACTACTGATCAGGGGTTCGTAGGCTGGCCCTCGAAGGGTTCACAGCCGCCTCAGACACAGAGCGAGGGATGACCCTGGGTACGTTCGATACATAACCAAGGCTCGGGCTGCGCTCTCGAGGTACCCTAGGACATTTCCGAGACCAGCGGGAACGATCTTGTAATGGAATCCCATCAGAGGGAGGCATCGAGCCCTCGGACCCCGTCGACAGGGGACCGGGTCCGGCAGATCACCCGCAGGTACTTTTGGGCGCGCCTCCGGGCCTCTAGCCGACCCCTAACAAATGGGGCACGGGCGTCCACTCCGATTACCCGCCAGCAGCTCACCGGAGACACCATGTTCGACGCCCTCCAAGGGCAACATGGCGCTTTCCCCCCTCCTCCTTGCAGAAAGCCGACGCAGGGGCGTATGTAAAAAAGTCGAGTCTGTCCTTGACCGTCCTCTCGCCCTGTGCAGAGGCTCAGGGGCTGCTCTCGCAAACCCGGCTCCGGCCAAACCGTTGACAGCGTCAACATACCAGCCCGAGAACTTGGGACCTGACCGTGCGCCCAGGCTACGACCAGCTCGCATGAGGGAACAACCAGACCAGCCGAAGCATTGCGCGAGGCATTAAGACCTCGGAGGAGTCAAACCACCCCTCTGAGGCCTCGGGGGCTACACCCGGCGGGTGCGCTCGCGCGCACCCCCCGGAACAAAACGCAACCGAGAAAGGCTGGTCCCCTTGCAAAAAGTGCGATATAAGCCTCCAAGCGAGTATTAACACTCCCTTCGAGGCTCGGGTCTACTGTCGGGGACCATAATTAGGGGTACCCTCAAGACTCCTAATTCTCAGCTGGTAACCCCCATCAGCACAAAGCTGCAAAGGCCTGATGGGTGCGACTAAGTCAAGGATCGGTCCATTCGAGGGACACGATCACGCCTCGCCCGAGCCCAGCCTCGGGCAAGGGCAGCCGACCCCGGAGGATCTACGTCTCACCTGAGGCCCCCCTCCAGCAACGGACACACCTTCGGCTCGCCCGAGGCCCAGTCTTCGCCAAGAAGCAACCTAGGCCAAATCGCCACGCCAACCGACCAAACCACAGGAGCATTTAATGCAAAGGTGGCCTGACACCTTTATCCTGACGGGCGCCCTCCGGTCGACAGAGCCGAAGTGACCGCGGTCACTTTGCCGCTCCACTGACCGGTCTGACAAGAGGACAACGCCGCCTGTGCCGCTTCGACTGTTGTGCCACTCGACAGAGTGAGGCTGACAGCCGCCAGGCCCAGCCTCAGACGCCATAGGAAACTCCGCTTCGCCCGACCCCAGGGCTCGGACTCGGGCTCAGCCCCGGAAGGCGACGAACTCCGCTTTGCCAGACCCCAGGGCTCGGACTCGGGCTCAGCCCCGGAAGACGACGAACTCCGCTCCGCCCGACCCAGGGCTCGGACTCGGGCTCAGCCCCGGAAGACGACGAACTCCGCTTCGTCCGACCCCAGGGCTTGGACTCGGACTCAACCCCGGAAGACGACGAACTCCGCTTCGCCCGACCCCAGGGCTCGGACTCGGGCTCAGCCCCGGAAGACGACGAACTCCGCTTCGCCTGACCCCAGGGCTCGGACTCAGGCTCAGCCTCGGAAGACGACGAACTCCGCTTCGCCCGACCCCAGGGCTCGGACTCGGGCTCAGCCCCCGAAGACGACGAACTCCGCTCCGCCCGACCCCAGGGCTCGGGCTTAGCCCTGGCCTCAGCCGACGGTCTCCGCCTCGCCCGACCCAGGGGCTCGGACTCGACCTCGGCCACGGAAGACAGACTCGACCTCGACCTCAGAGGAGCCTCCACATCTCTCAACCTAGGGCACCACGGACCAACCACGTCAACAGGAGGCGCCATCATTACCCTACCCCAAGCTGACTCAGGCTACGGGGAACAAGACCAGCGTCCCATCTGGCTCGCTCCGCCAGACAAGTAATGATGGCGCCCCGCACGCTCTATGACGACGGCGGCTCTCAGCCCCCTTACGGAAGCAAGAGGACGTCAGCAAGGACTCGACAGCCCTGACAGCTGTCCTTCCGCCAGGCTCCAGCGCTCCTCCGACGGCCACGACATCACACGAACCGGGTGCCAAAACCTCTCCGGCTGCCACGACGGCATGTACTTAGGGCGCTAGCTCTCCTCCGCTAGACACGTTAGCACATTGCTACACCCCCCATTGTACACCTGGATCCTCTCCTTGCGCCTATAAAAGGAAGGACCAGGGCCCTCTTACAGAGGGTTGGCCGCGCGGGGAAACGGACGGGACGGGCGCTCGCGTGAGGCCGCTCCCTCCCTCCCGCGCGGACGCTTGTAACCCCCTACTGCAAGCGCACCCGACCCGGGCGCGGGACAAACACGAAGGCCGCAGGATTTCCACCTCTCACGCCCGTCTCCTTTCCCCCCTTCGCGCTCCGTCTCGCGCCGACCCATCTGGGCTGGGGCACGCGGCGACAGTTTACTCGTCGGCCCAGGGACCCCCCCGGTCTCAAAACACCGACATATGGGGAGTAACACGAAGCAGTGTGGAGGACTTGCTTCGGCTGACTCTGCCGCGCCTCAGCTTCGACAATTTTCTTCTGCTTCTGAATTGTGATCTGGCATGTCCTTGTTGTGTGACCCTTGTCCTCACCACAAAAAAGGTAGTACAACTTTCTAGGTTGATTGCCAGATCACCCTCCACCGAAACTCCTTCCTCCCCTGCCCCTCGGAGCCGGTGGTCTGAAAGAAGTCTGTTGCATGGTTGAAGACTGAGAAATGTGATGACTATGTTGAGCATTGCTCGCCCTTTCATCATTGGTATTGGAGTTATGAATTGACCACACATGCCTAAGATTAATTCTCCCTCTGAAGCCCCTGGTCATCTCAGAAAACCTGTAGGCCTCCTCCCTTCTTTGGCGAAAATCATTGTCGGCCCAGATGTACTCATCCATCTTCTGAAGCAGCTTCTCCAGGGTTTGTGGAGGCTTCCTAGCAAAATACTGAGCTGTAGGTCCTGGCCTAAGTCCCTTGATCATGGCCTCAATGACAATTTCATTGGGCACTGTGGGTGCTTATGCTCTTAGTCGCAGGAACCTTCGGACATACGCCTGAAGGTATTCCTCCTGGTCTTGTGTGCATTGAAACAATGCCTGAGCAGTAACCGGCTTCGTCTGGAAACCTTGGAAGCTAGTGACCAACATATCCTTAAGCTTCTGCCATGATGTAATTGTTCCTGGCCGAAGAGAGGAGTACCATGTCTGGACCACACTTCGGACTGCCACGACGAAGGATTTTGCCATGATAGCGGCGTTGCCTCCATATGAGGATATTGTTGCCTCATAGCTCATCAAGAATTGCTTTGGGTCCGAGTGCCCATCGTACATGGGCAACTAGGGTGGCTTGTAGGATTGTGGCCATGGGATAGCCTGCAGTTTTGCTGCCAGGGGAGAAGCATCATCAAATGTAAAGTTACCATGATGAAAGTCATCGTACCATTCATCTTCGTTGAATGAGCTCTCTTGACAAAGCTCTCTGTGCTGAGGCCTTCGGTCCTGGTCATCTTGAGTAAGATGACACATTTCTTCAGCGGCTTCGTCAATCTTCTTCTGAAGGTCGACCAGCCGGGCCATCTTCTCCTTCTTCCTTTGTACTTGCTGATGGATGACCTCTAAGTCCCCGATTTCCTGATCGATTTGTTCCTCCTGTAGAGTTGGGCTGGTGGCCTTCCTCTTTTGGTTTCTAGCCTCTCGCAGAGAGAGGGCATCTTAATTTGTGTCTAGTGGTTGCAAGGCAGCCCCTGGCACCGTTGTCTTCTTCGGTGGCATGTCAAAGATGGATGGTCTTCCGAAGGTTGTGGAAGTGAGTTCACCGGAGGTGGGCGCCAAATGTTGGTCACTTGTTCTCAAATGCTATAGAATAAGAACAAGGCAACACGTACAATTGTTAATGGTTAAAGACCTTTGTCCTCCGAAACATAATTTCCTCTCGGATATAATGATCCTTAGACGAAGGTCATACCTTCATCATTTTTGTCATATAAACGTAAGTATAAATAGACAGAGAAAAGAATACATAAGGATGCAGAGGGACAAAGATAATAATTGTCGCATACCAATGATCTATCATTATTATTATCTTTATCCAGCATAAATAGACATTGTCAAATATTTGTATTACAATTGTACCTTCGGCTTGCCAGAAGGTGAGAGAGCAAGGATGACACGAGAGAGATTACAATCCAATGTGAACAGTATGGTGCTACTGTTCATCTATTTATAGGCACGAGACACAGCCCGGACAAAATTACATTCATGCCCTTGACATTTACTCATGGTTATAATACAAATTATTATGGACTAAGTGGTCACTCAACGAACAGGTCCTTATGGAGAGGTACTCAGGAAACAGCTTGAGTCCCCTAAAGTATCACAAGATCATCATCGGGATAACATCATCATATCATAAATATTCACATCATGTTCATTGATTAAGGTAAAGCAATAGCATAAAGCTAACCATGATAAACCAAAAGGTAAACAAGGATAAGGTAAATACAGACTAGTCAATCCTTAGGGTTCAATAAAGTTGTCACACCCGGATTTAAGGGATAAAGCTGGGTGCATCTCATATATGCGCCAAAGAAGACAACATATATAATAATAGAGTGTATAGAGATAAATGTCACAATATCATCAAAGTACTTAACACTTAGCGGAATTCTTACAAAATAAAAGATAAGTATAAAACGAACTAAAGTCCATCCTTGGCGCCAAAAAGTCAACTGGGAGACGCCACCTAGATCAAGTCAAACTCCTCACTATGTGGCTCCTCATGAACCGCCTGTTCTTCTCCTGTGGGGGGTGTGAGACAGCAAGGGTGAGCTCACACATGTTCATCGCTCAACAAGTTGTGGGGAATATTGTGGATGAACTCTCAAAAGGTGGGAGTTCATGTGATGTGTAAGGCTGATCAACAATAGGGGTTAAAGCTGAGCATTGCTTTTAATAAGTTGGTCAAATTTTATTAGCAGTTACTAAAAATAAGTAAATACCAAACCATAATAAGAATAGAACAAAATTAATAAATAATCCCATGCAATGCAAATGACAATTTGAATTTAGTTTCATAATTTAATCATGCGAGAGTCCTGAGCTGCTCTTGATCGTGAGCTCGGCTAGTATACTAGTTTTACACTCTGCAGAGGTTGTACCCTGTACCCACAAGTCATGTTACCCATCTGCCAAGGGGTCATGAATCCCATACACCTCTACCAAGGAAGCGAGGCAGGGTAACACTACGAGGCCTTTACAAAGTTCCACTAGCTTCCGAAAACCCGCTATAGTTTCTGGGAAGAGCACTAGCTTGCAGGAATCCCTTGTCTGACCGCCATCGCAGCAAAATCAACCCGAGAACTTCCCTGCATGCAACTCCCCTACTGCCCTTGCCCCTTTCGAGTAACGTAGTCTTCCACTAGCTTTCCTAATTAGTCAGCCAAGGGCGTCTCATTCCGCCTTGTGGTGGAACGTGTTTCTCAAGTTAAGCTCCATGTTCCAATTACAGATAATGATCTTGACATGAATATAAATAGCATACAGAATAATTGGAACATGGATATAATGAAATATTAACCCAAAACCATATAAAGCAATAGCAAAACTACCTAAATGATTTAGGGATAAACAAGGTAAAAGATAATCAGACTAGGGTGGCATATTGGGTCCCATCAAAATTAAACCTATGCATGAATAAGTGGTATTAAATAACATTATTGGGTAATAAAAGTGGTCAAGGTCACAACTTGCCTGGCACTTGAGATTCCAGGTACCAGAGTGATTCTTCAGATCCTCGTGACCGCACTGCTAGTCGTAGCAATACAAACAAACATGGTATAGACAAAATTAACATTACACCAAACATAAGAACAAACTGCATAATAATGATCTGCGCGTCGCTACGAGATCGTCGTTTCGAGAACTACTAAGATCGGAGTCATGGTTAAGGAGTTATGATCTATGGAAGATCTACATGGTTGGAATATTAAATTATAAATTGATTATTGTACATCATATGAGAAAATATACTCTAAATAATCAATTCAAATTTAATCTAGATTATACTTGACTAGAGATCCTGTTTTAACCACATTATAATTATGATCAGGTTAGTTTTGATTTAGAAGAGCTAATCTAGTAGACATAGGATAAATAAATATCTAACTATAAAATTATGCAATATGGTATAATTAATGTTGTTACTGCGTAGTAAATACTTATACGAAACTAACACAACTAGAACGAGTCAAATCAGATTAAAACGAAGAAGTTATGAATTTCCAAAGTTCGTATGTGCTTGCTACAAAATTAATTGAGTAATCAATTCTAGTATGGGTTTCATGTTAAAACAATGTTACCAAGTAATAGACAATATTATTATAAAATTATAGGAACCGGAATGAATTAAAAATGAGTTAAAATAAACTTTCTATGAATTATTTAAGTTTCTGCAATAAATTTTACACCAGAAATCATTTTTCTGAATTATTTCCTCTATTTTACTGCATGTATGGACCCCACGCAATATTACCAAGAACCACAGGGTCTGCTATATAAAAAGCCCAGTCCCCAGGGCACGCCCGTGATGGACCGAGGGTTGGTTTCACTATACTTTAGGGGTCTTTAAGCAAAATGGTTTGCCAAAGCGGTTGGATGGATATTGGTCGTTTGATTAGAAGTGAGTGGTTTAGAATAAACTGACCCTAAAACTAACCGGTACGCCGCGCGGATCCTTGGATCCAGATCCAACAACCGATAGCCGAGTCGGGATCAGAACGCCTGAGCACGATCCAACCGCCCGATCCAAAACCTACAGGTCCGATATAAAACACCTGATGTGGCTTCCTACGTGTTCGATTTCCATCCTACGGTCGTGATCAATCCTACCGAACCGGTACGAGACAGGGTAATCCGGCTGTTCACTTTAGGATCGACAGTATAAGCCCCAATCTCCCCCACGATGCGTTGGTTCGCCGGCGCAGACAACCATGGCGACGACGCCATGGCCGGAGATGGCCAACCGACGGCCTGTTAACCCGACTAGAGCGAAGCCTAACCGTAGAGAGAAAGGAGATAAAGCGGACTGGCCAGGGTAGTCATACCGGTGCTGAGGTGTGTGGGCGGAGCCACAGACATGCGGGCGCAATCCCATGATCCAACACAATTCCGACGAGAAATTGCCGTCGGTGGGGTGGTCGACTTCCCGTGCTCTCATGTTCAATTCTGACTGGGTGAATATGTACTTGAGACTCTTGTGATCTGTGTATATATCACACTTCTGCCCATATAAATAGTGCCTCCAGGTCTTTAGTGCATGAACCACTACTGCTAATTCCAGATCATGTGTGGGGTAATTCTTCTCATGAATCTTCAATTGTTGGGACGAGTACGCCACTACTCTTTACTCCAGCATTAACACACATCCCAGACCGGTGTATGAAGCATCACAATATACTGAGAATGGCTTGTGAACATCTGACACAATCAATACTGGTGTTGTTGTCAACTTCTTCTTCAACGTCTCAAAGGACTCTTGGCACGCTGGGGTTCACTTTAACTCAACTTTCTTTGCCAGCAAGGCAGTCGTTGGCCTGACAATATTGGAGAAACCTTCAATGAAACTCCGATAATAGCTGACCATTCCAATGAAACTCTTGATTCCCCGGACATCTTTTGGTGCTTTCCAATCTAGAATAGCTGCTACTTTCTTCGGATCCACAACATCCATCTTAGTTTATAATATGACCCAAGAACAGGACTTCGCTGATCCAGAACTCGCACTTGCTCAGCTTGGCATACAACTAACAATCTTGTAGCCTCTGCAGTACTTTCCTCAAGTGCTCTTCATGTTCTTGCTCATTCTGGGAATATATGAGGATATCATCGATGAACACCACTACGAACTTGTCGAGGTAGTCCATGAATACACTGTTCATCAAGTACATGAAATAAGCTGGTGCATTTGTTAGACCGAATGACATGACCGTGAACTCATATAGTCCATACTTGGTAATAAATGCTGTCTTTGGTATATCCGAAGGTCGGATCCTGAGATGATGGTAACCGGACCTCAGATCTATCTTCGAGAACACACTGGCTCCCCTCAACTGATCGAATAGATCTTCAATTCTTGGCAGAGGGTACTTGTTCTTGACAGTGACTTCATTAAAAGATCTGTAATCAATGCACATTCTCTTTGTCCCATCTTTCTTCTCCACAAATAACACTGGGGTGGCCCAAGGCGAAGTACTTGGTTTGATGTAGCCTTTCTCTAATAGCTCATCAATCTGCTTCTTGAGCTCCACCAAATCTGGTCCGGACACTCGATAGTCTCTCTTGGAAATAGGGACGGTGCCTGGGATAAGCTCTATGGCAAACTCAACTTTACGCTCGGGTGGCATGCCTGGTAATTCCTCAGTGAACACGTCGGGGAAATCTGACACAATTCTAATCTCCTCAATCAGGTTGGCCTCCTTGCCATCTACAGACAAATGGTGACAGACTCCTGCTTCTAATTCAGGCATGAACAGTTCAGTTACTACTTCCTTCCCGGATGGGGACACTAACTTTACTGTCCTCTTGTCACAACTGGTAGTGGCTTGGTTTCTGTGCAGCCAATTCATCCCTAGGATGACATCTAAACCTTGAGTACCCATTACTACTAGGTTAGCAGGGAAGTCTATCCCCCTTATTTCAATCCTTAGATTCGGACACATCTTATCAGACTGAACCTTTCCCCCAACTGAATTAACTCTTAAAGGTGGAATCATTGGTTCTACAAGGATGTTATGTGCTTCTACCCATGATGTAGAAACAAAAGAATGTGTGGCACTAGTATCAAATAGTACTTTTGCTAGATAGGATTCGACTGGAAGCATACTTACTGCCACATCTGGTGCACCATGGATTGCTTCGGCCTCCAAGTGGTTCACCTTTCCATAATTGTAGGCCTGGCCACGACCTCCTGGTGCTTGCTGTGGTGCTCCTTGTCTTGCTGAGGTGTTGAAAGCTGGTGGCTGTTGAGTTGCCTTCTTTGGGAAATGATCCGCCCAGTGACCTTGTTCCCCCCATGCGGAAACATCCACGATATCCTCCTTGCGCTGGCGCTGCCTAATTGTTTTGGTTGGTTGCTAGGGCAGGAAGGCGAGGTGTCTGGTTGTTCTGAGGCTGGTACTGATTTCCTCCTTACTGGTTGTTCTGACAGTACTGTTGTTGTTGCTGCTGAGGGAACTGCCTCTAACACTGCTGCTAGTGCTGACGCTGATGCTGAGGCTGGTGCTATTGACCTTGCTTGAACTGCTGAGGTGGGTTGCCTGAGTAGCAGGGACGGCTGCTACTCCCGGCCTGAGATCCACCAATCTTCCGTTTCCTGTCCTCCATCTCCCGGTTGTAACACCCTGAATTTGGGGGTATAAAATTTCTTTCTTATTATCATCCAAATTCAGGTGTTACTCTTCTCTCTCTCACCCTAGGTTCTATCTCTCCCTAGATTCTCTCTCTTTTTCCTTTTGAGTAGATATAGCTTAATTAAGGGGGAATTAATTATTTATTTTTGCCAAAACATTATGGGTCATGACATGTTGCATCATGTTGAGTTTGAATATTCTTTGAATTGTTGCACATGTTTGAATTAGTTTGAATTTGAAACTTGATTTGAATTTGAATTGAAAACCCTAGTGAAAAGAAATGGAAAAGCAAAGAAAATTCAGGAAAAAGGAAAAAAGGCAAAGCAGCCCAGCCGACCCAGCTCGGCCTAGCCAGGACGCGGCGGCAACCCCCTCCCCCACGCGCCCTCTCTCACCCTCTCTCTACCCAGTGGGGCCAGGCTGTCGGTGTCGGTTTCTCGCCCGCGCGCCCTTCTTCTCTCTCTGCTTTGCGGACCCGCTTTGCCAGTCGTCAAGCCACTACCCCCACGTGCCCGTCCTCTCTCTCTACGCCGTGGGCCTGCGCTGTCAGCTCTGCGTTCCCCGTGCCCGCCGTGGACCAGCGCGCGCGCACTCGTGCACGTCGCCGGGAACCTCGGCCACGTCGTCCGCCCACGCGTCCCAGCTCTTTTTGAGCACCGCCCACACCCGCACTCACTTCCCCGCCTCATTTCACGTAGCCCCGCTCTCGCTAGCGCTCTGCCCACGCTGTTCGACCTCGCCAGAGACCCGCGCCCGCCTCCCCGG
This sequence comes from Zea mays, assembly GCF_902167145.1. Taxonomy (NCBI): domain Eukaryota; kingdom Viridiplantae; phylum Streptophyta; class Magnoliopsida; order Poales; family Poaceae; genus Zea; species Zea mays. Next base: position 228,097,554 of record NC_050099.1, on the reverse strand, counting down.
TCATCCAGCTCGCTGGAGGCCACGCCAAGCGACCCCGAGCTCCGCCTCGAGGTGAGAACATCCATCCCCGCGCTTGTTTTCCCCTATTCACGCCTACCTATAGCCAATTTGGCCTCACCGGCGTGCGGCCGCGCTTGCTCGGCACGCCCGCACGGTGTTCGGCCAGCCCGACCCCGTCCAGTGGCCCGGTATTGGCCCATAATGCTCCCCCACCTCCACTGGAACTACCCTAAGCCCTATCGCGGCCGATTGCCTCTTCTGGCGGCCGAAATTCCTCACCGGAGTTACCTTGTCCCACTCGGAGCTTTCCTCCCCCCTGTTTCCCCCTCTTTGACCCCGGTCTCGTGGCCACAACCCTGCCATCGAGTTCCCCGAGTCGTCTTCTCCATCTCTAACCAACTCCAACGACCCCAGAACCGCGATAGCACGCACCCGCCCCAACTCCGACGACTTCACCGCCGCGAAGAGGACCGACGCCGCCCACAGCCGTTCACCCCCTCCCGGTTTGATCTCCCCCGTCCGATCTTGATCGCACGACCCAGATCACGGGATACCGCTTCGCGCACGCGCGCCCTGCGTCCGGACCCGCCTGTCAGCGCCTGTGTCCCCTAGTGCTGGGCCCGATCGATCAGCCCGTCCCTTTCCCGGCTGCTGACACCCCTGGCCTGCCTGTCAGCGCTCGCTCGCCCTCGGCCACATATCTAATCTCGGCCATTGATTTCTGATCTAACGGTTGAGATCGTCCGATACCCTTTCGCGTGTAGTTTTGCTTAAAAGACCCTCGGGTTAGTTGGAATTAACCCGCCGTCCCTGGTTTTCGTGCGCAGGCCCCTGTAATCTTGCAAATTGAACCCTAGACTTTTAAATAATTATAGAATTAGACCTAGTTTCATATTTTAAATTCCCAAACTTGTTTATTTCATAACTTTTGCATATGAACGCCAAATTTAGTGATTCAAATTGCAAAATGTTCATAGGAATATTCTCTGTTTAAATAAATTAGTTCCATTTACTGTCAGCACATTCTAATTTTATGGTTAACTATGAACTAGCATATGTGTAGGTTTTTTTATTTAATAAAATAAATAAAAGGAAAATCCTAGGGGTTAAAGTATATTTAGTTTTGTGAGACTAATAACCTGTATTACATGAATTCATCTCTGGTCTAACTTTTAGGTTACAATAAAATAAATAAAACTAGGTTATGTAATTATGGACAACACTTAAAGAATAATCAACTCCTAAATGAAGTTAGTTCATGTTATACTTTGATCTCATCCTTATTTAATACTGTGCCTTTTGAGATGTACTCCAATGTTTGTACATGTTTTGGTGTGCTGTTCATTTGTACTTTCCAAATGTATTGAATGTATGCTTGCTTTATTTAGACAACGAGCAGTCCGAGGTTCCCGAGTGTGTTGCTGAAGACCTCCCTGAGCAACAACCTGGTGAAGGCAAGTGTCCTCTGACCCATTATGTCCTACGTACTTTATAATTCACTGTCCCACATTACATTATTTGAACCTAAGGATTGACTAGTTTGTATTTACCTTATCCTTGTTTACCTTTTTGGGTTATCATGGTTAGCTTTACGTTATTGCTTTAACTTAATCAATGAACATGATGTGATTATTTATGATACGATGATGTTATCCCGATGATGATATTGTGATACTCTAGGGGGCTCAGGCCATTTTTCCTGAGTACCTCTCTGTAAGGACCTGTTCGTGGAGTGACCACCTGGGATAACAGTGCAACCATGAGGGTAGAATGGGACGCCCTTAGCTGATTAATTAGTTGAATCTTGGGGTGTAGTTGGCTTTGCCTGAGGGCCGTTAACGGGGGCCAGGGCGTAGTGCTCGCTCTACCAAGGGGGGGGGGTGCAGAGGTTCATTCGATTTGGTTTTGTTAGTCACCCACCTTGGGGGGTGTACTGCGTTTGTACGACTGGCAAAACCTAACGAGCAGCTATGCACCAGGGGAGTCTTTGTAAAGGCTACGTAGTGTATCCCTGGCCATTCACCGCGGTAGTGAAGATCGGGTCTGTATAACCCAAGCTGGAAAGGGATCACGACTTGTGGGTAAAGTGTGCAACCTCTGCAGAGTGTTAGAAACTGGTACATCAGCCGAGCTCACGGTTAAGAGCAGCCTTGGGATCCTCTTTGATTAGAAGAACTTTGGTTACTTTTATGAGGATGGTTAATAATGTTGGTTATAATTCTGATCTCTGGTATTTCCTCCTGGAGGGAGTACTTTTGGGTAATAACTAGATTTATTACTAAAACTTGGCTCTACTAATAGTAATAAATGTTTGACTAACTAAAAGCAACTGCTTAACCTCAACCCCACATACAGCTAGTCCACTTTAGCCAAACAGGACATTTGCTGAGTACGTTGATGTGTACTCACCCTTGCTTTACAAACCACCCCACCCCAGGTTGTCCCCACTGTACTCAGTACTCAGGAGGTGATGCTGGCAACATGGAGGACTTTGAGGAGTTCCATGACTACGACGAGTTCTAGTTTTTCTTAGTGGCAAACCCCTAGTCAGCTGCCTGTGTAGGCTTATCTTCTATGTTTCGTTTCTTCGCACTTTGATATTTATGTTAAAGACAATGGTTATGTATTAGACTCTGTGGATGTCCTGGACATCTTGATGTAATTAAAGTACCTTTCCGCTATTTATTTCGAGCATTGTGTGATGATGTCCAATTATGTAATCGCTGTGTACGTGAGTTTCTGATCCTGGCACATACATGGTTCGCATTCTGTTTGCCTTCCAAAACCGGGTGTGACATAAGTGGTATCAAAGCCCTGCTGACTGTAGGACCGCTAACCTAGACTAGAATGGTCGCCCTAAGGAACTAAAGACCCCTACTCTTACTTTGATCTCTAGAGTCATTTCAAGAGCTGGTCATCTTGACCAACTCTATGTTATTTACTTATCTCAAAAGTTTTGTCTCATTTTTCTTTCTGTTTACTTTCTGGTCTCATAGTTCTACTCTTACTCTTGTGCTTACGATGTCTTTTGTAGATGGCTCGTATTAGGTGCATGTAACACCCCGAGATGCTACTGGACTTCACTACCAACAGCCAAACACTAAAAAAATAAAATTTGGCAGCGTCTCCTTTGTATTTATAAGCATTGCAGAAGCAAAAGAGATATATCAATACAAAATGAACCATACTAGTATGATATAATTCTCATCAAGGACTATTAACCACGAATGAACCAACTTATGCCTACATCATACTTTAAAGTAGGAACCTCAAAAGTCAATAACCCAAGCTAATTATTTGGTTCTTTAAACAATGTGTGCAATGTGCCGCTACTTCCCACTCCCCTTGATAAGCATCAAGTACCTGCATTGAGTAATGCAAGAGTGAGATGAAACATCTCAGCAAGCAAATTGTTTTGACGAGATATCTAAACCACAAAATGAATTAATCAATATTTTACATGAATCACAATTAAGATCAGAAATACTTGTAGATATAGAACTCAATAGTCCCCATATAACCAGTACCATCTCATTTCTTCGAACAACCACAATAGTTTGTATAACACACCGCATCGTACCCCTCCTCGGGCAACATACGATGCTAAGTTGTACCGGTACAGTCGGACCATAGGTCACGACAAAACTTCAGATGCAAATGAATCATGCAATGCATATGGAATGCTGCATTTATCAATATATTTCACTTCCTTTAGATACAATACAAATCTCTAATAATACTTCATCTTCCTTCAGATACAATACAAACCTCAAATAATACTTCATCTGCCTTCAGATACAATACAAACCTCAAATAATACTTCATCTGCCTTTAGAGGTGTGAATTAATCTCATGGGTCATACTCAAACCATAATCATCATCAATATATGATTGAGCATCAATATAATACAATCAAGTAAAGCATCATCATATAGTTCAATTATGAAAGAATCCAATAATTCTGAATATTAGAGTGTAGGTGATAAAAATAACAAGTCAAAACGGTAGCAACCACCGCTACATTCACTTGCCTTCATCGAAGAAGAAAAATGTACTAGGCATGATCCGGAGTGTAGCCACCTATTGCGGATATAAAACTTAGTACAAATATTTCATAAACATTTGCCAACAATCAACAAATGGCTCCTACACTTGACACCAAGACCCGGTGGAAAGACTCCCACCCTGAACCACATGCCAAACAGCAGCAGCGCTATTTGTTAATTTTGTATCTTTAAAATTATAACAGTGGTGATATTAAACAAATAATCTAGGAGTATCTACAAAAAATACTCTACAACTTCGGTATTCAATCGATATTTAAATTTTTTCATCTTCAACTTGCTCCGTCCTCTTCAATCCAACTTGCTCCTTCCCTTCTCGATCCTTGCTACGTGGAGGAGATCTAGAGGGAGGAGGAAGCAGTGGAGAGGGTAGAGGGCGGCTGCAAATGGGGAGGAGAGGGGGCGGCTCCAGGGAGGGGAGGGAAGGGGTGGCCAGGAAGGGGGAAAGGAAAGGGGCGGCCACCTAGGGTTTTGTGGGAGAAAAGAAACGATGCCTCAGATGACTTCTGACTTTGCATCCAACGGACCACAACCCTTTTCCCACATCCACGCAACGAAGATTAACTTTTAGTCACTTTTTTGGGATATTACAGTGCACTACACGTAAGTCTGTGATCCCCTTTTTGCCTTCTCGCCTAGCAGAGCGTCCACTGCGTTGCACGGTGCGAGGTCAGTCTAGTCACCTGAAGAGATTGCATCGTCGCCTGCATGAGGAGCAGGAGCGTCGACGCCAGGAGCAGGAGCAGGACAAGGAGCAACATGACTCTTCCCCCTCACCTCAGTAGGAGGTGGAGTCTGGGAGGCAGCCTTCCAATGCGCCTCAGCCAGAGATGCCCCCTCCACCACCACAGGGCATCCTGGTTGCTGGAGGAGACCCTGACAGAGATGGAGATGACGACAACGCCAGTGGCAGTTCAAGCCATGACATGGAGCTCTCGGAGGAGCCGGAGGGATGGATCGCTAGACCCATCACTCATGACGTCGCTCGCGGGTGTCACTTCCATGACGCTCTTAACACCTTGCTGCGTTGGGCCTTCAACCGACACACTTGGTCTATCGAGTACCGTTGTGTAGTCTACCAGCATCGTCGCAGGTTATACCTGGACTAGTGGGAGGCTACTTGCTTGGTGCGTCGTCCGGACGATGATCTCCGGGGTGCAGAGGCCTTCTTAGAACACTATTCTATTACTGAGAGGGATACTTCCGAGGCAGCCATGTAAGATGCAGCACGACAGGCACTTTCTTAGTATTGCTCGTTGTTCAGCGGGGTAGCTTATGGCCTCGACCTGAAGTACTACCCTCGCCGTTCGACCGGTAGTGCTAGAGGTGTGATTGTCTCACCAGTTGGTGAGGGCAATCCCAGGCTGAACAGCATGGACAACCTGGCCGCCGTGCTCAACACAGAGTTGGACCACGCCCTTGACGAGTTAGGCAAGGTTTGGGCGGAGGTTGCGGAATTGCGTGCTGAGTGCGCAACATGCCACTATCTGGATGGTGGTTCTCTCGCCCCTGTCGGGATTCAGCACCCTTACCGTTCGTCGCCCCGTGGTCGCTTCGACTATGGTACCCTAGACTGCAGGACCTGGATAGATTTGGATCCGTATATCGATAGACTCGAAGTCTATAATAATGCTTAATTCAGTGTCTTAGTCTAGTTAGTCTTAGTTAGAGTTAATTTTCTTACCATATGTTGGAATGCTTGTCATGATGAACATGTAATGAAGTTGGATCTTTGTAATGATTGTCATCAAGGTGTGGGTATCCCCTACAACTTGGTATAATTATTAATAAAGTTAGTTATTTAGTTGGGTAATCCCTTTATTTCCACTTTCCTCTTTATCTGAGAAGCTGTCAGTGAAGATGATCAATTGTTCAGTGTTATGAAGATTTTCTATACATCTTTTCTTATGCTGAAAGGTTGCAGAGTCAGATTTGATATATGTGTGTGATTTCTACAGATGTCTGAGAATAGGCACAGAGGTGCAAGGCATGCTCAGCCAGAACAGTAGACACCCCAGGAAGATGCAGCTCAGCAGCAGCAGTTGCCACCGCCACCCTAATGACCATTTAGCAAATGTTCTTGATGCAGACACAAGCAGTTCAAGCAATTGGTCAGACTTTAGTAGCAATGCAGCAGGTGCAGCAACAGCCACCCCCACCTCAGCCTCCAGTGCAAGTCCAGATGCCATAGGTGCCCAGAGAAAAGCGGGCAGAATTCATGAGGGGCCATCCCCCTGTCTTTGCCCATTCTACTGATCCATGGATGCCGAAGATTGGCTGTGTACCGTGGAATGTGAGTTGCACACTGCCCAATGCAACGACCGTGAGAAGGTGTCGTATGGTCCCCGACAACTGAGGGGAGCAGCACAGTCTTAGTGGGAGTCTTACCTCGCCACCCATGCC